>NC_069501.1:1042233017-1042893017 GCF_027579735.1 Bombina bombina
GACTCTTGCTAATATGAAAGAAATGAATTTATCAGGTAAGTTCTTACATAAATTATGTTTTCTTTCATGTAATTAGCAAGAGTCCATGAGCTAGTGACGTATGGGATAATGACTACCCAAGATGTGGATCTTTCCACGCAAGAGTCACTAGAGAGGGAGGAATAAAATAAAGACAGCCAATTCCTGCTGAAAATAATCCACACCCAAAATAAAGTTTAATAAAAAACATAAACAGAAGATTCAAACTGAAACCGCTGCCTGAAGTACTTTTCTACCAAAAACTGCTTCAGAAGAAGAAAATACATCAAAATGGTAGAATTTAGTAAAAGTATGCAAAGAGGACCAAGTTGCTGCTTTGCAAATCTGATCAACCGAAGCTTCATTCCTAAACGCCCAGGAAGTAGAAACTGACCTAGTAGAATGAGCTGTAATCCTTTGAGGCGGAGTTTTACCCGACTCGACATAGGCATGATGAATTAAAGATTTCAACCAAGATGCCAAAGAAATGGCAGAAGCTTTCTGGCCTTTTCTAGAACCGGAAAAGATAACAAATAGACTAGAAGTCTTTCGGAAAGACTTAGTAGCTTCAACATAATATTTCAAAGCTCTAACAACATCCAAAGAATGCAACGATTTCTCCTTAGAATTCTTAGGATTAGGACATAATGAAGGAACCACAATTTCTCTACTAATGTTGTTGGAATTCACAACCTTAGGTAAAAATTCAAAAGAAGTTCGCAACACCGCCTTATCCTGATGAAAAATCAGAAAAGGAGACTCACAAGAAAGAGCAGATAATTCAGAGACTCTTCTGGCAGAAGAGATCGCCAAAAGGAACAAAACTTTCCAAGAAAGTAATTTAATGTCCAATGAATGCATAGGTTCAAACGGAGGAGCTTGAAGAGCCCCCAGATCCAAATTCAAACTCCAAGGAGGAGAAATTGACTTAATGACAGGTTTTATACGAACCAAAGCTTGTACAAAACAATGAATATCAGGAGGATTAGCAATCTTTCTGTGAAAAAGAACAGAAAGAGCAGAGATTTGTCCTTTCAAAGAACTTGCGGATAAACCTTTATCTAAACCATCCTGAAGAAACTGTAAAATTCTCGGAATTCTAAAAGAATGCCAAGAAAAATGATGAGAAAGACACCAAGAAATATAAGTCTTCCAGACTCTATAATATATCTCTCTGGATACAGATTTACGAGCCTGTAACATAGTATTAATCACAGAGTCAGAGAAACCTCTTTGACCAAGAATCAAGCATTCAATCTCCATACCTTTAAATTTAAGGATTTGAGATCCTGATGGAAAAAAGGACCTTGCGACAGAAGGTCTGGTCTTAGCGGAAGAGTCCACGGATGGCAAGAGGCCATCCGGACAAGATCCGCATACCAAAACCTGTGAGGCCATGCCGGAGCTACCAGCAGAACAAACGAGCATTCCTTCAGAATCTTGGAGATTACTCTTGGAAGAAGAACTAGAGGCGGAAAGATATAGGCAGGATGATACTTCCAAGGAAGTGATAATGCATCGACTGCTTCCGCCTGAGGATCCCGGGATCTGGACAGATACCTGGGAAGTTTCTTGTTTAGATGAGACGCCATCAGATCTATTTCTGGAAGCTCCCACATTTGAACAATCTGAAGAAATACCTCTGGGTGAAGAGACCATTCGCCCGGATGCAACGTTTGGCGACTGAGATAATCCGCTTCCCAATTGTCTATACCTGGGATATGAACCGCAGAGATTAGACAGGAGCTGGATTCCGCCCAAACCAGAATTCGAGATACTTCTTTCATAGCCAGAGGACTGTGAGTCCCTCCTTGATGATTGATGTATGCCACAGTTGTGACATTGTCTGTCTGAAAACAAATGAACGATTCTCTCTTCAGAAGAGGCCAAGACTGAAGAGCTCTGAAAATTGCACGGAGTTCCAAAATATTGATCGGTAATCTCCCACCTCCATAGGAGGCAAAGTTTGTAAAACTGAATTGTGGGTGTGGTGAGGGGTCTATTTATAGGCATTTTAAGGTTTGGGAAACTTTGCCCCTCCTGGTAGGAATGTATATCCCATACGTCACTAGCTCATGGACTCTTGCTAATTACATGAAAGAAAAGCAACTGTGAAAAAATGGAGGGTGCACAGGCTTATGTAATTTCCCAAACATATACAAAACATGGGGTGGGGTCAGCACTCTCAGGCCGGACCGGGTACACATCCTATGACCCTGCAACATGCACAGCCCTGGGTGCATGTTGCAGGGTCATAGGATGTGTACCCGGTCCGGCTTCAACATAATATTTCAAAGCTCTAACAACATCCAAAGAATGCAACGATTTCTCCTTAGAATTCTTAGGATTAGGACATAATGAAGGAACCACAATTTCTCTACTAATGTTGTTGGAATTCACAACCTTAGGTAAAAATTCAAAAGAAGTTCGCAACACCGCCTTATCCTGATGAAAAATCAGAAAAGGAGACTCACAAGAAAGAGCAGATAATTCAGAGACTCTTCTGGCAGAAGAGATCGCCAAAAGGAACAAAACTTTCCAAGAAAGTAATTTAATGTCCAATGAATGCATAGGTTCAAACGGAGGAGCTTGAAGAGCCCCCAGATCCAAATTCAAACTCCAAGGAGGAGAAATTGACTTAATGACAGGTTTTATACGAACCAAAGCTTGTACAAAACAATGAATATCAGGAGGATTAGCAATCTTTCTGTGAAAAAGAACAGAAAGAGCAGAGATTTGTCCTTTCAAAGAACTTGCGGATAAACCTTTATCTAAACCATCCTGAAGAAACTGTAAAATTCTCGGAATTCTAAAAGAATGCCAAGAAAAATGATGAGAAAGACACCAAGAAATATAAGTCTTCCAGACTCTATAATATATCTCTCTGGATACAGATTTACGAGCCTGTAACATAGTATTAATCACAGAGTCAGAGAAACCTCTTTGACCAAGAATCAAGCATTCAATCTCCATACCTTTAAATTTAAGGATTTGAGATCCTGATGGAAAAAAGGACCTTGCGACAGAAGGTCTGGTCTTAGCGGAAGAGTCCACGGATGGCAAGAGGCCATCCGGACAAGATCCGCATACCAAAACCTGTGAGGCCATGCCGGAGCTACCAGCAGAACAAACGAGCATTCCTTCAGAATCTTGGAGATTACTCTTGGAAGAAGAACTAGAGGCGGAAAGATATAGGCAGGATGATACTTCCAAGGAAGTGATAATGCATCCACTGCTTCCGCCTGAGGATCCCGGGATCTGGACAGATACCTGGGAAGTTTCTTGTTTAGATGAGACGCCATCAGATCTATTTCTGGAAGCTTTTTGAACAATCTGAAGAAATACCTCTGGGTGAAGAGACCATTCGCCCGGATGCAACGTTTGGCGACTGAGATAATCCGCTTCCCAATTGTCTATACCTGGGATATGAACCGCAGAGATTAGACAGGAGCTGGATTCCGCCCAAACCAGAATTCGAGATACTTCTTTCATAGCCAGAGGACTGTGAGTCCCTCCTTGATGATTGATGTATGCCACAGTTGTGACATTGTCTGTCTGAAAACAAATGAACGATTCTCTCTTCAGAAGAGGCCAAGACTGAAGAGCTCTGAAAATTGCACGGAGTTCCAAAATATTGATCGGTAATCTCCCACCTCCATAGGAGGCAAAGTTTGTAAAACTGAATTGTGGGTGTGGTGAGGGGTCTATTTATAGGCATTTTAAGGTTTGGGAAACTTTGCCCCTCCTGGTAGGAATGTATATCCCATACGTCACTAGCTCATGGACTCTTGCTAATTACATGAAAGAAAAGCAACTGTGAAAAAATGGAGGGTGCACAGGCTTATGTAATTTCCCAAACATATACAAAACATGGGGTGGGGTCAGCACTCTCAGGCCGGACCGGGTACACATCCTATGACCCTGCAACATGCACAGCCCTGGGTGCAAACCAGCACTCTCAGGAAGCTGTACTGTCACCAGAGCCACAGGCAGTTAACCCCAGTCAGGCCTGGGTGCAAGGCCCAAACAAGGAAAATTACAAAAAATAATATTTATGTGTGTGTTTGTGTGTAATGTGTATATGTGTCAATACATATATATATATATATATATATATATATATATATATATATATATATATATATATATATATATATGTGTGTGTGTGTGTAATGTGTATATGTGTCAATACATACTGTATATATATATATATATATATATATATATAAGTGTGTGTGTATGTGTAATGTGTATATTTGTGTGTGTAAAGTGTATATGTGTCAAAACATATATATATGTGTGTGTGTGTAATGTGTATATGTGTCAATACATACTATATATATATATATATATATATATATATATATATATATATATATATATATATATATATATATATATATATATATATATATATATATATGTGTGTGTGTGTGTGTGTGTGTGTGTAATGTGTATATTTGTGTGTGTAAAGTGTATATGTGTCAAAACATATAGATATGTGTGTGTGTGTAATGTGTATATGTGTCAATATATATATATATATATATATATATATATATATATATGTGTGTGTGTGTGTGCGTAAGTGTAATTTGCTGTAAAAAAGCAAACAATTGCTGTGCACAGAATAAGAGAATTTGTCAATTTGTTTTTGTATAATTTTACTGTTTTGCATTCAGTTTATGTTTTTGTTAGCAAGTATACTTTGCTGTTGCTATAAGTGTAACATTTGGATGTTTATCTGGGTTTGAAATATGTGTTTGAAAATGTCTTCTGTTATTCTCTAACAATACATGTTTGCTGTACTCTGTCTCTCCCTCTCCTTGCACACTGAACAGTGCAGCTACAATTATAGCTATTTATTTACTTGCCCTAATATAGAGTATAGTAGTGTATCAAGCTTTGATAAGATGATAAGATGTCGTTATACCATTTGCTTTTGTCAGACATAAATTTGTCATGTTTACGTGCATTTGAGAAATGAGATGTTGGATTTTTTTTTTCCATAAGTTTTGATGACATATGTTGGATAATAAATTCAGGATACCATTTTAACAAATGGCAAAGAAAAAATAGACGATCACGTTATATAGCTGATGCTTTTCTCTAAGAAAGTAGATTTATCAAAATTGTCCCTTCTTGAAATAATTATTATTACCTTTATCAATCAGTAGTAGGAAGAGGGTGGAACCTGGTGGTCTGAACTGAAATACGTCACCTATAAACTATTTATATATATTTTTTTATATATAGAAATTATTTGTATTTATCTACGGTGACAAATTATATTAATTGAATGTATTTACTAATAAAAGAATACTGATCACAATTATATAAAATAAATATCTTAAAATATAGAATTTGTTCTTTTTATTATGTTAATGGTTTTAAAATAAAGAGACTGAAACAACTTAACTTTTTATCTTTCCATAGCTAGATAGATAGCAGATAGATAGATAGAAAGTTATATATAGATGATCAATGATAGATAGATAGATAGATAGATAGACAGATGATAGATAGATGATAGAAGATAGAAAGATAGATAGATATATAGAAAGTTATATATAGATGATCAATGATAGATAGATAGATAGATAGATAGATAGATAGATAGACGCATGATAGATAGATAGATAGATAGATAGATAGATAGATTGATGATAGATAGATAGATGATAGATAGATAGATAGATAGATAGATATTGCTGGTTTTGAAGAGATGAGGAACATATTTTTAAGTATTTGCATCACAATGTAACAAATATTATTATGTGTTTAAAATCTTGAAATAATAACCAACCCCCAAATATTTTATATATTTTCTGTAAAAGTGTCCCTCGTGCTTCTGATATAGTAAAAGCATAAATAATATTATTAGTATGAAGCAAAATAATAATTAACTACATTGCATTATTTGGGAGTGGCCCCAAACACACAAAAGCAAATTATAAACAGTTAAGCTCTATGATAAAGTCAAGCACTCCCCCCACAGTTGCACCTCAGGTGTGGTATTAACCTTTTTTGTAGGCACCATGGGAAGGAGGTGTGGGCAAGGAGTGTTTGTGTGTTGTGCCTTGTCAGCCCCTCCTAGGGTCTGTGTGAAACAAAAGCTGACTATCACAGTCACTGCAGTGAGACAGATGGCTTGCTGAAAGCTCAGGCTGTCACTTCTTTCTTCACAGACTGGAGCTGCATTTTTCCCAGGCCTTTGATGAAATTCATCCCTTTTCTGCATGATTATAATTACTGTTTATAGAGATTACTGCCAATATGTACAACATATAAAGTTCTTCATTTATATCTAACCAATTTTTGCTCACAAATATATTCATTATAGTTTTAAGAAGTGTTGTTCATTGATAAACTTTATATGTTGAACTAATCTCTGACATTCAAACAATTTGTTTCCAAATGAAGAACATTACACTACATTCAACCCTGTTTAAACCTCAAGTTATTTAATCTGATTTTAATTAAATAAATAAAAAAAATGTATTCCCTCACAAAATGTTAAAGTACGCATATTAAAAAAAGATTTTCAATTTGGTTATTTATATTTCCCGTTTTATTTTTATGTAATGTTTCCACATCTCTCAGAGAGGCTGAAGTGGATCCTGATAGATGATTCTGAACACTGACCCTGCATCTTACAGTGCTTCATTAGTAGCAAAGTTAATTTATATTTGTCCCTAATTTCCAAAGCAAAGGAAATAAAATAAACCTGCTTAGTATGATTTTTCCCTGGACTATAAAACAATGTACATTAAAAAGACAGATTTAAATACCTTTAAAACATTTAGGGCCAGATTACAAGTGGAGTTCAAGCATTTGCGCACGGGTGATAAGGGGTTTTATTGCCGGTGTTTTATTGCAGGTGTTTGTGGTTGTCAGGCTTACCGCTGGTATTACAAGTTTAAAGTAAGCTTAATCGCTTGAGCGCAATTGCAATTTACACTAGAATGATTACCACGTCCCCAGAGCTCTGGTTAACTGTTTCATAAAAAAAAAAAAAAAAAGTTGCACAAAACACATCAACAATTTATTACAAAGTACACTTACACTCATAATAACACCACCTAATAAAAATGATTAAAATAAAATAATGCACACATAAGTTATAAGATATGAGATCTCACCTGTTAGAAAAGAATAAAAAGGCAGGCAAAGGGTTTTAACATAGAGATACATACATATACATGTCTAAATATGTATATATATATATATATATATATATACAGTATCTCACAAAAGTGAGTACACGCCTCACATTTTTGTAAATATTTTATTATATCTTTTCATGTGTCAACACTGAAGAAATTACTCTTTGCTACAATGTAAAGTAGTGAGTGTACAGTCGGTATAACAGTGTACATTTTCTGTCCCCTCAAAATAACTCTACACACAGCATTAATGTCTAAACCGTTGGCAACAAAAGTGAGTACACCCATAAGTGGAAATGTCCAAATTGGGCCTAATTAGCCATTTTCCCTCCCCTGTGTCATGTGACTCGTTAGTGTTACAAGGTCTCAGGTGTAAATGGAGAGCAGGTGTGTTAAATTTGGTGTTATCGCTCTCAGACTCTCTCATACTGGTCACTGGAAGTTCAACATGGCACCTCATGGCAAATAACTCTCTGGGGATCTGAAAAAAAAGAATTGTTGCTCTACATAAAGATGGCCTAGGCTTAGGCAGCACGATGGGCAAGACAATACAGCATTTTCACAGGACAGGTTCCACTCAGAACAGGCCTCGTCATGGTCAACCAAAGAAGTTGAGTGCACATGCTCAGTGTCATATCCAGAGGTTGTTTTTGGGAAATAGATGTATGAGTGCTGCCAGCATTGCTGCAGAGGTTGAAGGGGTGGGGGGGGTCAGCCTGTCAGTGCTCAGGCCATACGCCGCACACTGCATCAGATTGGTCTGCATGGCTGTCATCCCAGAAGGAAGCCTCTTCTAAAGATGATGCACAAGAAAGCCCGCAAACAGTTTGCTGAAGACAAGCAGACTAAGGACATGGTTTACTGGAACCATGTCCTGTTGTCCAATGAGACCAAGATAAACTTATTTGGTTCAGATGGTGTCAAGCGTGTGTGGGGGCAACCAGGTCAGGATGCCAACATGTACTGTGACATACTGATCTCCTCCCTTCGGAGACTGGGCTGCAGGGCAGTATTCCAATATGATAACGACTCCAAACACACCTCCAAGATGACCACTACCTTGCTAAAGAAGCTGAGGGTAAAGGTGATGGACTGGCCAAGCATGTCTCCAGACTTCAACCCTATTGAGCATCTGTGGGACATCCTCAAACAGAAGATGGGGGAGCGCAAGGTCTCTGACATCCACCAGCTCTGTAAAGTCATCATGGAGGAGTGGAGGAGGACTCCAGTGGCAACCTGTGAAGCTCTGGTGAACTCCATGCCCAAGAGGGTTAAGGCAGTTCTGGAAAATAATAGTGCCAACACAAAATATTGACACTTTGGGCCTAATTTTGTTGCCAACGGTTTAGACAATAATGACTGTGTGTTGAGTTATAATAAGATAATACAATATTTACAAAAATGTGAGGGGTGTACTCACTTTTGTGAGATACTGTATATATATATATATATATATATATATATATATATATATATATATATATATAGATATACAGACATATAAACACATAAATACATATAAGTATATATATATATATATATATATATATATAACAAATGACCTGTTATCAGCCAAAGCAAAGGGCCATTACTCCTTACTAATTCTTCTTGACCTGTCCGCAGCTTTTGACACAGTTGACCATCCTCTCCTCCTAAAAATACTACATTCATTTGGCATCCGAGACACAGCCCTCTCCTGGTTTGCATCATATCTTTCAAACCGCTCGTTTTCAGTTTCCTTTAACAACATATCTTGTGATCCTATGCCTCTCTCAGTTGGAGTACCGCAAGGCTCTGTCTTGGGTCCCTTGCTTTTCTCTCTTTATACATCCTGCCTTGGAAAACTTATAGCCTCCTTTGGATTCCAGTACCACCTATATGCTGATGATACCCAAATCTATCTTTCCTCTCCTGATATCTCTCCCTCTTTACTCAACCAGATTTCTGACTGCCTCTCTGCAATTTTCTTTTGGATGTCTTCACACTACCTCCAGCTCAATCTGTCCAAAACTGAGCTGCTTCTATTCCCCCCTCTTCAAGACATCCGACACCTGACATTTCTCTGATGGTTGGAGACTCTATTCTCAACACCTCACCCCAGGTCCGCTGCCTTGGGGTCACACTAGACTCAGAACTCACATTCAACCCACATATACAAATGCTTACCAAATCCTTCCGTTCACACCTACGCAACATTTCCAGAATTCGTCCCTTCCTTACTCAAAAAACTACAAAAATACTTATTCATTCCCTCATCCTGTCACGCATGGCCTTCCAAAACACAGCCTCTCCTCCCTCCAATCTATTATGAATGCTTCTGCTAGACTCATCCACCTAAGTCGACGATCTACATCAGCTGCCCCGCTCTGCCAGTCTCTACACTGGCTCCCCATACACTCCAGAATATAATTTAAAGTATTAGCCCTAACCTACAAAGCACTCAACAGTCTAACTCCCAACTATATTTCCTCTCTCATCGTGAAATACTCCCCATCCCGTCCTCTTCGATCAACCTCTGACCTACGTCTCTACACTCCTGTTATCTCTACATCCCACTCCCGCCTCCAAGACTTTGCACGTGCTGCTCCTGTCCTCTGGAACTCTCTACCCCGCTCCATCAGACTATCTCCAACCTTGTATAGCTTCAGAAGATCCTTGAAAACCCACCTATTCAGAGAGGCCTACCATCTCTCCTCCATCCCGCATCCGAACCAAGCTAATACATGTACATGAACTGCCTGACTCACTGCTGCAAATACAACCGATGTAACAAGCTACCCCAACCTTATGTCTCTGCACCCTAAACCTATAGACTGTGAGCTCTCCGGAGCAGGGCCCTCTTCCTCCTGTGCTAGATTTGTTTAGTCTTGATATGTTTTGTATTGTATCACAAATCTTTGTCGTTGTATACCCCTATCATTGTACCCAGCGCTACGGAATTTGGCGGCGCTATACAAATAAATGATAATAATAATATATATATATATATATATATATATGTGCGTGTGTTCATTGGAGCCCTTGGCAGTTAAGTAGATGAAAACAGGAAAAAAACATATTTATGCAATTTTAATTTTTAATAAAGGTTTAAACTATGTATTTACTGTAAATATTTCACATTCCAATATTCTGCACATAGCAGAATATTTTTTTGTATTTTTAAATAGCTATTCCTATATATATCTGTATATACCTATACGTACATATAATCATGTATACATACAGGTATATATTTACCAAAATACCATCAGATATATGTAGAAATATTTATTTATGAATAAATAGAACATATTCTGCAAAGTGAAGAACATAGAATGTGAAATATTCATATTTTCATATCGGGTTAGCGCACATGAGAATATGCGATCAGGTTTCCCCACTTTTTTTTTACTATTGACTTCTTTGGGGGAATACGTGAACCATGCACGTTGGCTTTTTTTAACTCATAATACAAGCGAAAATCCGACTCACACAAAAAACATATTCTAGCGCAGTTAATGCTCGAGTGGGAGACTTGAATTCTGGCCCATATTTGGTATGCAGATCTTTTGCAACGCATTATAAATGTGTCTAGGGGATATCTTGTTTTATTAGTATTATTGTTATTTAGATTTAAGTGCTTTGTAAAATATTTTTTTAAATAAAGTTGGAAAAAAAAAAAACACAAACAGAAAGAGAAGAAATCTGCAAGGAACAAAATGTAATGCTCGTGGGATATTTCCCTATCAGACCAAACTTGGCCAGTAGTCTTCTTATCCCGGCATCAAGTGGAAGGATAAGGAAATATCCCAGAACAAAGTGAGTGTAAGAAATGAGGTAAGCAGTACTCACGGTAGACAGGGTAGTCCTTCACGGCAATTAGATTAAGGCGGAGAATAGTCGGAGACAGGCAGAGTTCGGAAACAGAAAGGCAATGCAGCAGTGTAGCAGTTCAGGGGTAAACCAATAGAGTGATCAGGAACAGGCAGAAGTCAGAAACAAAAGGTAATTCAGCAGTTTAGCAGTTCAGGGGTAAACCAGGCAGAGTAGTCAGACAGGCAGAGTTCAGCAATAATAAGGCAAACCGGCAATTCAAGGGTTAAACAGGCAGAGTAGTCAGACAAGCAGAGTTCAGCAATAATAAGGCAATCCGGCAATTCAAGTAATAAGGCACCTCGGAGCACACACAGTAACACCTATACTTGGGCAGTGAATGTAAGTTATGCAGGTACTTACATAGGCGCAGTGAGTTCAAAGGGGAATAGATGTGCAGTGATGACATCATCGCCGCATGCTCACAGCATCCGCCGCAACCCTGGCAACAGCCAGAGCATTGCAAGGGAGCGGCACAAGGCATCAGCGTGACATAGCCCCCCACTCAAGGGTTCCCTCTGGAAACCAGAGTCGGCTTTGAAGGGTGAGCAGCATGGAACTTGGAGACCAAAGATGGAGCATGCACATTATGGGCAGGAACCCAGGAACGCTCCATCACAGAGTATCCCTTCCAGTGTATGAGGTATTGGAGCTGACTGTGACTGATTCTGGAATCCAAGAACCTCATGGTTTGCCATGAATCAGGAGTGGAGGAGGAGGACATCTGAGTCGAGTATACCTATTTGTGACGTAGGGTTTGAGCAAGGAGATGTGAAAGACTGGGTGAATTTGCAAGGTCTTAGGCAAGGCCACTCTGTAGGCAAAAGGAGAAAGTCTTTTGAGGACTTTATATGGACCAATATACCGAGGTCCTAATTTGTGACAAGATTGACGTAAGCGGATGTGTCGGGTAGACATGATCACCTGCAACAAAGGCATGAATACTGGCTCGATGATGACCGTTAAAATTCTTATATCTGGAGGTGGTTGAGTGTAACTGAGAGCGTATTCGTTTCTAATGGGTAGTGAGGTCAGTGAAGCAAAGATCTGCAGCAGGGACTACTGTGAATTGAGCAGAAAGAGGAAAAACATGAGGTTGATAACCAGCTGCGGCATGGAAAGGAGAGAATCATAGAGAAGAATGCCAATTAGTGTTCTTTGCAAGTTCAGCATGCTGTGAATTAAAAGATGCTCTGAGATAAGCTTCCAGATCCTGATTGGTTCTCTCCGTCTGCCCGTTATTCTGGGGGTGATAACCAGAGGACAAAGTAACAGTGGTTCCAAGCAATTTGCAAAAGCTTCTCCAAAAGGTAGAAATAAATTGAGGTCCTCTGTCAGTGACGATATTTATGGGTATACCATGTAGTCATACCTCGTGTAACAGAAAAAGAGTGGACAATTCTTGGGCTGTAGGTAACTTTGTTAAAGGTACAAAATGAGCAAGTTTGGAGAACCGATCCACCACCACCCATATGACTGTATGATGGTCAGAAGGAGGAAGGTCTACAACAAAATCCATAGCTATGTGTGTCCATGGTTGTTTAGGTATGGACAATGGTTGAAGTAAGCCATGAGGTAGGGAACGGGGAGTCTTATTAACAGCACAAGTCTGACAAGTTTTGACATAATCCTGAGACTCCGACTTCATGGTAGGCCACCACACATGTTGGGAAAGGAGTTTAAAGGTTCTTGTCAAACCAGGATGACCTGACAGCTTGCTGTCATGAGCCCAGGATAATACAGGAGAGCAAAGGTTTGGAGGAACATAAAGGATCTCAGGAGCTTCAGAAGGTTTTCTTGACTGGGCTCAGCGGATCATGTCCGACAGATATCACTGAATGCAGACAGCATACACTGTTGGCATTTATCATTGCACAAGCAGTTCTTGTGAACTGCTTGTGCAATGTCGCCCCCTGCAGATTCGTGGGCAATCGGCCGCTAGCAGGGGGTGTTAATCAACACGATCGTATAGGATCGTGCAGATTGATTTCCGCAGCCTCAGAGGCAGCGGACTGCTGCTTCTTAACTGCTGTTTCCGGCAAGCCTGAAGGCTCACCCGGAAACAGGGGCATCAGGGGCCAAATCGGCCCCAGTGTCACTGTTTGTATCAATGTTGCAATGGAGCTGGTGGGAGAGAAAGAAAGAGGGGGGTGGTTCGCCCATTGCGAGAGATGGGAGGAAGAGGTGGATCTCCACATTACAGAAAACAAATGGAGGGAAAAGGTTAGTCCCTACACTACAGAAAAATAAATATAAGCATGATCTCTTGAAGGGGGAAGTGGGGAGGGTGAGGGGAATCCTTATGCTACAGTAGAAAATAATAAATAATTAATAAAAAAAAAATTAAAATACACAAACGTGTTACTGGCAGACTGGCATGACAGAACTATTGATGTGTAAGAGCAGTGCTTGTATGATCAATCCTGTGTGATCCTAGGTGGCAAAAGCTTTACAGAGAGTGCTGTGCTGCATCATTTGGAACTGTAGTCCCAAACAGCTGAGATACATATATTACAATAACTTACAGCTGTTTTTTTTATTAAAGAGATAGTCTACACCAGAGTTTGTATTGTTTAAAAAGATAGATAATCCCTTTATTACCTATTCCCCAGTTTTGTATAAACAACACAGTTATATTAATACACTATTTACCTCTGTAATTACCTTGTATCTAAGGCTCTGCAGACTGCCCCCTTATTTAAATTCTTTTGACAGACTTGCATTTTAGCTAATCAGTGCAGACTCCTAGGTAACTCCACGGCATGAGCACAATGTTATCTATATGGCACAAATGAACTAACGCCCTCTAGTTGTGAACATTTTTCATGCATTCAGATAACAAGTGGCCTTCAAAGGCTAAGAAATTAGCATATGTGCCTACCTAGGTTTAGCTTTCAATGAAAAATACCAAGAGAACAAAGCAAAACTGATAATAAAAGTAAATTAGAAAGTTGTTTAAAATTACATGCCCTATCTGAATCATGAAAGTTTACTTTTGACTAGACTGTCCATTTAAATTAAAATGTAAGCCAGCCTGATTGAAGGCTAATGAGAGGCTAGGATATTGTTAAGGGTTAACGTTCCCCCCAGTCAGAATGTTCACCCTACTCCTGTTTACATTTATATATAAACTCTTAGAGCAGATCTTAGCATAATTTAAATATGCAGCTTTAACACCTTCACTACCGGGACTTTCAGAGAAAAACATGCCCAAAATACTGAAGAATTTTTAGCATTTTTGCTATCACTCCATTTAAACAGAAATAGATCCTTGTTTTTTCATTTAGCTGTCAAAATATATATATATATTTTTTAGGAAGACAAACCAAAGTATTGGTCCAGGTCCATTTTGGTATATTTCATACCACCATTTTACCCACAAATGCGATCAAAGCAAAAAAAAAATCATTAACTTTTTCATAAACTTTGGGTTTCTCACTGAAATTATTTATATACTGCTTGTGCAATCATGGCACAAATGATTGTAAAAGCTTCTCTGGGATCCCCTTTGTTCAAAAATAGCAGACATATATGGCTTTGTCATTGCTTTTTTGGTAATTAGAAGGTCGCTAATTGCAGCTACTCACCACACTTCTATTATTCTTGGCAGTGAATGGATTAATTAGGTAGTTTGTAACATTAATTTTAGCTTTAGTGTAAAGGTTACCCTCCCACGGTCACCTGACATTTCTCACCCCTTGATCCCTCACAAACAGCTCTCTTTCCTTCCTCACCCCCCACTGGTCACCCCCATCTTAGGTACTGGTAGACAGTCTGCCAATGTGAACATTTAAGGCTTTTTTTTAATTTTTAATTAAATGTTTTTTCCCCCTGTTTTCTGAGTATAGTATCGGACCTTACCCTCCAACCTCCCTGATCCCTCCCAAACAGCAATCTAACCCCCCCCCCCCCTAACTAGTGCCACCATCTATAAACCACTATTTTTTTTAAAATATTTTTTAATTTTCTTAGTTAATTTTTTTTTCTGTATTGTAGTGGTCGCCCCCCTCTCCCCCCCTCCCGCAATTGTTATTTAGGGAAGCTCAGACTTATATGTCATGTGGTACGATAGGCAAAGTACCACACAACATATATTTACATCTTTTTGGGTGAAGTTTTTTTTTTGTAGTGATCTATTTATCAACAAGCTGCTTATAGCCAGTGCAGGGAATATGATGCGTTACAAAAAATGCTACAATCAGAGCATGGCAGAAAATTGCTTTATGTTTTAATTAATAGTCCCGCAAGTGGGATTTTTGTATTTGCAGTGTGTGGCAGTGACTCCAGTGCACCCTACTCGCACACTTGTGTAGAGTCTGAGTTATCCTCACATCTAGGACTGAGGGAGCAGGCTGCGCAAACACTAGGAGGGAGGAAATGTTTTTGGGTGTGTTTAGTGCAGATAAATAAATGTGCACACAGCAAAACCAAATTTGCGCTTTCAGAACAGTGACTGATTCCTAAATGTCCCTGGCACCCCAAGCAGTAGCCCAGTTTGCCAGTCCACTAAAATGGCCCTGATGCCAGGAAGCAGTGGTCTTCTGCTTCTTTATTTTTTAAAGCTTGCTCACATTATCAAGTCTGCACCAAGAGGGCTCTGAAGTTTCATCCATAGCTTTACAAATGGAGCCCTTAATGCTACATGAGCTGTATCTCTGTTTGTGACAAAAGTTGGCAACCTTCAGCCAAATTTGTTAGTCTATTTAAACATGGGCTAGATTACAAGCGGCAAGCTATTTAGCGCTCCTGCTTGAGCGTAAACTTTTCTAGAAGTAATCTTTTTGCGTGCGCCGAATAGCGCACATGTTACAAGTTGAAAGTAAAAAGTTTGCACACGAGCGAAACACAACACGCTCTAACCAAAGGATTTTGAATATCGTGACCACTTTAACTTATTCTCCACATAGGCTTCAATAGAGAGCGCAGAAGAAGAAAACACTTACAGCTCGCATGCTAACACAACAGGAATTATTACTATTTCACATTCCATTGTTCTTCACATACAGAAAAAAAATATTTCTATGTTAAGTAAATATTTCTATATATATATACCTGTGTATATACCTATACCTATATACTTACTTCACTTACAGGAAATTTTAATTTTTTTTGTAAATACATATTTCTATGTATATATCTGTATAAACCTATAACTGTATATCTATTCTTATAGGTATAGATATATATATTTTAAATTAACATTATCACATATATATAGAAATATATATTTAATTATAAAAATAATTTCTATATGAAGAACATAAGAATGTAAAATATGCGTAATGCGCTTCAGGGTTTCGCACTTTAGGTCTATTGCGGTATCAGATTAGCACACATGAAGAATTAGGTATCTTAAGGCGTTATATTGAATATTAAAAAATAATAATTATTAAAAATTGTTATAGATACTGTAAAATATCCTATAATATAAAAGGCCAAGTGTGTTTGTCCGAATCTGTCATGCGCAGTAGAGACAGCACGAGGACAAACACACTTGGCCTTAGATTCTACCTGATCTGCTGCGGCATGTTGATGGTGGGCGGAAGTGGGCGGGGTCGGGAGTGAGCGGGCGTGTATGGGGCGTGACCGGATATGGCGGTGCGGGCGTGGTCGCACGTAAGAGAGAGAGGGGAAGGAGATAGAAAGTTAGGGGGAGAGAGCAAAAGAGATGGTAAAGAGATAAAGAGAGGGTAAGAGAGAGCAAAAGAGAGGGGAAAGAGCAAAAAAGAGGGGGAGAGCGCAAAAGAGAGGGAAAAGAGCAAAATAGAGGGGGAGAGAGCAAAAGAGAGGGAAAAGAGCAAAATAGAGGGAAGAGAGAGGGGGAGAGAGAGAGCAAAAGAGAGGGGGAGAGAGAAAATAAGAGGGGGAAAGAGAGAGAGCAAAAGAGAGGGGAAGAGAGAGCAAAAGAATAGAGGTGGAGAGAGGGGGGAGAGAGAGCAATAGAGAGGGGGAGAGACAGCAAAAGAGGGGGGAGAGGGGAGAGAGAGAGGGGGGAGAGAGAGCAAAAGAGATGGATGGAGAGAGAGAGCAAAAGAGAGGGGAGAGAGACAGAGCAAAAGAGAAGGGGGAGAGAGAGGGTTCAAAAGAGAGGGGGAGAGAGAGTGCAAAAGAGAGGGGGAGAGAGAGAACGCAAAAGAGAGAAGGGGGAGAGAGAGCACAAAAGAGAGGGGGGAGAGAGAGATCAAAAGAGAGGGGGGAGAGAGAGCACAAAAGAGAGGGGGGAGAGAGAGCACAAAAGAGAGGGGGAGAGAGAGCACAGAAGACAGGGGGAGAGAGAGAGCGCAAAAGAAAGGGGGGAGAGAGCACAAAAGAGAGAGGGGAGAGCGCAAAAGAGAGAGGAGAAAGAGAGCAAAAGAGAGGGGGAAAGAGAGAGCAAAAGAGAGAGGGGAGAGAGAGAGCAAAAGAGAGGGGGGAGAGATAGAGCAAAATAGAGGGGGGAGGGATGTATATATATGTGTGTATATATATATATATATATATATATATATATATATATTTTTTTAACAGTATCCTTAATAATTTTTAATAATTATTATTCATTTTTGTTATATATCTTATATTTAATATTTTTTTCAATAATGCATATTAAGATAACTAATTCTTCATGTGCACCAACCAACGTTAGACCTAAAGCGTGAAACCTGAAATGCATTACGCATATTTTGTGAAGAACATTGGAATGCTAAATAGGTACAGTAAACACATAAATACATATGTACACACGTATATATACAGGTATATCTCGTTTAATTGTGATTCTCTTTATTGCGCTTCACAGATATTGCTTTTTTTTTTACAATTGAAGGTTTGTGGCAAACCTGTGTTGAGCAAATCTATCAGCTCAATTAAGGTACGTACAGAACATTTTTTTTTTTAGACAAAATGCTATTGCAAAGTTTATAGACTACATTATAATGTAAATATAACTTTTATATGCACTGGGAAATCAAACAAAATTTAGTGTGACTCACTTTATTGCTATATTCACTTTATTGCAGTGGCCCGGAACCAAACCCGCAATATCTCTGAGGTACGCCTGTATATGCATACTTACACATATTTAGACATGTATATGTATGTATATATACAATATTGCCCTTGCAGATAAACACCTTGTCATATATCATATACCTTTGAGCCTTATAACTTTCTTTTTTAATATTTATATGAATCATTTTTATCAGATAGTGTTTATATGAGTGTAAGTGAAATTTTCAAGGTATTTAAGTTGTGTTTAGTGCAACTTTTTTAACACACTACCCTTTACGTGAGCTTTTCATTCACACTAACCCGACAAGCGTAAAATGCACTCTTGTGATCGTGTTTACTTTCAACTTGTAATACGAGCGCTCCTTCTATTATGTTCAAAACTCCAATATTAATAGCGGGCAAACGTTAGCATGCCACTTGTAATCTATCCCTTTAAGAATGTGAAAATCAGCCTTGTACGGTTGTACACTGTTTTTTTTCATGTCTGAAGAACGAGCTCATCACCCAGAAACGTCACATTAAAGTATTGCATTTTGAAAGACCAAAGAGCACTGCTTCCCTTTCAGGTGCTACGGTTTGTGGGGTCTGGAGGATCATTGAAAATATATATAGTGTACGTGTGTGTGTGTATATATATATATATATATATATATATATATATATATATATATATATATATATATATACAGTATATCCCATTGTATTTGCTCATATGTTGGATGTGTGTGTGCGCGGACATAATTGAGGTTTGGATCTGACATAACTGAGGTTTGGATTTGAAATATTTTAGTTTTGTTACTGTTGTAACCTAATTTGTTCTAATTTTTTAAGATATGTTAAACTTGCAGTTGGCATTTGGTTAGTATACATATGGATAAATATATATAAATCAAATCAGCACTGTTGAATTTCAAAGGCCTTTATTGGAGTGATACAGAGGCTAGATGGGCCCGAAATGTAGCTGTTTGCTAACTTTGTACCTGAGTCTTGGTCACTCCAATGAAGGACTTTTTATTCAATAAACAGTGTTGTCACCAAAGTTGATTTGATTTGTATGAATGAGGAGCAATACCGGATCCTAAAAGGGGACGTGCACTATAAAGAAATTGGATTGAACTGAGAGATTAAAAGTGATTGCTGTATCAAGCTCTAATATCTATCTATCTTTCTATCTATACAACTATTTTATGAATTTGCATGTATATAGGAATATTATATGTAATCATGAAGTTAACTAGTGACCTTATGCCTAATGATGATTCTGTTTAGCTAAAACATTTTCTTTAATCGATTTGGAGGAGAAACGTGTAATTCATGTTCAAGTTTTATACACAAACTCTTCAGATTGGCAAAGTCGTTGGATTTTAGCTTAGTGCGGCTTTGTGCCTCTGCAGCAGTCTGTATCCCGCTACTGTATGGGATTTGTATTTACTTTCCTCTTCTCAATCAACTGGAAGTAGTCAGTATAAGATCTGGAGCAATGGTTTACTACTTCACACTTTGAGAAGCCACCCTGCTTTTAACATCTAAAAGAAAAAAAGGAATCTAAATCCCTATAGGAGGCGCTGTAGCTAGTGTATGTATATCTGGATGTATACAACCCACACCCTCAATATGGATAACAAATCAAAAGTTAAATACTCCTAGTGAGCAGATGGCCATATAGTAATATATACAGCATACACATACGTTTGAATAGATAATGATGAATAAATGATAACAAATGTGATATGTAGATGAAAACAAATATGAGGAGAGGTCAATGTGACAGAACACCTATCAATTATATGAAAAATTAGTCATACATAACCAGTCCATTGGTATATCAATGTATTAGATAAGTCCCAAGACAGATCCTTATGTGATGATGTTGGTCTTTGGTATAAGACTTGTAGGATATCCGTTTTGAGCAGGCAGCACTCTAACTTCACCAAAGGTGATGAGGCAATTGTATACAAAACACAGGAAAGGAAATAGGCGCCATATGTGTGAATCAGTATAATAATCTAGATGTTAACACACAGGAGACACAGGGTTCTCACATTGTATGAAGGCACTCTCTTGTGCCAAAAGAAGCAAGCTGGTTTTTGTCAGCAGATCAGCTAGCTGAGCACTGGCAATATCAGGTTACAAAGATGCAGTCACCCACAGACGAATAACAGGGCTCAGGTGATATCAACTCTCAAGGATAGGAAGACATCAGCAAAAGAAGTACTGGGAAGGCAATACCAAACCCTCCCACAGTAGCGTAGTATATAATGCACACAGCAATGAGAGTTTAAAACTTTCGAAATTGTTTAATAAAACAGTGTATAAAACAAAATTAAAAACAGCTCATGCTTGAGTAGTGCATAAGTGCAATAATGCAACGCGTTTCATGGAAAAAACAGTTTCATCAGGCATAAAAACATAGTATAAGAGTATCCCTTATATAAGGCTACGCTACCAAACTTTGTATGTAACAACCCTCCCCCTTCAATTAGCATGCAGGCCAATCAAAAACCCTTTGTCTCATCAGTATACTATTGTCACACCTGCATCTTAAGGATAGCTAAAAATACAATGCTTATTTCAACGTTTTATTAACATATCTCAGGGTGTCAATATGTAACATATAGTTAAAGTCGAGACCTTTTTAGTGGAGCTAAACCGTGATGGCAAATAGTTAAAGTCAAAACCTTTTTTATAAATCTGCAACATAATAGCGATCACACCAGCCATATGTTATACTCATCAGTATTTGCATAAGTGAGTAATAAACAAAAAGAATGTGTTACGCACCTGCATTTTTTAGTGTTAGCCAAACTTTATACCTGATTTTATTTCCAATGGTTCTATATAACGTGCTTAAGCGGATTTCTAAACTCCCATATTACTGTCTTAACACGCTAAACCAGACAGGTGAACTTCATATGTCACAAACCTGATATTCCTATAGGACCGCTAGGATAGGTTAAGCAACCAATCCCAATACGAGCTCCAGACAACACCCACATACGGGGCCCATATGTGTCAACCCAATAGGCAGTACAAGGAATATACTGATTATAACTAACGTGAGATTGTGTTAAATGATATCTATGTGTAATGATGGTTTGAGAGGAAGTTGATATTTAGATAGGGTGGAAATCGATGATGAGTGTAGTAACCTATCAAATAAGGAGGTGGATCTATTCTCTAATGTGTAGATCTAATAACAACAAAGATCTATAATAATAAAGTGTAAGGTAAAAAGAGGAGGAATGAGATGTTACCTCGTGCTCTAACCATGAGATAACACTATGTTGGTGACGTATACCACTAAGCATACATATTATTTGTGTGAGAATAAACCTAATGTGAGATGATTTATGATAGTGCTATCTATAAATGATAACCTAAAAACTACCTTGTGAAATGACTCAATGGTAATAATGCCCTGTAAATGTTGCATGGTAACATACAGAATTGTGCTAAGTACCAACAAGTGTCTATAAAAAGAAAATAAACGTGTACATGGAACAAAAGTGCAACCCTATGGGTATAAGCGTGTATTTTGTTATCATTAATGATACTCTAGTGTCTGAAACCAAAAAGTGAACTATCCCTAATTATAATGTGGCGCTATGAAAGAGCGTAATCTTAATGGATTCTAAATAGAGAAACAAATAAAGAAGATATGTAATCCTAATTTATATAACCAAGCATATGATATATGATAATATAAAACAAAATAGCTCATTATAGAAATGTACTTCTAAATATTTATACATGAATATGTGGATATGTGGATAAATATAAACTATATATAAGGTACTATCATGATATAGATGTACCAGTAGTGAAAAAAATAAAATAAAAATGTTGTTCTAGAAATATCACCCTATAATCTGAAGTTAAGCATCTAACAAAGGATTTCTGTGATGTTCAACAATGTATGACTATACAGGGAGTGCAGAATTATTAGGCAAATTAGTATTTTGACCACATCATCCTCTTTATGCATGTTGTCTTACTCCAAGCTGTATAGGCTCGAAAGCCTACTACCAATTAAGCATATTAGGTGATGTGCATCTCTGTAATGAGAAGGGGTGTGGTCTAATGACATCAACACCCTATATCAGGTGTGCATAATTATTAGGCAACTTAATTTCCTTTGGGAAAATGGGTCAAAAGAAAAGTCAAAAATAGTGAGATATCTTGCAGAGGGATGCAGCACTCTTAAAATTGCAAAGCTTCTGAAGCGTGATCATCGAACAATCAAGCGTTTCATTCAAAATAGTCAACAGGGTCGCAAGAAGCGTGTGGAAATACCAAGGCGCAAAATAACTGCCCATGAACTGAGAAAAGTCAAGCGTGCAGCTGCCAAGATGCCACTTGCCACCAGTTTGGCCATATTTCAGAGCTGCAACATCACTGGAGTGCCCAAAAGCACAAGGTGTGCAATACTCAGAGACATGGCCAAGGTAAGAAAGGCTGAAAGACGACCACCACTGAACAAGACACACAAGCTGAAACATCAAGACTGGGCCAAGAAATATCTCAAGACTAATTTTTCTAAGGTTTTATGGACTGATAAAATGAGAGTGAGTCTTGATGGGCCAGATGAATGGGCCCGTGGCTGGATTGGTAAAGGGCAGAGAGCTCCAGTCCGACTCAGACGCCAGCAAGGTGGAGGTGGAGTACTGGTTTGGGCTGGTATCATCAAAGATGAGCTTGCGGGGCCTTTTCGGGTTGAGGATGGAGTCAAGCTCAACTCCCAGTTCTACTGCCAGTTTCTGGAAGACACCTTCTTCAAGCAGTGGTGCAGGAAGAAGTCTGCATCCTTCAAGAAAAACATGATTTTCATGCAGGACAATGCTCCATCACACGCGTCCAAGTACTCCACAGCGTGGCTGGCAAGAAAGGGTATAAAAGAAGAAAATCTAATGACATGGCCTCCTTGTTCACCTGATCTGAACCCCATTGAGAACCTGTGGTCCATCATCAAATGTGAGATTTACAAGGAGGGAAAACAGTACACCTCTCTGAACAGTGTCTGGGAGGCTGTGGTTGCTGCTGCATGCAATGTTGATGGTGAACAGATCAAAACACTGACAGAATCCATGGATGGCAGGCTTTTGAGTGTCCTTGCAAAGAAAGGTGGCTATATTGGTCACTGATTTGTTTTTGTTTTGTTTTTGAATGTCAGAAATGTATATTTGTGAATGTTGAGATGTTATATTGGTTTCACTGGTAAAAATAAATAATTGAAATGGGTATATATTTGTTTTTTGTTAATTTGCCTAATAATTATGCACAGTAATAGTCACCTGCACACACAGATATCCCCCTAAAATAGCTATAACTAAAAACAAACTAAAACTACTTCCAAAACTATTCAGCTTTGATATTAATGAGTTTTTTAGGTTCATTGAGAACATGGTTGTTGTTCAATAATAAAATTAATCCTCAAAAATACAACTTGCCTAATAATTATGCACTCCCTGTAATGTCATATCTATACTAGTGTAGCTCAAAAATAAAAACTGGTGATAAAAATCTAATAATGTGATGAATGTACTAATGAAAATACCAATCTTATAATGATGTGATGTGTATAATAGTAATGATACTGAAATTAGTTAACCAAAATATAAATATGAATATATACAAAAAATACGTAGATTAAAAAAAATACGATGAAGATCGTTCAAGCGGGACTTCAAAAACTGTAAGTGGATCATCAGGGGGTTAGTGTTAGGCTTTTTTAAGGGTTTATTGGGTGGGTTTTATTTTCTTGGCAGTAAAAGAGCTAAATGCCCTTTTAAGGGCAATGCCCCTACAAATGCCCTTTTAACGGCAATGGGTAGTTTAGGTTATTTTATATAGTTTTTTTATTTTGCGGGGTTGTTTGGGTGGTGGGTTTTACTGTTGGGGGGTGTTTCTATTTTTTTTGGAGTAAAAGAGCTGTTTATTTCAGGGCAATGCCCTACAAAAGGCCCTTTTAAGGGCCCCCCAAAAGGCCCTTTTAAGGGCCCTTGGTAGTTTATTCTAGAGTAGGTTTTTTATTTTGGGGTGTTTTTTTTAGAACAGGATTAATCTTTATTTTTTTTTGGATAAGTTAATTTGTGTTTTTGTAATGGTAGGTTTTTTTATTTTTTGTAATGGTAGGTTTTAGTGTAATGTTGTGGAAAAGAGCAGCAGCACCACACTTTATAAACTTTTAACTGCTTTTAATGATGAAACATACAGGAAAGCAACGACGTTTCGGTCAACAACTGACCTTAATCATGTTGTATACAGAAGTAGCTAAACACACTGCTTAAATAGCTATATGGGGAGGGGTCACAGATACCTGTGTGGGTGTACACCCATATAGTTAACACTTTCATGTATCAAACATAGTATTGTTCTCAAACTCCCTCTAGTGGATAGAGATACTTCATTCTAAACTTCTATAGTGACCTATAAGACAAAACATAAATATGTATATATTATAAAAACATCAATTTACAATAATTAAACATTGCAAAAAGAAAATATTGCAGCACCAATAAATGTACATAATTACCACATTTATACCAATATATCAAGATAGCATATCAATACAGTATATTCACAATGTTACTTGCCAGTCTATTTCCTTATTCATTCCTAGAGGGGCAAGAGCTTGTAATGTATAAATCCAGAATGTCTCTCTGCTTTTGAGTATGGATTGTCTATCACCACCTCTCCTAGGCCTCTTGATCTGTTCTATGACCTGGAACCTGAGTTGGGAGATGGTATGCCCTGCCTGCAAGAAATGGTTAGAGACTGGAGCGTCCCTATTCCCACATCTTATATTGGATTTGTGTTCTACAATTCTGTCCCTTACCCTACGTGTGGACTCACCTATATAAATCTTTGAGCATGGACACTTGATTAAATAAATCACATACTCTGAGTTACATGTAAAGTAACCAGGGATTTTAAATTTCTTGCCGGTCAGGGGATGCAAGAAACAGTTACCTCTAATTACATTATTGCAATTGCAACACCCTAAGCATGGGAAGCAGCCTAATTTTGGTGTAGATATATATGTTTGTGTCTGTTTCTTACCTGGGCCTAAATCTGCTCTTACTAATTTGTCCCTTAGGTTTTGACCCCTTCTATAGGCTGGCATAGGTGGTAATTCAAAATCTTTAATTTGAGGGTTAAGGTCTTTAATAACAGACCAGTGTTTCCTGATAATATTGTTAATATTTTTACTAAGGGGGTTGAATTGTGAGACAAAAACCATACGCTTATTGTCTTTCTTCTGCTTTACATTGCCTCTCAGGATAGAATGTCTAGGAATTTCACTGACTTCTTCTATCTGTTTCTGGATGAGTTGTTTGGGAAAACCTCTCTCAATAAACAGTTTACCCATTTCTAGTAATCTGGTATGGGCTGTGTTGTCATCTGAGACTATTTTCTTGACCCTCAGGAGTTGGCTCCTAGGAAGGCTACTGATCAAATGTGGGGGATGGGCACTTTCATACCTTAGGAGACTATTTCTGTCACTCTCTTTCCTATATAGGTCAATTTTTAATGTCCTCCCATCTTTGATTACCTTAGTGTCTAGGAAAGCCACTGACTCCTCACTGAAGGTCAACTTAAACTTAATGTGTCTAGTGGATACATTTAAATCAGCCACAAATTTCTGCAAAGAGTCAATGTCGCCCCCCCATATGCCAAACACATCATCGATATATCTGAACCAACACAGTCCATATTGTTGAAATAACTGGTTAGTGTATACAAATCTCTCCTCATATACATTCATAAAGATGTTGGCATATGTGGGGGCGACATTTGACCCCATCGCAGTACCTTGACATGTAGGTAAAATTGATCCTGAAAAAGGAAAAAATTGCAGTAGAGGATGAGTTGTAATAATCCTAAAATAAATTCACAATGAATGTTAGAAAATCTGTCATTGCTCTGGATAGCCTGTCTAACAGCCCCTAGGCCACTTGTATGTGTAATGGATGTGTAAAGGCTATTTACATCGAGGGTAAAGAGGAAAAATTTCTCACTTAACATACTTAATTCTTCTAATTTCACAAGAAAATCACCTGTGTCCTTAATATAGGACATAGATTCCATAGCCAATGGTCTAAGTAGCTTGTCAAGATATTTGGATACATTTGTCATGATTGAATTAGTGCTGGCAACAATCGGACGGCCAGGGGGAGCCTCTCTGTTCTTATGTATTTTCGGTAATGTATAAAATACAGGTGTAACAAACTCTTTAATCAACAGAAATTTTTGTTCCTTTTCAGTTATTACCCCATTACATATTGCTTTATTGATGTATTGAGTCAGCTCATGTTGTACTTCAAATGTTGGGTCCCTGTCTAGTAATCTATACACTGTATTATCTTGTAGTTGACCCCTAATCTCTTGAACATAGTATTTCTTATCAAGAATAACGGTAGCCCCGCCCTTATCTGCTGGCTTGCAAATAATCTCCTTATTATTTTTCAAACTTAGTAGTGCCTCATTTTCAGATCTAGAGAAATTACTCTGTAGAGTTTTCCTGTCCCTATCCGTGACTAGCTGTTTATGTTTAAGTATATCTATGTCTCTCAAAATTAACTGTATAAAGGTTTCTATGCTGTTGTTATGCACCTGAGGATTAAAGTTACTTTTGCATCTAAGACCCAAATTTTTAAGAGACAAAGGTTTATCACCATACTCAAAGTCCGCATTAGTATTATCACCTTGAACAGTCTGTAATTGTCCAAAATATGCCTTTAATTTAATATTGCGGAAAAAAGTATGTAGTTCCCTTTGTAGCTGAAAAAAGTCACATCTTGGTATGGGACAAAATGACAGTCCTTTGTTGATTACCTGTTTCTCTAAGTCTGTAAGAGTATGTTTAGAGATATTCACCATCAGTTCCGCTTGGTCTTGTTCCGTGCCGTTCTCTGTGGCCTGGCTTCTTTCGTTTTGGTATCCATTGGTTTTCCGGCTGTGTTTCCGACCGCCCCTACGTCTCCTTCGGAGTCCCCCGACGTGTCGCTTGTGGATGACGTGGAGGATGCGCCCGTGTCGCGCATCCGACGTTGTCGTCTCCAATTGGTCGAGCCTTGTCGCCTCCTATCGTCGTAATTGGGATCCGTCGCCCATCGATACACCATACCACTGCGATAATCGTCTTCGTCCCTCTGAAACTTTTGGCGTTTTCGTGCCTCGATGACCTTCTTCATTTCTGCAATATTACTGTTCACAGATTGCAGTAATTTATCCATATCTTCAGCTGTCATCATCGCTCTCAATGCTGTTTCCAGGCGTGATAATTCCTCTTTCTGCGTGTCAAGGTCCCGCTGTAGATAATCCACTGTGAGTACCAGGAGATCAAAAGAACATTTATTCAGAATATAGGTGAACTTTTCACAATATTCCTTGTTGTCACGCATGAGTGTTGGTCTCACACTCATGCGGAGGCCCCTCGGTATACGTCTCACTCTGTGGTATTCCGCTAGAGTCGTGGCATGTAGCCCATATGCCAGATTTTTCTTTGATAATTTCTCAAATTCCTTAGTAGATACCTCTGTTGGAGGAGTTTGGAGAAAGTTACGTGAGCCTCGTACTAAGGTGGTAATTCGTGCCGCCTCAAGGTCACTATAGGTAAAAGTCTGTGGTTCTGTTCCATCATTCTTGTTCTCCATGTTTTGTTAAGAAGCAGGAAGTGCGCGAAGCCCAGTGCAAACAGTCAATATGTAAATATAGAAATGGGCCCAGCACTCACCATCCAATTAAGGGTGCACGCTACAGGGGTTTCTGCACTAACCCCCAAAAGTAGACAATGTTGTGGAAAAGAGCAGCAGCACCACACTTTATAAACTTTTAACTGCTTTTAATGATGAAACATACAGGAAAGCAACGACGTTTCGGTCAACAACTGACCTTAATCATGTTGTATACAGAAGTAGCTAAACACACTGCTTAAATAGCTATATGGGGAGGGGTCACAGATACCTGTGTGGGTGTACACCCATATAGTTAACACTTTCATGTATCAAACATAGTATTGTTCTCAAACTCCCTCTAGTGGATAGAGATACTTCATTCTAAACTTCTATAGTGACCTATAAGACAAAACATAAATATGTATATATTATAAAAACATCAATTTACAATAATTAAGCATTGCAAAAAGAAAATATTGCAGCACCAATAAATGTACATAATTACCACATTTATACCAATATATCAAGATAGCATATCAATACAGTATATTCACAATGTTACTTGCCAGTCTATTTCCTTATTCATTCCTAGAGGGGCAAGAGCTTGTAATGTATAAATCCAGAATGTCTCTCTGCTTTTGAGTATGGATTGTCTATCACCACCTCTCCTAGGCCTCTTGATCTGTTCTATGACCTGGAACCTGAGTTGGGAGATGGTATGCCCTGCCTGCAAGAAATGGTTAGAGACTGGAGCGTCCCTATTCCCACATCTTATATTGGATTTGTGTTCTACAATTCTGTCCCTTACCCTACGTGTGGACTCACCTATATAAATCTTTGAGCATGGACACTTGATTAAATAAATCACATACTCTGAGTTACATGTAAAGTAACCAGGGATTTTAAATTTCTTGCCGGTCAGGGGATGCAAGAAACAGTTACCTCTAATTACATTATTGCAATTGCAACACCCTAAGCATGGGAAGCAGCCTAATTTTGGTGTAGATATATATGTTTGTGTCTGTTTCTTACCTGGGCCTAAATCTGCTCTTACTAATTTGTCCCTTAGGTTTTGACCCCTTCTATAGGCTGGCATAGGTGGTAATTCAAAATCTTTAATTTGAGGGTTAAGGTCTTTAATAACAGACCAGTGTTTCCTGATAATATTGTTAATATTTTTACTAAGGGGGTTGAATTGTGAGACAAAAACCATACGCTTATTGTCTTTCTTCTGCTTTACATTGCCTCTCAGGATAGAATGTCTAGGAATTTCACTGACTTCTTCTATCTGTTTCTGGATGAGTTGTTTGGGAAAACCTCTCTCAATAAACAGTTTACCCATTTCTAGTAATCTGGTATGGGCTGTGTTGTCATCTGAGACTATTTTCTTGACCCTCAGGAGTTGGCTCCTAGGAAGGCTACTGATCAAATGTGGGGGATGGGCACTTTCATACCTTAGGAGACTATTTCTGTCACTCTCTTTCCTATATAGGTCAATTTTTAATGTCCTCCCATCTTTGATTACCTTAGTGTCTAGGAAAGCCACTGACTCCTCACTGAAGGTCAACTTAAACTTAATGTGTCTAGTGGATACATTTAAATCAGCCACAAATTTCTGCAAAGAGTCAATGTCGCCCCCCCATATGCCAAACACATCATCGATATATCTGAACCAACACAGTCCATATTGTTGAAATAACTGGTTAGTGTATACAAATCTCTCCTCATATACATTCATAAAGATGTTGGCATATGTGGGGGCGACATTTGACCCCATCGCAGTACCTTGACATTGTAGGTAAAATTGATCCTGAAAAAGGAAAAAATTGCAGTAGAGGATGAGTTGTAATAATCCTAAAATAAATTCACAATGAATGTTAGAAAATCTGTCATTGCTCTGGATAGCCTGTCTAACAGCCCCTAGGCCACTTGTATGTGTAATGGATGTGTAAAGGCTATTTACATCGAGGGTAAAGAGGATAAATTTCTCACTTAACATACTTAATTCTTCTAATTTCACAAGAAAATCACCTGTGTCCTTAATATAGGACATAGATTCCATAGCCAATGGTCTAAGTAGCTTGTCAAGATATTTGGATACATTTGTCATGATTGAATTAGTGCTGGCAACAATCGGACGGCCAGGGGGAGCCTCTCTGTTCTTATGTATTTTCGGTAATGTATAAAATACAGGTGTAACAAACTCTTTAATCAACAGAAATTAATTAATTGGATGGTGAGTGCTGGGCCCATTTCTATATTTACAGGTTTTAGTGTAAGACAGGTTAGGTTTTATTTGACAGGTAATTTTGTATTTATTTTAACAAGGTAGTTAGTAAATAGTTAATAACTATTTACTAACTAGTCTACCTAGTTAAAATAAATACAAACTTACCTGTGAAATAAAAATAAAACCTAAGCTAGCTACAATATAACTATTGCATTCCTATTGGCTGAAATATTTGAATGAGCCAATAGGAATTAGAGCTGCTAAAAACCTATTGGTTGTTCATGTCAGCCAATAGAATTTAAGCAGCTCTAATTCTATTGGATGATGAATTAGCCAATAGAATGAGAGCTGCTTAAATCATATTGGCTGATTTGAACAGCCAATAGGATTTTAGCAGCTCTCATTCTATTAGCTGATTCAAATCTTTCAGCCAATAGGAATGCAAGGGACACCATCTTGAATCGCGCACCTTGCATTGAAGTGTACGGCGGCGACCGTATGAAGAGGATGCTCCGTGCCGGATGTCTTGGATGGAGATTGAAGAGGCCATATGGATGAAGACTTCTCTCCACTTGGATGAGGACTTCGTGGCCAGGATGAAGATTGAAGAAGCCACCTGGATGAAGACTTCTCGCCGCCTGGATGAGGACTTCTCCGCCGGGATGAAGATCGTTCAAGCGGGACTACAAAAACTGTAAGTGTATCGTCGGGGTTAGTGTTAGGTTTTTATAAGGGTTTTTTGTGTGGGTTTTATTTTTTAGATTAGGGTTTGGACAGCAAAAGAGCTAAATGCCCTTTTAAGGGCAATTCCCATACAAATGCCCTTTTCAGGGCAATGGGTATCTTAGGTATTTTTAGAGTTAGGTTTTTTTATTTTGGGGGGATGGTTGGGTGGTGGGTTTTACTGTTGGGTAGGTCTTTGTATTTTTTTTTACAGGTAAAAGAGCTAATATCTGTGGGGCAATGCCCCACAAAAGGCCCTTTTAAGGGCCAATGGTAGTTTATTGTAGGCTAGGGTTTTATTTTCCATAATTTAGTGTTTGTTATTTTTTTGTATTTTTCTTTGTTATTAGATACTTTGCAATTTTTAGAGTAGTGTAAGGATTTTTTAATGTGTAGTTTAGTTTATTTAATTGGTAGTTAGTTTAATTTTAGTTTAATAATTATATTAGTTTAATTGTTTATATTTAGTTGTGGGGGGCTTTTGGTTTAGGGGTTAATAGGTTTATTATAGTGCCGGCGGTGTAGGGCTTAATAACTTTAGTATAGTGGGCATAATGTGGGCGGACGGCAGATTAGGGGATAATAATATTTAAATAGTGTTTGCGATGCGGGAGGGTGGCGGTTTAGGGCTTAATAACTTTAGTATAGTGGGGCAATGTGGGCGGACGGCAGATTGGGAGTTAATAATATTTAAATAGTGTTTGCAAAGCGGGAGGGCAGCAGTTTAGGGGTTAATAACTTTAGTATAGTGGTGACGATGTCGGGGAGCGGCAGAATAGGGGTTAATAAATTTTATTAGTGGCGGCGATGTCGGGAGTGGCAGATTAGGGGTTAATAAATTTATTATAGTGTTTGCGATGCGGGGGGCCTCGGTTTAGGGGTTAATAGGTAGTTTATGGGTGTTAGTGTACTTTTTAAAACATTAGTTATGAGTTTTATGTTACAGCTTTGTAGCGTAAAACTCATAACTATTGACGTTAGATGGCGTTACGGATCTTGAGGTTTTAGAGTGTAACGTTCGCTTTTTAGCCTCCCAGAAAAAGTAATACCAGCGCTATGGGAATCCCATTAAAAAACGTAATTATTACGAGTGCGGTACTGACATTGCATTACAGTCTAAAAGGCTTGCGGTACACCTATACCGACAAGACTCGTAATGGCTGCAGTGCTGTTTTAACGCTGAAAATACAATATTTTTAGTGTTAAAAGACGAACGCACAGACTTGTAATCTAGCTGTCAGTTACATCATATCTGTGCAATATCTTTGTCAGGGAACTTCCTTAAGAGTAACTAGTACTTGAAATTACATGAATTTTATTGGCAAGTCAGCATCCCCAAAAGCAGCCTGTTTCTTCCAAGCCTTCTGTTACAGTTTGCCTTTCCATGTCTTGTCTTTATTAATTGTACCCCCTTTATGATAATGCAGAATCTGTTGGCGCATCACAAATAAAGATTTTTAAGTGCTATTTTCAATTCAGTTTGTTTGAAATTACTTGAACTTAAGAACATTCAAATATATGTGTGTTGCCTTTGAAATGCATATTAAATATTTATTGCACAAGAACAAGGTTTATTATTATTATTATTATACCATAGAAACCCCCCCCCCAAAAAAAAAAACAATGCTGTGCACATTTTTGAAAACAATATGTAACTTCAAGTTGTTTTGCTATACAAAATGCTTCTGGCTTAAACATAAATGAATATTTAATATATTTTTGGTACATTTCCCTTTCCTAGCAATTGTTTAGGTTATTGTTTTGATAAACAATATAAGCATAATGCTTTCACACACATGGCCAGATTAAAAGTTGAGCGCTATTTAATGCTCCCGCTCGAGCGTTTACTTTGCTAGAAGTAAGCTTTTTGAGCATGTTAGGTTGCGCTTATATTATGAGTTGAAAGTAAACGGTTTTTGCTCACACGCTAACCCAATACAATACAATACAATATCGCGTCCGATAACCTATTCTCCCATAGAAGTCAATGGAAATAAATTAGTTTAAAAACACCCAACCCGCGGGCAAACAGGATCCCAATTTATCAAGTGAGCTAACCCGACAATAAAATATGAATATTTCACATTCCAATGTTCTTCACATAGAAGAATATGTTCTATTTATTCATAAATACATATTTATGTATATATATATATATATATATATATATATATATATATATATATATATATATATATATATGATTTTGGAGAAGACTGTCCCTTTAACCCATTGTCCTGGTATTGCCTTTTTTTTATGAAAAATACCTCAATCCTCAGCTTTATTAAATCCCTTTGTTTGCTTGAAGGTTTATATTGTATCACCCCTCTCCCTTCTTTTCTCTAAGCGATAGATATTAAGATTGATTTAAGAACATTTAATATTTTAGTGGCACTCTTTTGAGCAATTTCTAGCTTATTTATGTTCTTCCTGATAAATTATTTCCAAATCTTTACACAGTATTCAAGATAAGCTATATCCTATATTTTACTTGTCAAAATATCTTCCACAGCTAATCCATAATAAGCAAAATCATAGCCGTATACAGGTGTATAAATTTGCATGAAAAAACTATATCCAGACCGGCTCAATCCTTCATAAAACGTAAACATTTTTTTTATAGAATTAAAAGCTGCAGTATAATGATAAACGAGCAACCATTAATAACAAACTATAGGCTAGATTACAAATAGTACGCTAACTTTACGTGCAAGCGATATAATTATTTTCTCTGGCTTTTTTGCACATTTTACAAGTTGAAAGAAAACACATTTGCTCAAGCGCAATCACGATTTGCACTCGTCAAGTTAGCACAACTGAAGAATTTGCTTAAAGGGTAGTGAGTTTAAAAAAACACAACAACAATACATTTTAGCGTTGCAGAACTTGTTGGCGCTCTACAAATAACTGATAATAATAATAATAATTTAAAAGTACAGTTACACTATCTGATAAAAAAAAATATAAAAAAAAAATAAAAGTTATAAAGGCTCAAAGATATATAGAAAAACATAATTTATGTAAGAACTTACCTGATAAATTAATTTCTTTCATATTGGCAAGAGTCCATGAGCTAGTGACGTATGGGATATACAATCCTACCAGGAGGGGCAAAGTTTCCCAAACCTCAAAATGCCTATAAATACACCCCTCACCACACCCACAATTCAGTTTAACGACTAGTTAAGTAGTGGGGTGATAAAGAAAGGAGTAAAAAGCATCAACAAAGGAATTTGGAAATAATTGTGCTTTATACAAAAAAATCATAACCACCATAGAAAGGGAGGGCCTCATGGACTCTTGCCAATATGAAAGAAATGAATTCATCAGGTAAGTTCTTACATAAATTATGTTTTCTTTCATGTAATTGGCAAGAGTCCATGAGCTAGTGACGTATGGGATAGAAATACCCAAGATGTGGAACTCCATGCAAGAGTCACTAGAGAGGGAGGGATAAAATAAAAACAGCCATTTTTCGCTGAAGAAAATTAATCCACAACCCAAAATATAAGTTTATTCTCATAAATGAAAGGAAAATACTTAAAACATAAGCAGAAGAATCAAATTGAAACAGCTGCCTGCCGAACTTTTCTACCAAAAACTGCTTCCGAAGAAGCAAATATATCAAAACGGTAGAATTTAGTAAATGTATACAAGTTGCTGCTTTGCAAATCTGATCAACTGAAGCTTCATTCCTAAAAGCCCACGAAGTGGAAACTGATCTAGTAGAATGTAATGTAATTCTCTGAAGCGGAGCTTGACCCGACTCCAAATAAGCTTGATGAATCAAAAGTTTTAACCACGATGCCAAGGAAACGGCAGAAGCCTTCTGACCTTTCCTAGGACCAGAAAAGATAACAAATAGACTAGAAGTCTTCCTGAAATCTTTAGTAGCTTCAACATAATATTTCAGAGCTCTCACCACATCCAAAGAATGTAAAGATCTCTCCAAAGATTTCTTAGGATTAGGACACAAGGAAGGGACAACAATTTCTCTATTAATGTTGTTAGATTCACAACCTTAGGTAAGAAGTTAAATGAAGTCCGCAAAACTGCCTTATCCTGATGAAAAATCAGAAAAGGAGATTCAGAATAGAGAGCAGATAATTCAGAAACTCTTCTAGCAGAAGAGATGGCCAAAAGAAACAACACTTTCCAAGAAAGTAGATTAATATCCAAAGAATGCATAGGCTCAAATGGAGGAGCCTGTAAAGCCTTCAAAACCAAATTAAGACTCCAAGGAGGAGAGATTGATTTAATGACAGGCTTGATACGAACCAAAGCCTGAACAAAACAGTGAATATCAGGAAACTTAGCAATCTTTCTGTGAAATAAAACAGAAAGAGCAGAGATTTGTCCCTTCAAAGAACTTGCAGACAAAACCTTATCCAAACCATCCTGAAGAAATTGTAAAATTCTAGGAATTCTAAAAGAATGCCAAGAGAATTTATGAGGAACACCATGAAATGTAAGTCTTCCAAACTCGATAATAAATCTTTCTAGAAACAAATTTACGAGCCTGCAACATAGTATTAATCACAGAATCAGAGAAACCTCTATGACTAAGCACTAAGCGTTCAATTTCCATACCTTCAAATTTAATGATTTGAGATCCTGATGGAAAAATGGACCTTGAGACAGAAGGTCCGGTCTTAATGGAAGTGGCCAAGGTTGGCAACTGGACATCAGAACAAGATCAGCATACCAAAACCTGTGAGGCCATGCTGGAGCCACCAGCAACACAAACATTTGCTCCATGATGATTTTGGAGATCACTCTTGGAAGAAGAACTAAAGGCGGGCAAATATAAGCAGGTTGAAAACACCAAGGAAGTGTCAACGCATCCACTGCTTCCGCCTGAGGATCCCTGGACCTGGACAGGTACCTGGGAAGTTTCTTGTTTAGATGAGAAGCCATCAGATCTATTTCTGGAAGACCCCACATCTGAACAAACTGAGAAAACACATCTGAATGGAGGGACCACTCCCCCGGATGTAAAGTCTGACGGCTGAGATAATCCGCCTCCCAATTGTCTATACCTGGGATATGAACCGCAGAAATTAGACAGGAGCTGGATTCTGCCCAAGCAAGTATCCGGGATACTTCTTTCATAGCTTGGGGACTGTGAGTCCCGCCCTGATGATTGACATATGCCACAGTTGTGATATTGTCTGTCTGAAAACAAATGAACGGTTCTCTCTTCAACAGAGGCCAAATCTGAAGAGCCCTGAAAATTGCACAGAGTTCCAAAATATTGATTGGTAATCTCGCCTCTTGAGATTTCCATACCCCTTGTGCTGTCAGAGATCCCCAAACAGCTCCCCAACCTGAAAGACTTGCATCTGTTGTGATCACAGTCCAGGTTAGATGAACAAAAGAGTCCCCTAGAACTATACGACGGTAATCTAACCACCAAGTCAGAAATAGTCGAACATTGGGATTTAAGGATATTTATTGTGATATCCTTGTATAATCCCTGCACCATTGGTTCAGCATACAAAGCTGGAGAGGTCTCATATGAAAATGAGCAAAGGGGATCGCATCCGATGCTGCAGTCATGAGACCTAAAACTTCCATGCACATAGCTACTGAAGGGAATGACTGAGACTGAAGGTTCCGACAGGCTGCAACCAATTTTAAACGTCTCTTGTCTGTTAGAGACAGAGTCATGGACACTGAATCTATCTGGAAACCTAAAAAGGTGACCCTTGTCTGAGGAATCAAAGAACATTTTGGTAAATTCATCCTCCAAGCATGTTTTCGAATAAATAACACTAGTTGATTCATTTGAGATTCTGCAGAATGTAAAGACTGAGCTAGTACCAAGATATCGTCCAAATAAGGAAAAACCGCAATACCCCACTCTCTGATTACAGAGAGTAGGGCACCAAGAACCTTTGAAAAGATTCTTGGAGCTGTCGCTAGGCCAAAAGGAAGAGCGACAAATTGGTAATGCTTGTCTAGAAAAGATAATCTCAGAAACTGATAATGATCTGGATAAATCGGAATATGAAGATATGAATCCTGTAAGTCTATTGTGGACATATAATGCCCTTGCTGAACAAAAGGAAGAATTGTCCTTAAAGTCACCATTTTGAAAGTTGGCACTCTTACATAAAGATTCAAAATTTTCAGATCCAGAACTAGTCTGAATGAATTTTCTTTCTTTGGGACAATGAATAGATTTGAATAAAACCCCAGACCCTGTTCCTGAAACGGAACTGGCATGATTACCCCTGAAAACTCCAGGTCAGAAACACACTTCAGGAAAGCCTGAGCCTTTACTGGATTTGCTGGGATGCGTGAGAGAAAATATCTTCTCACAGGAGGTCTTACTCTGAATCCTATTCTGTACCCCTGAGAGACAATACTCAGAATCCATTGATTTTGGACAGAATTGTCCAAATATCCTTGAAAAATCTTAATCTGCCCCCTACCAGCTGAGCTGGAATGAGGGTCGCACCTTCATGCGGACTTGGGGGCTGGCTTTGGTTTCTTAAATGGCTTGGATTTATTCCAATTTTAAGAAGGTTTCCAATTGGAAACAGATTCCTTGGGGGAAGGATTAGGTTTCTGCTACTTATTTTGTCGAAAGGAACAAAAACGGTTAGAAGCTTTAGATTTTCCCTTAGGTCTTTTATCCTGAGGCAAAAAACTCCATTCCCCCCAGTGACAGTTGAAATAATAGAATCCAACTGAGAACCAAATAACTTATTACCTTGGAAAGAAAGAGATAACAATCTGGACTTAGAAGTCATGTCAGCATTCCAAGATTTAAGCCACAATGCTCTTCTAGCTAAAATAGCTAAATACATAGATTTAACATCAATTTTGATGATATCAAAAATGGCATCACAAATAAATTGATTAGCATGTTGAAGCAAGCGAACAATGCTAGACAAATCAGAATCCAATTCTTAATCAGCTAAATTTTCCAACCAAAAAGTTGATGCAGCTGCAACATCAGTCAAAGAAAATGCAGGCCTGAGAAGATGACCTGAATATAAATAGGCTTTCCTTAGATGAGATTCAAGTTTCCTATCTAAAGGATCTTTAAAAGAAGTACTATCTTCCATAGGAATAGTAGTACATTTAGCAAGAGTAGAGATAGCCCCATCAACTTTGGGGATCTTTTCCCAAAACTCCAATGTAACTGCTGGCAAAGGATACCATTTTTTAAACCTTGAAGAAGGAATAAAAGAAGTACCAGGCCTATTCCATTCCTTAGAAATCATATCAGAAATAGCATCAGGAACTGGAAAAACCTCTGGAGTAACCACAGGAGGTTTATAAACAGAATTTTAATATCAAGATGACTAGTTTCCTCAATATCCAATGTAATCAACACTTCTTTTAACAAAGAACGAATATGCTCCATTTTAAATAAATAAGTAGATTTGTCAGTGTCAATATCTGAGGAAGGATCTTCTGAATTAGATAGATCCTCCTCAGAGAAGGATAATTCAGTATGTTGTCGGTCATTTGAAACTTCATTAACTTTATGAGAAGTTTTAAAAGACCTTTTACGTTTATTAGAAGGCGGATGGCAGACAAAGCCTTCTGAATAGAATCGGCAATAAATTCTTTTAAATTCACAGGTATATCTTGTACATTAGATGTTGAAGGAACAGCAACAGGCAATGTACTATTACTGATGGACACATTATCTGCATGTAACATAGAAACATAGATATTGACGGCAGATAAGAGCCATAGGCCCAGCAAGTCTGCCCGATATTACCTAACAGTATAAACTTATCTAGTTTGTGTGATAGCCTTATGCTTGTCCCATGCATTTTTAAAGTCCCCCACAGTGTTTGTTGCTACTACCTCTTGAGGAAGTTTATTCCATATGAGAAGTTTTAAAAGCTTATCATGACAACTATTACAAACCACAGCTGGAGATATAACCTCCACAAGTTTACAACAAATGCACTTAAGGGACACTGAATCCAAATTTTTTCTTTTGTGATTCAGATAGAGCATGAAATTTTAAGCAACTTTCTAATTTACTCCTATTATCAAATTTTCTTCATTCTCTTGGGCCTAGATTTGGAGTTCGGCGGTAGCCGTCAAAACCAGCGTTAGAGGCTCCTAACGCTGGTTTTGGGCGCCCGCTGGTATTTGGAGTCAGTGATTAAAGGGTCTAACGCTCACTTTACAGCCGCGACTTTTCCATACCGCAGATCCCCCTACGCCATTTGCGTAGCCTATATTTTCAATGGGATCTTTCTAACGCTGGTATTTAGAGTCGTTTCTGAAGTGAGCGTTAGAGCTCTAACGACAAGATTCCAGCCGCCTGAAAATAGCAGGAGTTAAGAGCTTTCTGGCTAACGCCGGTTCATAAAGCTCTTAACTACTGTACCCTAAAGTACACTAACACCCATAAACTACCTATGTACCCCTAAACCGAGGTCCCCCCATACCGCCGCCACTCGATTAAAATCTTTAACCCCTAATCTGCCGACCGCCACCTACGTTATCCTTATGTACCCCTAATCTGCTGCCCCTAACCCCGCCGACCCCTGTATTACATTTAATAAACCCTAACTTGCCCCCCACAACGTCGCCGCCAGCTACTTAAAATAATTAACCCCTAATCTTCCGACCGCAAATCGCCGCCACCTACGTTATCCCTATGTACCCCTAATCTGCTGCCCCTGACATCGCCGACCCCTATATTATATTTATTAACCCCTAATCTGCCCCCCTCAACGTCGCCGACACCTGCCTACACTTATTAACCCCTAATCTGCCGAGCGGACCTGAGCGCTACTATAATAAAGTTATTAACCCCTAACCCGCCTCACTAACCCTATCATAAATAGTATTAACCCCTAATCTGCCCTCCCTAACATCGCCGACACCTAACTTCAATTATTAACCCCTAATCTTCTGATCGGAGCTCACCGCTATTCTAATAAATGTATTAACCCCTAAAGCTAAGTCTAACCCTAACACTAACACCCCCCTAAGTTAAATATAATTTTTATCTAACGAAATAAATTAACTCTTATTAAATAACTTATTCCTATTTAAAGCTAAATACTTACCTGTAAAATAAATCCTAATATAGCTACAATATAATTTATAATTATATTATAGCTATTTTAGGATTAATATTTATTTTACAGGTAACTTTGTATTTATTTTAACCAGGTACAATAGCTATTAAATAGTTAAGAACTATTTAATAGTTACCTAGTTAAAATAATAACAAATTTACCTGTAAAATAAATCCTAACCTAAGTTATAATTAAACCTAACACTACCCTATCAATAAAATAATTAAATAAACTACCTACAATTACCTACAATTAACCTAACACTACACTATCAATAAATAAATTAAACACAATTCCTACAAATAAATACAATTAAATAAACTATCTAAAGTACAAAAAATAAAAAAGAACTAAGTTACAGAAAATAAAAAAATATTTACAAACATAAGAAAAATATTACAACAATTTTAAACTAATTACACCTACTCTAAGCCCCCTAATAAAATAACAAAGCCCCCCAAAATAAAAAATTCCCTACCCTATTCTAAATTAAAAAAGTTACAAGCTCTTTTACCTTACCAGCCCTGAACAGGGCCCTTTGCAGGGCATGCCCCAAGAATTTCAGCTCTTTTGCCTGTAAAAAAAAACATACAATACCCCCCCCCAACATTACAACCCACCACCCACATACCCCTAATCTAACCCAAACCCCCCTTAAATAAACCTAACACTAAGCCCCTGAAGATCTTCCTACCTTGTCTTCACCATCCAGGTATCACCGATCCGTCCTGGCTCCAAGATCTTCATCCAACCCAAGCGGGGGTTGGCGATCCATAATCCGGTCCAGAAGAGGCTCCAAAGTCTTCCTCCTATCCGGCAAGAAGAGGACATCCGGACCGGCAAACATCTTCTCCAAGCGGCATCTTCGATCTTCTTCCATCCGGAGCGAAGCGGCAGGATCCTGAAGACATCCAGCGCGGAACATCCATCCGGACCGACGACTGAACGACGAATGACTGTTCCTTTAAGGGACGTCATCCAAGATGGCGTCCCTCGAATTCCGATTGGCTGATAGGATTCTATCAGCCAATCGGAATTAAGGTAGGAATTTTCTGATTGGCTGATGGAATCAGCCAATCAGAATCAAGTTCAATCCGATTGGCTGATCCAATCAGCCAATCAGATTGAGCTCGCATTCTATTGGCTGTTCCGATCAGCCAATAGAATGCGAGCTCAATCTGATTGGCTGATTGGATCGGCCAATCGGATTGAACTAGATTCTGATTGGCTGATTCCATCAGCCAATCAGAAAATTCCTACCTTAATTCCGATTGGCTGATAGAATCCTATCAGCCAATCGGAATTCGAGGGACGCCATCTTGGATGACGTCCCTTAAAGGAACAGTCATTCGTCGTTCAGTCGTCGGTCCGGATGGATGTTCCGCGCTGGATGTCTTCAGGATCCTGCCGCTTCGCTCCGGATGGAAGAAGATCGAAGATGCCGCTTGGAGAAGATGTTTGCCGGTCCGGATGTCCTCTTCTTGCCGGATAGGAGGAAGACTTTGGAGCCTCTTCTGGACCGGATTATGGATCGCCAACCCCCGCTTGGGTTGGATGAAGATCTTGGAGCCAGGACGGATCGGTGATACCTGGATGGTGAAGACAAGGTAGGAAGATCTTCAGGGGCTTAGTGTTAGGTTTATTTAAGGGGGGTTTGGGTTAGATTAGGGGTATGTGGGTGGTGGGTTGTAATGTTGGGGGGGGTATTGTATGTTTTTTTTTACAGGCAAAAGAGCTGAAATTCTTGGGGCATGCCCCGCAAAGGGCCCTGTTCAGGGCTGGTAAGGTAAAAGAGCTTGTAACTTTTTTAATTTAGAATAGGGTAGGGAATTTTTTATTTTGGGGGGCTTTGTTATTTTATTAGGGGGCTTAGAGTAGGTGTAATTAGTTTAAAATTGTTGTAATATTTTTCTTATGTTTGTAAATATTTTTTTATTTTCTATAACTTAGTTCTTTTTTATTTTTTGTACTTTAGATAGTTTATTTAATTGTATTTATTTGTAGGAATTGTGTTTAATTTATTTATTGATAGTGTAGTGTTAGGTTAATTGTAGGTAATTGTAGGTAGTTTATTTAATTATTTTATTGATAGGGTAGTGTTAGGTTTAATTATAACTTAGGTTAGGATTTATTTTACAGGTAAATTTGTTATTATTTTAACTAGGTAACTATTAAATAGTTCTTAACTATTTAATAGCTATTGTACCTGGTTAAAATAAATACAAAGTTACCTGTAAAATAAATATTAATCCTAAAATAGCTATAATATAATTATAATTTATATTGTAGCTATATTAGGATTTATTTTACAGGTAAGTATTTATCTTTAAATAGGAATAATTTATTTAATAAGAGTTAATTAATTTCGTTAGATAAAAATTATATTTAACTTAGGGGGGTGTTAGTGTTAGGGTTAGACTTAGCTTTAGGGGTTAATCCATTTATTAGAATAGCGGTGAGCTCCGATCGGAAGATTAGGGGTTAATAATTGAAGTTTGGTGTCGGCGATGTTAGGGAGGGCAGATTAGGGGTTAATACTATTTATGATAGGGTTAGTGAGGCGGATTAGGGGTTAATAACTTTATTATAGTAGCGCTCAGGTCCGCTCGGCAGATTAGGGGTTAATAAGTGTAGGCAGGTGGAGGCGACGTTGTGGGGGGCAGGTTAGGGGTTAATAAATATAATATAGGGGTCGGCGGTGTTAGGGGCAGCAGATTAGGGGTACATAGGGATAACGTAGGTGGCGGCGGTTTACGGAGCGGCAGATTAGGGGTTTAAAAAAATATGCAGGGGTCAGCGACAGCGGGGGCGGCAGATTAGGGGTTAATAAGTGTAAGGCTAGGGGTGTTTAGACTCGGGGTACATGTTAGAGTGTTAGGTGCAGACGTAGGAAGTGTTTCCCCATAGGAAACAATGGGGCTGCGTTAGGAGCTGAACGCTGCTTTTTTGCAGGTGTTAGGTTTTTTTTCAGCTCAAACAGCCCCATTGTTTCCTATGGGGGAATCGTGCACGAGCACGTTTTTGAGGCCGGCCGCGTCCGTAAGCAACTCTGGTATCGAGAGTTGCATTTGCGGTAAAAATGCTCTACGCTCCTTTTTTGGAGCCTAACGCAGCATTTGTTTTAACTCTCGATACCAGAGTTAATTTTATGGTGCGGCCAGAAAAAAGCCCGCGGAGCGTTAACAGCCCTTTTACCGCCGAACTCCAAATCTAGGCCTTGGTATCTTAATTTGAAATGCAAGAATGTAAGTTTAGATGCCTTGCTGATTGGTGGATAAATTCACCCACCAATAAAAAAAATGCTGTCCAGAGTTCTGAACCCAAAAAAAGCTTAGATTCCTTCTTTTTAAAATAAATATAGCAAGAGAACGAATAAAAATTAATAATAGGAGTAAATTAGAAAGTTGCTTAAAATGACATGCTCTATCTGAATCACAAAATAAAAAATTTGGGTTCAGTGTCCCTTTAGCTTTGGTAGAACTGTTATCAGGCAGCAGGGTTCCAACAGTTATTTCTGAGACAGGATCAGATTGAGACATCTTGCAAATGTAAGAGAAAAAACAACATATAAAGCAAAATGATCAATTTTCTTATATGGCAGTTTCAGGAACAGCGTAGCCCTCTGATAGAGAAAAAAGGCAAGAGGCATATAGGAATGGGGTTTTAAATAATGAAAATATTTGGCACCAAGTATGACGCACAACACAAACAGAAATTTTTTTTTTTACGCTAAAAACATCCGGAAATGACACACTCGCGTCATTGAAGACGCAACCTTGTGAAAGAACTTGGCGTCAACTAAGACGCCGGAAGTGACGAATTTGCGTCATTGAGCGTAACTTTGCGCCAAAAAATCTCACGCCAAAAATGACGCAATATACTTTGGCATTTTGCGCCCTCGCAAGCCTAATTCTGCCTGCAAATTTAAAATGACAGTCAATTGAAAAAAAGACTATACCCCAGGAAAGAAATAAATTTTTCCTAAAAAATGCATTTCCCAGATATGAAACTGACAGTCTGCAAAAGGAAATAAACTGAAAACCTGAATCATGGCAAACATAAGTAAAATACATATATTTAGAACTTTATATAAATACATAAAGTGCCAAACGAGAGTGTCTTAAGTAATGAAAACATACTTACCAAAAGACAACAATCCACATATAGCAGATAGCCAAACCAGTACTGAAACAGTTATCATTAGAGGTAATGGTATATGAGAGTATATCGTCGATCTGAATAAGGGAGGTAGGAGATGAATCTCTACGACCAATAACAGAGAACCTATGAAATAGATCTCCCGTGAGGAAAACCATTGCATTCAATATGTGATACTCCCTACACATCCCTCTGACATTCACTGTACTCTGAGAGGAATCGGACTTCAAAATGCTGAGAAGCGCATATCAGTGTAGAAATCTTAGCACAAACTTACTTCACCACCTCCATAGGAGGCAAAGTTTGTAAAACTGAATTGTGGGTGTGGTGAGGGGTGTATTTATAGGCATTTTGAGGTTTGGGAAACTTTGCCCCTCCTGGTAGGATTGCATATCCCATACGTCACTAGCTCATGGACTCTTGCCAATTACATGAAAGAAATGGTGTTTGACACACACACACACACACAAAAAAAAATTCCACATTCCACATTCTATCCCATAGAGAGTAGGGGTAAGGTGTTAGAGCTTTTTCACTAGTGTGGAAAGGATCTAATTGATTTTTATAATAATACAAGTAAAAGTACCTTAAAAAAATCTGACTTACACTAGACACCTAGCTTTAGAAAATTTGTGAACTGCTTGTGCAATGCCCCCCCCCCCCCCTGCAGATTTGTGGACTAGTTAAGGAGCAGCGGTCTTAAGACTGCTGTTTCCTGAAGGCTCACGTGAAAACAGAGGGATCAGGGGCCATTGTTAAATTGGCCCCATTGTAACTAAGAAATCAGACAAGGGGGGCAGCACAGTGGAAACATTAAAGGAAGATTATGTGGCAAAGGCCCTCAGACAGTTAAATAATATTAAAATGTATCTGAAGTTAACTACCAACCCCATAAAGGCCTATCAATTGTTAATTAAGAGCTTACTTGATGAAGGTTTGGAGATGAGCTATATAGACTTGTATGTAGAATCTCCTCATACACCCATCTTTCAAAACTTTCCCAAGGTACATAAAACACTAGACACGGTAAAAGGAAGGCCTATAGTGGGCCAAATTACAAGTGGAGCTTTATTTAACGCTTCCGCTCGAGCATTAATTGCGCTAGAAGTACGCTTTTTGCGCTCATCGGGTTGCACTTGTATTATGAGTTGAAAGTAAACTATTTTCACTCTCGTGCTAGCCCCACAAGCGCAAAAATCCAAAGTTAGAACATTGCATGCATGTTCACGTATTCCCCCATAGTAGTCAATGGAGAAAAAAAGTGGGGGAAGAAAACTAACACTCTACTCTTGCACAGACACGATCGCATACTATCATGTGCGCTAACCCGAACAGCCCCCTAGTGACATTTTTTTGTTTTCTTTAAATTTCGTTTGTGCATTCGTTGGGATATTCGTTTTGTGAAAACCAAATGAGCATGCCTAGTAAAGAAAAATTGTTCTGCAGTTGTTATCGGTTAATGCCAGTTAGGGAAAGATATGTAGCAGTGTAAGTCTTGAGAAGTCAGCAGGGTGCATTTAAAGTTCTGCAATTTGCAGAGCTAAAATACATGAAAACAGGGCAAAAATATTGAATGTATATTGCAAAGTTGTTTCATTATGCTTAACTATACATATTATATAAAATGCTCAAGATATTTACTTTCCTTTAATACGCTTTCATTAGTTTCCTTATCATTGCCTTGGGATAATAACCACTTTTGAGCAAATCCTTACATTGTAGAGGATAACAGTTCTTCCATAGCAGCTAAGGATTGCTGGCAGCCAGTTATATTCTTGCCCTGTTTATAAGTGTCTGAACCTCAAGCCTTGCTAAGCTATGTAATGTCTTAAACACAGATGTTTGGATTTTTTATAACCCAGTAGCCACACAGTCTGTAAACCCGCAAGCATTAATGACTGTAGTATATCTGAAGATTGTCTATTTTGCTTCCTCTTCAGTTACATGCATTCCTCAAGACTGCGGTACAGATGGTATTTCAAATGCCAGGACTTTTTTTCTCCAAACAAATTAGTTAATCAAGCACTTAGAGATAAGTGTTTGATTAAAGGATAATAGCACATTTGGGGGTATATCTTGAATCCTTTAATTTAAACTAAGCATTGCTTGATATAACAGGATTTCCCAAGAGGTGAACTATCTTCAACAGTGAATAACAAATTGCCTGAATTGTTTCCGTTTCTATTTTATTTTCTAGGAAATTTGATTTATAAATATATTGATGTATAAATTGTGAACAGAAGTGAGCAAATTATTTGCAAATGTCTTATTATGTAGCATATCACAACAATAAAAAGGAAACAATTTGGGGGTTCAATTTGATAAAATAATTACATTTATTAAAATTATAATTAAAACTAGTGAGGTGTGTTTTTATTATAATTAAAAAGCTAGTGAGTATAATTTGCATAGGACTTATTACTTTTTTTCACGAATAGAATATTAGACACATTTAAATTGAATTGATGCGTTTATTGTGAAAGTGTTTGTATGAAATTCTGATGCAGACCACATTTACAGTGTTCAAACCAATTTGCCTTTTTATGACAAATAATAATTTCTTTTTCACATGACTCCGCTAAACATATAAAAAAAACAGAGTTGATTCTCTTTTTATTCATTTACTTGGTAATACAAAACTGTTTAGTGGCAAATGAACTGTTATATTCCCAGTCCTATGGATCTAAGCTACCTCCTCCAATAGCATCTTACGTTTTTACCATGTTCAAGCCATCTGCTCACCTTAGTGCGTGTGTTGTTCTCTGTATTTGCTGCTATTACATACATACAGCTTCCCAAGCCTCACAGCTCTGACAGCCCTTGCAAATGATGGACAGATTTGTCACAGATGTGTCTATACAAAACAAAACCGGGGCTATTTCTCAGGAGCAAGTAGAAGGCCTTAGGCCCACACTAGAAAAGGACAAGGGTGTGAGGAAAAGCTTTTTAATTGAATTTACATTCTTTAAACTCTATACACACTGCCTTTCACTTATTCTATTAGGGTAGGCAGTGTGGCTTTTCTGATGGCCCTTTTCTTTTGTTTTGAATAAGGTCAAGGCCTATTCTAAGTTTGTACTGAAAGCAATTACTTCTAAAAGGGATATTAAAATATGTTATATGTTTAGATTATATGGGCTACAAGTGGAGAGCAAAATTACACGTTCGTGAGCATGATATTTGCGCTCCACTCAGTAATACCGGGGCACACAAATGTGTGCTGGTATTACAAGTAAAGCGCAATGCGAACGTGACCTCGCATTCACATTGCATGGAAGCTTTGCGCTCACGAGAATTTTATACATTTTATGTGAGTTTTTTTTATAAATTTTATGTGAGTGTTACATATGTTCCATAAACACATTACATGTTTTAAAGGGTTATTTAGGCTTCAAATCGTTATTAAAAAAATGCATGCATTTCAAGACTCGAATAATACTCAGATTGGATAAAGTCCCCCAGGGATCAGTACTGGGCCCTGTTCTTTTTAATATTTTTGTTAATGACTTGAAGCAAGGAATAAATAGCAACATCTCTACTATTTTTGCAGATGATACAAAGTTGTGTAAGGTCATTAGGCCAGTGCAGGATTAAATTTCTTTACAATGGGATTTACAAAAATTAGAAGAATGGGCAGGTAATTGATATTTAGTACTGAAAAATGCAAGGTTCTACATTTTGGAAGTAAAAATAAGCAAGCAACCTATTATTTAAATAGGACTAAACTTGGCAAAACAGAGGAGGACATGGATTTGGGAGTACTTATTGATAACAAGCTAAAGAGGGGTGCACGATGCAGGGTAGCTGCTTCTAAGGCTAATAAGATACTAACTGTCAATCTGTTCTCTGCTCTGCTGTGGCTGTTGCCATGGACACAGGCACTCCTCTTGTTGCTAGGGATACGGCAGTGTAACTGATGCATGGTGATGACATCATCACCGCCCGCCCTGTCTTCCCTATGTGAAGGCCTCAGTCTCTCTAACCTGTGCCCAAGTATAGGTGTTTCTTCTTGTGATCCTGGGTGCTGTATTTCTTATGCTGAATTGCTGTATTGATTCACTGTTGCTGAACTCTGCCTGTTTGACTACTCTGCTTGCCTTAACCCCTGAATTGCTTAACTGTTGATAAACTCTGCCTGTTTGACTGCGCTGCTTGCCTTTAACCCTGCATTGCTGGATTGCTTAACTGTTGATAAACTCTGCCTGTTTGACTACGCTGCTTGCCTTAACCCCTGAATTGCTGGATTGCTTAACTGTTGATGAACTCTGCCTGTTTGACTATGCTGCTTGCCTTAACCCCTGAATTGCTGGACTGCTTATCTTTTGATTAACTCTGCCTGTTTGACTACGCTGCTTGCCTTAAACCCTGAATTGCTGGATTGCTTTACTGTTGATGAACTCTGCCTGTTTGACTAAGCTGCTTGATTTTACCCCTGAATTGCTGGATTGCTTTACCATTGATGAACTCTGCCTGTTTGACTACTCTGCTTGCCTTAACCCTAAAATATTGGATTGCCATTCTGTTGCCGAACTCTGCCTGCCTGACCATTCTATTGATTTACCCTTGAACTGCCTTACCGCTGGATTCCCTACCTATTGCCGTCAGAGACTATCCTGTCTGTTTTAGTCCTTCAAGTGGTTTACCCTTGAACTGCCTAACTGCTGATTCCCACTTGCTACCGCCAAAGACTACCCTGCATAGTGTGAGCACTGTTTACCTCATTTTGCAATCTTTTTTCTTCTCTGGGATATTCCCTATTATTCCAGATTGACGCCGGGATAAGAAGACTACTGTCCAAGTTAGGTCTGATAGTGGAATACCCCACGAGCATTACACTAACTGTATTAATAGAGTCATCGATGCAAGGGAGGAAAGCATAATTCTGTCACTATATATATTGAATCCTGGAAGAGGAATACATTTGCCCGAGATGAACAGGACTACTCCAACAGCACTGTTTATCTCTGGAAATCCAGCCAATCATACACAAGGGGAGGAGCCGGATCATACGAACAGACACGACGCAGAGGGAGAAAGCGTCAGAACCGGGAAGACATGCACAGAACCCATCGTCCAGGCAGGAAGTACCGCAAGAAGACCGCCGGACACCATGATGAGATCACGGGGACGCCGCTCAAGAGGCAGACAGAGGGGCCACTACAATTATTAACAGAAACAGAGAGCGGGGTATGTGACAATACATATAGCACCACTTCACAACCAACGATTTCTGGTACGGGACTGGAGAATGATATTATCAATGGCATTGATTGCATTAACCCGCTGGTGTCATATCTTTCCCCTATATCGAAAGACAATACAGCCTCCATGTTAACTTCTGATGTGGTTGTTTGTAATATCTCAAAGCCTGCAAGTTCTGTTGGGGACATTATCTCTAAAAAGATGGACTATATTCCACTGAAATTAGCAATGTTAACTTAGTTCACAATATTTCTAGTCACGATTTAAGTTTTGACAAATTATCACTATTAAACAAGGGCCTGTCTTTTTGCATTGATGCTGGTATTCATGTATTTAGTTTGACACAGAATCTTCACAATTTTTATAGAAAACTTAAATTTAAAGCACATTTTACAATGCACAATATAGATACACCGCTTAAAGGGACATGAAACCCAATTTGTTTATTTCATGATTCAGACAGAGAATACAATTTTAAACAACTTTCTAATTTACTTCTATTATCTAATTTGTTTCATTCTCTTGGTATCATTTGTTGAATGAGCAGCAATGCCCTAATGGTTTCAAACTGAACTCATGGGTGAGCCAATCACAATCAATATATATATGCAGCCACCAATCAACAGCTAGAACCTAGGTTCTCTGCTGCTCATGAACTTGCCTTGATAAACCTTTCAGCAAAGGATATCAAGAGAAAGAAGCAAATGAAATAATATAAGTTAATTGGAAAGTTGTTTAAAATTGTATTCTCTATTCGAATCACAAAATACATTTTTTGGGTTTCATGTCCCTTTAAAGGGAAAGAGAAAATCAAGTTTTGTTTCAATAATCCTAAACAATATAATATTCAATACAGAAGTCACTTTACACCACTGAACACTACACATACCACTAGATTTAGAGTTCTGCGGCCAAAGGGGTGCGTTAGCTACGCATGCTTTTTTTCTCCCGTACCTTTTAAATACCGCTGGTATTTAGAGTTCACAGAAGGGCTGCATTAGGCTCCAAAAAGGGAGCGTATAGCATATTTACCGCCACTGCAACTCTCAATACCAGCGGTGCTTACGGACGCGGCCAGCTTCAAAAACGTGCTCGTGCACGATTCCCCCATAGGAAACAATGGGGCCGTTTGAGCTGAAAAAAAACCTAACACCTGCAAAAAAGCAGCGTTCAGCTCCTAACGCAGCCCCATTGTTTCCCACGGGGAAACACTTCCTAAGTCTGCACCTAACACCCTAACATGTACCCCGAGTCTAAACACACCTAACCTTACACTTATTAACCCCTAATCTGCCGCCCCCGCTATCGCTGACCCCTGCATATATTTTTTAACCCCTAATCTGCCGCTCCGTACACCGCCGCCACCTACGTTATCCCTATGTACCCCTAATCTGCTGCCCCTAACACCGCCGACCCCTATATTATATTTATTAACCCCTAATCTGCCGCCCCCAACGTCGCCGCCACCTACCTACAATTATTAACACCTAATCTGCCGACCGGACCACACCGCTACTATAATAAAGTTATTAACCCCTAATCCGCCTCACTCCCGCCTCAATAACCCTATAATAAATAGTATTAACACCTAATCTGCCCTCCCTAACATCACCGACACCTAACTTCAAGTATTAACCCCTAATCTGCCGACCGGACCTCGCCGCTACTCTAATAAATTTCTTAACCCCTAAAGCTAAGTCTAACCCTAACACTAACACCCCCCTAAATTAAATATAATTTAAATCTAACGAAATAAATTAACTCTTATTAAATAAATTATTCCTATTTAAAGCTAAATACTTACCTGTAAAATAAACCCTAATATAGCTACAATATAAATAATAATTATATTGTAGCTATTTTAGGATTAATATTTATTTTACAGGTAACTTTGTATTTATTTTAACCAGGTACAATAGCTATTAAATAGTTAATAACTATTTAATAGCTACCTATTTAAAATAATTACAAAATTACCTGTAAAATAAATCCTAACCTAAGTTACAATTAAACCTAACACTACACTATCAATAAATTAATTAAATAAAATACCTACAATTATCTACAATTAAATCTAACACTACACTATCAATAAATTAATTACACAAAATACCTACAAATAAATTCAATTAAATAAACTAACTAAAGTACAAAAAATAAAAAAGAACTAAGTTACAAAAAATAAAAAAATAATTTACAAACATTAGAAAAATATTACAACAATTTTAAGCTAATTACACCTACTCTAAGCCCCCTAATAAAATAACAAAGCCACCCAAAATAAAAAAATGTCCTACCCTATTCTAAAATAAAAATAGAAAAGCTCTTTTACCTTACCAGCCCTTAAATGGGCCTTTTGCGGGGCATGCCCCAAAGAATTCTGCTCTTTTGCCTGTAAAAAAAACCCATACAATACCCCCCCAACATTACAACCCACCACCCACATACCCCTAATCTAACCCAAACCCCCCTTAAATAAACCTAACACTAAGCCCCTGAATATCTTTTTTTAGGATCTATTATGCAGCAATGAATAAAGATAAACAAGCACTTAAATCTTTAAAAACAAAAAACAACATCCTCATTAAGGAGGCAGATAAGAGTGGTGCAGTTGTTTTAATGAATAAAAATGATTATATTGAAGGCATCATGTGCCAAATTAATGATCCATTGGTTTATCACAGAAACTTGACAATGACCCCACTAATCGCATATGTTGGGAGATTGAATTTTATACAACACAAGCTATGAAAAGAGATGTTATCTCAGAAAGCTTCAAAAATTGTTTATTGGTGAAACAGCCAATTAATCTTGTAATTTACTCTCTCAGATTCCCAAGATTCACAAACACCCCACTAGACCACCAGGTAGGCCTATAGTGGCAGGTAAGGGTCTATATTCTCAAAAATCGCTTTTTTCCTTGATAAAATTCTACAACCGCTTGTAACCAAGACAACTTCATATATCAGGGACACTAGCGATTTTTTGAGCAAGATTGAAAACATGGGACACATAGGCAACAAATGTATACTTTTTTCTTTAGATGTGTGTAGCCTCTACACATCAATCAAAGATACCAGTGGCATTGAATCTGTATGTAATGCATTGAAAAGAAACAGGAATCGCAACAGTGGTATAAATGATGACCGGGAGAGATTTGCAAGTAAAATAGTTATTTATTTCATATCCAAAGCGTACACATAATGACAGGCACAGCAAACAAACCCCGCTGACGCGTTTCCCGGCTTCACAAGCGGTTCATCAGAGCTGGGAGAACAAGTGTTACAAGCAGCTGTTAAATCTGAATAAAGCACTTATTCTAAAAATGAATTTAATCAAAGTTTAGAAAAACGGAACCCTAAAGCTAAGATGTTATGTCACTGCTATTGCAATAAAGTAACAAATTACGTTTTTTGTTGAACTCTTGGAAATAATCTTGTATTGTAACTATTTTCTCTTCATGGATACTTTTTAACTGCAACTACAGGGTACTGCGATGGGCTCCAATGTCGCCCCGTTATACGCCAATATTTTTATGAACAACTGTGAGGAACACTTTGTGCGCGATTACATACACGGCACAGGCTTCAGCGCAAGCGCTGCAACCCGTGCCGCCCGTAATTTCACCTCGCACATCGGGGTATTACATATACGGCGCCGGCAAATCATAAAATGCCGTAAGTCTGATAAACTAGCGATGTCCAGAAATTAGCCTAAATACAAATTTCTGGAGTTGCCAGTAACTTACAGCACTTTAGAAACTGCCGGCGCCTAAGCAAAGTAAAGAAAATAACAAATCTCCTGTAAAAGTCTAACATGCCTCCGAAAAATAAGCCTGACACATAAAAACCCCTATATCTGCAATCTCCCCTCTCACTACTAATAATAAATGTATTAACCCCTAAACCGACAACCCCCCACAACGCAATAAGCCTAATTAAACTATTAACCCCTATATCCGCCATCAAACCCACACCGCAAGTAATAACTAAATTATTAACCCCTAAATCAGCCAACCACAACCTCGCAAACTACCTATTAAAACTATTAACCCCTAATCCGCCATTAACCCACAATGCAATAAACCTATTAAAGTATTAACCCCTAAACCGCCAAAGCCCACAACATGATAAACCTAACCCCTAACCTAACCCCCCTAACCTAAAACCCCCTAAATTAACCCAAGTTACCTAATTTACAAAATACTAAAGTTACTATTAAATTAAAAAAACCTAACACTACTTTAAAAATACAAATAAACTAAGTATAAATTAAAGGGACAGTCTAATAAAAATTCTGGAGTAGACTGTCCCTTTAAGCTACAATTACAGAAAATAAAAAAATCTAAGATTACAGAAAATAATAAAGAAAATTACCAAATTTTACAAAAATTATACCTAATCCCTATGAAAATAAAAAAGCCCCCCAAAATAAAAACACTCCCTAATCTAATAAACTACCGTAGCCCTTAAAAGGGCTTTTTGCAGGGCATTGCCCCAAGATGATAATCAGCTTTTTCAAGAAAATACACAAACCCCTCCAACAGTAAAACCCCTCACCCACCAAACCCCCCCAAATAAAATAACCTAACACTAAAAACCCTAAACTACCCATTGCCCTGAAAACGGCTTTTGTTGGGCATTGCCCTTAAAAGGGCATTCAGCTCTTTTACTGCCTACCCTATCGAAATTAAAAAAAAAAAAAAATCCCTTAAAAAACCCTAAGTCTAACCCCCAAGTGGTCCTCACCTGTCCTGAAGTCCGGCGGAGAAGGTCCTGTTCCAGGTGGTAAAGTCTTATTCCAAGCGACAACCTCTTCTTTCTTCTTCCAGGAACCAGCCAGACCCTGGAACTGAAGACCGGCGACCGCGGAGCCATGGAGCGTGGAGGATCCTCTTCATACGATCTCCGCCATACACTAAATAGGAATTCAAGGTACACGATTAAAAATGGCGTCCCTTCAAATTCAAATCAGCCAATAGGATAAGAGCTACTGAAATCCTATTGGCTGTTTAAATCAGCCAATAGGATAAGAGCTACTGAAATTCGGGGTTAATACTTTAATAGGTTTATTGCGTTGTGGGTTAATGATGGATTAGGGTTTAATAGTTTTAATATGTAGTTTGCGAGGTTGGTGTTGGCGGATTTAGGGGTTAATAATTTAGTTTATTACTTGCGGTGTGAGTTTGATGGCGGATATAGGGGTTAATACACTTTATTAGTTATTGCGGTGGGGGATTGCGGTTGACAGATAGACATTGCGCATGTGTTAGGTCCAAAGTCTCAAACGACTCAAGCACCAGTGGTACAAATTAGGTGTGCAAAGCTGGAGGAGCCACTGCTCAAAGACTCCCAAACATCAGAATCAAAGAAAATCCAGCAGCACCACAGTAGTTTATCTTTCAAACTTTATTAGTACCTGGAGGTAAAAACATGACGTTTCGGGCACAGTAGCCCTTAATCATACTTGCGGTGTGAGTTTGATGGCGGATATAGGGGTTAATACACTTTATTAGTTATTGCGGTGGGGGATTGCGGTTGACAGATAGACATTGCGCATGTGTTAGGTGTTAGTTTATTTTTGCAGGCATTTTCAGGAGTTACGGTGCTCCCATACTCAGTGCAAGGCTTACTACGGCTGCCTTTTATGGCGAGGTAAAAATGGAGTAAGATTTCTCCATTTTTGCTACGTAAGTCCTTGCGCTGTATATTAGATACCGATTTGCAACGCGGTCCCAGCCTATGGGATTAAAAAATGCAGGCGACGGGTGAAATATATGTGCCGCATTTATATGCAGCGCTGTATATAGGATACCAAACCCACTCAAAAACCAGTGTCACCGGCTTTTGCGAGCGACGCCTCATATGTAATGGGGCCCTTGGTGTATAATCACAGATTGTTCATACTCTATGGCGCCTCCTGGTGGAAATAGACAATATTTTTGGCGTGTGGCTGGGCGACATTGGAAACCTCATGGTATTTGTGGATGACCTTAATAACTCTGTATCAGGTCTAAAATTCACTCTCACTACAAGTGAGACTTCTGTTAACTTTTTGGATACACAGATATATAAGGAGGGAGGTTTTTTGAAGTCTGATTTATTTGTCAAGCCGACAGATAAGAATAGCTTATTGAGATATGATAGCCATCATTCACCAAATGTTTTTAAAGCTCTACCAAAGAGCCAGTTTGTAAGGGTTAAAATAATTATTTCAGATTTATCTCAATGTATTAAAAGGTTAGAATAAATGGCTGACAAATTCAAAGCAAGGGGTTATCCACATACTCTGGTTGAACAACAAAGAAAGGAGGTTATGTTAGATAATGAAATACATAAAATCCCAAAAAATAACAAGAAACAAACTTACAAATTAATCTTTGTCACTAAGTACAGTGAACTGAGTAATAAAATCAATAAAATACTTAAAAAACATTGGCACAACTTATAGGATCTTAATCCATTTGTAGACTCATTTAAAAATTCACCTATGCCTGCTAATCAAAGAAACAAAACTTTAAAAGATTGTTTGGTCCGTGCAGACATACTGATGTAGTGGTAAATTTAACGTGCAAACAATTGGTAGCAAGAAAACTGGGTGCTTTCCCTGTCTGAGTTGCAGTAACTGCAATTCTATGATTAAAGGCAGTTATTTTTACCATCCTCAGAAAGGTACAAAATATAAAATAAATCAATATTTAACCTGCAGAGCAAATTACATCATATACATGATTAAGTGTCCATGTTCTCTTTATTACATTGGAGAATCTACAAGAGAATAGCACAACACAAGTCAAATATAAGATGTAATAATAAAGAAGCACCAGTTTATTCGCATTTTCTTAAGGAGGGCATAGTATTAGTCAGCTGTGTTTTCAAATCATTGAAAAGGTCGAAATCCCTAGGAGAGGGGGTGATCGAGAAAATGTACTAAAAAATAGAGAAATGTATTGGATCCATAAGCTGCAGACCCTTACACCAAAAGACCTCAATAAAGATTTTGATTGGTCCCTGTTTAGGCAATGATACATTCACAGAGATATTTATCTAAATATTTGCTATAACATATAAACTATATCTTTGTGCCTTGCCCCTCTTTTCAAGTAAAGTTTCTGATAATCATGAGTAGTGCTCTCATTGTTTTTAATTTATGTATATACTGTTGCTACCATTTGTTTTTAAATGTAACACACCGTATGGTACTACGTCTTTAAGATAATTTAATGCAATGTGTCAATGCTATTATACATTGTATCCACTAGATGTCAGTTACCATACAGGATGTGGGTGTGTCTTAGTACCTTGATACAGCTATAAAGGTAGCCATTATATGTATGTTTGTAGACATGACTAAGGACCTGTGAGAGGTTGTGGTTCACTTTGAGACCATGAAGCAATAAAAGTCTGATGATTCATATACTGGGCTGGAGTGACCTTCTTTTTCGCACTATATATATATATATATATATATATATATATATTATTTATTTATTTATAAAATATTTTACCAGGAAAGATACATTGAGATTTCTCTCGTTTTCAAGTATATCCTGGGTACACAAAACATTGCATTGATACAATGGGTACAATAAAATACAAAACAATAATAATACATGATATATGCACAAAAATTTAACATAGAACAGGTAGGAAATATATAATCAACAATGACAGGTGCATTCTGTTTTGAGATATGTAGAGAGGGATCTCTTAAAGGATATTAGGCATGGGGAAGGTTTGAAAGTGTGTGGGAGGTCGTTCCATAATTGTGGTGCTCTGTAGGAAAAGGAGGAGCGAGCTGCTTTCTTTTTGTATTGAGGTACGCTAAATAATGTGCTGGTACTGGATCGGAGGTTATAGGAGGTGGGATTAACCGGTGAGAACATACTGCTCAGGTAGGGTGGGAGCTTCCCAGAAATGCTTTTAAACACTAGGCAGGAAAGATGAAGGGTGCGTCTGGATTCCAGCGACAGCCAGTTTAGTTCTTTTAGCATGTCACAATGGTGGGTCCTGTAGTTACATTGTAGCACAAAGCGGCAGAATGAGTTATACAATGTATTAAGTTTATTAAGGTGAGTTTGCGGTGCTGGTGCATATACTACATCCCCATAATCCACGATTGGCATCAGCATTTGCTGTACAATCTTTTCCTTTACAGTAGGGCTGAGGCAGGATTTGTTTCTGTACAGAGCACCTATTTTTGGATAAAGTTTAGATGCCAGTTTTTCTATATGGAGGCCAAAAGATAGATTGGGGTCTAACAACATACCCAAGTATTTAAAAGAGTGGACTGCGGTCAGTGTGCAATTTGATTTTGTTTTGATGCATAGATGGGAATTTTGTAGTTTGTGTAGTTTAGGTCCTGTTCCAAAGATCATTGTGACAGTTTTGTCAGTGTTTAGGAAGAGTTTGTTTTTTGAGATCCACTTTTCTACCTCTGTGAACTGGTCTTGGAGTACTGCTTCAAGCTGCGGTAGATCGGAATTGTTTGCATAGATTACCGTGTCATCTGCATACATGTGTACAGTTGAGGATTTGCAGACATTAGGCAGATCATTTATAAACAATGTGAATAGCAGGGGGCCGAGAATGGAACCTTGGGGAACACCACACGTGACTGGGAGAGGGAGGGAGTCGCTGTCAGAAATGGAGACATATTGTGATCAATCCGATACATATGATCAAAACCAGGTTAGCGGACGATCACCAATACCAGAGTTTTTTAGTTTGAGCAGTAGTATGTCGTGGTCTACTGTGTCAAAGGCCTTTGCAAAATCAAGGAAAATAGCTCCAGTTAGGTCTCCTTGTTCCATTCCAGTTTGGATATCGTTGCAAACGTTTAGGAGGGCAGTTGTAGTGGAGTGATTTGTAGGAAAACCTGATTGATCAGGGATCGGATAGTTAGATTGTTGGAAATATTCACATAATTGTGTATGGACGCATTTTTCTAAGATTTTTGACAATACTGGGAGCAATGATATTGGGCGATAGTTAGAAACCAAGGTTATCTCCCCACTTTTATGGATAGGCACTACTCTTGCAGTCTTCCAGAGTTTGGGTATGTATCCAGACACCAAGGATTCGTTAATTAGGGTTGTGACAGGTTTAGCAATTGCTGGCGCACTAAGCTTCAACAGCATTGCTGGGATTTGATCAGGTCCAGACTGGTTTTTCATTTTTAGGTTATTAAGTTGTTTCTTAATGACATTGATGGGTACAGGTCTAAAATTGAACTTCTCTATATTGGGTCTTTGCTGATTTAGTGGGGCCTGATCCACATTTGTAGCTTCAGGATGCATGCCATTTATTAGTTTGTCAATCAGGGTGGTTATACGCCAATATTTTTATGAACAACTGTGAGGAACACTTTGTGCGCGATTACATACACGGCACAGGCTTCAGCGCAAGCGCTGCAACCCGTGCCGCCCGTAATTTCACCTCGCACATCGGGGTATTACATATACGGCGCCGGCAAATCATAAAATGCCGTAAGTCTGATAAACTAGCGATGTCCAGAAATTAGCCTAAATACAAATTTCTGGAGTTGCCAGTAACTTACAGCACTTTAGAAACTGCCGGCGCCTAAGCAAAGTAAAGAAAATAACAAATCTCCTGTAAAAGTCTAACATGCCTCCGAAAAATAAGCCTGACACATAAAAACCCCTATATCTGCAATCTCCCCTCTCACTACTAATAATAAATGTATTAACCCCTAAACCGACAACCCCCCACAACGCAATAAGCCTAATTAAACTATTAACCCCTATATCCGCCATCAAACCCACACCGCAAGTAATAACTAAATTATTAACCCCTAAATCAGCCAACCACAACCTCGCAAACTACCTATTAAAACTATTAACCCCTAATCCGCCATTAACCCACAATGCAATAAACCTATTAAAGTATTAACCCCTAAACCGCCAAAGCCCACAACATGATAAACCTAACCCCTAACCTAACCCCCCTAACCTAAAACCCCCTAAATTAACCCAAGTTACCTAATTTACAAAATACTAAAGTTACTATTAAATTAAAAAAACCTAACACTACTTTAAAAATACAAATAAACTAAGTATAAATTAAAGGGACAGTCTAATAAAAATTCTGGAGTAGACTGTCCCTTTAAGCTACAATTACAGAAAATAAAAAAATCTAAGATTACAGAAAATAATAAAGAAAATTACCAAATTTTACAAAAATTATACCTAATCCCTATGAAAATAAAAAAGCCCCCCAAAATAAAAACACTCCCTAATCTAATAAACTACCGTAGCCCTTAAAAGGGCTTTTTGCAGGGCATTGCCCCAAGATGATAATCAGCTTTTTCAAGAAAATACACAAACCCCTCCAACAGTAAAACCCCTCACCCACCAAACCCCCCCAAATAAAATAACCTAACACTAAAAACCCTAAACTACCCATTGCCCTGAAAACGGCTTTTGTTGGGCATTGCCCTTAAAAGGGCATTCAGCTCTTTTACTGCCTACCCTATCGAAATTAAAAAAAAAAAAAAATCCCTTAAAAAACCCTAAGTCTAACCCCCAAGTGGTCCTCACCTGTCCTGAAGTCCGGCGGAGAAGGTCCTGTTCCAGGTGGTAAAGTCTTATTCCAAGCGACAACCTCTTCTTTCTTCTTCCAGGAACCAGCCAGACCCTGGAACTGAAGACCGGCGACCGCGGAGCCATGGAGCGTGGAGGATCCTCTTCATACGATCTCCGCCATACACTAAATAGGAATTCAAGGTACACGATTAAAAATGGCGTCCCTTCAAATTCAAATCAGCCAATAGGATGAGAGCTACTGAAATCCTATTGGCTGTTTAAATCAGCCAATAGGATAAGAGCTACTGAAATTCGGGGTTAATACTTTAATAGGTTTATTGCGTTGTGGGTTAATGATGGATTAGGGTTTAATAGTTTTAATATGTAGTTTGCGAGGTTGGTGTTGGCGGATTTAGGGGTTAATAATTTAGTTTATTACTTGCGGTGTGAGTTTGATGGCGGATATAGGGGTTAATACACTTTATTAGTTATTGCGGTGGGGGATTGCGGTTGACAGATAGACATTGCGCATGTGTTAGGTCCAAAGTCTCAAACGACTCAAGCACCAGTGGTACAAATTAGGTGTGCAAAGCTGGAGGAGCCACTGCTCAAAGACTCCCAAACATCAGAATCAAAGAAAATCCAGCAGCACCACAGTAGTTTATCTTTCAAACTTTATTAGTACCTGGAGGTAAAAACATGACGTTTCGGGCTCAGTAGCCCTTAATCATACTTGCGGTGTGAGTTTGATGGCGGATATAGGGGTTAATACACTTTATTAGTTATTGCGGTGGGGGATTGCGGTTGACAGATAGACATTGCGCATGTGTTAGGTGTTAGTTTATTTTTGCAGGCATTTTCAGGAGTTACGGTGCTCCCATACTCAGTGCAAGGCTTACTACGGCTGCCTTTTATGGCGAGGTAAAAATGGAGTAAGATTTCTCCATTTTTGCTACGTAAGTCCTTGCGCTGTATATTAGATACCGATTTGCAACGCGGTCCCAGCCTATGGGATTAAAAAATGCAGGCGACGGGTGAAATATATGTGCCGCATTTATATGCAGCGCTGTATATAGGATACCAAACCCACTCAAAAACCAGTGTCACCGGCTTTTGCGAGCGACGCCTCATATGTAATGGGGCCCTTGGTGTATAATCACAGATTGTTCATACTCTATGGCGCCTCCTGGTGGAAATAGACAATATTTTTGGCGTGTGGCTGGGCGACATTGGAAACCTCATGGTATTTGTGGATGACCTTAATAACTCTGTATCAGGTCTAAAATTCACTCTCACTACAAGTGAGACTTCTGTTAACTTTTTGGATACACAGATATATAAGGAGGGAGGTTTTTTGAAGTCTGATTTATTTGTCAAGCCGACAGATAAGAATAGCTTATTGAGATATGATAGCCATCATTCACCAAATGTTTTTAAAGCTCTACCAAAGAGCCAGTTTGTAAGGGTTAAAATAATTATTTCAGATTTATCTCAATGTATTAAAAGGTTAGAATAAATGGCTGACAAATTCAAAGCAAGGGGTTATCCACATACTCTGGTTGAACAACAAAGAAAGGAGGTTATGTTAGATAATGAAATACATAAAATCCCAAAAAATAACAAGAAACAAACTTACAAATTAATCTTTGTCACTAAGTACAGTGAACTGAGTAATAAAATCAATAAAATACTTAAAAAACATTGGCACAACTTATAGGATCTTAATCCATTTGTAGACTCATTTAAAAATTCACCTATGCCTGCTAATCAAAGAAACAAAACTTTAAAAGATTGTTTGGTCCGTGCAGACATACTGATGTAGTGGTAAATTTAACGTGCAAACAATTGGTAGCAAGAAAACTGGGTGCTTTCCCTGTCTGAGTTGCAGTAACTGCAATTCTATGATTAAAGGCAGTTATTTTTACCATCCTCAGAAAGGTACAAAATATAAAATAAATCAATATTTAACCTGCAGAGCAAATTACATCATATACATGATTAAGTGTCCATGTTCTCTTTATTACATTGGAGAATCTACAAGAGAATAGCACAACACAAGTCAAATATAAGATGTAATAATAAAGAAGCACCAGTTTATTCGCATTTTCTTAAGGAGGGCATAGTATTAGTCAGCTGTGTTTTCAAATCATTGAAAAGGTCGAAATCCCTAGGAGAGGGGGTGATCGAGAAAATGTACTAAAAAATAGAGAAATGTATTGGATCCATAAGCTGCAGACCCTTACACCAAAAGACCTCAATAAAGATTTTGATTGGTCCCTGTTTAGGCAATGATACATTCACAGAGATATTTATCTAAATATTTGCTATAACATATAAACTATATCTTTGTGCCTTGCCCCTCTTTTCAAGTAAAGTTTCTGATAATCATGAGTAGTGCTCTCATTGTTTTTAATTTATGTATATACTGTTGCTACCATTTGTTTTTAAATGTAACACACCGTATGGTACTACGTCTTTAAGATAATTTAATGCAATGTGTCAATGCTATTATACATTGTATCCACTAGATGTCAGTTACCATACAGGATGTGGGTGTGTCTTAGTACCTTGATACAGCTATAAAGGTAGCCATTATATGTATGTTTGTAGACATGACTAAGGACCTGTGAGAGGTTGTGGTTCACTTTGAGACCATGAAGCAATAAAAGTCTGATGATTCATATACTGGGCTGGAGTGACCTTCTTTTTCGCACTATATATATATATATATATATATATATATATATATATATATATATTATTTATTTATTTATAAAATATTTTACCAGGAAAGATACATTGAGATTTCTCTCGTTTTCAAGTATATCCTGGGTACACAAAACATTGCATTGATACAATGGGTACAATAAAATACAAAACAATAATAATACATGATATATGCACAAAAATTTAACATAGAACAGGTAGGAAATATATAATCAACAATGACAGGTGCATTCTGTTTTGAGATATGTAGAGAGGGATCTCTTAAAGGATATTAGGCATGGGGAAGGTTTGAAAGTGTGTGGGAGGTCGTTCCATAATTGTGGTGCTCTGTAGGAAAAGGAGGATCGAGCTGCTTTCTTTTTGTATTGAGGTACGCTAAATAATGTGCTGGTACTGGATCGGAGGTTATAGGAGGTGGGATTAACCGGTGAGAACATACTGCTCAGGTAGGGTGGGAGCTTCCCAGAAATGCTTTTAAACACTAGGCAGGAAAGATGAAGGGTGCGTCTGGATTCCAGCGACAGCCAGTTTAGTTCTTTTAGCATGTCACAATGGTGGGTCCTGTAGTTACATTGTAGCACAAAGCGGCAGAATGAGTTATACAATGTATTAAGTTTATTAAGGTGAGTTTGCGGTGCTGGTGCATATACTACATCCCCATAATCCACGATTGGCATCAGCATTTGCTGTACAATCTTTTCCTTTACAGTAGGGCTGAGGCAGGATTTGTTTCTGTACAGAGCACCTATTTTTGGATAAAGTTTAGATGCCAGTTTTTCTATATGGAGGCCAAAAGATAGATTGGGGTCTAACAACATACCCAAGTATTTAAAAGAGTGGACTGCGGTCAGTGTGCAATTTGATTTTGTTTTGATGCATAGATGGGAATTTTGTAGTTTGTGTAGTTTAGGTCCTGTTCCAAAGATCATTGTGACAGTTTTGTCAGTGTTTAGGAAGAGTTTGTTTTTTGAGATCCACTTTTCTACCTCTGTGAACTGGTCTTGGAGTACTGCTTCAAGCTGCGGTAGATCGGAATTGTTTGCATAGATTACCATGTCATCTGCATACATGTGTACAGTTGAGGATTTGCAGACATTAGGCAGATCATTTATAAACAATGTGAATAGCAGGGGGCCGAGAATGGAACCTTGGGGAACACCACACGTGACTGGGAGAGGGAGGGAGTCGCTGTCAGAAATGGAGACATATTGTGATCAATCCGATACATATGATCAAAACCAGGTTAGCGGACGATCACCAATACCAGAGTTTTTTAGTTTGAGCAGTAGTATGTCGTGGTCTACTGTGTCAAAGGCCTTTGCAAAATCAAGGAAAATAGCTCCAGTTAGGTCTCCTTGTTCCATTCCAGTTTGGATATCGTTGCAAACGTTTAGGAGGGCAGTTGTAGTGGAGTGATTTGTAGGAAAACCTGATTGATCAGGGATCGGATAGTTAGATTGTTGGAAATATTCACATAATTGTGTATGGACGCATTTTTCTAAGATTTTTGACAATACTGGGAGCAATGATATTGGGCGATAGTTAGAAACCAAGGTTATCTCCCCACTTTTATGGATAGGCACTACTCTTGCAGTCTTCCAGAGTTTGGGTATGTATCCAGACACCAAGGATTCGTTAATTAGGGTTGTGACAGGTTTAGCAATTGCTGGCGCACTAAGCTTCAACAGCATTGCTGGGATTTGATCAGGTCCAGACTGGTTTTTCATTTTTAGGTTATTAAGTTGTTTCTTAATGACATTGATGGGTACAGGTCTAAAATTGAACTTCTCTATATTGGGTCTTTGCTGATTTAGTGGGGCCTGATCCACATTTGTAGCTTCAGGATGCATGCCATTTATTAGTTTGTCAATCAGGGTGGTTATACGCCAATATTTTTATGAACAACTGTGAGGAACACTTTGTGCGCGATTACATACACGGCACAGGCTTCAGCGCAAGCGCTGCAACCCGTGCCGCCCGTAATTTCACCTCGCACATCGGGGTATTACATATACGGCGCCGGCAAATCATAAAATGCCGTAAGTCTGATAAACTAGCGATGTCCAGAAATTAGCCTAAATACAAATTTCTGGAGTTGCCAGTAACTTACAGCACTTTAGAAACTGCCGGCGCCTAAGCAAAGTAAAGAAAATAACAAATCTCCTGTAAAAGTCTAACATGCCTCCGAAAAATAAGCCTGACACATAAAAACCCCTATATCTGCAATCTCCCCTCTCACTACTAATAATAAATGTATTAACCCCTAAACCGACAACCCCCCACAACGCAATAAGCCTAATTAAACTATTAACCCCTATATCCGCCATCAAACCCACACCGCAAGTAATAACTAAATTATTAACCCCTAAATCAGCCAACCACAACCTCGCAAACTACCTATTAAAACTATTAACCCCTAATCCGCCATTAACCCACAATGCAATAAACCTATTAAAGTATTAACCCCTAAACCGCCAAAGCCCACAACATGATAAACCTAACCCCTAACCTAACCCCCCTAACCTAAAACCCCCTAAATTAACCCAAGTTACCTAATTTACAAAATACTAAAGTTACTATTAAATTAAAAAAACCTAACACTACTTTAAAAATACAAATAAACTAAGTATAAATTAAAGGGACAGTCTAATAAAAATTCTGGAGTAGACTGTCCCTTTAAGCTACAATTACAGAAAATAAAAAAATCTAAGATTACAGAAAATAATAAAGAAAATTACCAAATTTTACAAAAATTATACCTAATCCCTATGAAAATAAAAAAGCCCCCCAAAATAAAAACACTCCCTAATCTAATAAACTACCGTAGCCCTTAAAAGGGCTTTTTGCAGGGCATTGCCCCAAGATGATAATCAGCTTTTTCAAGAAAATACACAAACCCCTCCAACAGTAAAACCCCTCACCCACCAAACCCCCCCAAATAAAATAACCTAACACTAAAAACCCTAAACTACCCATTGCCCTGAAAACGGCTTTTGTTGGGCATTGCCCTTAAAAGGGCATTCAGCTCTTTTACTGCCTACCCTATCGAAATTAAAAAAAAAAAAAAATCCCTTAAAAAACCCTAAGTCTAACCCCCAAGTGGTCCTCACCTGTCCTGAAGTCCGGCGGAGAAGGTCCTGTTCCAGGTGGTAAAGTCTTATTCCAAGCGACAACCTCTTCTTTCTTCTTCCAGGAACCAGCCAGACCCTGGAACTGAAGACCGGCGACCGCGGAGCCATGGAGCGTGGAGGATCCTCTTCATACGATCTCCGCCATACACTAAATAGGAATTCAAGGTACACGATTAAAAATGGCGTCCCTTCAAATTCAAATCAGCCAATAGGATGAGAGCTACTGAAATCCTATTGGCTGTTTAAATCAGCCAATAGGATAAGAGCTACTGAAATTCGGGGTTAATACTTTAATAGGTTTATTGCGTTGTGGGTTAATGATGGATTAGGGTTTAATAGTTTTAATATGTAGTTTGCGAGGTTGGTGTTGGCGGATTTAGGGGTTAATAATTTAGTTTATTACTTGCGGTGTGAGTTTGATGGCGGATATAGGGGTTAATACACTTTATTAGTTATTGCGGTGGGGGATTGCGGTTGACAGATAGACATTGCGCATGTGTTAGGTCCAAAGTCTCAAACGACTCAAGCACCAGTGGTACAAATTAGGTGTGCAAAGCTGGAGGAGCCACTGCTCAAAGACTCCCAAACATCAGAATCAAAGAAAATCCAGCAGCACCACAGTAGTTTATCTTTCAAACTTTATTAGTACCTGGAGGTAAAAACATGACGTTTCGGGCTCAGTAGCCCTTAATCATACTTGCGGTGTGAGTTTGATGGCGGATATAGGGGTTAATACACTTTATTAGTTATTGCGGTGGGGGATTGCGGTTGACAGATAGACATTGCGCATGTGTTAGGTGTTAGTTTATTTTTGCAGGCATTTTCAGGAGTTACGGTGCTCCCATACTCAGTGCAAGGCTTACTACGGCTGCCTTTTATGGCGAGGTAAAAATGGAGTAAGATTTCTCCATTTTTGCTACGTAAGTCCTTGCGCTGTATATTAGATACCGATTTGCAACGCGGTCCCAGCCTATGGGATTAAAAAATGCAGGCGACGGGTGAAATATATGTGCCGCATTTATATGCAGCGCTGTATATAGGATACCAAACCCACTCAAAAACCAGTGTCACCGGCTTTTGCGAGCGACGCCTCATATGTAATGGGGCCCTTGGTGTATAATCACAGATTGTTCATACTCTATGGCGCCTCCTGGTGGAAATAGACAATATTTTTGGCGTGTGGCTGGGCGACATTGGAAACCTCATGGTATTTGTGGATGACCTTAATAACTCTGTATCAGGTCTAAAATTCACTCTCACTACAAGTGAGACTTCTGTTAACTTTTTGGATACACAGATATATAAGGAGGGAGGTTTTTTGAAGTCTGATTTATTTGTCAAGCCGACAGATAAGAATAGCTTATTGAGATATGATAGCCATCATTCACCAAATGTTTTTAAAGCTCTACCAAAGAGCCAGTTTGTAAGGGTTAAAATAATTATTTCAGATTTATCTCAATGTATTAAAAGGTTAGAATAAATGGCTGACAAATTCAAAGCAAGGGGTTATCCACATACTCTGGTTGAACAACAAAGAAAGGAGGTTATGTTAGATAATGAAATACATAAAATCCCAAAAAATAACAAGAAACAAACTTACAAATTAATCTTTGTCACTAAGTACAGTGAACTGAGTAATAAAATCAATAAAATACTTAAAAAACATTGGCACAACTTATAGGATCTTAATCCATTTGTAGACTCATTTAAAAATTCACCTATGCCTGCTAATCAAAGAAACAAAACTTTAAAAGATTGTTTGGTCCGTGCAGACATACTGATGTAGTGGTAAATTTAACGTGCAAACAATTGGTAGCAAGAAAACTGGGTGCTTTCCCTGTCTGAGTTGCAGTAACTGCAATTCTATGATTAAAGGCAGTTATTTTTACCATCCTCAGAAAGGTACAAAATATAAAATAAATCAATATTTAACCTGCAGAGCAAATTACATCATATACATGATTAAGTGTCCATGTTCTCTTTATTACATTGGAGAATCTACAAGAGAATAGCACAACACAAGTCAAATATAAGATGTAATAATAAAGAAGCACCAGTTTATTCGCATTTTCTTAAGGAGGGCATAGTATTAGTCAGCTGTGTTTTCAAATCATTGAAAAGGTCGAAATCCCTAGGAGAGGGGGTGATCGAGAAAATGTACTAAAAAATAGAGAAATGTATTGGATCCATAAGCTGCAGACCCTTACACCAAAAGACCTCAATAAAGATTTTGATTGGTCCCTGTTTAGGCAATGATACATTCACAGAGATATTTATCTAAATATTTGCTATAACATATAAACTATATCTTTGTGCCTTGCCCCTCTTTTCAAGTAAAGTTTCTGATAATCATGAGTAGTGCTCTCATTGTTTTTAATTTATGTATATACTGTTGCTACCATTTGTTTTTAAATGTAACACACCGTATGGTACTACGTCTTTAAGATAATTTAATGCAATGTGTCAATGCTATTATACATTGTATCCACTAGATGTCAGTTACCATACAGGATGTGGGTGTGTCTTAGTACCTTGATACAGCTATAAAGGTAGCCATTATATGTATGTTTGTAGACATGACTAAGGACCTGTGAGAGGTTGTGGTTCACTTTGAGACCATGAAGCAATAAAAGTCTGATGATTCATATACTGGGCTGGAGTGACCTTCTTTTTCGCACTATATATATATATATATATATATATATATATATATATATATATATATATATATTATTTATTTATTTATAAAATATTTTACCAGGAAAGATACATTGAGATTTCTCTCGTTTTCAAGTATATCCTGGGTACACAAAACATTGCATTGATACAATGGGTACAATAAAATACAAAACAATAATAATACATGATATATGCACAAAAATTTAACATAGAACAGGTAGGAAATATATAATCAACAATGACAGGTGCATTCTGTTTTGAGATATGTAGAGAGGGATCTCTTAAAGGATATTAGGCATGGGGAAGGTTTGAAAGTGTGTGGGAGGTCGTTCCATAATTGTGGTGCTCTGTAGGAAAAGGAGGATCGAGCTGCTTTCTTTTTGTATTGAGGTACGCTAAATAATGTGCTGGTACTGGATCGGAGGTTATAGGAGGTGGGATTAACCGGTGAGAACATACTGCTCAGGTAGGGTGGGAGCTTCCCAGAAATGCTTTTAAACACTAGGCAGGAAAGATGAAGGGTGCGTCTGGATTCCAGCGACAGCCAGTTTAGTTCTTTTAGCATGTCACAATGGTGGGTCCTGTAGTTACATTGTAGCACAAAGCGGCAGAATGAGTTATACAATGTATTAAGTTTATTAAGGTGAGTTTGCGGTGCTGGTGCATATACTACATCCCCATAATCCACGATTGGCATCAGCATTTGCTGTACAATCTTTTCCTTTACAGTAGGGCTGAGGCAGGATTTGTTTCTGTACAGAGCACCTATTTTTGGATAAAGTTTAGATGCCAGTTTTTCTATATGGAGGCCAAAAGATAGATTGGGGTCTAACAACATACCCAAGTATTTAAAAGAGTGGACTGCGGTCAGTGTGCAATTTGATTTTGTTTTGATGCATAGATGGGAATTTTGTAGTTTGTGTAGTTTAGGTCCTGTTCCAAAGATCATTGTGACAGTTTTGTCAGTGTTTAGGAAGAGTTTGTTTTTTGAGATCCACTTTTCTACCTCTGTGAACTGGTCTTGGAGTACTGCTTCAAGCTGCGGTAGATCGGAATTGTTTGCATAGATTACCGTGTCATCTGCATACATGTGTACAGTTGAGGATTTGCAGACATTAGGCAGATCATTTATAAACAATGTGAATAGCAGGGGGCCGAGAATGGAACCTTGGGGAACACCACACGTGACTGGGAGAGGGAGGGAGTCGCTGTCAGAAATGGAGACATATTGTGATCAATCCGATACATATGATCAAAACCAGGTTAGCGGACGATCACCAATACCAGAGTTTTTTAGTTTGAGCAGTAGTATGTCGTGGTCTACTGTGTCAAAGGCCTTTGCAAAATCAAGGAAAATAGCTCCAGTTAGGTCTCCTTGTTCCATTCCAGTTTGGATATCGTTGCAAACGTTTAGGAGGGCAGTTGTAGTGGAGTGATTTGTAGGAAAACCTGATTGATCAGGGATCGGATAGTTAGATTGTTGGAAATATTCACATAATTGTGTATGGACGCATTTTTCTAAGATTTTTGACAATACTGGGAGCAATGATATTGGGCGATAGTTAGAAACCAAGGTTATCTCCCCACTTTTATGGATAGGCACTACTCTTGCAGTCTTCCAGAGTTTGGGTATGTATCCAGACACCAAGGATTCGTTAATTAGGGTTGTGACAGGTTTAGCAATTGCTGGCGCACTAAGCTTCAACAGCATTGCTGGGATTTGATCAGGTCCAGACTGGTTTTTCATTTTTAGGTTATTAAGTTGTTTCTTAATGACATTGATGGGTACAGGTCTAAAATTGAACTTCTCTATATTGGGTCTTTGCTGATTTAGTGGGGCCTGATCCACATTTGTAGCTTCAGGATGCATGCCATTTATTAGTTTGTCAATCAGGGTGGTTATACGCCAATATTTTTATGAACAACTGTGAGGAACACTTTGTGCGCGATTACATACACGGCACAGGCTTCAGCGCAAGCGCTGCAACCCGTGCCGCCCGTAATTTCACCTCGCACATCGGGGTATTACATATACGGCGCCGGCAAATCATAAAATGCCGTAAGTCTGATAAACTAGCGATGTCCAGAAATTAGCCTAAATACAAATTTCTGGAGTTGCCAGTAACTTACAGCACTTTAGAAACTGCCGGCGCCTAAGCAAAGTAAAGAAAATAACAAATCTCCTGTAAAAGTCTAACATGCCTCCGAAAAATAAGCCTGACACATAAAAACCCCTATATCTGCAATCTCCACTCTCACTACTAATAATAAATGTATTAACCCCTAAACCGACAACCCCCCACAACGCAATAAGCCTAATTAAACTATTAACCCCTATATCCGCCATCAAACCCACACCGCAAGTAATAACTAAATTATTAACCCCTAAATCAGCCAACCACAACCTCGCAAACTACCTATTAAAACTATTAACCCCTAATCCGCCATTAACCCACAATGCAATAAACCTATTAAAGTATTAACCCCTAAACCGCCAAAGCCCACAACATGATAAACCTAACCCCTAACCTAACCCCCCTAACCTAAAACCCCCTAAATTAACCCAAGTTACCTAATTTACAAAATACTAAAGTTACTATTAAATTAAAAAAACCTAACACTACTTTAAAAATACAAATAAACTAAGTATAAATTAAAGGGACAGTCTAATAAAAATTCTGGAGTAGACTGTCCCTTTAAGCTACAATTACAGAAAATAAAAAAATCTAAGATTACAGAAAATAATAAAGAAAATTACCAAATTTTACAAAAATTATACCTAATCCCTATGAAAATAAAAAAGCCCCCCAAAATAAAAACACTCCCTAATCTAATAAACTACCGTAGCCCTTAAAAGGGCTTTTTGCAGGGCATTGCCCCAAGATGATAATCAGCTTTTTCAAGAAAATACACAAACCCCTCCAACAGTAAAACCCCTCACCCACCAAACCCCCCCAAATAAAATAACCTAACACTAAAAACCCTAAACTACCCATTGCCCTGAAAACGGCTTTTGTTGGGCATTGCCCTTAAAAGGGCATTCAGCTCTTTTACTGCCTACCCTATCGAAATTAAAAAAAAAAAAAATCCCTTAAAAAACCCTAAGTCTAACCCCCAAGTGGTCCTCACCTGTCCTGAAGTCCGGCGGAGAAGGTCCTGTTCCAGGTGGTAAAGTCTTATTCCAAGCGACAACCTCTTCTTTCTTCTTCCAGGAACCAGCCAGACCCTGGAACTGAAGACCGGCGACCGCGGAGCCATGGAGCGTGGAGGATCCTCTTCATACGATCTCCGCCATACACTAAATAGGAATTCAAGGTACACGATTAAAATGGCGTCCCTTCAAATTCAAATCAGCCAATAGGATGAGAGCTACTGAAATCCTATTGGCTGTTTAAATCAGCCAATAGGATAAGAGCTACTGAAATTCGGGGTTAATACTTTAATAGGTTTATTGCGTTGTGGGTTAATGATGGATTAGGGTTTAATAGTTTTTAATATGTAGTTTGCGAGGTTGGTGTTGGCGGATTTAGGGGTTAATAATTTAGTTTATTACTTGCGGTGTGAGTTTGATGGCGGATATAGGGGTTAATACACTTTATTAGTTATTGCGGTGGGGGATTGCGGTTGACAGATAGACATTGCGCATGTGTTAGGTCCAAAGTCTCAAACGACTCAAGCACCAGTGGTACAAATTAGGTGTGCAAAGCTGGAGGAGCCACTGCTCAAAGACTCCCAAACATCAGAATCAAAGAAAATCCAGCAGCACCACAGTAGTTTATCTTTCAAACTTTATTAGTACCTGGAGGTAAAAACATGACGTTTCGGGCTCAGTAGCCCTTAATCATACTTGCGGTGTGAGTTTGATGGCGGATATAGGGGTTAATACACTTTATTAGTTATTGCGGTGGGGGATTGCGGTTGACAGATAGACATTGCGCATGTGTTAGGTGTTAGTTTATTTTTGCAGGCATTTTCAGGAGTTACGGTGCTCCCATACTCAGTGCAAGGCTTACTACGGCTGCCTTTTATGGCGAGGTAAAAATGGAGTAAGATTTCTCCATTTTTGCTACGTAAGTCCTTGCGCTGTATATTAGATACCGATTTGCAACGCGGTCCCAGCCTATGGGATTAAAAAATGCAGGCGACGGGTGAAATATATGTGCCGCATTTATATGCAGCGCTGTATATAGGATACCAAACCCACTCAAAAACCAGTGTCACCGGCTTTTGCGAGCGACGCCTCATATGTAATGGGGCCCTTGGTGTATAATCACAGATTGTTCATACTCTATGGCGCCTCCTGGTGGAAATAGACAATATTTTTGGCGTGTGGCTGGGCGACATTGGAAACCTCATGGTATTTGTGGATGACCTTAATAACTCTGTATCAGGTCTAAAATTCACTCTCACTACAAGTGAGACTTCTGTTAACTTTTTGGATACACAGATATATAAGGAGGGAGGTTTTTTGAAGTCTGATTTATTTGTCAAGCCGACAGATAAGAATAGCTTATTGAGATATGATAGCCATCATTCACCAAATGTTTTTAAAGCTCTACCAAAGAGCCAGTTTGTAAGGGTTAAAATAATTATTTCAGATTTATCTCAATGTATTAAAAGGTTAGAATAAATGGCTGACAAATTCAAAGCAAGGGGTTATCCACATACTCTGGTTGAACAACAAAGAAAGGAGGTTATGTTAGATAATGAAATACATAAAATCCCAAAAAATAACAAGAAACAAACTTACAAATTAATCTTTGTCACTAAGTACAGTGAACTGAGTAATAAAATCAATAAAATACTTAAAAAACATTGGCACAACTTATAGGATCTTAATCCATTTGTAGACTCATTTAAAAATTCACCTATGCCTGCTAATCAAAGAAACAAAACTTTAAAAGATTGTTTGGTCCGTGCAGACATACTGATGTAGTGGTAAATTTAACGTGCAAACAATTGGTAGCAAGAAAACTGGGTGCTTTCCCTGTCTGAGTTGCAGTAACTGCAATTCTATGATTAAAGGCAGTTATTTTTACCATCCTCAGAAAGGTACAAAATATAAAATAAATCAATATTTAACCTGCAGAGCAAATTACATCATATACATGATTAAGTGTCCATGTTCTCTTTATTACATTGGAGAATCTACAAGAGAATAGCACAACACAAGTCAAATATAAGATGTAATAATAAAGAAGCACCAGTTTATTCGCATTTTCTTAAGGAGGGCATAGTATTAGTCAGCTGTGTTTTCAAATCATTGAAAAGGTCGAAATCCCTAGGAGAGGGGGTGATCGAGAAAATGTACTAAAAAATAGAGAAATGTATTGGATCCATAAGCTGCAGACCCTTACACCAAAAGACCTCAATAAAGATTTTGATTGGTCCCTGTTTAGGCAATGATACATTCACAGAGATATTTATCTAAATATTTGCTATAACATATAAACTATATCTTTGTGCCTTGCCCCTCTTTTCAAGTAAAGTTTCTGATAATCATGAGTAGTGCTCTCATTGTTTTTAATTTATGTATATACTGTTGCTACCATTTGTTTTTAAATGTAACACACCGTATGGTACTACGTCTTTAAGATAATTTAATGCAATGTGTCAATGCTATTATACATTGTATCCACTAGATGTCAGTTACCATACAGGATGTGGGTGTGTCTTAGTACCTTGATACAGCTATAAAGGTAGCCATTATATGTATGTTTGTAGACATGACTAAGGACCTGTGAGAGGTTGTGGTTCACTTGAGACCATGAAGCAATAAAAGTCTGATGATTCATATACTGGGCTGGAGTGACCTTCTTTTTCGCACTATATATATATATATATATATATATATATATATATATATATATATATTATTTATTTATTTATAAAATATTTTACCAGGAAAGATACATTGAGATTTCTCTCGGTTTCAAGTATATCCTGGGTACACAAAACATTGCATTGATACAATGGGTACAATAAAATACAAAACAATAATAATACATGATATATGCACAAAAATTTAACATAGAACAGGTAGGAAATATATAATCAACAATGACAGGTGCATTCTGTTTTGAGATATGTAGAGAGGGATCTCTTAAAGGATATTAGGCATGGGGAAGGTTTGAAAGTGTGTGGGAGGTCGTTCCATAATTGTGGTGCTCTGTAGGAAAAGGAGGATCGAGCTGCTTTCTTTTTGTATTGAGGTACGCTAAATAATGTGCTGGTACTTGGATCGGAGGTTATAGGAGGTGGGATTAACCGGTGAGAACATACTGCTCAGGTAGGGTGGGAGCTTCCCAGAAATGCTTTTAAACACTAGGCAGGAAAGATGAAGGGTGCGTCTGGATTCCAGCGACAGCCAGTTTAGTTCTTTTAGCATGTCACAATGGTGGGTCCTGTAGTTACATTGTAGCACAAAGCGGCAGAATGAGTTATACAATGTATTAAGTTTATTAAGGTGAGTTTGCGGTGCTGGTGCATATACTACATCCCCATAATCCACGATTGGCATCAGCATTTGCTGTACAATCTTTTCCTTTACAGTAGGGCTGAGGCAGGATTTGTTTCTGTACAGAGCACCTATTTTTGGATAAAGTTTAGATGCCAGTTTTTCTATATGGAGGCCAAAAGATAGATTGGGGTCTAACAACATACCCAAGTATTTAAAAGAGTGGACTGCGGTCAGTGTGCAATTTGATTTTGTTTTGATGCATAGATGGGAATTTTGTAGTTTGTGTAGTTTAGGTCCTGTTCCAAAGATCATTGTGACAGTTTTGTCAGTGTTAGGAAGAGTTTGTTTTTTGAGATCCACTTTTCTACCTCTGTGAACTGGTCTTGGAGTACTGCTTCAAGCTGCGGTAGATCGGAATTGTTTGCATAGATTACCGTGTCATCTGCATACATGTGTACAGTTGAGGATTTGCAGACATTAGGCAGATCATTTATAAACAATGTGAATAGCAGGGGGCCGAGAATGGAACCTTGGGGAACACCACACGTGACTGGGAGAGGGAGGGAGTCGCTGTCAGAAATGGAGACATATTGTGATCAATCCGATACATATGATCAAAACCAGGTTAGCGGACGATCACCAATACCAGAGTTTTTTAGTTTGAGCAGTAGTATGTCGTGGTCTACTGTGTCAAAGGCCTTTGCAAAATCAAGGAAAATAGCTCCAGTTAGGTCTCCTTGTTCCATTCCAGTTTGGATATCGTTGCAAACGTTTAGGAGGGCAGTTGTAGTGGAGTGATTTGTAGGAAAACCTGATTGATCAGGGATCGGATAGTTAGATTGTTGGAAATATTCACATAATTGTGTATGGACGCATTTTTCTAAGATTTTTGACAATACTGGGAGCAATGATATTGGGCGATAGTTAGAAACCAAGGTTATCTCCCCACTTTTATGGATAGGCACTACTCTTGCAGTCTTCCAGAGTTTGGGTATGTATCCAGACACCAAGGATTCGTTAATTAGGGTTGTGACAGGTTTAGCAATTGCTGGTGCACTAAGCTTCAACAGCATTGCTGGGATTTGATCAGGTCCAGACTGGTTTTTCATTTTTAGGTTATTAAGTTGTTTCTTAATGACATTGATGGGTACAGGTCTAAAATTGAACTTCTCTATATTGGGTCTTTGCTGATTTAGTGGGGCCTGATCCACATTTGTAGCTTCAGGATGCATGCCATTTATTAGTTTGTCAATCAGGGTGGTGGAGCATCCGACAAAATATTTGTTAAAGGCATTTGCTACATCTAAGGGGAGTTGCAGTGTTTGGTTGTCCACATTGACAGTGGAGGGTTGGGAGTTGATTGGTGGAGTTTGTAAATTATTTATGACCTTCCAAAACTTTCTAGGGTTTGATATGTTATTGTTCAGATTTTCACAGAAATATATGGCCTTGGCCAATTTTGTTTGTTTAGTGCATATATTTCGCAATTGTCTATATACACAGTGATCGTTCATAGAGCCAGTATGCTTGAACTTTGACCACAATGAATCTCGAAACTGGTACATTTGAATGAGGTCAGCTGTCATCCAATTCAAGTGTGCTCCTTTTACTCTCACCTTACGCAGCGGGCATGTAAATTCCAAACTTGTAGGAGTTCGGACTGAAAGAATTCAACTGCAGAGCCAAGGTCTGGGATTAGGTTTAATCTGTTCCAGGGGAGGTTCTTGATGTCATTTAGAAATGATTGAAGATTAAATTTTTTGAAGGATCTGGTGATTTTAACCTTGGGAGAGGTTTTAGTTGCCTTTATTTTGCGCACACAGTACACTAAGCAGTGGTCACTGAAATTGTTAGGGAGAACACCTGCCTCCTGGATTCGGTCGGGAGAGGTGGAGAGAATCCAATCGAGCAGGGTGTGATTATGGCTTTTGTTGTTTATGCGAGTTGGGAGGAGATTAATTGCGTTAGCTGCAAAGACTTAAACACAGAGCAACAACTATTATTTTTTGGATTCAGCCAATCAATATTAAAATCTCCAAAAACCAAAACTTCACTTTTTGGGTTTTGAGCTATGGTTTCACTAAGGATATGGGCTATGTCTGAAAGGGAATGAACAGGAGAGCTAGGTGGGCGGTAGATTCCAACAACAATTATTGATTTACTGCACGGGATCTCAATTGTGCCAGAAAGGAAATCAAAGTTGGCAGGAGAGCTAGATTTTTGTAAGGGGGTGTACTTTGTGGAGTTGTCAACATAGATTACAATGCCGCCTCCTCTCTTTGCTCTGTCATTTCTATGGCATGAATACCCATGTATTGCAATGGCAGAGTCGGGTATTTTTGAGGTTAGCCACGATTCAGAGATCACAATGTTTTTGGGCTTGTATTGTAAACACCAAGCTTGTAGTGCATCGATTTTTGGTAGTAAGCTGCGGATATTACAGTGCACAAAGGAGATTCCTTTTTTAGCTGGAAGGCTAGGAATGGAATTTGTTGGGGGACCAGGGTTAGATTCTACATCATTTGCAAGGGCAAGTAACAGAAGGAATAGGAATTTGGGCATATTTTTTGTTTTGCCAATTAGTGAATGGGATATTTTATAGTTTTGAGAGGTGGGGGTAGGAGGGTTATTTTTTATAACTCTCCACCAGCACTCAGCAGATAAGTTGCAGCAACAGAGCAGGCCATGGTGTATGGTAATTTGTTTTTCAGTTTGAGGTGTGTGCTTATGGCAGTAGTGGTGTGAACAAAATTTGAGTGAGAAAAGGGTTAACACAAATAACAGTATATATATCCCTGGTAAGACAACACCTTGAGTATGGAGTGCAGTTCTGGAGACCAATCTCAAAAAAGACATTACAGACTTAGAAAAAGTTCAGAGAAGAGCCACAAAATCAATAAGGGGAATGGAGAATTTAAAGGGACTCTCAGGTTAAATTAAATTTTCATGATTCAGATACAGCATGTAATTTTAATTTTTTTTTCCAATTTACTTCCATTAAAAAAAATGTGCACAGTCTTTTATATTTACACTTTTTGAGTCACCATATCCTACTGAGCATGTGCAAGAATTCACAGACTACACGTATATGCATTTGTGATTGGCTGAATGCTATCACATGGTACAAGGGGAGTGTAAATATACATAACTTTGAAATTTGTTATAAAAAAATCTACTACTCAATTGAAGTTCAGACTAATTGCTATTGCATTATCTTGTTATCTTGCATTTGTTGATTATGCAAATCTAATGTGTTGACTGGTCCTTTAAGCTATGGGGAGAGGTTAGCCACACTGGGTATGTTTTCTTATTTAAGGCTGGAGGAAAGGAGATTTAATCTCCAGCAATGTAAACATTTTTTAATTGTAAGAACAATAAAATTGTGAAACTCATTACCTAAGGAGGTAGTAAATGCCAATATCTTAGATACATTTAGAAATGGTTTAGATACATTTCTGGCTAGAAACAGTATTCAGGGATATGATTGTTTGTGTCAAATGGGTCACCTTTTTAATTGGATTAATTTAAGTTTACCTGGAGCTTTTATTGTAAGTATATTAAGATTTGTATAGGCTGAACTTGATGGACCTCATCTACTATGTTACTATGTTACACTTGAAAAAATAGATTATCCTTTTTTTTCTCAAATGGCATATGTATTATTTCAACTTTAAAACATGTATCTGTGTTCTATCCTTCCCTGTCAATCTGCACACTATTCACTGCACTCTGGTGTCTTTTCCTCTCCTGCAACTCTCCTTTGGTACGTGAATATATTCCCTGTCAATCTGCACACTATTTACTGCATTCTGGTGTCTTTTCCTCTCCTGCAACTCTCCTTTGGTAGGTGAATAGATTCCCTGTCAATCTGTACACTATTTACTGCATTCTGGTGTCTTTTCCTCTCCTGCAACTCTCCTTTGGTAGGTGAATAGATTCCCTGTCAATCTGCACACTATTCACTGCACTTTTGTGTCTTTTCCTCTCCTGCAACTCTCCTTTGGTACGTGAATAGAGTCCCTGTCAATCTGCACACTATTCACTGCACTCTGGTGTCTTTTCCTCTCCTGCAACTCTCCTTTGGTAGGTGAATAGATTCCCTGTCAATCTGCACACTATTCACTGCACTCTGGTGTCTTTTCCTCTCCTGCAACTCTTTTGTTATGTGTATATGTATATAGAGCAAATGATTTTAGGTTGTTAATTTAGTCCTACATTTGTTGTACTATTATCCAATGTCTTACTTCTAATGTTTTGTTAATTGCCATGTGATGCTCAATCCTTATCAATACTTGCTATTATTCTAAAAAGCAAATGGCTGTCTTATGCCACAGTTTTAACCTTCTCTAAATTTTATTGTCTGTTTACTTCTCACCCTGACCAGAAACTAACTTTCCAATTGGCCTTTCAAATTGTCTTTGATTAGCAATCAACTAAATTTAGTGGACTGCCCTGCCTGCATATATTTCACTAGTTTGGGATGTGCATTGCACAGGGGGTGCATTGCTACAATAGCATATGTTCACATTTTTCAAGTTAACATTTTATAAGTAGGCATTAACAATAGAATTATACAAGAATGAAGTGAACATTTTATAAGTGAGGCATTAACAATAGAATTATAGAAGAATTGAACAAGGATTGGGCAAGAGGCAAGACACAAGGCAAGTACTCTTGTAATATTATGTTTTATATACCTTATTGTTTTCTTATGCAATTGCTACTGTAATACTATGTCTTATGTGTTTAACTGGTTCCCCCTTTTGTAAAAATGCTCAATATATTTATTTTCCTTTTTGCTGCCTCTAGTCTCCATAACAAACTAAATTATTCAATTACTCCTTTTCCCTCTCCACCTACACTGTTCATTAGCCCATCTCTCTTAAACTCACCTTACTTTTGTACTCATTAACTTTACCTATTCTAAACACTCTCTCTCCCCCCTGCACCTCGTCTCAAAAGCAGTCTCATTACTGCAAATCTGTATGTCATCTCATGCCACTCTCCCTCTTGCTTTTACTAACTGCTGGTGACATCCACCCTAATCCTGGTCCCCAACAATTGCCTAGCCGTGCACATCCATGTGTACCGTCCCATAGAAAACCAAACTCTGCAAACCTTACTCACATTCCTCTTGCATCAAAAGCCACTACCCCTTTCACTTGCGCACTCTGGAACTCTCGCTCTGTTTGCAACAAGCTCACTTCTATACATGACCTCTTTATCCCCCGCTCCCTCAACCTTCTGGCCCTAACAGAAACCTGGCTCTCTCCCCTAGACACAGCATCCACTGCTGCTCTGTCACATGGGGGTCTCCACCTTCAGCCACACTCCTAGGTCTGGTAATAGACAAGGAGGTGATGTAGGTATTTTACTTTCCTCTCGTTGCACCTTTCAACAAATACATCCCATCTCTTCCCTCACATTTCCCTCATTTGAAACCCACATGATTCACTTATTCTCTCCTCTCTCTATACATGTTGCAGTCATATACTGACCCCCTGGCCCCTCAACTCAATTTCTAGATCACTTGGTTGCCTGGCTACCTTATTTCCTTTCATTAGACACCCCTGCCCTCATTCTTGGTGACTTCAACATCCCATTTGACAATCCCACTGCCTCCTCTGCAAAACAACTTCTGCAACTCACTTCCTCTTTCGGTTTGTCACAATGGACTAATTCTCCCACTCACAAAGATGGTCACTCTCTTGACCTGATCTTTAGCTATCAATGCACTCTCTCAAACTTCACAAACTCCCCCTTTCCTCTTTCTGACCACCATCTCCTTACTTGCAACATATCATCCCTCCCTACAACTCTCCCTCCTTCTACTCCTCACACCAAACTTCACAGAAGCATTATGTCACTAGATCAGCAGCAGCTTGCTAATTTCCTCAAACCTCTCCTATCATCCTTCTCCTCCTTTTCCTGCCCTGAACAATCTATCTGCCACTATAATTCCACCCTTACATCGGTCCTTGAAAATCTCGCCCCTCTTACCATAGCTCGGAAATCACACACTCATCCTCAGCCCTAGCATACTCCTCTGACACAGTACCTACGCAGATGTTCCCGTACTGCTGAGTGGCACTGGAGAAAATCTTGGAGTTCAGCTGATTTTCTTCATTACAAAGTCATCTTGAACTCCTACTATTCTGCCCTTAATTGCCATAAGCAACACTACTTCTCTACTCTTATCTCTAATCTTTCTTCAAACCCAAACGTCATTCTCCTTTTTCAATACTCTCCTCTGCCCTCCCCCACCTCCTAATACAACTTCTCTGTCAGCTCAAGGCTTTACCAGCTACTTCAATAACAAAATCGACTCCATCAGAAATGAAATCAGCTCTCAACATAATTCCATTCTCTCACCCCCTCAAATTATCTCAATCAACCACAACCCACATAACCTTAAACTTAGCTCATTCTTCCCTGTTATTGAGGAAGAAGTTTTGGCACTTATACTGCACTCTCACCTCACTACCTGTCCCCTTGACCCTATCCCCTCACAGCTACTCCCCTCTCTCTCTGCTACGCTTACCCCTATACTAACACACATTTTCAACCTCTCCCTCAGCACCGGTATATTTTTCTCATCACTGAAACATGCACTGGTCACACCTATCCTCAAAAAACCTTCCCTTGATCCTACCTCCCCATTCAACTACCACCCTATTTCCCTCCTCCCTCTTGCCTCAAAGCTAAAAACTAGTATATGCATGCCTATCCCATTTCCTTACGTTAAACTCCCTTCTTCACTCACTGCAATCTTGATTTCTTCCCCATAACTCCACAGAGACAGCAATTGTTAAGGTTACCAACGACCTACTTACAGAGAAATCAAAAGGCCACTTCTCTCTGCTTATCCTCCTTGATCTGTTGCAGCCTTTGACACTGTTGACCACCCTCTTTTGCTCCAAAACCTCCAATCCTTCGGCACCTGTGACACAGCCCTCTCGTGGCTCTCTTCCTACCTGTCAAACCATACCTTTAGTGTAGACTTCTCTGGGACCTCCTCTGCCCCGTCACCACTTTCTGTCGGGGTACCGCAAGGCTCTGTCCTCGGCCCCCTTCTCTTCTCAATCTACACGTCAACACTAGGTTCCCTACTAAAGTCCCACAGTTTCCAATATCATTTGTATGCCGACGACAACCAAATCTACTTCTCTGCACCAAACATATCTTCTTCCTTGCTAACCCGTGTCACTAACTGTCTTTCTCACATCTCTTCCTGGATGTCCTCTCACTACCTCAAGTAGTGAGAGGACATCTCTCCAAAACTGAGCTCCTCATTTTCCCCCCTTCTTCCAAAATCTCCACCCCCAATCTATCTCTAAATGTTGACAACTCCATCATTACCCCTACCCCACATGCCCGATATCTCAGGATCACATTTGACTCAGATCTTTCTTTTACTCCTCACATTCAGTCCTTGGCTAAAGCCTGCCGCTTCCACCATAAAAATATCTCTAAAATTAGACACTTCCTTACACAAGACACAACAAAGATTTTAATCCACTCTTTCATTCTTTCCCGCCTCGATTATTGCAACTCTGTCCTCTCTGGTCTACCCACCTGCTGCCTAGTTCCTTTACAATCCATAATGAATGCCTCTGCCAGACTCCTCTTCCATACACGTCGCTCTTCAACTGCTGCACCTCTCTGCCAATCCCTTCACTGGCTTCCTCTTGCCTCTAGGATCAAACTTAAAATTCTCACTCTGACATAAAAAGCCCTCAACTGCACTGCTCCTCCCTATATCTCAGACCTTGTCTCCAGATATTCTCCCTCCTGTCCCCTTCGCTCTGCTTATGACCTCCTACTCTCCTCCTCTCTTGTTACCTCATCACACTCCCATTTACAGGACTTCTCCAGACTGGCTCCCATCTTGTCGAACTCTCTGCCTCGCTCCACAAGACTCTCCCCTAATTTTGAAAGCTTCAAGCGATCCCTAAAGACTCTACTGTTCAGGGATGCATACAACATACGCTAACCTTACTTTATATCAGTTTCTCTCCTCCATTGCTATCCCCTGAACCCCCTTAGCATGTAAGCCTAAGATTCAAGCTGTTTGTAGATCACCTTCTTAAGAGCTGACTAAAACAGTGCAACTCTTGGCAGGGCCCTCTACCTATTTGATCCCTATAATTGTTTTGTTGTACTCCCCCTTTGTTTATAGCGCTGCAGAATCTGTTGGCGCTCTACAAATAACTGATAATAATTATAATCAGATGATAGAAACATGAGATACCCTGGTTAAAAATAATTTATTTGGTCTGTTTTGGGTTTTTTTTACTTCAAAGTGATCTTTTTTCTTCAAAGTAAAGCAATGTGATTTTTGAGATATCAGCAAAATTGCAAATTGGCAGATGGTTATAACATGATACAGAGGAAAGAGACATTAAAGGGACATTATACACTAGATTTTTCTTTGCATGTTTTGTAGAAGGTCCATTTATATAGCCCATACAGTCTTGTTTTTTTTTAGGTTTTTTTATAGTTTTGCTTATTTTTAAAAAAACATTGCTCTGATTTTCAGACTCCTACTCCAGCTTGCTCCTGTTTGTGTAAAGAGTCTTTTCATATGCAGATGAAGGGGGTGTGGGGGGGGAGTGTCTGCTTTTTCCCACTTGCAGTGGGTGTTCCAGCTACCTTTTTAACAGAGCTAAACTGGAAGCTTCTAAGTACGTTTTTAAACAGTTTTATCCTGGATTTTTAGATCAGTATCTGTGCATATTATTCTTTATAGTAGTGTCTAGTTAGAATATCGCGACCATGTTAACATACTCCCCCATAGACTTCAATGGAGCGAGAAAAGTTGAAAAAACCTAACACCCATACTCGCAGGGTACCTGCTACACTATTAACCCCCAAAATCACCACACCTCCACACCGCAAAGTACCCACTGCACTATTAACCCCTAAACTGCCACAACCACATCACAAAATACCACTCTACACTGTTATCCCCTAAACCGCCACAACCCCCATGGTAAACTATCACTCTACACTATTAACCCCTAAACTGCCACAACCCCCACCACAAACAACCCCTCTACACTATTAACCCCTAAACCGCCACAACCCCCATCGCAAAATACCCCTCTACACTATTAACCCCAAAACCTTCACAACCCCCATCACAAAATACCCACTAACATCTAAACAAAGCAGTTAACAAGAAAGGCTAAAGCTGATGCAGAAGAGAAAATAGCACAATCTATAAAAAAACGGTGACAAAACCTTTTTTAGATATATAAGTGAAAAGAGAAAAACTAATGAAGGGATAGTAAGACTCAAGAATGGTGATAGAGTAGTGGAAGGAGATAAACAAATAGCAAACTGTTTAAATTAATAATTTTGTTCAGTCTTTACAACAGATTGTAAAGATAGTGGAATTATATTAATGGATGTTACTTCACATGATAATGTGAGTAGTACTTTTCTTTTTACAGAGGAAGGGGTTTTAAGGGCTTTATAAAAAAAAAGGAAATACGTCTTTGGGTCCAGATAATATTCTTCCAAGGGTTCTAAGAGAACTTCAATCCATGCTACTTACTACATTAGCTGATTTATTTAATCAGTCACTGCTAACAGGAGTTGTTCCAAAAGACTGAAAAATTGCCAATATAGTCCCTCTTCATAAAAAGGGTAGTAGGTAAGATTCTGCTAACTATAGGCCAGTCAGTTTGACCTCAATTTCAGGGAAATTAATGGAAACTCTTTTAAAGGAAAGTCTTGTGTCTTACCTTCAGACTAACAAATTAGAAGACAAAGGACAGCATGGTTCCACTGCTGGAAGCTCATGTCAGTCTAATCTAATTGATTTCTTTGACCATGTAACTAAATAAATAGACCAGCGAGGAGCTATAGTGTCACAATGCTCAGTCTTGTATCTAGAAAAATACAGACAATAGCGAATGAACTACTGAACCACAACTGCTGAGTCAAATAGATACTAATAATAATTTGTAGCAAAAAGATACAGGGAACCACACTTGTAAGTGTAGGAGCAATTGTGGGTTACCTTGTATCACCAGGCTGTAATTGTTATAGGGATTTACAAGCACATTAACCCTATTGCTGCCCACATGTGCTAATTAGCACTAACAATTGCAGCAGGGAGAAATGTACTTTAGTTTTCCCAAGGAATGCAAGATCATAAAAAAGAGAAAAAAGTATGTGCACAAACATGAAAAAATGGCAGAGAATATGACCCCTTGTATTATAGGTAGAACCGGTTGATAACCATAAAAAATGGTATGAAAAAATAAGAGTCAATACGGGCAATAAGGAAAAGCCAGATGAAAACATAAAAGGTTAAGCTGAGCGGTAGTTAATCAGAGTTATCCGGCAACAAAGTACAATAAGGCAGGTGAGAGATCTAGAAATAGATATGTGAATATATCTTAGACAAATTTGCACACTTACTAATTATGGAGTGGTAGAGAGTAACACAGACTGAAAGCGGTTGATCCGGAGAGAGTGAGCAGCAGGCGTGTGACGTCACCGCAAGGAGAGCCGTTAGCGTAGCACTTGGAAGTAGAGCAGAGCTGTAAGTGAAACCGGAGATCCGAGTTGTAGGTAGGTGAAGGGTAAATCCGGAAAGACACTGACACAGAATGAGAGTTAAAGCAGGTTTGCTGTATGTTGCGAATAAAGTGTGAACAGCGTTCACAGTTAAGAGAGGAACAACAAAGTAACTTCAGTGTGAACAGCGTTCACAGGTGAATCTGCAGCAGCAGGGAGACTGAGGTGTGAACAGCGTTCACAGAATAGGCTCAGGATAAGAATGAGATATTCACTTCAATACTAAGCAATGAGGGAAGGGCCAATGTGGTATTTATATAGGGTGGAGTGATTGAAGTATTGGAATCCTTAAAGGGACGGTCTGATGATGGTATTAACCATTCTCTAAGAGGAAACCTGACAGGATCCCCCCTTCAAGGAGCGACACCGGAGCTCAAGGTGCTGGACGTTCAGGGTTCCTCTGATGGAAACGAGAGATCAACCTGGGAGCTGAAATGTTAGTCGCCGGTTCCCAAGAATCATCATCCTGAGGGTAGCCCTTCCAACTAACCAGGTACTGCAGAGTGCCATGACTGAGCCGTGAATCCAGTATATCTCGAACTTCGTATTCTAGGTTCGGATCAATTTGAACAGGGGGAATGTAGGAAGGTTTGGAAGATCCCCTCAGAGCACGGTACGGCTTAAGCAGGGACACATGAAAGGTTGGGTGGATTTTCAAAGTACTAGGTAGAGTGAGACGAACTGCATTGACATTGATTATGTGTTCTATTGGATAAGGTCCAACATAGAGAGGTGACAGTTTTTTGGAGGGACAATTCATTCTGAGATTCTTGGTCGAGAGCCAGACCAAATCTCCAACCTTATATTGTGGTGGTGGTGTCCTATGTCTATCATAATATTTTTTGTACATAGTTTTAGCGTTCTGTATAGAGGTCTCAATACACTTGAAGTTCGAAGAGATGATGTTTGAGATCTCAGAAATGGTGGGAGAGGTAGAATCTTGGGTTGGATGTAATTGAAATGTAGGATGGAAGCCATAGTTAGAGTAAAATGGTGTCTGATTAGTAGCTGAGTGTAATGTATTATTATAGCAGAACTCAGCATATGGAAGATATTCTGCCCAGAGATGTTGTTGTGTGGAGCAGTAGGACCTCAAGAATTGTTCTAGCCATTGGTTACAACGTTCCGTTTGTCCATTTGACTGTGGGTGGTATGCACTGGTCAGTCGTCTATCAATGTGGAATAATCTACAGAATTCCTTCCATAATTTACTGGAGAATTGAGTTCCACGGTCGGATAGTATAGTTTGAGGTAAACCATGAAGTTTGATAACATGACTGATGAGGAGCTGAACAGTCTTGAGAGAAGTAGGTAACTTGTTAAATGGGATGAAATGGCACATTTTGGTGAATAGGTCTACGACAACAAGGATAGTATTGTTTCTTGCGGATAGTGGTAAATCGACTATGAAATCTAAGGCAATTTCAGTCCAGGGTCTTTTGGGAGTTGGTAGTGGGAGTAAAAGACCATAGGGAGGTTGTTTTTTCCTCTTAGAAGTGGTACAAGTAGGACATGTTAAGACATGTTGTGTAATATCACTACTCATCTTTGGCCACTAATAGTTCCTTTTGGCTAATTCTTGAGTTTTAGCAATTCCAGGGTGTCCAGCAAGAGGGGAGTCGTGTACTGCTTCGAGTAGAGATCTTCTAAGAGATGGTGGAATATAAAGACGGTTGTGGAAACAGTAGCAACCCTCTGAATTACGTTGTAAGAGGGGAAGTGGTTTAGTCTGATCAGTTTGTTGTTCCTTCATAAGAATAGGTAAACTGTCAAAAGTAAAACAAAGAAAGTTCTGAGAAGGAATCACAGTCTGTTGAGGATGAGAGGTATTTCGGTTCTCCTGCGGCATTCGTGAGAGAGCATCTGCCTTCTGGTTTTTTGAGGATGGACGGGTAGTTAATTGAGGAAGTTAAAACCGTGAAGAAAAAGAGGTTCCACCTAACTTGTCTGGCGGATAAGGTTCTTGTAGTTTTCAGGTATTGGAGATTACGGTGGTCAGGTATATATCAGAGGTTGGTAATTCAGTACCTTCTAATAGGTGACGCCAATGTTCGAAGAGTAAGTTTTATGGCGAGGAGTTCCTTCTCCCCCTATGGGGTAGTTTTTGTTCAGCGTGCTTAGGTTCGTGAGTAGAAGGCCACAGGGTGTAAAGGTTTCGTTATGGCGAGCCTTTGTGATAAAACTGCACCTATCACATAATTGGAGGCGTCGACCTCTAAAATATACTGGAGTTTAGGGTCTGGAAAATGTAGAATAGGTGCACTAGTGAATTTCTGTTTGAAGAAATCAAAAGCTTCCTGTGACTCAACTGTCCATTTAAAAGGTATGTTGGCTTTAGTAAGTCTGGTTAGAGGTATTGCTAACTTAGAAAAATTTCTTATAAATTTACGATAAAAGTTAGCAAACCCCATGAAACACTGTACCTGACGTTTGGACTTTGGTGTAGGCCAATTTAATATTGCTGTTATTTTCTTATCCTCCATACGAATCCCAGAAGGGGAGATCTCATATCCAAGGAACGAAATAGTTTGTGAATTGAAAATGCATTTCTCAGCCTTGACATACAAGTAATTACTCCTTAGCCTAGATAAAACTTGTCTAACATGATGTACATGCTGTTCATAGGTCTTGGAGTATATAAGGATATCATCCAAGTAAATAACTATAAATACGTCTAGGATGTCTCTAAATAGGTCGTTTATCAGATGCTGGAAGGTAGCAGGGGCATTACACAACCCGAATGGCATGACGACGTATTCAAAGAGGCCGTACCGAGTACGAAACGCCGTCAGCCATTCGTCGCCAGATCTTATACGGACCAGATTGTATGCTCCCCTTAGATCTAACTTCGTGAAGAATCTAGCCCCTTCGAGTCTCTCAATGAGCTCAGGGATAAGAGGTAGGGGGTAACGATTCTTCACTGTGATCTTGTTTAATTGACGATAGTCAACTATGGGTCTAAGAGTCCCATCTTTATTTTTAACAAAAAAAATACCTGCTCCAGCTGGAGAGGTGGAAGGTCGGATAAAGCCTTTTTTTAAGTTCTCTTCCAGATAAGTTTTGAGGTTGTTCTAATTCAGAATTTGATAGTGGAAATATGTGTCCAAAGGGAATTTCTGATCCTGGATAGATCTCTATGGGACAATCGTACTTCCTATGAGGAGGAAGACTTTCAGCTCCTTTTTACTAAAGACATCTGTAAAATCTCTATTAACCTAGGTATGTCACTATGAGTAGTCACTACAGAAGTTTGAAGAATCTGTTTGGGAGACAGGTTTTTATACAATAAGGAGAATTAAATGTAAGTGTTGATGTATTCCCAATTAATCTGGGGGTTATGTGTATGTAACCATTGAATGCCTAAAACTATAGGTGAAACAGGAGTAACAAATAACGTCAAATGATAAGTATTCCTTATGGTGGTCAGAACATGTTACCAAGTAGGGGGATAGTATGGTAATCTACAGGCCCAGTGGTTATGGGATTCCCATCTATACCTCTTAAAAAGACAGGAGAGTTTTTTTTTCATCAGTGGTATTTTATTGGTAGTGCAGAATCTTTATCAATGTAGGAAGCTGTGCTCCAGAGTCAATTATCGCGGAGGCGGGTAAGACCGCATCTGATCCCACTGCAAAAAGAAGGTGTAATCTTAGATAAGAGGATGAACTGTGCTGGGTGTTACAACAAAAGGATTGAGAAAGGTTCTTACCCTTATTTTGTCTCAAGAGGGAAGGACATTCCTTGACTGTATGGTCCTCAGATGCACAGTATAAACATAAGTTTATTAGTACGTCTTCTAAGTTTTTCTTGGGGTGATAAAGGTCCTTTTACGAATCCAATCTCCATAGGTTCAGTAGAACTTTTGCTGGATGATTGAACATGTGTACTTGTACCAAGCTTTTTTGAGATAGGGTCATGACTGGACCTTTCCTGGTGTCTTTCCCAAAGACGCCTATCTATAGCTATGCTGAGTGTCATTAACTCTTCTAGAGGGTTAGGGAGCTCTGATCTTGATAGCTCATCCTTAATACCATCTGAGAGGCCTAATCTGAATTGATTTCTGAGGGAAAGGTTGTTCCACTGGGAATCCTTTGCCCACTTTTTGAATTCTGTGATATAGTCCTCTACCACTCTCTTTTTTTGTTAAGAGCCCTCATAGCGTTTTTCAGCGTAAGCTGCTTGTAAGGATCTTCATAAAGTTGACCCCATTGCTATGAAAAAATTCTCAAGAGAATTCAATATCTCTTCATTACTTTCAAAATAGGTATTAGCCCAGGTACGTGGCTCTCCTCTAAGATATGATATAGTAGTGAGTACTCTAACCCTGTCATTAGGGTAGGTTTGTGGCTTGAGCGCAAACATTAACAGACAGGCATTTTTAAACTCCCTATAGAGGGTCCTGTCACCATAGAACTTTTCTGGGGGCTAACCTGCGGTTCTGTAAGAGGGATTCTTTTATCCACTACGTCCCTAATATAGGCTTTAAGTGAATCATTTTCTGCTTTAAGGGTATTTAACCCAGTAGTTAAAAGGTCAACCCTTTGATTTAATGCTTGCATCTGGACATTGATCTCAGCTGGGTCCATAATTGGAAAGGCTTAGTATTCTGTCACAATGCTCAGTCTTGTATCTAGAAAAATACAGACAATAGCGAATGAACTACTGAACCACAACTGCTGAGTCAAATAGATACTAATAATAATTTGTAGCAAAAAGATACAGGGAACCACACTTGTAAGTGTAGGAGCAATAGTGGTTACCTTGTATCACCAGGCTGTAATTGTTATAGGGATTTACAAGCACATTAACCCTATTGCTGCCACATGTGCTAATTAGCACTAACAATTGCAGCAGGGAGAAATGTACTTTAGTTTTCCCAAGGAATGCAAGATCATAAAAAAGAGAAAAAAGTATGTGCACAAACATGAAAAAATGGCAGAGAATATGACCCCTTGTATTATAGGTAGAACCGGTTGATAACCATAAAAATGGTATGAAAAAATAAGAGTCAATACGGCAATAAGGAAAAGCCAGATGAAAACATAAAAGGTTAAGCTGAGCGGTAGTTAATCAGAGTTATCCGGCAACAAAGTACAATAAGGCAGGTGAGAGATCTAGAAATAGATATGTGAATATATCTTAGACAAATTTGCACACTTACTAATTATGGAGTGGTAGAGAGTACACAGACTGAAAGCGGTTGATCTGGAGAGAGTGAGCAGCAGGCGTGTGACGTCACCGTAAGGAGAGCCGTTAGCGTAGCACTTGGAAGTAGAGCAGAGCTGTAAGTGAAACCGGAGATCCGAGTTGTAGGTAGGTGAAGGGTAAATCCGGAAAGACACTGACACAGAATGAGAGTTAAAGCAGGTTTGCTGTATGTGCGAATAAAGTGTGAACAGCGTTCACAGTTTAAGAGAGGAACAACAAAGTAACTTCAGTGTGAACAGCGTTCACAGGTGAATCTGCAGCAGCAGGGAGACTGAGGTGTGAACAGCGTTCACAGAATAGGCTCAGGATAAGAATGAGATATTCACTTCAATACTAAGCAATGAGGGAAGGGCCAATGTGGTGTTTTATATAGGGTGGAGTGATTGAAGTATTGGAATCCTTAAAGGGACGGTCTGATGATGGTATTAACCATTCTCTAAGAGGAAACCTGACATATAGATGTTGCATATCTAGACTTTAGCAAAGTATTTGACACTGCCCCACACAACAAACTTATTCACAAAATGTATTGTGTTGGAGTAGATGCTGAAATTGTTAAGTGCGTAGAATGCTGGCTAAATGATAGAATGCAGAGGGTTTCAATTAATTGAGTAAATTCAAATGAGGGGTCAGTTACTAGTGATGTTCCACAAGTTTCAATTCTTGCTTGATTGCTGATGATACATACAATTGTAACAGAGTTGATTTTCCAGGAGGGGTTGATCTAATGAACAGTGATATTAAAAAACTAGAGGACTGGTAAAATAAATGGAATCTGAAATGTAATATTACCAAGAGCAAAATTATGCATATAAGATACCAAAACCCAATGGTACATTACTGACTGTAACTTAAGAAGAAAGGGACTTGGGAATTATTATTTCAGGTTATTAAAGCAGTGAAGCCAACAAGGCCAGTCAAATACTTAGTTGTATTGGGAGAGGTAATAGTAGCAGAAATAACAAGCTTCTTATGTGACTTTACAGATCATTAGTTAGGCCAAATCTGGAATACTGTGTAAAGTTCTGGAGACCATGGGGCCGATTTATCATAGTCTGGCAGACATGATACGCTGTAGCTGGCGGACATTTAACATTGTGGACATTGCGGACATTTATCATTGCACAAACAGTTCTAGTAAACTGCTAGTGCAATGCCGCTCCTAATCGTACACGATCAGGCGGATTGATGTCTGAAGCCTCAGAGGCGGCAAATCAGTTAAGGAGCAGCAGTCTTAAGACTGCTGCTTCATAACTGCTGTTTTCTCGCAGAAACAGGGGCACCAGGGGTCATTCGGTCCTTGATAAATTGGCCCCATATCTTCAGAAAGATATAAATAAATTAGAAGCTGTCCAAAAGAGGGCTACTAAAAATGGTACACGGTCTAAATTATAAAACTTACAAAGAAAGACTCTATGACCAAAATATGTATAGTTTAGAGGAGAGAAGGGAAAGAGGTGACATCATAGAAACCTTCAAATATATGAAGGGACATAATAATGTAGAAGCTGAAAGCATTTTCCACAAAAAGGGTAGCAGATTTAAAAGAAATGTGAGGAAGCATTTTTTACAGAAAGGGTGGTGGATTCATGGAATAAACTTCCAACTGAGAACACAAAGACCGTAAAGGAATTAAAAAATGCCTGGGACATGCATGAGGCTATCCTAATAAAAAAGTAACATGTAATATGGGTAGACTTTATGGGCCTTTTTGGTTCTCTACTGTCAAATTCTATGTTTCTTTTTTTTTTTTTTTAAATATTTTTATTAGACTTAGCCATATAACTGACAGAATAAATCAAAATAAAACAAAGAAAATAACATCTGTTCTGCATATGTACGTCACGCAGGACAACCATGATCTCGCAGGACCAGCATAAATCATTGACGTATCAATACAAAAACAATATTAGGCAGTCATAACAATGTTAATGATCTTTCTAGATTCAATAACGACTACGATCAAGTATTAAAGAAGCTAATTTTCAAAACTAAATAAAAGAGAAAAAGAAAGAAAAGGAGAAAAAAAAAAGAAAAAAAAAAGAAAGGGGGATGGAAAAAACAAGGTGAAAAAACAAAGATCCACCCCTCCTACTCCCATGGCCAAGAGTACTAACCAGCATCTAGGATATCAATTTTTTATCAAAGTTTATTCCACCGAAATCCTATTTCTAATCCAAGTATCAGGAAATTCGCCATGTAGAACTAATTCTGCGAAACTAACTGAAGCCAAAAAAGGTCTCAGAATCTGTCTCTGTACAGCACTTGGATAAGTCTTAATAACCGGCGCCCAGCCTGTTAAAAACTCCTTAATTTTCCTTTCAGAAACAAACTGAGAATGAAAGGATTCAAAAATAATCTGGGCTTGGATATCCCCTATGACTTGTGTCAAACTGGGAGGACTCTTTGCAATCCATTTTTTAAAAATATTGTACCTAACTGTTAGAATAATTGTATTTAGGGTACGCATTCTCTCCCTTCCTCTTATCTCCGGAAAAAGCAATACTATCTTTTCAAGGGAGAGGACAATAGAGCTTGCAAAGACCCTATTATACCAGAATTGGACTTTCAACCATAATTGAGAGATCTTTGGACAGGCCCATAACATGTGGCAGAGGTCAGCCCGGGTATATGCGCAATGTTCACATTGAAAATTTTTATTAGGAAAATATTTGGCCATTGAGGCCGGCGATACATATGCATTATTTAATAATTTCAAATGAGATTCTTTCCAATTTGTAGGCACCAGAAGTTTCGCCACTCTCGCAAGACTATCACTTATTCCCTCTGGATCTATAGAACTAATGTATGGAAGCCAGAACTTGGTCCGCTTATCTTCCTCCAGCATGCCTTGCTTAGTCAGCATAATATCATAAATTAGTGAGATTGATGAATCACCAAGAATAAATTTTCTAATACAAGTCTTAAGCTCAAACCAGTCACCTCTCTCACCAGGGTGCCAATTCTGAGCATTGATAAAATGTCGAGTCTGAAAATACGCAAACCGATGCTGTCTGGACAGGGAAAATTGTTCCCGTAATGTTTCCCAGGGGAACATCAGTAAGTCTTCATTAACTAGTTGATGAACATATTCTGACCCTTTAACCTGCCACTCATAAAAACATTTCTGATCTAAGCCCGGAAGAAACTGGGGATTCCCCCTGATCGGAAGGTATTCAGAAAAGGAAGAATCAATTTTGAGCAGTTTACAAAGTCTATTCCAAGCTATAATAATATTCCTGAATGACCTTAGTACGGATACCTCCGGCGGAAGAGATTGGGGAGTACAATGAATCAGGGCTTCCAGCGCCCATGGTTTCACAAAATATGACTCAAGCTCCAAGGTAGTCACTAACTCCGCCCGGGAGACTAAATCAAAAATAATCTTGACCAAAGCAGCATAATTGTATAGTCTGATATTGGGCAAAGCCAAGCCCGCACCAATATATTTTTGCGTAAGCCTATTAAGCGATAATCGTGGCTTTTTGGCTTTCCAAATGAATTTTGAAAACCAGGCTGCCAGTTTCTTCAAATCCTTATTCAGAATCAGGAGAGGTAGATTTTGCAAATAATAAAGAATTTTAGGAAAAATTATAGTTTTAATCAAGGTTACGGAAGCTGTAAGTGATAAAGGGAATGCTGCCCAAATCTTAAGATCCTCTTGAATTTTCTGAAATAGCCAACCGAAGTTGACCTGGTACCAAAGTTTCGGATTTCTATTAATCTCTAATCCCAAATATCGAACAGCATCTACTTTATGGAAGATTGTTACAGGTTGGTTAGGGCACTGTGTCCCAAGCCACATCAATTCACTCTTCTCCATATTGACCTTATAGCCTGCAAAAGTACTAAATTGATTTATCACAGATATCACCTTTGGGATAGTGTCAGCTGGTTTATTAAGAAAAAGTAAAATATCGTCAGCATAAAGAAGTATTTTCACATTTTGACCTCCTAACGGGATCCCAGGGAGAATCTCACGAAACTTGATAGCCAGAGGTTCTAATACAATGTTAAAGAGCAGGGGCGAAAGAGGGCAACCCTGTCTTGTTCCTCTATGTAAAGGGATCTCGGGGGAAATCGTACCATTAACTAATAAGTATGAGATAGGTTTCTGATAAATCTTTCGAACAAAATCAGGAAAATTACAGATAAAACCAAATTTGCCAAGAGCTAAGAACATATGTTTCCAAGAGATGCAGTCAAAAGCTTTGACTGCATCTAATGTAAGAACCGCTACATTTTTTAGATCAGACCTTTCCCTACCCTGTTCTGAATTCCAAATAAAATCAACCAATGTTGTTAATTTCCTTATATTCTTAGAAGAGCACCGGGATGGCATGAAGCCCACCTGGTCTGTGTGGATGAGTCTCTCCAGACATAGAACCAGTCTGCAGGATAGAATGGAAGCCAGGATTTTATAGTCTGCGTTAAGGACTGAGATAGGCCTATAAGAAGCCGGGTCCTCCGGATTTTTCCCCTTTTTAAGAATTAAGGAGATATTGGCAGCCGAGAAAAACGAGGAAGGTATATTGCCTGATATGTAATAGCTATTATATAGCTTTTCTAATATAGGAACAAGCAGCTCAGATAATGTTTTATAAAATTCTATTGGGAGCCCATCAGGACCTGCTGCCTTGTTCAACTTAGCCCGAGATATTGCACTGCTAATTTCCTCGGCTGAGATAGGGGCATTCAATATATCTAACTCTTCTGATTGAATTTTAGGTACCACGATCGAGGACCAAAAGTTTATTTCATTGTCATAATTAGAATCTCCTTCAGCATATAAACATTGGTAAAAGTCATGGAAAATTCCTGCGATTTCCTCCGTATCTGAGGTGCCTCTACCCATGTGCTGTATCACAGGAATAAGATTTTTATTTTTCTTGGCTTTGACTAATCTCGCCAAACTTTTGGCTGAACTACCATGAATGCTCTTATATCGTAAATTGATTTGTAGCTCTTCTTCCTGATGTTTTTGTCGCAGGACGGAATCTCTTTCTTTCTTGGCGTTTATGTATAAATTCCAATTATTCCTAGAAGGTTGACACCGAAAATTCCTAAAAGCATTTCTGACCTGGTTAGATAGTTGGACATCTCTAGCCCGGATCTTCTTATTCCTAGTATGCAGAAATCCCTTTATTTCACCCCGTAAAACCGCTTTGCCAGCTTCCCAAAAAGTTTGAATTTTATACTGGTATGCTGAGTTAAACCCGACGTAATCATCCCATTTTCCTTTTAACCAACAGATAAATCTAGGGTCATTAGATAAGAACCTGGGATAGAAAAATCTATGGCTCTTACTGCCAGACCTATCTTGCGAGCGCAGCGAGACAGAGATTATTGCATGGTCAGAGATCATAATCTCACCAATTTCAGCTTCTAATTTGCCACTGGAGAAAGAGATTGAAGTCAAAAACAAATCTATGCGAGAAAACGTCCTGTGCGCTTTAGATTCACAGGTAAAGTTTTGTACATCTGGGTTCAACCCACGCCACACATCATGTACCTGTAACTTCTGACAAAATTTTAACAAATATTTTGAACTTCTCTTATTTACTGACATGTTTTTAGATGAAAGCCTGTCCACTTCCGGGTATAAGGTCATGTTGAAGTCCCCCCCAATTATCAGGTTCTCTTTAGTATATGGAAACAACTTAATTTAAATTTTATCCCAAAATTCAGGATTAAATTTGTTGGGGCCATAAATATTACACAGAATAAATTTAGTCTTATTTATATACATGTGTAAAATAATGAATCTGGCTTCTGGGTCTATCTCCGCCTGAATAACCTTATAATCAAGCGACTTGTTTATCAAAATCGCAACCCAACATTTCCTGCCTCTGACTGAAGATGCAATTACCTCCCCTACCCATTTGATCTTAAGTTTATTGGCTTCATGGCCATCCAGATGAGTTTCTTGAAGGAAGGAAATATCAGGATTCTTCCTTGCTAGGAGTTTAATAATAAGTTTACGTTTAGAAGGCGAGGAGATTCCTCCCACATTCCAGGAGGTTATCTTAACGTCCATCAATTAATATGAACTACTTATCTCTAAGAATCCTTAATAGGAGGAGGAGGGGAGGAAAGAGAGAGAAAAAAAAAAAAAAAAAAAGAAAAACACACAAAACCATATAAGTATAAAACAAATAAACAACCAAAAGGCATCTATACCCTTACAAGGTAATAACAAAAAGTCTTCACTTTTGACAGTCTGTCGATCAATTTTATCAAACATGGAATCCCATATAAAAGGGCACCTCAGATTTCTAAAAAACACTTGTGACCTTAAAAAAAAAAATTTAACCATAGTTAGACTGGCTAATGTCGACCTTATTTATCTTTGAGAAATTCTTTTACTTCCCCCACCTCAGAGAAGGTCAGGCGAGATCCTCCGTACTCAATTATTATTTTAGCCGGATAAATCATTCGGGCTTGAATACCTTTTTTTAATGAGTTGAGTACAGAGGGGAGCCATCGTCCGCCTCCACTGCGAGGTCTCTGCAGAAAAGTCCTGAAACAAGAGGACTTTATTGTTACCAAACATTAGAGGATCCTTTAATTTTTTAAATAGCTTCATTACTTCTATTTTGTCCTGAAAGTTCAGTATCATACATACAGGTATACCTCACTTTACAGCGCTTCACTTTACAGCGATTCGCTAATACAGCGCTCTGTGGAGCTGAAGTTCAACCTCCAAGGATTTTGAAACAGTGCTCTAATCATCGTGAGATTGCTAGAAAAGTGAATGGCACCATTTTGTTATGCTAAGTTCACTCTGTTTACAGCATTACAGTGCAATCTGTGACTCAGTGTTATAGTCTGGCAAATTGTACTACAGTAATTGTCACTATTTTACAGGTACAGTATTTATTGAATACTGTGCTGTGCTAGTGTTAAACTAAATGTAGCACTATTGCACACCTAATATATGTTAGTTCAAACATGTTTTCAAGTTTTTAAACACACTGGCAAGTGAAAAGAAAGCTAAAACTGTCTTGTTTCACCTTAAGGTGGTTTTCACTTTACAGCGGGGCTCCGGTCCCTAACCCGCTGTATGAGCGGGGTATACCTGTATACACATTCTGCTTCTTCCCTGTGCTGTCTCTGTAGTTTTTTTGGTACCAATTCTATGGGCTCTCTCGACCAGGATGGGCAATCTGGATTGTGGGACCCCCAGTCTCTGTGGTAGTATCATGGAAGTAAATTGTAACAGATCCTCAAATTCAGAGGATTCTGGGAGACCCACAATTCTGATATTATTTCTTCTCGCCCTGTCTTCTAGGTCGTCAAGTCGCCCCTGGAGGTTATTGATTTTAGAATCCTGTTTAGTAATTATGCTATCTTGGGTGTTGACCTGGTCCTCTAGATCAGAAATCCTACTCTCTGCTTCCTGCATTCTAGTAGAAAATTGTCTTACTTCCGCTGAAAGTGCTGAAATTTCAGATGAAATTGAGCCCAACTCTTTTTTAATCATATCAAATTGAGGTGAAAATAGATCAGATAGTTGAGCAATCAGAGAGTCAGCGGGATTAGACAATGGTTCTATCGTATTATCGAAGCTAGCTTCGGGAGCTTTAGCTTTTTTATCTTTAACTTTACTCGGCATTCTGGGAGAGGAAGATTTCCCCTGTGATAAAAATGTATCCATAAATTAGAAAGGACAATATAGGAGTGAAACAATCGTGCGTGCAATGAGAAGAGAAGAGAGAAGAAAAAAAAAAAAGGAAAAAAGTGACAAAAGTGCAAGAGTGACCAAAAAAAAAACGCGGAACCGGAGGAAACCGCACCCTCCTAGTGAAATGAATATCTAATTGTTATTAGGATATGTCCCTACGACATATGAGGAGTGAAGAGTGAAAGAAAATAAAATTGTGCAGTGCTCTGGTGTACAGCTTAAAAATACGTGAAAAGAGCAGAGTAACGATAATAATCCCACCAGCTAAGTTCGTATATAAGAACTCTTGCTTATGAGTTCACTAAATAAATAAATATGATTTATCAGTAATACCCCAACACAAGAAAAAAGAGAGGATTAGTAGAGAAGAATTCACAACAGGCCACTATAGATAGAAACCAGGACCACTGCTTTTTTGGATAGCACCCAAAGGTTAAATTGTTCTACCTAGAAATACTAAAGATGATCTTATAGGTTCATGTTAAAGAACACTGAACCCAGATTGGTAATAGCACCCTGAGAATGATGTATATACCTAGCTAAATAGTTCTCCCAGTAGCTGGAAAAAGAAAACCCAGATTAGCCAGCAATCTTTTAAGGAACAAATCAGTTTGAATCTCACAGTCTGCAACACTTTTTAAATTGCTAAAAAATGGGAATCTGAATTAGCGTTGCAAGCAAAACATTACATTAAAATGCATCTAAACAACATCTATAAGATAGTAAATTTTTTTCATAACATTGAAATGCATCTGTACAATATGTAATATCTCATGCAACTAAAGAAGGAGAACACCAGCTGGAATAAGAAATCAGGGAGGTCTGGGGATGATCTTTCACTGATACATTACCCTTCCTTTATTTCTACCAATCCCTTTCCTGATCTTAAGAAAGGAGAATAACTTGTTTCAGTAATTTCACCTAACAAAAACTTGAATCTTACCACCGCTAAACATATACTTATAAAAAAAGGCAAATCTTTTATATAGAATCAGATAACTTTGAACTGAACTAAAGGATTATACTAGGATTGTAAGTCCTGTATAAAAATGAGGTCCAAAAGCACAAACACCCAGTGTCCCAAAAGTATAGTTCTAGGAGCCGGTATTAATAGCACTGGGGTGCAGGGCAAGAAAGTCAGGGACCTGTCGCACTATCCCACTCCTGTGGGGTGCACTACCTCTTACTTAGCCGGGAATGATAGAATCCTTATGCATAGAACGGGCCCTTACCACTTGAGACCATTTTCTATAAATGAAACAAAGTTCACCACACTGTATTGGCCCCAATGGAAGAGCTTATACTTTACCTCCGCGGCTATATTCAGTGCCGCTAACGACAATAGTTCAAAGAAACAAGTCAACAGGGCTACCTTAAAATGAATGTAGATCCCAATACCTCGGAGAGCCTGTACCTGCTTCTATACCCTTGTCGGCTAACGAAGGATTTCCGCCGACAGGGACAAACTTGATTTACTCCAGCCGCTCACCAGGGAGCCTCCAAAGGTATGACCTGATACCGGGTTCCGTAGACCAACCACTATTTCTGCTGACTCCAGGTATGAGGCGCACTTACCAGCAGGAGAGATCAACCGTCAGCTAACGAAAGATTTCTGCCGACAGGGACAAACTTGATTTGCTTCAGCCGCTCACCAGGGAGCCTCCGGGGGTGTGACCCGGTACCGGGTTTCGTAGACAAGCCGCTATTCCAGCTGACTCAAGGTATTAGGCACACATACCAGCAGGGGAAATCAATCCGGGGTAGGCTGCTAAGCTCGATGTTGTATGCTTAGCACAGGACTAGGTTCCGACTATTGCTCACCAGGGAGCATCTGAAGAAGCGGCGCCACGTCCGGGTCTGACACACAATCCCCGCCGCCAGCAGCTTCCTTCTAGATATCACACTGAGCTTATACACGCCAGGTAAGGTTACCAGCCGGGATGACAAGTGTTGTTTCAGTCAGGTCCGGTCCATCACAGACTGTATCAATTTCGCCAAGGTAGATCTTTATCCTCAAAGACTTGTAGCAAGAAGAGCCTTTTCTTTTAAGAAGTGTAAAACATAAGAGCAGCTGCCGAGCAGCTGCTGCCAAACGGCTAATCGGGACTTCAAGCTCTAACGCGGGTCGAGACCCAGCTGAGCGCCACACTCAATATCCTCAGCAATTCCCAAGGCAAGTGGCGGAGAGCGGGGAGCTGATCACACGGTGTCCTCTCACAGCACCGGCATGCAGGTAAGTTGCATGGCTCCTCCCCCAACGGAAGTCTCCCGAATACATGCCACTGTTAGCTCTCTCAGCAGGTCAGTAACAGTTTCTCTATGTTTCTATGTTTCTATAAACCTCCTAACCAGCTAACCCCCTAAACTAACACCCCCTAAGTTATAAACCCCCACCCCTAACCTTACCTTGCAGGGAAAAAAACAACAACCTACTATTAAAGAACATTTTTAACCAAGCATTACAGAAGAAACAAATTTCCAAAATAAAATAAACACTTATGCCTATTCTAAAACTAAAGCCCCACTTAAAAAAACACCCCCCCAAAAAAACAAAAAACTAAACTAACAATAAACTAAACTATAGCAATAGCCTTTAGAAGGGGTTTTGTAGGGCATTGCCCTAAAGTGATTTAGCTCTTTTTCATAAAAAAAAATACTACACCATTCTACAAGTAACCCCCCCTCCAAAAAAAAAAAAAAGCTATCTAAAAAATCTACTCTTGATGGAATATATACCTAGCGCCTGTGTAATCCTATATGCTCCGGCTGTCTTAACCTCTAGCTGTCAATAAGGAACTCTAAGAATATATGGATGTAGCCTGAGCGCCTCAACTAGAAGTGGGCTAGGATGTGAATAGGTAGTACACGTGTATTTATTAATGACAATAAATATTGACAGTTAAAACAATTAAAACAATAAAACAATAATTAAAACACAAGTTTAAAACAATAAATAATATGAAATATGCAAAGGTACCTATATGAAATATTCAAATAGTACATTAACATGGATCCATGTTTATCGACATACAAAAAGACTGGTAAGATGTGACAGTAGACAATCTTGATAATAATATGCAAATAAAAGCTATATATACACACTCTCTCTCTCTCTCTCTCTCTCTCTCTCTCTCTCTATATATATATATATATATATATATATATATATATATGATGTAGAATTTCCCGACGTATACTTAGGTAGAGTCCAATATAGTTATGTTATAGATGATCCCTCATTAGTGATAGTGTAGGAGAAAAAAAGGGATGTGACTGAAAGCTCAAAAAATAGTTCAAAATAGTGGAAAAAAGGTACAGGAGGGTAGTAGAGGAAAAGCTATCTATCCCAAATCACAAATATGGAAACACAATACCCAATTGAAAACTGGCTAGGACTACCAACCACTAGAATAACATGGTGATGATGTCACAGCCAATGAAAAGAGCCGAATTTCGGCAGCAGTAAACAAAGTAAACTTTTACACTAAATTTGGATAGACATAAAAGTCTATAACACATAGAAAAATAGAACAAAATAAAAATGAATATGTGTGAGTGTATAAATAAAAAACGATTTGAGAAAGAAGATTTGAAGACAAATACTGGATGTGACTTCAGCACTTAAATGGTGATCATAAATAAACAAACAGACCAAAATATCATAAAGATATAAAAACGATTTGAGTATATACTTTTTGATATAACATTATTACTCCATGTACACTAATATGTTAATACAGATTCACTTTAAAAAAAAAATAATATATATATATATACTATATATATTTTTATATATATATATATATATATATATATATATATATATGTAGTGTATATATTGCTTTTATTCGCATATTATTATCAAGATTGTCTACTGTCTAGTGATGTCGCGAATAGTTCGGCGGCGAATAGTTCCCGGCGAACATAGCATGTTCGCGTTCGCCGCGGCGGGCGAACATATGCAATGTTTGGTCCGCCCCCTATTCGTCATCATTGAGTAAACTTTGACCCTGTACCTCACAGTCAGCAGGCACATTCCAGCCAATCAGCAGCAGACCCTCCCTCCCAGACCCTCCCACCTCCTGGACAGCATCCATTTTAGATTCATTCGGAAGCTGCATTCTTAGTGAGAGGAGGGACAGTGTAGCTGCTGCTGATTTAATAGGGAAATCAATAGCTAGGCTAGTGTATTCAGTGTCCATTACAGTCCTGAAGGACTCATCTGATCTCTGCTGTAAGGACAGCACCCCAAAAAGCCCTTTTTAGGGCTAGAACATCAGTCTGCTTTCTTTTTTTTTTCCTGTGTAATCTAATTGCAGTTGCCTGCCTGCCAGCGTGTGTGTCAGACTCACAGCGTATACTGTGCCCACTTGCCCAGTGCCACCACTCATATCTGGTGTAATAGTAGTGTACATTTAAAAAAAAACAACACTTTTTTGACTATGAAATAATAGCAGACAGCTGGCAGGACCCAAGATGGCCGCCAATAAGGCAGATGGGGAGGTTTAGAGAGCTGTTTTGGGGGGGGATCATGGAGGTTGGGGGCTAAGGGGGGATGCTACACCACAGCATATGTAAATATGTTAAAAAAAATTAAAAAAACATTTAAAAACCTTTTATTTTAGTACTGGCAGACTTTCTGCCAGTACTTAAGATGGCAGGGACAATTGTGGGGTGGGGGAGGGAAGGGAGCTGTTTGGGAGGGATCAGGGGGTCTGATGTGTCAGGTGGGAGGCTGATCTCTACACTAAAGCTAAAATTAACCCTGCAAGCTCCCTACAAACTACCTAATTAACCCCTTCACTGCTAGCCATAATACACGTGTGATGCGCAGCAGCATTTAGCGGCCTTCTAATTACCAGAAAGCAACTCCAAAGTCATATATGTCTGCTATTTCTGAACAAAGGGGATCCCAGAGAAGCATTTACAACCATTTGTGCCATAATTGCACAAGCTGTTTGTAAATAATTTCAGTGAGAAACCTAAAATTGCAAGAAAATTTAAGTTTTTTTTAAATTTGATCGCATTTGGCGGTGAAATGGTGGCATTAAATATACCAAAATGGGCCTAGATCAATACTTTGGGTTGTCTACTACACTACACTTAAGCTAAAATTAACTCTACAAGCTCCCTACATGCTCCCTAATTAACCCCTTCACTGCTGGGCATAAAACACGTGTGGTGCGCAGTGGCATTTAGCAGCCTTCTAATTACCAAAAAGCAACGCCAAAGCCATATAAGTCTGCTATTTCTGAACAAAGGGGATCCCAGAGAAGCATTTACAACCATTTATCCCATAATTGCATAAGTTGTTTGTAAATAATTTCTGTGAGAAACCTAAAGTTTGTGAAAAAGTGAACAATTTTTTTTTATTTGATCGCATTTGGCGGTGAAATGGTGGCATTAAATATACCAAAATGGGCCTAGATCAATACTTTGCGTTGTCTACTACGCTACACTTAAGCTAAAATTAACTCTACAAGCTCCCTACATGCTCCCTAATTAACCCCTTCACTGCTGGGCATAAAACACGTGTGGTGCGCAGTGGCATTTAGCAGCCTTCTAATTACCAAAAAGCAATGCCAAAGTCATATAAGTCTGCTATTTCTGAACAAAGGGGATCCCAGAGAAGCATTTACAACCATTTATGCCATAATTGCATAAGTTGTTTGTAAATAATTTCTGTGAGAAACCTAAAGTTTGTGAAAAAGTGAACATTTTTTTTAATTTGATCGCATTTGGCGGTGAAATGGTGGCATGAAATATACCAAAATGGGCCTAGATCAATACTTTGGGATGTCTTCTAAAAAAAAAGATATACATGTCAAGGGATATTCAGGTATTCCTGACAGATATCAGGGTTCCAATGTAACTAGCGCTCATTTTGAAAAAAAGTGGTTTTGAAATAGCAAAGTGCTTCTTGTATTTATTTCCCTATAACTTGCAAAAAAAGCAAAGAACATGTTAACATTGGGTATTTCTAAACTCAGGACAAAATTTAGAAACTATTTAGCATGGTTGTTTTTTGGTGGTTGTAGATGTGTAACAGATTTTGGGGGTCAAAGTTAGAAAAAGTGTGTTTTTTTCCATTTTTTCCTCATATTTTATAATGTTATGTGATTTATGCCGTTTATGGATTAAAACCAGACTCTGCATCAACTATGTAATTTTCCATGGGAGTTTTGCCATGGATCCCCCTCCGGCATGCCACAGTTCAGGTGTTAGTCCCCTTAAAACAACTTTTCCATCACTATTGTGGCCAGAAAGAGTCCCTGTGGGTTTTATAATTCGGCTGCCTATTGAAGTCTATGGCGGTTTGCCCAGTTCGCCGTTCGTGAACATTTGTGGAAGTTCGCGTTCGCTGTTCGTGAACCCAAATTTTTATGTTCGCGACATCACTACTACTGTCACATCTTACCAGTCTTTTTGTATGTCGATAAACATGGATCCATGTTAATGTACTATTTGAATATTCCACATAGGTACCTTTGCATATTGCATATTATTTATTGTTTTAAACTTTTGTCTTAATTATTGTTTTAATTGTTTTAACTGTCAACATTTATTGTCATTAATAAATACACGTGTACTAACTATTCACATCCTAGCCCACATCTAGTTGAGGTGCTCAGGCTACATCCATATAAAAAAATCTACTCTAAAATTGCCCTGAAAAGGGCATTTGTTTGGGCAAAAAGCTTTCATTTTATTGGCTCATTCAAAATTCAATGTGTGGCGGGTGACCACATAAGTAGGACATTGGGGAGGGCAGATCCAAAGATAAGAAGATGGATGAAGATAAAAGACTGCCGCCGGGATGAAGATGGACCTCAATGAAGATGGAACACCACCGGGATGAAGATGGACTGCTGTTACGCAGGACGGTAGGAGCTGGATTCAGCTTTGGTGAGTACAATCTTTGGGGTTAAATGATAGGATTTTTTTTTAAGAATAGGGTTGTTTTTTTTGGGCAGCAAAAGTGCCCAACCAACCAGGGCAATTTTAGAGTAGTTTTTTTAAGATAGCCTTTTTTTGGGGAGATGGCTGGTTACTTGTAGAATGGGTTAGTATTTATTTTAGTGAAAAGCTCTAAATCACTTTAGGGCAATGACCTACAAAAAATCCTTTTAAGGGATATTGCTATAGTTTAGTTTAGTGTTAGTATAGGTTTTTTATTTTGGGGATTTTTTTTTTTTTCTTAAGCAGAGCTTTAGTTTTAGAATAGGAATAACAGTTTTTTAGTTTTTTGGTATTTTTTTTCTATAATGGTAGCTTCCCTGCCCCGCTAATGTTAGTTTTTTTTTTCAAGAAAAGAATATTTGTGTTTTTTTTGGTAACTTATGGGGTGTTAGGTTAGGGGAGGGTTAGATGGTTAGGGGGTTTAGATGTTAGTGGGTATTTTGCGATGGGGTTTGTGGCAGTGTAGGGGTTAATAGTGTAGAGGGGTAGTTTGCAATTGTTTTTTTGTTGTTTAGGTGTATTGGGGTTGTTTGTGATGGGGTTGTGGTGGTATAGGATTTAATAGTGTAGAGGGGGAGTTTGCTATGGGGGTTGTGGCAGTTTAGGGGTTAATAGTATAGTGGGGCAATTTGCGATGGTGGTTGTGGCGGTTTAAGGGTTAATAGTGTAGTGGGGTATTTTGCGATGTGGGGTGTGGCGGTTTAGGGGTTAATAGAGAAGTTTAGTGCAACTTTTTTCTCTGGCCAAACTCTTTCAGGTTGCGTAAAATGCTTGAGTCTCAAATGCGATTGCATTTGAGTGATTGCATTTACTTCTAACTTGTAATATGAGTGGACATTGGCATTCAATGCCGACATAGGAAATATGGAGATGGTAAATTACTGCAAGTTCACATGAACAAATTTGCGGTAATTTAAACAGATTGCCACTTACAGTATAATATCGATTAGATTGTAAAAAAACTGATATCGTGATCGCCTTTATGCTCCCCACATGATAGTGCTCCACAGGTAATCTAGAGCATAGTAAGTTATTTTCTGCAGGATTATCTGGAGGATGGACGCATATAACTTTATTATGCAGTCTTAAGCTTTACATTTTATCATTTAGTGGCTATATTGTTACATTTTCTTGCAATAAATAAACTAACCTAGCCCTTTACACCAGTACATTTTCTGACTACCATGTTCCTTTATAGTTGATGTTCATATGTAAAAAAATACCTATATAGTGGAGACTGAGGCATTTTCATGAAACAAAGTTTTATCTGTTAGTATATATTCATTTTTCTGATTTTAATTACATTACTTTATATTTTATTTCTTGTATTCAAGTGCATTATTTTACCATTAAGCACCACTTTGTTCTTGCAAAGATCTGTCCCCATGCAAGGCAGCTCAATGCAGGAGTGAACAATATAAGCAAACATGTATAATATATGAACCCCTGTACAAGTTTTAATCAGATTCTTTTCTGTCTGATTACAACTTTATGAAGGATTGAAGGCTTTTCAGTAGAGTTTAGACGGGATTATTGTTGTGGAATTTCTGATTAATATCTCCACAAAATACTGCTCCGACAAGATTAAATCAAGCTATAATCCTGCAAAGCCCGCTAGCCATCAACTCCAAACTCATCTGCTACTGCTTTATGAAGGAAGGATTAGACTGCTGAGCTCCGTTGTGCTGTAAAATATGTAATGGATACAAATGTAAAACAGGTAACCCACAGAATGCAGGAAGTTGTACCAGAATGCCAATGGGGTATGCATTTTGACTTTTGACAAGCTCTGTTTTTCTCATGTACTTGAAATTAGACATAAAACAGAAATGTATAATAATAATAAATAAAAACTTACAAGTTAATGTGATGAAAAGCATTTCATTGGGCACATTTTAAATATTTAAAATTTCTCTCTGGGAATAAACTAGTGGGGCTGAAAATTGTATGTTAACAGTAACACATGATAACCGAAAGCATGGAACATTATTTACAGTTACACGAGTAAATTAAAACAAAGTTATTGCTATCTTAATTTAGGGAGAAGATAAAAATAGAGAGAAATACATTGTTCTTCATCTCTCTCTCTATAGTACTCCCTTGGTGGGGAACTAGTGAGTTAAATTAGGTTGTAATTGTGCCAACTTATTTGTAGAAAACTTCTATATGGCCCCATTCTAATTCATTAGAAGACATAGGAGTTTTCACAAGCATACCACAGGCCTTCATAGAAGTAAAAGCTAAACAGTCAAAGCAATAGTAAAACATCAGAGCTCCCAAAAGCTCTACCAGAATGCCATGGTTTGAGAGCTCTGCCTCACTTACTCCTTCATGATCAAAACCAGGGACTGTTCTGGCTTAGACCACAGTGTTTCCAACCTTTCCCTCATGACACAGCTCCGCCCACAAAACACCCGTGGTCACTGCCCACAAGTCTCCCTCACATTTCTGAAAGCCTCAGAAAATTGTAGGTTAGTATGAAACATGTTTGCCAGATGATTTAATATTAATGAATATTGACTAACATGGTTAAACGCAGATTTAACCAAATAAGTTATTGATTACAACCTATTATTGATAACTAACGCCATGCTAATGGCTGCAGATGGGTATTTTTTATATAAATGCAATTACAATCAGCAAATTTCTTGTTATTTCAATATAGATGGGCCTATACTTAACAAGAGCCAGTCCTGTTTTTCTGATCACAATCTAGTATTAAAAAAAAATCCAGATGGTCCGCCAGCATAACACTAAGGGGAAGCATTTCCCCCAAAGAGAAAGGACTTTATTTGGAATTCTGGACTGTACACCGGTTTATAAGAGATGAATGGACTGATTTGATTATGTTCAAATGCGTAACTGTGAAAAAGGAGCAGATCACTGTGTTGTTACACAGAACGAACTGCCGTTTTGTTTATTGTATTTTCTTTACACAATTTTCAATAAAGCATTTTGAAACAGAAAAAAAAAAATCTAGTATTAAACAACACATATACACTTATCGAATTCAGCAGCTAAATGGGATTTTAAACCCCAGACAGCACATCAACTGATTTGAATGTAACAAAAAACGCTGAAACTACTCCCATGACAGCGACACTAAACAGATACAAATACTTCCTGCTTGATCAATTAAAGTTAAATCATGAATAATGAAATAATAATAATAAAAAAATTTATAATACCAGACGAACTTTATAAATCACTTATTGCCAACTAAACCCGCAAGATTTTGATCAACCTCAATATCTTTTTATAATGTCCAATGATCAGTTTTATATCATTTTCTATAACTTTATAATTAGCATCCATACACCTCATTGCAATAATAAATAAACATTTTGTTTCAACATAAAGAAAAAAATGTGATTTGACCTATAACCAGGAAATGACTGTGATTATTAACGTTAACTAAGTGTATGCAAGAGACTATGGGGCATATTTATCAAGCTCCGATTGGAGCTTGATGCCCCGTATTTCTGGCGAGCCTGCAGGCTCGCCAGAACAGCAGTTATGAAGCAGCGGTCACAAAGACCGCTGCTCCATAACCTGTCCGCCTGCTCTGAGCAGGCGGACAGACATCTTCGGAAATCAACCCGATTGAGTACGATCGGGTTGATTGACACCCCCCTGCTAGCGGCTGATTGGCCGTGAGTCAGCAGGGGGCGGCGTTGCACCAGCAGCTCTTGTGAGCTGCTGGTGCAATGCTGAATACGGCGAGCGTATTGCTCGCCGTATTCAGCGAGGTCTGGCGGACCTGATCCGCAGTGTCGGATCAGGTCTGCCAGACCATGATAAATAGGGGCCAATGCATAAAGAGCCAACATATGTTGATAGATACAGACAAAAATGGGGTTTCCAAAGGGCAAGCCTGCTGAAATAGAAAAATAAAAAAATTCTGTGAAAATTTTAATGAAAATGTTTTCTTCTGGTGGATGGAATATTGCAGGTGAATGGCCTCAATGTAAAGAGGAAGTTAAAGGGACATAATACCCAAATGTGAAAGGGACAGTCTACTTGAAAATGTTTATTGTTCGAAATGAAAATCATGAAAGTTAATTTTTTACTAGACTGTCCCTTTAAATCACTTGAAAGTGATGCAGAATATCTGTAAAAAGCTGGCTAGATAATATCACATGAACATCTCTGTGTAAAAAATTAAGATATTTTTACCTTACATTTTCAGCAGCTACCAGATCCCATTGTAAAAGGACTTTAAACATCTAATCAGGATGCTAGTTCCTGGACTTGAAAGGGATCGTGTGCCTGTAATGTACAGGCACAGACACTTTATTTCCCTTCTCAGTTACAGGACGTTTACTATGAAATGTTGCAAGATTTTGGTCAAACTCCATGAGATCACAGTAAAGCAAAGTGTGAACTCAGTACTGGTAAAGCTGATTGGCCGTTGTTTTTCTAAATATGCAGGTGACAGTAAAAGAGTAGCTCTGGATCATAGAGAACTTACTTTCAGCAAGATTACAAGTAGCACGTTATGAGTTTTCTGCGCGCAATGTGGTGTTTTCGCAATCAATTTCCATTGAGCAGGTATTACAAGTCTGGAAAAATCACGATTACGCGCGCGCATTCACCTTTTATGCAACAATCTTCTCCACGCTCGAAGAGCTGTAGTTAACAGTTTTGTGCAACATAAAAGTTTCCCGAAACACTTTAAAAATCAAAAACAAAGTACAGTAACACTCATATTAACACTAGAAATTATTTAAAAAAATATTGCACACAAAAGTTATAAGGGCTTAAAGATAGGATGTTAGAAAAAAAAAATCAGACGCAGGGATTTTACATTGACGTACATACACATACATAGAGAAACATGGATTTATATGTATAGACATATGTTTAACTATGGAGATAATTAAAATATTTTACATTGGGGGGCGTGGCCAGCAGCCATTGAAGCTGGACGTGTTCTTAGGGAGCTCCTGTGCAGCCAAAAGATTGTGCACAAAATATACCCTATTATTGAAAAACTTTTATCTGAAATCAATCTCATTAGATAGTGGGAAGACCAGAGCCTGATCTGTTGGTCCAGCAAAACGTTTTCTTCCAACGTAACCGGAGGGACTCACAGCCCGGCTGACACTGCCTACAACTTCAGCTGCCGGAGGGTCGGGGCTCCGCTCCGGCGGCTGAACAGAGCCGCAAACTCTACATTATTGATACAGAAGGTGGCGAGACATAACGCGGCATCCGCAATTGATATTCCTCTGGAGAGGTGAACAGGATCGCCGAACACAGAAAGCGGCTGCCATCACTGTCGGACAGAAAGCCACGCAAGTAGCCGAAGGGTGCCAACGCTGCAAGGAGGTAACAACTTATCACTCCAAGGCACAGATACACATATGATAGGCTGGGGACTTTATTAGAATAAATAACAGCCTACAATCATTGAGCCCGGAGAGGGTTTGGGGGCCATCTAACTTACATCACAGTAGCGGACAGCACTTGGCGGGAAAAGACGCCATATTGTGTCTTTACGCCCTTATCCACACTGCAATTTCTCAGCTGACATCTACGAGTACCAGTAGTACCCCACAGCCCTGCAATACTCAGCTACACAAATAGACTGCAAAGGCAACCAGGATTCACAGCCCCTTCCTCAGTGGGCCCTTATACAAGTCACCCCCCCAGGCCCCAAGAGGAGACAGCATGAGCCGCACTTTGTAAAGGGTCACTAAAGCTTTAGCACACTGGGGAAGGTCACAATATAAGCCTACTGGGAGAGGTAGAAAGACTTATTTTATCTTGTATGGGAAGCAGAAACAACTACACCCAGTAAAAGACATAATAACTATCTGTATGTACTGCGCACTTCCAGGACATGTACCTGCGTCTGGAAGTAGCGTTTTAAAAGGTGTCTGCACTGCTAAATAGAGGATTTGGCTGCTTTACTCCACATTAGAGGAAATAACTAAGGCTCTTGTCTCAGATCCAAGATGGTAAACTACGGGCTCTGAGATACAAGCAGGCCTTCACAAGCTGTATGCCCTATCCATTATCAAACAATCCAGAGGAAATAATACCTGGTGGGTAGGTGTACCAATTAGAAATATGTTCACTTAGGTCAAACATGTTGGTGCACAAGGTGTTAAATATGCTTTAAAATACAGCGACTCACTGACAGCAACATAAGACGACTCACCAGTTTCGGTCTTAATGGTATGCTAGAATCACCCGGTACTCAGACAGGAGACACTACTAGCACCTATATCCTCGCATACAATGAAAGGAAAAACACAATCAGTCAAAGATTGTCTATCTAAGGCACAAGCGAAAAAGAAGTCTACAAGTCAAACCAAAAGTATTACTCAAGAGGGGGAAATGTCGGATCATACACTAGACACCAGTTCTGAAGAGCCGCAGCAACCCTCAAATAACTCCCTAGTACAGCAAATTAAATAGGTATTTCAGATAGAATTAAAAGCTGCAATACTAGACATCAGAAACGATATAAAAGAAATTGGCCAGAGAACCTCTGAGTTGGAGGACAAAGTTACAGAAATCATTGAAGAACTCCCAATCATACAGAATTCTGTACAGACTCAACATGATAAAATAGAGCAAATAGAATCCCAGCTCGAAGACCTGGAAAATAGATCTAGGAGGTCTAATGTCAGAATCAGAAACCTACCTGAAACATACGATAAGCTCAACGAGGTTCTACTTAGAATCTTACGACATCTGCTACCAGAAGTAGAAGAGAATATGTTTATAACTGACAGAATTTATAGAGCCTTGAATAAACCTAATATCCCAAACACACCTAGGGATGTGATCCTCAAGTTCCACTACTATACTACCAAAGAGCAACTCCTCCAGGTCACCAGAACTCAACAACATATTGAATTTGAGGGGCACCATCTTCAATTTTTTGCCGACTTATCTCCCATCACACTGCGCAAGAGAAGGGAACTAAAGCCAATCACCATGGCTCTCACAAAAGCAAAAATTAGATACAGGTGGTCTTTCCCATTCAGACTTGTGTTTCTGTTTAATAAATCAACCTACTCCTGCACCTCCGTTGAGGAGGGAACAGACCTGCTCCGACGATTACAACTTAGAGATGTGGACTCTCCCATGCCATTACCACCTAGGACACCAAGGAAACAGATACAACAAATGTGGAACAAAGTTCCTAGAAGCTCCAACCCACACAACAGACCTGATGATACTGTAAATACAGAACCAACCCATCAATCGCAGGCTGTGGCTAACCGATAAAAGTTCCTGCCTCAGGTGCTCCTTAGAGACTGTAAGCTGGACACTAGTGAGTGTCGTGTGTTCCACACCAAGTTGCAGAACTTATGAGAAACATCTAAATTATGAAAGTCCGGGTTCTATATATAAACTGTATGACTACTGTTCTCATGGTCAAATAGTTGCCTAGCAGAAAGGCAGCTTCCTTAGAGTTATAGTTCTATTTAGCTTAGTTTACTCACACTAGTCTATTTACAATAGCTCAGCTTAATGTTAAGTGGCACATTACTCTCATCACTGGTAATAGGCGGCCCCTCCTGGCCGCACTAAAATACATCCATGCCACATTCTTTTGTTATCAGTTAATCCAATTAGCCACTGATAGAGCAGTTAGTTTGAAAACCAAGACGAGTATAGACTAAACACTGTCCCCTGTTTACTTTAATAGATTTTATCTAAATTATCCTGGTTTGTCGTTCTTGTTCCATATAGAACTAAATTATCTGTCGCTGTTACTGATATTATGCATACACCTTGTAGCCAATGTTCCTATATATAGGGAAACTAGGTATCTCGCACTGATACTAATGTTTATATTTATACGCAATGTTTTGTTCACAGTTTATGTTTTTCTCTTCTCTTCAGTTCTTTTCTATCCTTCTTTGAGCATCTGGGGGATCAAATCTACGAGACAAAGGTGGTGGTATAACGCACTGATACTACAAGGTAGGACTGAGACGTCTCACAAACAGCATTTGTTCTGGCCTTTCAGGTCACTATTAGATCACATATTAGCTTAACAACCCTACTACATAATGTCAATTAACATACTATCTCATAATGTGCGAGGACTCCACTCACACGTCAAAAGAAAAAAAGCTATTGCAGAATACAAAAGCAAACAGGCACATATAATACTATTACAGGAAACCCACTTCACTTCCACACAAAACCCAAAATACTGGGACAAGGCCTTTCCGATACAATACCATTCATTCGGTCAACAGAAAAAAAGAGGAGTCTCTATTATTCTGCACGCATCCCTAAACTTCCAGGAAGAAGAAGTAATTAGAGATCCTGAGGGTAGATTTATAATACTCAGGGGGAAAATTCATGGGAACTCAATAGTATTGGGAAATATATATGCCCCGAACGATAACCAGGGTCATTTCCTAGCTAAAATCAGTAAACTCTTAACCTCATGGAAAAAACACAAAATTATTATTGGGGGGGACTTTAATCTCACTCTAAATGACAGATTGGACAGATCCCCTACCACTGGACTATCTTCAAAAAAAATATTAAGTGATTTTATCCTAGATCACAACTTGTTAGATACTTGGAGAATCCGTAATCTAGGGGTTAGGAACTACACATACTATTCTGCAGCCCACAATTCTTTTTCCAGAATTGATTATATTTTTGCCAGTCAGATCCTATGTCCACTAATAACCAATGCAAATATAGCGCAAACTAGCTGGTCCGACCACTCTATTGTGGAAATGTCAATTAAAGGCCTGTTCGACCCCTCTAGAGACAGATCTTGGTCCTTGGACCCCTCATTATTAAGGAATGAAATTATATGTCAAAAACTCACCCAACAAATTAGTCACTTTTGGACAGATAACAAAAATTCAACCCCGAACCCTCTGTATATTTGGGGTGCATTCAAGGCCTTCCTTAGAGGAGTATTAATTCATGAGAAAGCTAACCTAAATAAGCAGAAAAAACAAATAATTATAGAGAGAAAACAAGAGCTCGAGAAGCTTAATACACAAGTAATAGCGGATAGAAACCCCAACTTAATTAAATTAATTGCATCCAAAAAGGCAGAATTAAATAAATTACTTGATGAAGAAGCAATAGCAAATCTGAGGATGGTTGATGCTCAGTATTTTATATATGCAAATAAACCTGACCGAATGCTCGCCAGAAAAATCAGAAATATTACTAGAGCGTCTTCCATTCCTCAGATACAGACTAAATCAGGTTCCATAACTAACGATCCCCAGCGCATCTCCAACTCCTTTGCAGACTTTTACCAGTCTCTATACCAATTACCAAAGTGCCATACAGAATCTAGAAGTAATAAAATACGGGAGTTTTTAAAAGAATGCCATTTACCCACCCTTGACTCAACAGCCTTAGACCAGTTGAATGCTCCCATTACAACCCAAGAAATTCTTATAGCTATCAAACAACTTAAAAGCAACAAAGCTCCTGGGCCTGATGGATATTCAGGTAGCTTCTACAAAAAATTCTCAATGGATCTTGTCCCCCACTTAGCGGAGATGTTTAACTATATAATGCAGGGAGGCACAATCCCAAATGATTTATTAACGGCTAGAATTTGCGTGGTCCCTAAACCAGGGAAAGACAAGTTCCATTGTAAAAACTATAGACCAATATCACTCATAAACTTAGACCTCAAACTCCTTACTAAAATTATGGCCACGAGACTAAACTCACATATACCCAAACTAATAGTAAATGACCAAGTGGGATTCATTATGGGGAGGGAGGCTCCTGACAATGTGCGGAAGGTTATTGATCTTATCAGTTTTGCAACAAACGAAAAAGTGCCTTCTCTGTTTCTCTCTTTAGATGCAGAGAAGGCCTTTGATAGGATCCATTGGGACTATATGCTTGAGACTCTTTCGCAGTTCGGCATATCGGGCTCCTTTGTTAAAGCAATTCAAGCCATATACACAAGCCCAACGGCGTATCTTAGGATAGCAGGATACCAATCTAAAAGAATACATATTCATAATGGCACCAGACAGGGTTGTCCCCTGTCGCCCTTGCTCTTTGCCATGTGCATTGAGCCCTTAGCAGCAAGCATCAGAAACCAGAGCAATATAGCTGGAATTATGGTAGGCAAAACAGAACACAAACTCTCGCTGTTTGCAGATGACATCATATTAACAATAAGTAAACCCCTGCTATCCCTCCCAATCCTATACGACCTCCTAACTAACTTTGGCAATTTGTCTGGGTACAAAATTAATAATGACAAATGTGAAGCCATAGAAGTGCACCTCCCTCCCCACACTAAAAAGTTATTAGAGATAAACTTCGATTTCAAATGGGCCCCCAATGCAATTAAATATTTAGGAGTCTTAATCCCTTACAACCTTGATGACTTATACAAACTCAACTACCCCCCTTTATACAAATACCTACATAAAGAAATGAAGATATGGAGCACATATAAAATTTCATTCTATGGTAAGATGGTAGTTAGTAAAATGGTGATACTCCCAAAATTATTATATCTCTTTAGATCTCTGCCTATAGTTATCCCCTCAAAGGATCTTGAGAAAGTCCAAAAACAGATGTTGGAGTTTATATGGGCCAACAAAAAAGCTAGAATAAATAGGAGGACTTTATTGTTGCCTAAAACTGAAGGAGGATTGGGAGTCCCTGACTTACAAATTTATTTTAAGGCCGCTAGACTAGCCCAAACAGCACTCCTACACAACTCTAAGAGCGACTTAGCATGGGTTCAGATAGAGAGTGACATGTTAAATTTATACCCAATTTATCAGATTTTCTGGACCTCAAAAAAAGACAGACCAGACTCATGGAAAAGACTTATTTCAATTGCACATACGTTAGAGATCTGGGATAGATCACAAAATAAGTATAAATTAATTCCCGTGGGTTCACCTCTCACGCCATTATCCCTACCTCTAGACAAACATAACAACAAAGATAAAGTTAGCACGATTTGGGCTAACAAAGGCCTATATAGGATAGCTGACACATCCTGTAACTCTGAGACGATCTCGTTCCAACAATATAACTCTCTTCCACCCTCTACACCACATTCCTGGTTTCACTATTTCCAATTAAGAGCTAAGATAGAAGAAGCAAATAGATCGCGAGTTTCAAGCGGCACTACATTATATGAGAAACTCTGCAGTTCAACCACTAGGACTAGAGGTACTATATCTAGACTATATCAGTTTTTATTCACTAAACAAAGGTCAGAGAAACCTTACTACATTAAAAAATGGGAAAAAGAAGCTAACCTTTCTTGGGACTTAACAGAATGGGCAAGCATAATCCAAAAAGGTTTAGCCTGCTCCATTAGCGCAAACTTAAAGGAGAACTATATTAAGGTAACATACAGATGGTACAATTACCCGGGTAGATTACATCATCTTCAATCGGCAACAGAACTAGAAAGTATACCTAGGTGCTACCGAGGCTGCCCATCAGAGGGCACATATACCCATATGTGGTGGGAGTGTCCTGAAAGTGCTAAAATTTGGGAGGCGACTTCAGATTTATTGAGTAAGATTTTTAATAGGCAGATTACACTGAGTATGGAGCAGGCTCTCTTACATGCCCCTATTCCAGGATTACACAAACACTCCTTAAAACTAGTGAATATTATATGTACGGCTGCTAGAACGGTAATAGCGAAATATTGGAAAACAACTGTACCCCACTATGATATCATATTAAATAAAATCAGATTCTACCACCAGATGGAAAGCATAGCATCTAATCTATTAGATAAAAGGCAGGAATTCCTGCAGATATGGGAGGAGTGGACAGTATGGGAAGATTCAGTCAGAATGCAAACCAGGAGATCCCTATTATTATAAAATACCAGACTCTCTAGGAAAACTACCCCTCAGGTGCTCAAACCCCTTTTCCTCCTCTCTCTCTCTCTTCTTTCCTCCTCTTCTCCAGAGGTCCTCTTACCACTACGTCTCTTCTCCTTTATATTATAAACGCGATTGATTGTTGGGGAGGTCTTTTCATGCTTATCATAAAAAGCCAGAAGACCAATATGTATTGTCTTTTAGCAACAATATTGTATACAGTACCACCATTCCATGTCTGTTATGTGGTGGGCGGCTAATATGTATTGCTCAATTATGTGATGTAACCTAACTATTTGTTGCAAATGCCTTGTTTGGCAAATGTTGAGACTTCTTTGACAATAAAAAAAAAAATGTTTACAATTAAAATATTTTACATTACAATCTTATGCACATTAAACAATATCTCAGATGTATTTTGAATATGATATTCGCATATAGATCTGGAGATATCTAGACATATATATATTTATATACATATCTCACAATAAATAGATATATCAGTCCAAATATCATCAAATATATAGGGAAATATTTATTTAGAAATAAATAGAACATATTCTGTTGCGAAAACATTTTTGCAATATAAAATATTTGCATTTTCATATACACTTTTCAAGGAGAATACATCATGGGCTTTGCACAAGATATTATAATTTTGTTTCCTTTTTTCTGTTTGTCTTCTCCATTCACTTCTGTGGGGAATACGTGAATGCGCATGTGATTTCTTTGTTTGCATTACGCAGCGTAACACGCTTGCAAAATAAATTTGTAACTTGTAATAGCTCTGCAACCCCAAATGCGAAAAAGCCATAGCGCACGCTGAATTTTCGCAACTGATTTGCCGCACGACTTGTTATCTTGCTCTCTGTGAGCTAAAGAAAGTTTGAAGTAAATTATTTTATTTTTTTTACAGAAAATAATATGTGTTATTTTATTGTCAGCTTTTTACAGTTACTCTGTAGAACTTTAAGGTAATTTAGGATATGATTAACATCTTCCTTTAGCATAGTACAAGCCGCTGAAGTACCATGAGAAAATATATTCTTCTAATTAGAATAGCGTCAAATTTTAAAACTCCAAGAAAAAGCCACACAAGACACTTCATACCTCTTCTAATCTATTGAAGTAGATCCCTGAATCGTATTACCTGTTTACAAAAGTGTTTATCACCAAATACAAGCATAGTGGTTCCCTATCTTAATTTTGGAACAATCTCCACATACTTTTTACATTCATGTGACCCCCCCTCCCCCTCCCACAGTTATACTTATGAATAAGTATAATAATATAACAGTGTTGGTTATGCAAAACTGGGGAATGGGAAATAAAGTGATTATCTATCTTATTGAACAATAACATTTTTGGTGTTTACTATCCCTTTAAGTGTTGTATAGTAAAGTACTGAAGTCATCCTTGGAGTTGTACTTGAATTCAGAATATTGGTGAGGAGGTTAGTTTTTACAATTTAATATAGATAAAGCTTAAACCAAGGATTTCCCTTGTTTTCTTTTTTTGTAATTTAATTAATAACTAAAACTCTGCCATGAATGTAAATCGTTTCCAATATATACATTATAAGAGGAAGCATTACATTATTAGGAAAGTCATTAAGGAGATAACTGTTGTCAACACTTTCATAATATAATATCAATATAACAAACATTTCCCACTTACTATTTTCGAATAACTAAAACTGTAATATGTTTTAAATAATATTTGTCTTTTCCAGTCTGACGTAGTTAACGGCAACCCACATTTAGGGGCTTCCAACACGACGCTTATCATTCCTACTATTCCGAGAACATTTGCATATAATGCTCTCCCCGACGCATGCGCTATTGTTGCTGCCATATTATGCATGTGCATTGATATTGTTGAAGACAGTTGCCAGGTCTGTAAAAGGAGGCTGCACGTGCATATCGGAAATATGCCGGAACCATCTTTTTGATACACTCGCCTCAACCTTATGGAGGATTCCCAGGGCTGCTATTCTAATGAAACAGTAGCAATTCAAAATTGTTTCCAAGTGCCTGTAGGAGGAGAGGTTACCACCTATTCCACCATACAAGCAGTTCAAACTTTTCAGCCCATGCAACAACATAGAGCCATATTACAAGTAGTGTGCTATTTTTTTTTTGCTCTCCCGCAAATAATCAGCTAGATTTAGAGTTTTGTCGGTAACAACCCGCGTAGCTAACGCTGGCTTTTTTCCCCCCGCACCTTTTAAATACCGCTGGTATTGAGAGTTCACAGAAGGGCTGCGTTAGGCTCCAAAAAGGGAGCGTATAGCATATTTACCGCCACTGCAACTCTCAATACCAGCGGTGCTTACGGACGCGCCCAGCTTCAAAAAGTGCTCGTGCACGATTCCCCCATAGGAAACAATGGGGCCGTTTGAGCTGAAAAAAAAAACCTAACACCTGCAAAAAAGCAGCTTTCAGCTTCTAACGCAGCCCCATTGTTTCCTATGGGGAAACACTTCCTAAGTCTGCACCTAACACCCTAACATGAACTCCGAGTCTAAACACCCCTAACCTTACACTTATTAACCTCTAATCTGCCGCCCCCGCTATCGCTGACACCTGCATATTTTTTTAACCCTAATCTGCCGCTCCGTACACCGCCGCAACCTACATTATCCCTATGTACCCCTAATCTGCTGCCCCTAACACCGCCGACCCTTATATTATATTTATTAACCCCTAATCTGCCGCCCCCAACTTCGTCTCCACCTACCTACAATTATTAACCCCTAATCTGCCGACCGGACCTCACCGCTACTCTAATAAATGTATTAACCCCTAAAGCTAAGTCTAACCCTAACACCCCCCTAAGTTAAATATAATTTTATTCTAACAAAATAAATTAACTCTTATTAAATAAATGATTCCTATTTAAAGCTAAATACTTACCTGTAAAATAAACCCTAATATAGCTACAATATAAATTATAATTATATTGTAGCTATTTTAGAATTAATATTTATTTTACAGGCAACTTTGTATTTATTGTAACCAGGTACAATAGCTATTAAATAGTTAATAACTATTTAATAGTTACCTAGTTAAAATAATTACAAAATTACCTGTAAAATAAATCCTAACCTAAGTTACAATTAAACCTAACACTACACTATCAATAAATTAATTAAATAAAATACCTACAATTATCTACAATTTAACCTAACACTACACTATCAATACATTAATTAAATACAAATACCTAAAAATAAATACAATTAAATAAACTAACTAAAGTACAAAAAATTAAAAAAGAACTAAGTTACAAAAAATAAAAAAAGAACTAAGTTACAAAAAATAAAAAAATATTTACAAACATTATAAAAATATTACAACAATTTTAAGCTAATTACACCTACTCTAAGCCCCCTAATAAAATAACAAAGCCCCCCAAAATAAAAAAATGCCCTACCTTATTCTAAAATACAAATAGAAAAGCTCTTTTACCTTACCAGCCCTTAAAAGGGCCTTTTGCGGGGCATGCCCCAAAGAATTCAGCTCTTTTGCCTGTAAAAAAAACATACAATACCCCCAACATTACAACCCACCACCCACATACCCCTAATCTAACCCAAACCCCCCTTAAATAAACCTAACACTAAGCCCCTGAAGATCTTTCTACCTTATCTTCACCACGCCGGGTATCACCGATCGGTCCAGGCTCCGAAGTCTTCATACAAGCCTAAGCAGGGGCTGAAGATGTCCATCATCCGGCTGAAGTCTTGATCCAGGCGGCGGCTGAAGAGGTCCATCATCGGGCAGAAGTCTTCATCCTATCCGGGCAGAAGAGGAGATCCGGACCGGTAGACATCTTCATCCAAGCGGCATCTTCTATCTTCTTCCATCCGACGACGAGCGGCTCCATCTTCAAGACCTCCGGCGCGGATCCATCCTCTTCTTCCGACGTCCTAACACAGAATGAAGGTTCCTTTAAGGGACGTCATCCAAGATGGCGTCCCTCGAATTCAGATTGACTGATAGGATTCTATCAGCCAATCGGAATTAAGGTAGGAAAATTCTGATTGGCTGATGGAATCAGCCAATCAGATTCAAGTTCAATCCGATTGGCTGATCCAATCTACCTTAATTCCGATTGGCTGATAGAATCCTATCAGCCAATCGGAATTCGAGGGACGCCATCTTGGATGATGTCCCTTAAAGGAACATTCATTCTGTGTTAGGACGTCGGAAGAAGAGGATGGATCCGCGCCAGAGGTCTTGAAGATGGAGCCGCTCGTCGTCGGATGGAAGAAGATAGAAGATGCTGCTTGGATGAAGATGTCTACCGGTCCAGATCTCCTCTTCTGCCCGGATAGGATGAAGACTTCTGCCCAATGATGGACCTCTTCAGCCACCGCTTGGATCAAGACTTCAGCCGGATGATGGACATCTTCAGCCCCCACTTGGGCTTGGATGAAGACTTCAGAGCCTGGACCGATCGGTGATATCCGGCGTGGTGAAGATAAGGTAGGAAGATCTTCAGGGGCTTAGTGTTAGGTTTATTTAAGGGGGGTTTGGGTTAGATTAGGGGTATGTGGGTGGTGGGTTGTAATGTTGGGGGGGTATTGTATGTTTTTTTTTACAGGCAAAAGAGCTGAATTCTTTGGGGCATGCCCCGCAAAAGGCCCTTTTAAGGGCTGGTAAGGTAAAAGAGCTTTTCTATTTGTATTTTAGAATAGGGTAGGGCATTTTTTTTATTTTGGGGGGCTTTGTTATTTTATTAGGGGGCTTAGAGTAGGTGTAATTAGCTTAAAATTGTTGTAATATTTTTATAATGTTTGTAAATATTTTTTTATTTTTTGTAACTTAGTTTATTTATTTGTATTTATTTGTAGGTATTTGTATTAATTTATTGATAGTGTAGTGTTAGGTTTAATTGTAGATAATTGTAGGTATTTTATTTAATTAATTTATTGATAGTGTAGTGTTAGGTTTAATTGTAACTTAGGTTAGGATTTATTTTACAGGTAATTTTGTAATTATTTTAACTAGGTAACTATTAAATAGTTATTAACTATTTAATAGCTATTGTACCTGGTTAAAATAAATACAAAGTTGCCTGTAAAATAAATATTAATCCTAAAATAGCTACAATATAATTATAATTTATATTGTAGCTATATTAGGATTTATTTTACAGGTAAGTATTTAGCTTTAAATAGGAATAATTTATTTAATAAGAGTTAATTTATTTCGTTAGATTTAAATTATATTTAATTTAGGGGGGTGTTAGTGTTAGGGTTAGACTTAGCTTTAGGGGTTAATACATTTATTATAGTGTTGGCGAGGTCCGGTCGGCAGATTAGGGGTTAATACTTGAAGTTAGGTGTCGGGGATGTTAGGGAGGACAGATTAGGGGTTAATACTATTTATTATAGGGTTTTTGAGGCGGGAGTGAGGCGGATTAGGGGTTAATAACTTTATTATAGTAGCGGTGAGGTCAGTCGGCAGATTAGGGGTTAATAAGTGTAGGTAGGTGGCGGCGACGTTTGGGGTGGCAGATTAGGGGTTAATAAATATAATATAGGGGTCGGCGGTGTTAGGGGCAGCAGATTAGGGGTACATAGGGATAACGTAGGTGGCGGTGGTGTGCGGTCGGCAGATTAGGGGTTAAAAAATTATAATAGAGTGGCGGCGATGTGGGGGGACCTCGGTTTAGGGGTACATAGGTAGTTTATGGGTGTTAGTGTACTTTAGAGCACAGTAGTTAAGAGCTTTATGAACCGACGTTAGCCCAGAAAGCTCTTAACTCCTGGCTTTTTGCTGCGGCTGGAGTTTTGTCGTTAGATTTCTAATGCTCACTTCAGCCACGACTCTAAATACCAGCGTTAGAAAGATCCCATTGAAAAGATAGGATACGCAATTGACGTAAGGGGATCTGCGGTATGGAAAAGTCGCGGCTGCAAAGTGAGCGTTAGACCCTTTCCTGACTGACTTTAAATACCAGCGGTAGCCCAAAACCAGCGTTAGGAGCCCCTAACGCTGGTTTTGACGGCTAACGCCAAACTCTAAATCTAGCCGTAAGAAATTAGTGCACCCTGATTATTGCATGTAATATAAGTTGAAAGTAAAAAGTTAGTGTGTGTGCGAAAGACTCAGGCGTGCTGTCTTCAGGATTTGGATATTGTGACCTTACTAACTCCCTCTACCAATAGACTTCTATGGGGCACACTATAGAAAGCCTTTTTAGCGTTAGAAATACTTCAAATTTCTCTGTTTTTCAGTAGCAGAATTTTTTTTTTTTTTTTTTGTGTGTTATTTTTTGTTGTAAAATATCTATCTATCCATATATCTATATGAAAGGAGAGAGAGAGAGAGAGAGAGAGAGAGAGAGAGAGATTGTATTTATAGAAATATCTATTTAAGAAGAAAAAGTTTTTTCTAAGTAAAGAACATAGAAATTTTTACTATTTCTATTAAAAAAACATATTAAAATAAATACATTGCCAGTCAAACACTTTACTATATTATAATATCCTTTTTTACTTTTTTTAAATAATATTAAAATTATATTTTTGTTATTACAAAGATTATAAATAAATGAGTGCATATAGTTTTGATGTGTTTTTTTTTTAACCCTTATATATTCTAGCGCAGTTTTGACTTGCTCTCGAGCGCAGCCTATAACTTTCAACTTGTAATATGAGCGCTATTTAGTGCGTTTGCAATATCCATTGAAAGTATAGGTTGTGCTAGAGTGGTCTGACACTTCTCTGGTAAATGGTATTTATCATTTAATTGTAATTTCAAGTTGTACTCTAATGTTAGTGTGGTCCAGCAATAAATAATGTGACCCGTGCTATCATTAGCGCACTTCTTGTAATCTGGCCTATAACCTATATTATAGCAGATTAGCTATAAAAATGTTTTTATTGCTGTAAGTGCTGAGGAGATTTGATTGCTTGTTTTCTCTGGCATAGATGAATGTAGGCAGAAGTGAGAAGGGGGGTTAAAGGCAGTCATGCAGCAATAATACACTCTGTAGTGCTGTTTATACTCTGCTTTTAACCCTCTTATGCAGGAATGCTCTGTATGACCTGTAAGGTCACCTACCCTATAGCTGTCTTATGTGGTTTCAGTCATGATTTAGCAGGTTAAAAACAATTATAATAATATAATAATAATAATTTGCAATTTATATAGCGCTTCTTTTCCCTTGAAACTCAAAGCACTTTACAAGTATACCAATATAAAGACATAAAAGTTAGGAGTTTCTGAAGGTCAGATAAGCGGACTGAATGCCTGATGGAAGTGGTGAGTATTTAGCTTTTTTAAAAAGTCTTTAAGGACGGTGCCTCTCTGATTGTGCATGGTAAAGATTTCCAAAAAGTAGGGGCAGCATGGCCGAATGCTCTGGAGCCTGACTTTGTCCTTATTCTTGACACTGAGAAGAGGGATGTGTTGGCTGACCTAAGTGAGTGGGATGGGATGTAGGGTGTCAGAAGCTCTTTCAGCTACTGTGGGCCTTGGTGGTTTAAGGCTTTGAAAGTCAGCAGGCCAATTTTAAAATATGTTCGCCATTTAATTGGAAGCCAATGTAGGGAGTGGAGAACAGGTGTTATGTGGCAGGAGAAAGTTTGGTTGGTCTGTAGTCTGGCTGCTGCTGCATTTTGTACTGTCTGAAGGCGATGGAGTTCTTTTTTTTGGAGGCCCAAGTAAAGTGCATTGCACTTAATTAGCTGTAACTGACTTGCAGCTAATTAAGTGCATCTCTACACCTACACCTGTCACTCAAGCCATTGTTGGCTAAGCTATTGGTTCAAGATTGGAGTAAGCCCACCTTCATTCCCTTCATTCCACATCTAGCTGGTCACATCATATTGAACACTATTGTTTGTCCCTTACAGAAATTGTTTAATTTTGATATGTTTATTAATACATGTGTGTAAAAAATATATTAACATATGAAAAGAAAAAGAGAATGTATGAAACTATTTTTAATTTATTTTTATAAGGTAGGGGCAGAGCCCATGCCGCATACATTGATAGGTATCCACTGCTGCTGTTTTTTGGTCACGTGGACTGATGGGGCACAAATTAAGCAGCATGGTACAGCCATCCCATCAGCCAGTCAGTCATTTAGCTGAGCAGAATATTAATCTGACTAAAAAAAATTTGCTTCATTGAAATTCACATCTATTGGTAACTTTGTGGGTTTGGGGAGTATCACTTAAAGGGACAGTCAAGTCCAAAATAAACTTTCATGATTCAAATAGGGCATGCACTTTTTAAACAACTTTCCAATTTACTTTTATCACCAATTTTGCTTTGTTCTCGTGGTATTCTTAGTTGAAAGCTAAACCTAGGTAGGCTCATATGCTAATTTCTTAGACCTTGAAGGCCTACTCTAATCTGAATGCATTTTGACAGTTTTTCACCACTAGAGGGCGTTAGTTAATGTGTGTCATATAGATAACATTGAGCTCACGCACATGAAGTTACCTAGGAGTCAGCACTGATTGGCTAAAATGCAAGTCTGTCAAAAGAACTGAAATAAGGGGGCAGTTTGCAGAGGCCCTCCATTTATTGCGCAACCTGGATGCTGAATACTATTCTTCGCTCAGTATGAGCTAGCGCCACCTAGTGGTGGCTCACCAGGCCCCATACACGCTCCAATAGATGTGGTTCTCTACACAGCCAATCAGCAGCATCAGGAGGCGTGCCTGCTGGTCTTGGCTGAGTGACGTGACTGACGTCGTATTGGCGGGAAGACACTGACAGCAGTAAGACTAAACAGGAGGGAGCTGCTGTGCCTTAGATGAGCCGTGAGCCACATGTGAGACTCAGTCGGACAGGTCAGTCACAGTCATTAGTGAGCGAGTAGGAGTCCAATCCACTGTCCGGCTGTGTAACAAGTGAGGAGATTTATTTATGATAAAAGGAGCATGAGCAGCCAGTTTGAAACAAATAAAATTAGCAACTCATTTATCGGAGCTCACCTTTCCAGCAGCCTGACATTGTATGCAGTACTGATGGCCAGGCATGAGGAAAAGAGTTGTCATCTGCACAGTCACATCTCTCTGCTTCCAAAGTATTTGCCGTTGGGTTTGTTTAAAAGTGCTACTGTTTTTTTTAACATCCCATCTCGTACTTCTTTAGAAAGCTGGAGGTCGGAAAAACTGGGCAGCCTTGTGCCTGACATTCAGATGTTAAAAACAGTAGCACTTTTAAACAGACCCAACGGCAAATACCTTGGAAGCAGGGGGATGTGACTGCAGATGACGACTCTCTGTTCCTCATGGCTGACCGATCAGTACTGCATGCAATGTCAGGCTGCTATAAACGGTGAGGTCCTATGGGAGTTTTAAGCACTCTAATAGGTGGAGCATTATGTGCCGGTAGCTGGAGACTCAGACCTCAGTGTCAGGCAGCCAATGCAGCAAACTGCAGTGGTGCGGGTCTGTCAGTCTGCAATGAGACCTGTCAGATTATATGGGAATGGGATCTATATGATTATACATTAAACGATCGGCAACACCATTGTAATTATAGTATAGGGGGCTGCCATGGCACTCAGTGGGCTTAAAATTAGTGGTTGCATGTTATCTTCATACACTTCACAGCCAGGAATGCTTAATGGTTCACTGGTTTGGTAAGGTTACCGTGCATTTATTAAAAAAAAAAAAAAAAAGCTTGTTAAAGAATAGCTCCTTTATACATATGATAACAGATGTATATTTTTGTAAATAGTAAATGCACAGTATCCTTACCAAACCAGTGAACCACTAAGTATTCACGGCTGTGGAGTGTATTAAGAACATGCAGACATACTCAGATGTGTCATGTATCCAATTATTTTATCACCATAAGATTTATTAGCATGATATTATTTTAAATCCCAAAAAAGTCTTGCTGTTTTCATTAATGTCATTTACAGAATACCCACAAACTGTACATTAATAATGTGCAATAAACACTGGGGGATTATTACACCACCAAAAATATGTCTAGTTAGTTTGAAATTTAAATGAGCCAGGATTAAAAGGACATTGATTATAACATTATTTATCCTGAAAAAAAAAGATTAACTCTATTCTATGAAAGCAGTCCTCACATTATTAAAAAAACAAAGCTGTTTCTTAGAGCAAAGTGCTTTTAGAATTTGCCATTATAGAAGTACTACAAAAGCATTGGTAGAAATAGGGTTAACATAGTGCACAACATACATTCCTGCATTTTGTTTGGATTAACTGATCAATAAAAACTGGGAGAAGGGACCCAAAAAAATCTTGTACCAGGGCCCTCTGTTCATAAGGTCCGCCACTGGTCGGTGTGTATGTGTTTAACTCTGTGTCTGTGTTTATGTTTGTGTATGTGTTTCTGTATGTGTGTGCCTGTGTATGTGCATAACTCTATCTGTGTATATGTTTGTGTATCTGTGTATCTTTGTTTATGTGTGTGTCTGTGTATGTGTGTAACTCTGTGTCTGTGTATATGTATGTGTTTCTGTATGTGTGTAACTCTGTGTATATGTTTGTGTATTTGTGTATGTGTAACTCTGCTGCCACATGACACTCCATCCATCACTGACTTCCCTCACAGAAAAAAAGTGTTTGGAGCAGCTCAGCCTCAGCAAGCAATTGGAACTGAAACTGTTTTCAATGGTCAAACTAATAAATCCCACATCTTATGTTGTCCCTTTATATTCATATTGCTATAATATCTGCTTATCTGTAGGTATGGAGTAGGAGGAAACATTTACCATCTATAGTTCCTCATCCACCTCGGGTTTGTTAAATTGTTTAGGGGCCCTTTATCTGGCTTGGCTGGTCCTCCACTTATTTATATATTCATTCACACAAATACACAGATAGACAGACATACGCACATACATACAGACATAGTAACTTAGTAAGTGTGTTTTATAACATGAGAGGCTGAGCTGTTCTAAAGTGCACATATATTAGTGCTAAATATAGTCCTTACTGCTCAGTATAATGCTTTATCTGGTTCACATATGGGTTTCTCCGGCGTATTATAGCTAGTGTCATAGCTAGTGCCTCACCAGCCTCTGACCTCACTGCACGTCACTGATATATATATATATATATATATATATATATATATATATTTATATTTATATATCACACAATGTGAATCCGCCCTCCATGAGCCAACCACCTGAAGGTTCTGTGTAATAAAGAATCTTCAAAAAAACAGGAAACCAACCAGAATTTTTTCAAAAACAGGGTTCAAAATTTATTGAGTAAACCTCCCCTTCCTCAGAACATAAAGTGTACAAGCACACTACACCTTAAATAAGCAAACAACTACAAACACACCTCCCACTTCCTGTTCAGAAAGAGCGCAAAAAACACACACTTCTTCCGGTTTAGCATGCATGACCCGGAAGTGCTTAATCAATGGTTTAAGTGTACTTATCATAGTGACAATAGTGCCATCTAAACAATCAAAAAGAAAAGAAATACCCACTTACTGTGTACATATACAGTGTCTGTACATTATTTCATTAACATATTTGTGAAATTCTCAGACATCGTAACTATAGTGTATATCATAACAATGTGTGTTTATCCACATCCAGAAGTTACACTGCCACTTCCGGTATGCCGTAATTGACATTCTCTGTGCCTTATTCCTGGTTCTCATATTAATCAAATGTAGTGCCATGCTGTGGTCAAATCAGTGTATACATAGGGTCATGCTTCTCACAATGGACCATGCTTGCATCTTTGATGCCTACCTCCGTGTTCTCCTATGTTCACGTGTCCTGTGACCGCCACCGGAAGTTACATCACTTCCGGTTCCGGTCATGACGCATCGCTCATATTACAGTGTTATGCATGTCACATAGTGTTCTTTGGATCATAAACTGAACAGGTACCTTACAATATCACTCTAACAAACCGGGTGTTGAACTACAACCAAAGTGATAAAAAACAATCTATACATAGGAACCTATAATCAGCCCCATCCCGTATGAATGATGTATACACTATGAGCTACGACACATCGCCCTGTGTCTAACTGTCACACTGTGTGCATATATTTCTATACCTTAGTCTACATCATGCACTTACGTTTTAATTCACACCTAATGTTTCATGTATGTACCAGACATATAATTGCAAACCATAAAATTCATGTTAAAATCGTTTTGTTGCATCTGAATGAGTATACCATGGCTGTCCCCATTTGTATAGCTAACCACCGCCACCCAACAGCAGGTCTCAGGTTGAAAGACAGTAGGAAACGGACTGAGCCACAATGTGATCCCTGTCATCCCCCACTCGCCCCAATATCCAATCAAGCATGCTACCCCACCCTCTGGTGGGAGAGCGTACACGGTAGTCCCTGTCCACAACCTACGGGAGACAGCAATCAACAACACAAACAGAGAACATCAGCCCACTCACTCTCACAGACATCATAACATTATATCAGAGCACCCTAATCCAGTGGAGAGTTCTGTCCCTTGGGATGCAAAGTCCCCAATCGGAACATCCACTGAGCTTCACGTCTCAGCAATAATTTATTTCTGTCCCCTCCTCTCATTGGTTTGGTGATGTGGTCGATCAAGATCAATCTCAGTGTGACTATTGAATGCTTTGCTGTTACCCAGTGGCGTGCCACCGGTTGATCCGCTTCTCCTTTCTTTAAAGCAGCTCTGATGACTGAACGATGGTTCACCATCCTCTCCCGTATGGTTCCTTGGGTCTTTCCCACATAATGTAGTCCACAAGGACAGATGATCAAATAGACCACGAACGTTGTGGTACACGTTATGGAGAAGTTGATTGTATATACTTTGTTTCCATGTGGATGATTTAATTTCTTGGTTGCTATTATAGCACTACATGTGGTACAATTCGGGCAACGGTAACAGCCCTTCTTGTCAGTGTAGCTTTGTATCGGATCCGTAATGACCAAAAGATCCCTTAGATTAGTGTTTCATCTGTATCCAACCAGCGGGCGTGCATTATGTACAAACTTAAGTTTCGGGTCTGAGAGCATGATGTGCCAGTTCTCTCTAAGTTTCTGTCCAACTTTAGAGGTGTTGGGAGCAAAGGTGGTTGTGAAGATGATTTTGGTTACAGAGTCCTGTAGTTGTGCATCTTTCTTTAAGAGTGATTCCTGTGTCATGTTCTGTGTCTGTGTCTTGACTTCATTAAGGGTACCAGCCGGATATCCCCTCTCGGCAAATCTATGTTGCATCTTGAGTACCTGTGTTGCCCCCTTCTCTCTATTAGAATTGTTCCTAATAGCCCTAATGTACTGGGACTTGATGATACCTCTCAACAATGAGGAGGGATGACAGCTATGAGCCATTAATAAAGAATTGCGATCAGTCGGTTTTGAATACAGTGATGTCTGCAACCCCAACCCTTCCTTAGTGATCAAAAGGTCCATAGATTCTATTTGCTGGTCACTACTCATCATTTTAAACCTGACTGTTGTGTCTGTGGTGTTAAATCTGTAGTACCACTGTTGCAAACTGTCACTGTCCCCTCTCCAAATCAGAAAGATATCATCGATGTACCTCTTATAAAACATTATCTGAGGTACATCGACGTTCCACAAATGGTGATTCTCAAAACCTGCCATAAATAGATTGGCATACGATGGGGCCATGTTTGATCCCATCGCCGTGCCTGCTATTTGGAGAAAAAAAGATTTCTCAAATTTAAAGTAATTCTTTGATAGGCAGAATTCTGCCACCTCAAGCAGGTACTCAATGGGGGGACCCACATATTTGCTTGAAGCACCAATTGTTCCTTCAAGGTATCCAGACCAACCCGATATATATACCCGGGGTATAATAGTATACAGACTGTTGACGTCTAACACTACTAATAAATCATCTTTCTCTATTAGGACTTCTTTCAATAATCTCAGTAACTCACTGGAGTCCAGGAGGAAGGCTTTCGTGTCCTTTACAACCGGTTGAAGTAAGAAATCAACATACTGTGCTACTGGCTGTAAAAGAGAATCACGCGCAGAGACGATTGGACGGCCCGGTGGTCTGTCCAGGGACTTATGTATCTTGGGTATCGTGTATAAAATAGGAATCACTGGGGAGGCAGTCACCAACTGCCTGCCCAGTGACTCTGTAAGATACTCATGTGATACCCCTGTATCCACCAGGCCCTGCAATTGTGTCTTAAATTTGTCAGTGGGATCAAATGTCAATTTCAAGTACGTGTTTGAATCTTGAAGTTGTGATAAAATATCATTACGGTAATCAACATAATCTAGCAGCACTATGGTGCCGCCCTTGTCAGCAGGGCGGATCACCAAAGTGCTGTCATTATGTAGACTCTGAATTGCTTCTCGTTGAATCCTAGTCAAATTATCCCTCCATTTCATAGAGGGAAATCTCTCCAGTTCCTGTTCCTGTACCATTCGAACAAATGTTTTAATACTGGAACTACAATTTTGAGGCTCAAATTTATATTCACTCCCTGTGGTGTGAAACCCTCTACCCACTGGTTTCTCATGGTCCTGAAAAAATTCCTTAACTTTTAGTTGTCTCGAGAATCTATGCATATCAATCATAAAATCAAGTTCTTTAACCCTTTTGTTAGGAACAAAGGACAGCCCCTTATTCAGCAGGCTCCTTTCATGTTCATTAAGGGTATGTGAACTTAAATTAATAATGATATCATTATGTGCCATTATCTGCCCCTGCGTGGAGGTCTGTGCCCTGAGAAAAGGTAGTTTCCTCCTCCTCTCCCACGTGATCGGGTCTGAACCCCTAAAAAAGGCCTAGTGTCTGTGTCAGTCCTGCGATTAAAGGCTTGTGTTTCAGGGTTATCAAATCCCACTAAACTAGTATCTCACTCTGTGTCAGTTGAATCTGCCCCACTTGAATCAACAGTGTCAAAAGTCACACGTCTGGCTCTGTTCCTTCTAAGTGGTCGCCCCTCGTTACTGTTTGTTAACCACCTATACCAATGGGGACAACTGTGGTATACTCACTCAGATGCAACGAAACAATGTTAACATGAATTTTATGGTTTGCAATTATATGTCTGGTACATACATGAAACATTAGGTGTGAATTAAAATGTAAGTGCATGATGTAGACTAAGGTATAGAAATATATGCACACAGTGTGACAGTTAGACACAGGGCGATGTGTCATAGCTCATAGTGTATACCTCATTCATACGGGATGGGGCTGATTATAGGTTCCTATGTATAGATTGTTTTTTATCACTTTGGTTGTAGTTCAACATCCGGTTTGTTAGAGTGATATTGTAAGGTACCTGTTCAGTTTATGATCCAAAGAACACTATGTGACATGCGTAACACTGTAATATGAGCGATGCGTCATGACCAGAATCGAAAGTGATGTAACTTCCGGTGGCGGTCACAGGACACGTGAACATAGGAGAACACGGAGGTAGGCATCAAAGATGCAAGCATGGTCCATTGTGAGAAGCATGACCCTATGTATACACTGATTTGACCACAGTATGGCACTACATTTGATTAATATGAGAACCAGGAATAAGGCACAGAGAATGTCAATTACGGCATACCGGAAGTGGCAGTGTAACTTCCGGATGTGAATAAACACACATTGTTATGATATACACTATGGTTACAATGTTTGAGAATTTCACAAATATGTTAATGAAATAATGTACAGACACTGTATATGTACACAGTAAGTGGGTATTTCTTTTCTTTTCTTTTTGATTGTTTAGATGGCACTATTGTCACTATGATAAGTACACTTAAATATTTGATTAAGCACTTCCGGGTCATGCATGCTAAACCGGAAGTAGTGTGTTTTTTTTGCGCTCTTTCTGAACAGGAAGTGGGAGGTGTGTTTGTAGTTGTTTGCTTATTTAAGGTGTAGTGTGCTTGTACACTTTATGTTCTGAGAAAGGGGAGGTTTACTCCCCGAAACGTCAATAAATCCTGGTTGGTTTCCTGTTTTTTTGAAGATTATATATATATATATATATATATATATATATATATATATATATATATAATGTACATACTGACACGTTAAATAATTTTGCATTTAGCCTTATGTTTTAAAAGGAAGTGTATGTATAAGTGTCAGTTTGTACATGATTTTTATTAATGTTTATTTTTTCACTGTTAGTGTCTACATTATTGATACAGTAACTATGCATTGTTACAGTATAAATTATGTGTTTGCGGAGTTACGGAAATTGCTGATTGCAACTTCCGAAAATATTTTACGGGCATAATTTATATATGCGTCAGTGTCAAACACTACATGTTTGTGGAAAGCCACACCTCTCGTTCACGGTGTCACTCGCGACTAACCACACCCCTTCCTCGCGCCTGTTAAAACATTATCTGACGCAGTAAGGAAAAAGCAGTCTGTGAGGAGAGTTGTTGAAGAGAGAGATCAGTTAGTTTAATAGCGGAACATAGTATTTATTTTATTTTTTTAGCATTATTAGCTATTCTATCCAAAAGCTTTTATAAAAGCTAAAGATAAGCCTGTTGCTTTTTATTTTTAACAGCTTTTTTCAAAGCTTAAGTTTTTAAAAAACATACAAAATAAAACAATTGGACATTTTATTTCATAAGCTTTAGAGAGAGCTAAATAACAGAACATAAATATACTTATAAAGCTTTTTTAAAAGCTAAAGTAGTTTTTTTTAAAAAAAGGTCTGTTGCTACATAAGTAGCTCAGTAGGATATAAAGTATAATAATAATTTATATAAATATATTATTATAAAGTATACTCTTTATTTAAAAGGTATACTATTTTTTAATTAAAAAAAAATACAAAAATAGGGTTTATTTTTTAAGTTAAAAAGTTGTAAATTTAATTATAGATTATATAATATATAATACATATACTGTATATATAATACATCTGTAGATTAATTTATATCTATAGATAAAAGCAGCATTGCTAAATAAAGTGTTGCTATATCTGTAACATTATAACAAAAATAAATATTATTGCTACATCTGTAGCCATATTATCTATAATATATTTGGCATATATTTAGGACAACAGTCCATCCAGATAAGGTTGTCACTATACCTGTTGGTTATATATATATATATATATATATATATATATATATATATATATATATATATTTTATTTTTTTTCAATAAGTTTGGCAAATAGGGTTTGGCTAAACTGGTATAGTTATTATATATATATATATATATATATATATATATATATATATATATATAGGACAGTTGAATATTAAAAAAGGCTGTCACTACACCTGTAGAAATATTTATATATAGATTAAAGCAGTTTTCACAATAAATATTTGCTACTTTGGTAGCTTTATTATATATTCTGTTGTTTTATTAGAAATTTCATATTTTTAGTATATTTAATACAGTAGTCCATTCAAATAAGAGTGTCGTTACACCTGCAGGTTATATAATTATATAAAAGAAGAGTTACAAAATAGGTTGTTTCTACATCTGTGCCCTCTATATGTAGTGATGTTGCGAATAGTTCGCTGGCGAATAGTTCCCGGCGAACATAGCATGTTCGCGTTCACCGCGGCGGGCGAACATATGCGATGTTCGATCCGCCCCCTATTCGTCATCATTGAGTCAAACTTTGACCCTGTACCTCACAGTCAGCAGGCACATTCCAGCCAATCAGCAGCAGACCCTCCCTCCCAGACCCTCCTACCTCCTGGACAGCATCCATTGTAGATTCATTCAGAAGCTGCATTGTTAGTGAGAGGAGGGACAGTGTAGCTGCTGCTGATTTAGTAGGGAAATCGATAGCTAGGCTAGTGTATTCAGTGTCCACTACAGTCCTGAAGGACTCATCTGATCTCTGCTGTAAGAACAGCACCCCAAAAAGCCCTTTTAGGGCTGCTTTTTTTTTTTTTCCTGTGTAATCTAATTGCAGTTGCCTGCCTGCCAGCGTGTGTGTCAGGCTCACAGCGTATACTGTGCCCACTTGCCCAGTGCCACCACTCATATCTGGTGTAACAGTAGTGTAGATTTAAAAAAAAACAACACTTTTTTGACTATGTTAAATAATAGCAGTCAGTTTCCTTCACACCTGTGCGTTTCAGTGCCTGCCTGCCAGGGCACAGTGTCACCCCAGTGCCACCACTCATATCTGGTGTAACAGTAGTGTAGATTTAAAAAAAAACAACACTTTTTTGACTGTGTTAAATAATAGCAGTCAGTTTCCTTCACAAGTGTACGTTTCAGTGCCTGCCTGCCAGGGCACAGTGTCACCCCAGTGCCACCACTCATATCTGGTGTAACAGTAGTGTAGATTTTAAAAAACAACACTTTTTTTGACTGTGTTAAATAATAGCAGTCAGTTTCCTTCACACGTGTGCGTTTCAGTGCCTGCCTGCCAGGGCACAGTGTCACCCCAGTGCCACCACTCATATTTGGTGTAACAGTAGTGTAGATTTTAAAAAAACAACACTTTTTTGACTGTGTTAAATAATAGCAGTCAGTTTCCTTCACACGTGTGCCTTTCAGTGCCTGCCTGCCAGGGCACAGTGTCACCCCAGTGCCACCACTCATATCTGGTGTAACGGTAGTGTAGATTTAAAAAAAACAACAACACTTTTTTGACTGTGTTAAATAATAGCAGTCAGTTTCCTTCACACGTGTGCGTTTCAGTGCCTGCCTGCCAGGGCACAGTGTCACCCCAATGCCACCACTCATATCTGGTGTAACAGTAGTGTAGATTTAAAAAAACAACAACATTTTTTTGACTGTGTTAAATAATAGCAGTCAGTTTCCTTCACACGTGTGCGTTTCATTGCCTGCCTGCCAGGGCACAGTGTCACCCCAGTGCCACCACTCATATCTGGTGTAACAGTAGTGTAGATTTAAAAAAAACAACACTTTTTTGACTGTGTTAAAAAATAGCAGTCAGTTTCCTTCACACGTGTGCGTTTCAGTTCCTGCCTGCCAGGGCACAGTGTCACCCCAGTGCCACCACTCATATCTGGTGTAACAGTAGTGTAGATTTAAAAAAAACAACACTTTTTTGACTGTGTTAAATAATAGCAGTCAGTTTCCTTCACACATGTGCGTTTCAGTACCTGCATGCCAGGGCACAGTGTCACCCCAGTGCCACCACTCATATCTGGTGTAACAGTAGTGTAGATTTAAAAAAACAACAACACTTTTTTGACTATGTTAAATAATAGCAGTCAGTTTCCTTCACACCTGTGCGTTTCAGTGCCTGCCTGCCAGGGCACAGTGTCACCCCAGTGCCACCACTCATATCTGGTGTAACAGTAGTGTAGATTTTAAAAAACAACACTTTTTTTGACTGTGTTAAATAATAGCAGTCAGTTTCCTTCACACGTGTGCGTTTCAGTGCCTGCCTGCCAGGGCACAGTGTCACCCCAGTGCCACCACTCATATTTGGTGTAACAGTAGTGTAGATTTTAAAAAAACAACACTTTTTTGACTGTGTTAAATAATAGCAGTCAGTTTCCTTCACACGTGTGCCTTTCAGTGCCTGCCTGCCAGGGCACAGTGTCACCCCAGTGCCACCACCCATATCTGGTGTAACGGTAGTGTAGATTTAAAAAAAAAAAAAACACTTTTTTGACTGTGTTAAATAATAGCAGTCAGTTTCCTTCACAAGTGTACGTTTCAGTGCCTGCCTGCCAGGGCACAGTGTCACCCCAGTGCCACCACTCATATCTGGTGTAACAGTAGTGTAGATTTTAAAAAACAACACTTTTTTTGACTGTGTTAAATAATAGCAGTCAGTTTCCTTCACACGTGTGCGTTTCAGTGCCTGCCTGCCAGGGCACAGTGTCACCCCAGTGCCACCACTCATATTTGGTGTAACAGTAGTGTAGATTTTAAAAAAACAACACTTTTTTGACTGTGTTAAATAATAGCAGTCAGTTTCCTTCACACGTGTGCCTTTCAGTGCCTGCCTGCCAGGGCACAGTGTCACCCCAGTGCCACCACCCATATCTGGTGTAACGGTAGTGTAGATTTAAAAAAAACAACAACACTTTTTTGACTGTGTTAAATAATAGCAGTCAGTTTCCTTCACACGTGTGCGTTTCAGTGCCTGCCTGCCAGGGCACAGTGTCACCCCAATGCCACCACTCATATCTGGTGTAACAGTAGTGTAGATTTAAAAAAAAACAACATTTTTTTGACTGTGTTAAATAATAGCAGTCAGTTTCCTTCACACGTGTGCGTTTCATTGCCTGCCTGCCAGGGCACAGTGTCACCCCAGTGCCACCACTCATATCTGGTGTAACAGTAGTGTAGATTTAAAAAAAACAACACTTTTTTGACTGTGTTAAAAAGTAGCAGTCAGTTTCCTTCACACGTGTGCGTTTCAGTTCCTGCCTGCCAGGGCACAGTGTCACCCCAGTGCCACCACTCATATCTGGTGTAACAGTAGTGTAGATTTAAAAAAAACAACACTTTTTTGACTGTGTTAAATAATAGCAGTCAGTTTCCTTCACACATGTGCGTTTCAGTACCTGCATGCCAGGGCACAGTGTCACCCCAGTGCCACCACTCATATCTGGTGTAACAGTAGTGTAGATTTAAAAAAAACAAAACACTTTTTTGACTGTGTTAAATAATAGCAGTCAGTTTCCTTCACACGTGTGCATTTCAGTGCCTGCCTGCCAGGGCACAGTGTCACCCCAGTGCCACCACTCATTTCTGGTGTAACAGTAGTGTAGATTTAAAAAAAACAACACTTTTTTGACTGTGTTAAATAATAGCAGTCAGTTTCCTTCACACGTGTGCCTTTCAGTGCCTGCCTGCCAGGGCACAGTGTCACCCCAGTGCCACCACTCATATTTGGTGTAACAGTAGTGTAGATTTAAAAAAAACAACACTTTTTTGACTGTGTTAAATAATAGCAGTCAGTTTCCTTCACACGTGTGCGTTTCAGTTCCTGCCTGCCAGGGCACAGTGTCACACCAGTGCCACCACTCATATCTGGTGTAACAGTAGTGTAGTTTTAAAAAAACAACACTTTTTTGACCGTGTTAAATAATAGCAGTCAGTTTCCTTCACACATGTGCGTTTCAGTACCTGCATGCCAGGGCACAGTGTCACCCCAGTGCCACCACTCATATCTGGTGTAACAGTAGTGTAGATTTAAAAAAAAACAACACTTTTTTGACTGTGTTAAATAATAGCAGTCAGTTTCCTTCACACGTGTGCGTTTCAGTGCCTGCATGCCAGGGCACAGTGTCACCCCAGTGCCACCACTCATATCTGGTGTAACAGTAGTGTAGATTTAAAAAAAACAAAACACTTTTTTGACTGTGTTAAATAATAGCAGTCAGTTTCCTTCACACGTGTGCGTTTCAGTGCCTGCCTGCCAGGGCACAGTGTCACCCCAGTGCCACCACTCATTTCTGGTGTAACAGTAGTGTAGATTTAAAAAAAACAACACTTTTTTGACTGTGTTAAATAATAGCAGTCAGTGTCCTTCACACGTGTGCGTTTCAGTGCCTGCCTGCCAGGGCACAGTGTCACCCCAGTGCCACCACTCATATTTGGTGTAACAGTAGTTTAGATTAAAAAAAAACAACACTTTTTTGACTGTGTTAAATAATAGCAGTCAGTTTCCTTCACACGTGTGCGTTTCAGTGCCTGCCTGCCAGGGCACAGTGTCACTCCAGTGCCACCACTCATATCTGGTGTAACAGTAGTGTAGATTTAAAAAAAGCAACACTTTTTTGACTGTGTTAAATAATAGTAGTCAGTTTCCTTCACACGTGTGCGTTTCACTGCCTGCCTGCCAGGGCACAGTGTCACCCCAGTGCCACCACTCATATCTGGTGTAACAGTAGTGTAGATTTAAAAAAAAACAACACTTTTTTGACTGTGTTAAATAATAGCAGTCAGTTTCCTTCACACGTGTGCGTTTCAGTGCCTGCCTGCCAGGGCACAGTGTCACCCCAGTGCAACTCATATCTGGTGTAACAGTAGTGTAGATTTAAAAAAAACAACACTTTTTTGACTGTTAAATAATAGCAGTCAGTTTCCTTCACACGTGTGCGTTTCAGTGCCTGCCTGCCAGGGCACAGTGTCACCCCAGTGCCACCACTCATATCTGGTGTAACAGTAGTGTAGATTTAAAAAAAAAAACAACACTTTTTTGACTGTGTTAAATAATAGCAGTCAGTTTCCTTCACACCTTCACACGTGTGTGTTTCAGTGCCTGCCTGCCAGGGCACAGTGTCACCCCAGTGCCACCACTCATATTCTGGTGTAACATTAGTGTAGATTTAAAAAAACAACACTTTTTCGACTGTGTTAAATAATAGCAGTCAGTTTCCTTCACACATGTGAGTTTCAGTGCCTGCCTGCCAGGGCACAGTGTCACTCCAGTGCCACCACTCATATCTGGTGTAACAGTAGTGTAGATTTTAATAAAACAACACTTTTTTGACTGTGTTAAATAATAGCAGTCAGTTTCCTTCACACGTGTGCGTTTCAGTGCCTGCCTGTCAGGGAACAGTGTCACCCAAGTGCCACCACTCATATCTGGTGTAACAGTAGTGTACATTTAAAAAAAAAATACTATTTTGACTGTAATAGATTGAATAGCAGTTAGTTGTCTGCAAGCGTGTGTGTCAGGCCTACAGCGTCTACTCTGCCAACTTCTGCCAGTGCACAGTGCCACTCATATCTGTTGTCACAGTAGCTTGCACGCATAGTACCACTAATCAAAAAAAAAAATGACAGGAAGAGGCAGGCCACCCCACAGGGGCCGTCGTGTTCGTGGTGCTGTGATTCCCTTTGGCCCTAGAATAATGCCCAGTGTTCAGAGGCCACGTACCCCGAACTCGAATATTTCTGAGGACATAGTTGACTGGATAACACAGGACACCCAATCTTCTACAGCTTCTGCTCGGAACCTTGGCGCACCATCCTCTTCCAGCTTAGCTTCATGCACCTCTCAAGTTACCACTCGCCCGCCTGCCGCCACCACCAACACTAGCACCACAGCCGCTTCACTTGATCTGTCAGAGGAGTTATTTACACATCAGTTGGAAGAAATGAGTGATAGTGATGCGCAACCATTATTGCCAGAGGATGTAGATAACAGGGATATGTCTCAGTCAGGCAGCATTACACACATGGACGTACGGTGTGATGATGATGATGTTGTACCCACTGCTGCTTCCTTTGCTGAGTTGTCAGATACAAGTGAAGCGGTTGATGATGACGATGCGTCCGTGGATGTCACGTGGGTGCCTGCTAGAAGAGAAGAAGAAGAGGGGGGAAAGTGCAGATGGGGAGACAGAGAGGAGGAGGAGACGAGTTGGAAGGAGGGGGAGGTCGTCGCAAGGAGCTAGTGGCACAGTCAGACAGCATGCATCGGCACTCGGGGTCAGCCAGACAGCACGCCAATCAACGCATGCTGTTGCCACCACCAGAATGCCGTCATTGCAGAGCTCAGCAGTGTGGCATTTTTTTGTGTGTCTGCCTCTGACAACAGCGATGCCATTTGCAACCTGTGCCAAAAGAAACTGAGTCGTGGGAAGTCCAACACCCACCTAGGTACAACTGCTTTGCGAAGGCACATGATCGCACATCACAAACTCCTATGGGATCAACACATGAGTACAAGCAGCACACAAACTCAAAGCCGCCATCCTCCTCCTGGTCCAACATCTTCAGCCACGTCAACCACTGCTGTCCTCCTTGCCCCCTCTCAACCATCCGCCACTCCGTGTCTCGCCTTGAGCAGTTCCTGCTCATCTGCCGACAGTCAGCTGTCTGTCAAGGACATGTTTGAGCGTAAGAAGCCAATGTCACAAAGTCACCCCCTTGCCCGGCATCTGACAGCTGGCTTGACTGAACTCTTAGCCCGCCAGCTTTTACCATACAAGCTGGTGGAGTCTGAGGCGTTCAAAAAATTTGGAGCTATTGGGACACCGCAGTGGAAGGTACCCAGCCGAAATTTCTTTGCACAAAAGGCAATCCCCAATTTGTACTCGATTGTGCAAAAGGAAGTAATGGCATGTCTGGAACACAGTGTTGGGGCAAGGGTCCATCTGACCACTGATACCTGGTCTGCAAAGCATGGTCAGGGCAGGTATATCACCAACACTGCGCATTGGGTAAACCTGCTGACGGCTGCCAAGCATGGAATGCGTGGCTCTGCAGAGGAGGAGTTGGTGACACTGCCACGACTTGCAGGCAGGCCTGCTGCCACCTCCTCTACTCCTCCTACTCCATTGTAGCAAAAGAAGAGAGAAAGTATACACTTGTAGCACTCCTAGGTCTAGAGATAAATTTAATCTAACTAGGTGACACAAATTATTCCATAGGGAATAAATGTAAGGGGGAGAAAACAAATTTGAAAATTAAAATATAACTTTTATTGGGTTAAATTAAAATAGGAATGAACTTAAAATCACACTTAGGCACCGATTGTGTATGATTAGTGCAAACAAACTATTACAGATTAGGATTGCTGGCACTTGTGTGATAATTATTGGCTGGAGTAGGGATTGCTATGTGCTTATATCTTAGAGATGTGATGCACCACACGTTATGTATAAGATGCTCACAAATCTAATATGGAAATTCAATAAATAACGTTATATTTTATAGTAGATGTCTCCAAAGTGATATGTCTTTATATAGAAATCTTAGTGTAAGTGGAATATCAAGTATATAATTTATCTTTGCTTATATTCAGCTAGAATTATATATACCACTTGTTACTTGAATTCTAAGTATCATTCATATTGGGACAAATTTATATTAGTAACGTTTACCGTTAACCGTTACAAACAGTATTTCTGCTTGTCCAAAGTAACTAAACTGCTATGATAGCAATTGCCTACTTAGAAATTAAAGTGTAGGAAACTCACTCCGGAATTCAAAAACTGTCATTCGTGAGCACTCTTATAGTGTATATTGGTGATTGAACTGTATTTTAATAAAATTTCTCCTTTCTTGAAATATTGTAAATACTTAATCGTTCATCGACTGGATAAGCAATATAATGTTATAGATTCCTCTAAGGTTGTACATAAACCGCTGATATTAGATACACTCTGATTCTAATTGCAAAGATTGCGTTCTTTATTATATGAACTTAAGCTGATTGTGCCAAGTGGCTCCGTAGATATCTCAATTGTATTATGGTAAGTGTCACTGTTCTGTGCTTTCCAAATCATACAATCTCTATTAAGGTGCCCTTAATTATTGTGTATTGCTTATGAACGTAATTGAGTTAAATTTGCTAATGCTCTTAATATGTATATTTAGCGGCTCTTGGAACCGGTATGGGGTATAAGTTTAAGCAGCAGTAAAAAGGTATACCTGAGTGGTATATTGCACAAGTTGTGAGTCAAAGTTAATTTGTATATATTAAATGAACTCGGGTGGAAGTTGCATGCTCAGAGTTTATTGCATAAGGTGCGCTTCTGTCAGACCACCCGATTATAAACAAATGAAATGTATTAAACAGAATTTAAGTACCTCACTGTGTTGGGGTACTTATACAGTGTGGTATGTTTAACAATGGAACGTGTTTGTTCCAAGCACCACAGGAGTTTGGCGCAATATGTACAAAGATTCTGCTTGTATTGCAAAACTGTGAATTTTAATACTACTGTGTTTAGTTTAAAGTTGCACACTCGCAACTGGTTAAGCAAATCTGTGCACGTTTAACCACCCTACCATGATCTCTACAGGTTATATTGTTGCACTGCTCTTTGTATGAGCGGTGTTAGAGACAAAGTTGTGCCTTTGTAATCAGGCTGCACTATATTAGTTAAAGAGTCACTTATTGCGAGCTAGTAAAAAACAATTTAGTTCCTAATGTGCTTAGTGCACATTGGCTTTAAGAGCAGAGATATCTATAAGCAACTGTGTATCATAGATATACCTAATGCAGCTAGAGGTCGGTTGTAAATTGTTAGGCAGTAACCGCAATTGTGATTATATTGTCCAGTTACATTCACACTATAAGTTTTTAAAGCCAGTTATTGCAAGAGGAGTAGCGCTTAAAACAATACTCGGTGCCAGCACAGTAAATTAACACATAGTTAAATCTGAGCGTTCAGTATTTAAAAAGTAAATAGTTTGCAGACTACAGTAAGTTTCGGTAGCCTAAGGCTGTCTAAAAACACAGGAGCTCCTAGGACTCCTCACCATTGCCCTATCGTCCCTAACATGTTTCGCAACTTCACATTGCTTTTTCAAAGGTGAACGCGCCGCACTGTTGGCGGCTTTTTAAGGCCGTTGGAAACACGCCCCCAATAGGCGTGTATAGTAATTCAGACCAATGACATGAAATGGGCTTGTGATTGACATAAAGAGGTGGTTCTGAGTTCTCGTATGGAAAAGTGTTTACTAATCCTGTCTGCGAGCTGTCATTAGATTATTTTAATAGCCGAATAACAGATTAAAATGAAATGATAGTATACTAAGAACAATCATCCTGTTCAAAAATAATTTTCATTTGCCGATTCTATTTGATTGACATAGGTAACTAGTATGTTTTGTAAAACATAGTAGCTCTATACTGATGTTTATATTGTAATAAAATACTATCTTATACTAACTTATTCCTGAAGAGTTGTTGGATTTGTCACATTGATAATTCTGATAATGATAAAATTAAAATTGTCACAAGGGTTATGTTCTGTGATCTGAAATGTTACCATGCTTATGTTATATAGTGACGAAAAAGTTATTTTGGAAAGTGTTAAGAATGTGAGTGAAAGATATTGAAAAAGGGTGTTTGAACTGTTTAAACTGTGACAAAGCTAAACATTTATATGTGCTTACTATGTGAAGATGGGGGATAATCAGACCCCTAAGAAGAAAGTTAAAGTACTTTAAAAATATGTATCAATAAATTATTGTTAATTTAAAACTAAATTGAAAAAGAGAAAGTGGAATAAATCTTAACGTGATTTTGTGTAAATTAATAAATCATAAATGAAAATCATACTAGAATTGTGTTGAAGTTCATGCAACAACACTTGTGCAGTAACTTAATGTTTTATTAGTGTATTCGTGTAAAGTGATAGAGATATGGTTTATAATAATTATTTACATTGCAATAATCAATTTATTGAGATTGCACTTGTAGTGTACTTGTGTTAATTTTTTTTTTTTTTTAAATTTAAAAAAATAAAAAAAAAAAAAATTTAACACAAGTACACTACAAGTGCAATCTCAATAAATTGATGATTGCAATGTAAATAATTATTATAAACCATATCTCTATCACTTTACACGAATACACTAATAAAACATTAAGTTACTGCACAAGTGTTGTTGCATGAACTTCAACACAATTCTAGTATGATTTTCATTTATGATTTATTAATTTACACAAAATCATGTTAAGATTTATTCCACTTTCTCTTTTTCAATTTAGTTTTAAATTAACAATAATTTATTGATACATATTTTTAAAGTACTTTAACTTTCTTCTTAGGGGTCTGATTATCCCCCATCTTCACATAGTAAGCACATATAAATGTTTAGCTTTGTCACAGTTTAAACAGTTCAAACACCCTTTTTCAATATCTTTCACTCACATTCTTAACACGTTCCAAAATAACTTTTTCGTCACTATATAACATAAGCATGGTAACATTTCAGATCACAGAACATAACCCTTGTGACAATTTTAATTTTATCATTATCAGAATTATCAATGTGACAAATCCAACAACTCTTCAGGAATAAGTTAGTATAAGATAGTATTTTATTACAATATAAACATCAGTATAGAGCTACTATGTTTTACAAAACATACTAGTTACCTATGTCAATCAAATAGAATCGGCAAATGAAAATTATTTTTGAACAGGATGATTGTTCTTAGTATACTATCATTTCATTTTAATCTGTTATTCGGCTATTAAAATAATCTAATGACAGCTCGCAGACAGGATTAGTAAACACTTTTCCATACGAGAACTCAGAACCACCTCTTTATGTCAATCACAAGCCCATTTCATGTCATTGGTCTGAATTACTATACACGCCTATTGGGGGCGTGTTTCCAACGGCCTTAAAAAGCCGCCAACAGTGCGGCGCGTTCACCTTTGAAAAAGCAATGTGAAGTTGCGAAACATGTTAGGGACGATAGGGCAATGGTGAGGAGTCCTAGGAGCTCCTGTGTTTTTAGACAGCCTTAGGCTACCGAAACTTACTGTAGTCTGCAAACTATTTACTTTTTAAATACTGAACGCTCAGATTTAACTATGTGTTAATTTACTGTGCTGGCACCGAGTATTGTTTTAAGCGCTACTCCTCTTGCAATAACTGGCTTTAAAAACTTATAGTGTGAATGTAACTGGACAATATAATCACAATTGCGGTTACTGCCTAACAATTTACAACCGACCTCTAGCTGCATTAGGTATATCTATGATACACAGTTGCTTATAGATATCTCTGCTCTTAAAGCCAATGTGCACTAAGGACATTAGGAACTAAATTGTTTTTTACTAGCTCGCAATAAGTGACTCTTTAACTAATATAGTGCAGCCTGATTACAAAGGCACAACTTTGTCTCTAACACCGCTCATACAAAGAGCAGTGCAACAATATAACCTGTAGAGATCATGGTAGGGTGGTTGAACGTGCACAGATTTGCTTAACCAGTTGCGAGTGTGCAACTTTAAACTAAACACAGTAGTATTAAAACTCACAGTTTTGCAATACAAGCAGAATCTTTGTACATATTGCGCCAAACTCCTGTGGTGCTTGGAACAAACACGTTCCATTGTTAAACATACCACACTGTATAAGTACCCCAACACAGTGAGGTACTTAAATTCTGTTTAATACATTTCATTTGTTTATAATCGGGTGGTCTGACAGAAGCGCACCTTATGCAATAAACTGTGAGCATGCAACTTCCACCCGAGTTCATTTAATATATACAAATTAACTTTGACTCACAAGTTGTGCAATATACCACTCAGGTATACCTTTTTACTGCTGCTTAAACTTATACCCCATACCGGTTCCAAGAGCCGCTAAATATACATATTAAGAGCATTAGCAAATTTAACTCAATTACGTTCATAAGCAATACACAATAATTAAGGGCACCTTAATAGAGATTGTATGATTTGGAAAGCACAGAACAGTGACACTTACCATAATACAATTGAAATATCTACGGAGCCACTTGGCACAATCAGCTTAAGTTCATATAATAAAGAACGCAATCTTTGCAATTAGAATCAGAGTGTATCTAATATCAGCGGTTTATGTACAACCTTAGAGGAATCTATAACATTATATTGCTTATCCAGTCGATGAACGATTAAGTATTTACAATATTTCAAGAAAGGAGAAATTTTATTAAAATACAGTTCAATCACCAATATACACTATAAAAGTGCTCACGAATGACAGTTTTTGAATTCCGGAGTGAGTTTCCTACACTTTAATTTCTAAGTAGGCAATTGCTATCATAGCAGTTTAGTTACTTTGGACAAGCAGAAATACTGTTTGTAACTGTTAACGGTAAACGTTACTAATATAAATTTGTCCCAATATGAATGATACTTAGAATTCAAGTAACAAGTGGTATATATAATTCTAGCTGAATATAAGCAAAGATAAATTATATACTTGATATTCCACTTACACTAAGATTTCTATATAAAGACATATCACTTTGGAGACATCTACTATAAAATATAACGTTATTTATTGAATTTCCATATTAGATTTGTGAGCATCTTATACATAACGTGTGGTGCATCACATCTCTAAGATATAAGCACATAGCAATCCCTACTCCAGCCAATAATTATCACACAAGTGCCAGCAATCCTAATCTGTAATAGTTTGTTTGCACTAATCATACACAATCGGTGCCTAAGTGTGATTTTAAGTTCATTCCTATTTTAATTTAACCCAATAAAAGTTATATTTTAATTTTCAAATTTGTTTTCTCCCCCTTACATTTATTCCCTATGGAATAATTTGTGTCACCTAGTTAGATTAAATTTATTTCTAGACCTAGGAGTGCTACAAGTGTATACTTTCTCTCTTCTTTTGCTACAATTACGCTCATATACACAGCACCCACATCCTGACAAACAATTGAGGAATTTGTAGGAATTTAGGTCTTATATTACAGTAGTGCCATTGGTTTCTTTTCAAATTCAATCCTCCTACTCCATCCTCTTCCATAACCTCCTCGGCTGAGTCCTCTTCTGCTGCTGCGTCTTGCTCCACATCAACGGCACCCCCCAGCTCCCCAGGTACTATTCCACATCCCGGATACGGCAGTGTCAAGCCATCTTGGGGTTGACTTGCCTGAAAGCAGAGAGTCACACCGGACCAGAACTCCTGTCCGCCCTGAACGCACAGGTGGATCAGTGGCTGACTCCGCACCAACTGGAGAACGGCAAAGTGGTTAGTGTCAACGGAAGCAATTTGGTGGCGGCATTGAATTTGGGCAAGTTGACACATGTGCCGTGCATGGCACATGTGTGTAATATGATCGTACAATGCTTTGTGCATAAGTACCCAGGCTTACAGGACGTCATGAAGCAGTCCAGGAAGGTGTGTGGCCATTTCAGGCATTCCTACACGGCCATGGTGCACTTTTCAGATATCCAGCAGCAAAACAACATGCCAGTGAGGCGCTTGATTTGTGACAGCCCGACACGTTGGAATTCAACACTCCTAATGTTCGACCGCCTGATCCAACAAGAAAAAGCCATTAACAACTATTTTTATGAAGGGGGTGCTAGGACAGCCTCTGCGGAGCTGGGATTTTTTTTGCCACGTTACTGGACGCTCATGCGCAATGCCTGTAGGCTCATGCGTCCTTTTGAGGAGGTGACAAACCTAGTCAGTCGCACCATCAGCAACATCATACCATTTGTTTTCTTCCTGGAGCGCGCCCTGCGAAGAGTGCTGGATCAGGCCATAGATGAGCGTGAAGAGGAAGAGTTGTGGTCACCATCACCACCAGAAACAGCCTTATCAGCATCGCTTGCTGGACCTGCGGCAACGCTGGAAGAGGATTGTGAGGAAGAGGAGTCAGAGGAGGAATGTGGCTTTGAGGAGGAGGAGGAGGAGGAAGACCAACCACAACAGGCATCCCAGGGTGCTCGTTGTCACCTATCTGGTACCCGTGGTGTTGTATGTGGCTGGGGGGAAGAAGATACCTTCAGTGAGAGGAACGGGACATGAGTAGCTTGGCATCCAACCTTGTGCAAATGGGGTCTTTCATGCTGTCGTGCCTGTTGAGGGATCCTCGTATGAAAAGGCTGAAGGAGAATGACCTGTACTGGGTGTCCACGCTACTAGACCCCCAGTATAAGCATAAAGTGCCTGAAATGTTACCGAATTACCGCAAGTCGGAAAGGATGCAGCAGTTCCAAAATAAATTAAAAAGTATGCTTTACACAGCGTATAAGGGTGATGTCACAGCACAACGGGAATATAACAGGGGAAGAGGTGAAAGTAGTCCTCCTCCTCCCACGACAAGGCCGGCAAGGACAGGACGCTTTACAGACGTGTTGTTGATGGAGGACATGCAGAGCTTTTTAAGTCCTACGCATCGCCACAGCCCTTCGGGGTCCACCCCCAGAGAACGACTCGACCGTCAGGTAGCAGACTACCTCGCCTTAACTGCAGATATCAACACTCTGAGGAGCAATGAACCCCTTGACTACTGAGTGTGCAGGCTTGACCTATGGCCTGAGCTATCCCAATTTGCGATAGAACTTCTGGCCTGCCCCGCTTCAAGTGTCCTGTCAGAAAGGACCTTCAGTGCAGCAGGAGGTATTTTCACTGAGAAGAGAAGTCGCCTAGGTCAAAAAAGTCTAGATTACCTCACCTTTATTAAGATGAATGAGGGATGGATCCCGAAGGGACTGACAGTGGGCGATACATTCGAATAAAAAAGGCCTGATGAGATGAGCTGCCTTGGGCTAAAAATGGTCCACACGCTGCTGTATTTTATCTCTGAATGCCGGATGACTTGCGTCACTTATCCGCCACCAACTAGGGTTCAAGCTGCAATGTTTTAGGGCACTTTCTGCCTGGGAAACAAACATCAATTTTTCTGGCCGCTGCTACAGCAGCGGCTGCAACAATACCTAATTTTTCAGCCATGTGTACATGCCTAATTTTTCTGGCCTCTGGTGCTGCACTGTGGCTTCAAAAACCAAACCAATAAAAAGGCACATAACAGGGATTAAACTGATAGGAATAGTACTACTTAACATACCACTCCTATCTGGTGGCACATTAGATTGCACGCGCAGTGCACCAAATTTGAAGTAGGAGGACCGACCAAGAATCTTTTTCCATCTCCCGGTTCCTAAAATCCATGCCATATACACGTCCCCTGATAGGGGACGTAACAGGGATTAAACTGATAAGAATAGAACTACTTAACACACCACTCCTATCTGGTGGCACATTAGATTGCACGAGCAGTGCCCCAAATTTGAAGTAGGAGGACCGACCAAGCATCTTTTTCCATCTCCCGGTTCCTAAAATCGATGCCATATACACGTCCCCTGATAGGGGACGTAACAGGGATTAAACTGATAAGAATAGAACTACTTAACACACCACTTCTATCTGGTGGCACATTAGATTGCACACGCAGTGCCCCAAATTTGAAGTAGGAGGACGAACAAGCATCTTTTTCCATCTCCCGGTTCCTAAAATCGAAGCCATATACACGTCCCCTGATAGGGGACGTAACAGGGATTAAACTGATAAGAATAGTACTACTTAACACACCACTCCTATCTGGTGGCACATTAGATTGCATGAGCAGTGCCCCAAATTTGAAGTAGGAGGACCGACCAAGAATCTTTTTCCATCTCCCGGTTCCTAAAATCGATGCCATATACATGTCCCCTGATAGGGGACGTAACAGGGATTAAACTGATCAGAATAGAACTACTTAACACACCACTCCTATCTGGTGGCACATTAGATTGCACGCGCAGTGCCCCAAATTTGAAGTAGGAGGACCGACCAAGAATCTTTTTCCATCTCCCGGTTCCTAAAATCGATGCCATATACATGTCCCCTGATAGGGGACGTAACAGGGATTAAACTGATCAGAATATAACTACTTAACACACCACTCCTATCTGGTGGCACATTAGATTGCACGTGCAGTGCCCCAAATTTGAAGTAGGAGGACCGACCAAGCATCTTTTTCCATCTCCCGGTTCCTAAAATCGATGCCATATACACAATGCCATATACACGTCCCCTGATAGGGGACGTAACAGGGATTAAACTGATAGGAATAGTACTACTTAACACACCTTATAATAACGCAGAGAGAAGCAACGCAGAGAGAGGAGTCTGAAGAAGAGGAGTCAGAGGAGGAAGGTGGCTTTGAGGAGGTGGAAGACCAAACACAGCAGGCGTCCCAGGGGGCTTGTTGTCACCTTTCGGGGACCCTTGGTGTTGTACGTGGCTGGGTGGAGGAAGAGACCTTCAATGACATCAGTGAGGACAAGGAACGGGACATGGCTAGCTTGGTATCCAACCTTGTGCAAATGGGGAGTTTGCGGTTGTGCAAATGGACTGTTTGCGGTTGTTTGCGGTGCGTTAAACGGGGAGTTTGGTCTGTCACTGTGAAGCGGGCGTAACCCTTACACTACCTGATTGATACAACATCATACCTGATGTTTTAAAGCACGTTATTCCAAACAATTTAGGAATGTTAGGTGATTTATGCCCTTTATGGCTTAAACCCAGACTCTGCATCAACTATGTAATTTTCCATGGGAGTTTTGCCATGGAACCCCCTCCGGCATGCCACAGTCCAGGTGTTAGTACCCTTGAAACAACTTTTCCATCACTATTGTGGCCAGAAAGAGTCCCTGTGGGTTTTAAAATTTGCCTGCCTATTGAAGTCTATGGCGGTTCGCCTGTTCGTGAACAGTTGGGGAAGTTCGCGTTCGCCGTTCGCGAACCCAAATTTTTATGTTCGGAACATCACTATCTATATGTGTGTGTGTGTTTGTGTGTAGAGATGTATTTATATGTGTATATATGTATTTACAGACATATATATATATACATATTAACACATAAATACATATTTATACATATATAGACATATATAAGTGCATTGGGGCCCTTTGCAGTTGAGGAGATGAAAACATGGAGAAAAAAAAATGGTAATAAATTTTTTTAATAAAGGTTTTAACTATGTATTTACTGTAAATATTTGACATTCCAATGTTCTGCACATAGTAGAATATGCATTTCTATATATATATTAGTATATGTATATCTGTATTTATCTACTGTATACCTAAATATAATCATCTATATATACAAAGGCATAGATATATATATAGTACCAAAATACCATTAGATATATGTAGAAATATTTATTTATGAATAAATAGAACATATATTGCTATGTGCAGAACATTGGAATGCGAAATATTCATATTTTTAAGTCGGGTTAGCGCAAATAAGAAAATGCGATTGGGTTTGTGCAAGAGTTGTTCTCCTTTGACTTCTATGGGGGAATACGTGAATGTGCACAAAATATTCTAACTTCGGCTTTTTGCACAAGCCGGGTTAGCTCAAGAGCGAAAACAGTTTACTTTAAACTCGTAATATGAGTGCAAACCAACAAGCACAAAAAGCTTACTGCTAGAGCAATTAACGCTCAAGAGGAAGGGTTAATTTGCACTCCACTCATAAACTGGCCCTAATAGGTGTAACAATGTTGAAACCTAGGTTTCATTAAAAAAAATGTTAGGTTTGTAAAGCCTGAAGTGTGCTCTATCAATAGGATTTGGAAAGCCCATAGTTAAGTTACAGGAAAAGGGGGCAAAATAAGTAACTAAATTATATTGTAAAATGTTTTGACCACACTTAATTAAACATTTAGGGCTATATTACGAGTAGAGTGCAAACACTGACACGCAAGCAATAAGGGGTTTTATTGCAGGGCTTTGCGCTCGTTGAGCTTACCACTGGTATTACAAGTTGAAAGAAAATGCAATTGCTTGAGCGCAATCGCGATTAACGCTAGAATGATTACCGTGACTTCAGAACTATGGTTAACTGTTTTGCTTAACAAAAAAGTTACACAAAACACATCAAAAACACATTAAAAAGTACTATTACACTCATAATAACTATATCTAATAACAACTATTTAAAACAAATATACTAAACTGCTGCGATTCCGAAAAAAAAATTAAATCTAAAACTCTATGTGTATCAACAAGATTGCGACAATGCAAAGTTACATGGAAATAATCAACCTTACATCACAGGAAGAAAAATAATAAATGTAAATATCATCAATAAATACAGATAGTAGATATGTATACACACAGTCAGTGATTCTGTTTGCTGAGACTCTAAAAATCACACCTGATATCTTGAATCAGGGTATTTATAAGATCAAATGTCTAATATAGGATCTCAGGTCCAAACTGATGTGGATGCCGCTTAATTAGCAGGGGGGAAATTGTTCTTACATTTTGTACGTCTGTTTTTACATTGCGCTTTTCATGTGAACATTAAAAATGTTACCCTTAGAGTGGTTTTGCGCTCGTTTTTCTTCTCTGTCTTTCCCAATATTTAAAACAAATATTGTACAAAAAGTTAAAAGATTCAAAGAAATAAGATCTCAGATGTTAGAAAACAAAAAGGCAGGCAACAGGATTTAACATTAAGATACTTACATTTACATGTATAAAGATGGAGATATATATATATATATATATATATATATATATATATATATATATATATATGTATATATTTATGTATTTATATTATATGTGTATATATGTATTTACAGACATATACACACATATAGACACATAAATACATATGTATACATATATAGACATATATAGAAGTCCATTGGAGCCCTTTGCAGTTAAGTAGATGAAAACATAAAAAAGCATATTTATGCAATATTCAATTTTAATAAAGGTCTTAACTATGTATTTACTGTAAATATTTCACATTCCAATGTTCTACATTCCAAAGTATTTCTAAATAGATATTCCTATATATATGTATATATCAATACCTATATATAATCATCTATATATATAGGTAAAGATATATATATTTTGTACCAAAAAAAATCAGATATATGTAGAAATATGTATTTATGAATAAAAAGAACACAGTCTTGTATGTGAAGAACATATTTTCATGTTGGTGTAGCACACATGAGAATATGCTATCGTGTTTGTGCGAAAGTGGTGTGTTATTTTTTTCCCCATTGACTTCTGTGGGGGAACACGAGAACACACGCTATTTCTAAATTTAGCTTTTTGCACTTGTCTCGTTAGCATGCAAGCAAAAACTGTTTACTTTCATCTAATATTAATATGAGCGCAACACGACAAGTGCAAAAAGCTTACTTCTAGCGCAATTAACGCTTGCGGGAGCATTAAAGGGACAGTCAAGTCCAAAATAAACTTTCATGATTCAAATAGGGCATGTCATTTTAAACAACCTTCTAATTTACTTATATCACCAATTTTGCTTTGTTATTTTGGTATTCTTAGTTGAAAGCTAAAGCTCATATGCTAATTTCTTAGACCTTGAAGGCGGTCTCTAATCTGAATGCATTTTGTCAGTTTTTTACCACTAGATGGCATTAGTTCATGTGTGTCATATAGACAGCATTGAGCTCACGCACGTGAAGTTACCTAGGAGTAAGCACTGATTGGCAAAACTGCAAGTCTGTCAAAAGAACTGAAAGAAGGGGGCAGTCTGCAGAGGATGAGATACAAGGTTATCACAGAAGTAAAATGTGTATTATTATAACTGTGTTGGTTATGCATAACTGGGGAAAAGGTAATAAAGGGATTAGCTATTGTTTTAAACAACAAAAATTCTGGTGTTGACTGTCTCTTTAATAAGCGCTCCACTTGTAATCTGGCCCTTAATATTACAAACTAAAAGTGTTTATTGTCCGGGGGACGGAGCCAACTGCCTAAGTAGATGGACGCACACCTCAAGAGCTCCAGCTTTACAGCCCAATATTTAAGATAAAACTATGGTCTAATATACTAATATACAGCAATGCTGAAGACCCTGGTGAATAACCTTTTACCAATCCAGCATGGGCACTTGCTGACTATACTCAACCCTATTTTGTGCCTTATAATGCAGCCACTAACCTGCAATCTACAGGCACTGTTTTGGGAAGATCGGAACTAACAGCTTCAAGATAAGCAACCCATGTTACCTACGTATAGAATCCATCTTACAGATTCCAGTCATCAGAGCAGCCCTACCTGGTAAACCCTCTGCATTGCTGTTGTTCTCTTTGACAGTGGAAAATAAAAAAAGGGCTGCTGACGAGGATTAGGAGATGAGAGCTCGGGACTTTATTGAGGCCTCCTTCCAGCTTCTGGAGACGCAGATTATTAAGCTTTATGCTACAGCTGCCCATGTCCGCATCCCACCTATACAAGTGGTACAAAGGCGAGGACTAGATAGAGGAGGAGAGGATAGGTCGTTCTCTCCTGCTAATACATATTACTACCAAGGTGGAGACCAAACTACATACCACACAACAGTATCAGGGGAGCCAGACCCCCATTAGGAAAATGGCAAAACAACAGAGACCCTATGTCTCACTTGTATCTAGAAGCCTCTGCACAATCTGCTCTAGCTGTGGCCCTGGATCGTCATCGGATCTCAGTCTATGGAGCGGTTCCCAGCTGCAGTACCCACACACCTTAGAAGTGATCTTGGGTGAGCCTCATAACAGCTGCAGGGATGAAAAGGTCTCTCTCCCGACTGTACACTCTGGCCGACTTAATGGGTTGATACAGCCTACCGACAAAGAATACCCAGGTTTGCGATCCAGCATGAGGTGGAAAACAGACTTAGTGTCCGTGGGTTGGGACCCTGGGGGACACATTAACCCTTACAGAGATTCCTGTCACCTCCAGTCCTGCAAAACAGCTTTTCTCCCAGGTTACGTTCTGGAGTGGGGTAAAATATTCTCCCTTTTAGTATGCCGCCTAACTGCTTTATCTCCCACCCAGGCTGCAAATTGATTAGAGAGATCATAAAATAAAACGGACACCCCAACTTAGAAGTGCACAATTGACTTATTAATCTCCTTTTATGGAATTATAACTTTCTATCTCACTTTCAGAGAACTTTATAATTGTATTTTACTGGTTTTTGTGGTTGGTCTGTTTTGGGCACTAAATGTTACACTTTACTATTATAACCCAGTTAATTATCTCATACTGTTTATTATTGATAAGTGGTCACAAATATGAGCGGGCGAGTTATACACCATATTCTATTGGCTTGAGTTCCAGTTCTAGTGATGGTCATGGGCCGGACCTTTATGTTTAGAGCCAGCCCTTAATTCAGATGCACAGTTTGAGACCCTCTAAAATCGGGTAGTTTGTTATAAATGTACCTATTTCGCTAAAAGAAATATTGTAAGCATTGCGTGGCTAGTATGAGTCTTTTTCCTCAAAAAGATTTCAGTGTCTGACCTGATATATTTAATATATGTGGGACTTTGGAGTTCCATTGTCTTTGTAATACTGGGATCTCAGATGTTTTAACTATTTCAAATGGTGGCATTGGGTAACCCTTTATCTAGTGCATAGCCTACACAGATTGACTCCACTGCTGGTAGATACTTTAACATTTTTTAGCTATGCCGCTCCTGCACATGTGTCATGGGTTTGTTTGTGTATGTTTTATGGTTTCTGTTGGGGCTATATACATAGACAGTCGCTCCATAATATATTAGACTATAACCAAGATCTATGCAAAATGAACCTGGGTGCTAGAAGGCAGGGCCGCCATCAGGGGGTGACAGGGGTGACTCCTGTCAGGGGCCCAATGGGCCAGGGGGGCCCCATTGGCTAGAACTTTGGCAGCCACCAGTGGGTACTACAGCAGAGTGCTAATTGAGCATGGGAAATGTTATTACAAGGGGTAAATTATTAGCATTTGAGAGGATTTCTGAGTGTGCACTAAACCACTATGCACAGTGTGAGACAGACTTGGCACTTTGTACAGTGTCTGCCTGAGTCTGACGGTAGATCACTTTCATTTGCAGAGGAGGAAGGACTTACTTAGCAAATGTTTTTTATTTCTTTGTGCAGTTTCGGATTGTAACTTCAGTGTGGTAGTAGTTGTATGGTGGGGCCAGGGGTCCATAAAAACACATTTTTTTAGCAGCAGTGTATTTATGATTATTTGACAATGCTGTAGAAATTCTATATTTAAAACCATGCAGAAATGTTTCCTCCTCAATACACAAATGGTAGGTGCCCTTTTGGCAGATATGCTTTTATATATATATATATATATATATATATATATATATATAACATTCCAGTTTACTGCCTCTTTATGCAAGGACTTTCTAGATGCAAGGAGGCATTTTACATCTGCATAAAATGTTATACTCTCAAACTAAGATTGCTCAGTGTTTGAAATGAGACAGGTTAACTTAAAACTGTTCAGTTTATACTACAGCTGACTTAATTTTAAGAATACATACCAACAAGCCTAAATCCTGCATTTAACCAGATCTAATAGTATGAGTACCACAGCTTATGGTTCCACCAAGACCATATAGAGTATAGCATTTTCAAAATCCATAAGTACAGCTGACAGATGGGAACATTTGTACACTATATTTGAAGTGGTGCTCTTGGTTGGGGAAAATGGGGAAAAAACAAACATACATATGTCAACCTTGTAAAAGTACTTTTTTTTTCATCTAGCCATCTACCCAGATCATTAATGTACTATTTTGAATTCACAGAATTATTTTTGTTTGCGCAAATATGATTCTTTAAAAAGTGATCTCTTAATTTCTGCATTTTTTTTAATCATGCATGTCACACACTGTTGATTTAGGGGATGCAAGGTGCATAAATGTTTCCTCCTGTGAGTGTTTCTGTATGTGTTTATATCTTTGTGCTTTGGTTTGTGTCTCTATGAGTGTGTATGTATTTTTTTTTCTGTGGGTCTCTCTGTGAGGGTGGGTGTGAATGTCTTTGTGCATTTTCTGTGGATGTCTGTGAGGGTGTGTGCATATGTCTTTGAGCTTTTTCTATGGGTGTCTCTGTGAGGTTGTGTGTATGTTTGTCTTTGTGTATTTTCTCTGGATGCCTCTGTGAGGGTGGTTGTGTATGTCTGTGTTTTCTGTTGATGTCTCTGTGAGGATGTGTGTTTGTGTGTATGTATGTATGTCTGTGTTTTCTGTGGATGTCTCTGTGAGGGTGTGTGTGTCTGTATGTATGTCTGTGTTTTATGTGGATGTCTCTGTGAGGGTGTGTGTTTTTTGTGGGTGTCTCTGTGAAGGTGTGTGTATGTCTTTGTGTGTTTCCTGTGGATGTCTCAGTGAGGGTGTGTGTATGTATGTCTTTCTGTGTTTTATGTGGTTGTGTCTATGTGTGTGTATGTCTTTCTGTGTTTTTTGTGGGTGTCTCTGTGTGTGTGTGTGTGTGTGTGTGTGTGTGTGTGTGTGTATTTCTTTGTGTGTTTTCTGAGGCTGTCTTTGTCTGTGTTTCCTTGGGTGTATGTGCAAGTTTGAGTTTGTGTGTGTGTGTGTGTGTGTGTGTATGTCCATTGTCTGTTCCTTTTTAGGACATTTTGACCTTACTACTGATTATTCACATCTTTCTACAGACTTTGAGACTAATGTGACCTTTCTGGAAGTCACCGATCCACCATTTAACCTTTAAATTATTGTTTTGGCAGTTCAGGGCCCTTCCTTTCAGCCACTGCATGCTGTTGTCATCATTTAGTTGGCATCTTCCTTTACAAAAAGATAATAAGAACTCCATATTTTGTTTTCTAAATCTCCTTTCTTTTACAAATCTATAGTCTACCTCATTACTTGTCGGGTCAATTTAAACAAGTGCTGAGTGTCTGTTTGGGTGTCTGTGTCTGAGTGTGTTTCTTTGTGTATCTGCTAGAGTGTCTATATGTGAATCCTTATGTTGAGTGTGTGTGTGTGTTTCAGTGTACGAGTGTGTCTGTGTGTTTGTATGTTACTACCTTTACAACATTTCCAAGTTTAAATAGACACTTAAGAATAAAGTGCATATATACGCTTTAGTCACTTGGTCAAAAATTGCACATGTCAAAGGGGGGCCCTGATCAGGGGCCCTGATCAATGGTTAAGTCAGGGGCCCCAAAATTTCTAGTGGCGGCCCTGCTAGAAGGGGAGTCATATTTGCCTGCCTGCTGTCGGCGGCCGAGATGGCGGGTATGGTCATGACTTCAATAGTTTTCTAATATGAACAATAGTCACTCTTAACTTCTACACACTTAGAGTTAGACAACATTGAGACCTTTTTACACTACACTACCAACTTGCTAACCCATAACTATATATTTTGAGCACTTCTGCTAGATCTTTGCACGTTTGCATGCATCATACATCACCCCATATGATCTACCACATGGCTAGATTGACTGAAACAGACAATCCAACAAATACATACAGCCTACGCAGCATGTCTATATATAGAAGCCTCAGCTAGTTATTAGCATACTGAATAATGCTCTCTAGTCTAGTGTCATGGATATTCCTGAGGGGCATAGACAGAGTTGTCCTATAATAACTAACTTAGAGGGCTCAGTTACTCAGTTACTCACAATAAGTATTGAATGTTCAGGTACCGCTTTATGGAACCTACTTGATCTATTTATTTGCTCACCATACTCATGTTGTTACCCTTCTCTCTCTTTAATGGACCTCATAGTGTTTTAGTACAGGCTGGACCTGCACTGATAATATTAGTTATAATCTCCCTTATCGCACTATGCGCCAATCTTATTCGCTTGCCAGACTCTATTGTATCAGATATAATGTTAACCCGACAAGAATTATTTCATTTTTGGGTACCCACTAGCACCCTGTGCGCCCACAAAATTTTTCATATGGATGTGATGTCTTGTCTCATTCTATCTTTGTTTGTTTTGAGTTATGTAGTCATGGCTCAACTAACCACCTCCCCCCTTCCCCACATCTTAATATACCTCCTAGTTTAGGGGTGTTAATTAAACGGTTTCTCTTGCCTATGCCGCGCCATAAATAGTGTATACCTATACTTAACAACAAACCCTGTCCCTACAATGTTTATATATACCAGATCCGAGAGGGTCTTACCATGTTCTATCTGGGGTAGAAAACTTTAGTCTACTATATGCACTCTCATTAAAATTAAAAACTGAGGTTTTTGTCTGGAAATCCAAAAGTGGTTTCCATTGATAGCAATAGCCTTCCATATTTTTTCTTTTTATATGCACACATATGAGGTCCAAGAGTGGCCTCTTGTATCATTTGGGAGGCTCCCAAGAACAATGGGCATTCTATCTGTATATTATATCTCTAAACTGTCCTTTTGTAATATAATATGTATTTATGGATTTGTACCATATGAAGCTTATATGTTATTATTCTTATGTTTGTTTGTTGTTCATGTATGCCTGCCTTGAACCTCAATAAAAATATTAAAAAAAATAAATAAATAAGTGTTTATTGTCCTTTTAAATGTTAAAGTTTTTATACATGCTCAGTGCACATTGTAATAAACACATTTGTTTCCTGAGGTAATACAAAGTTACAAACACAGCTCAAATCACCTTTCTAATCCATGACACTTGTACACAGCTAAAATATGAGTGTTAGAATATTATATATAAATACAATACAGTGTTTGCATGTAAAAAAGTGAGTTCATTATGATAACTGCATAATCCTTAAATATGGTATAAATAAATACTGGTTACCACTTACACATCTATTTGTAAATTCTAAAAATGGGACATATTCCTTATCACTTTTTTATGGGAGTCTTATTAACTGGGGGGGGGGGGGGTGTTAAGGAAGTGGACAATGCTGTAAATAAATGGATTTACAAAGGGTTAATAGATGTTAGTGCCAATTTAGTTATGATCAGTTTTAAAAGGCTTAAAAAGCTATCAGCCACATAGCATGAATCTCACACCCGTCTGATACATACGACATATATCCCACCATCTAAGATATCAAAATGGTTTAAAGAGAAAGTCTCTTGCTGTGCAAAATTTTATATTTGCCATTTTTAACATAAACATAGTTTAACTAAATTAACCAATTTTGGAGTTTATCACAACCTATTGGCTGAGGCCTTTTTGGCTATTTTTCTGAACGAAAAGGCCACTTTTCATTTCAATGCGATCACAATAGCATGTTCTCAGCTCTTTCCCACAACCTGTGATTAAGGTCCTCGCTAAATTCAGTATTTTTACTATGGGGCCGAAAAGTTCTTGGAGATCAAAATTAATTTTCAAAAGACTTTCCAACACCTTTTCTAGGCCAGTTTTTACTTTTCGAATTCTGCACCTAAAGGCACTTGATAAAGCCTCAAAATGGCATTTTGGACAACTATTCCAAGACTATTTGGAAACTGTCTATTATCCTGCCCATTTGAAAACCCCTCTGAAATGAACACATGAAACTAAAGGTGTAATAGCACACGTGGTATCAATTCATTAAAGCTATATTCATTATTATTGTATAGGCTGAATTTGTTTAAACACACAGGGATAGATTACAAGTTGAGCGAGTGGAACGCTATTTAAAGTGCTTCCATAAAGGGGCAAATTTGTCTCTTTACCGGTACACATTAAATAACCAGCCAGTGACTGGTTAATGCTTGCGCTAGCTTGCGGTTTCACTTTGTGCTTAGCGCAATTAACTAGAGGTCAGACTTCTGGTTAAAAGTGAAAATACGCCCAATTGAGGACAGTAGTTTACAGTAATACAATAAAGATCAGTATTTTTATTCTTTTTAGAAACTGCACAAAGCAGTTATAAAGGGTTAAAGTTAAGGGATGTGGGGGTGTTTTAAAAGAAACAGCACCTTAAGTGCCTTTACATTGAGGTTAAGGGGACAGTCTACAATAGAATTGTTATTGTTTTAAAAGATAGATAATCCCTTTATTACCCATTCCCCATTTTTTTTGTAACCTTTGTGATTACCTTGTATCTAAAAACCTTCTTCCAGCCCCCTGATCACATGACTGTGACTGTTTATTATCCATTGTCTTGCATTTAGCATTGTAATGTGCTGAATCTTAAATAACTCCCTGTGCCTGAACACAGTATTATCTATATCAGTGTTTTTCAACCAGTGTGCCGTGAGAGATCCTCAGGTGTGCCACGGCAGACTGACAACAGTATGACATATTTTTTAAACTTTGCTTGTTTTCTACTCCCAGTGCAGGGGTAGTTTGTAGGAGGCATGGCATAACAGCACAATACATACAGTATGTGTGTGTTTGTGTGTATGTGTATATATATATGCTGTATTAGGCTACAATGTGGGATTTTTTTAACATTTTGGGATGGTGGTGTGCCACAGGATTTTTTAATGTAAAAAAGTGTGCCAAGGCAATAAAAAGGTTAAAAATCACTGATCTATATGGCCCACGTCACGTGTACTTTCTATCTCTTTGTGTTGAAAAGGAATGTAAAAAGCATGTGATTAGAGGCAGCCTTCAAGGGCTTAGAAATTAGCATATGAGTCTGCCTAGGTTTAATTTCAACTAAGAATACCAAGAGAAAAAAGCAAATTTGATGATAAAAGTAAATTGGAAAGTTGATTAAAATTACAAGTCCTATCTGAATAATAAAAGTTTAATTTTGACTAGACTGTCCTTTTAATGGGTGACTGTCTTTTCATTGTAAATATATATGTATATGCTTATATACATATATATGTATGTGTTAATATGTGCATATACACAGTAAAACACATAAATATATATGTATATATTCATATACATTCAAACTTGGTGCAGAGTATTGGCGTGTGATATTAAGATCGTGAATCACTCTTGTGAACGTACACTCCTGAATGGAGTCCCACCTCTAGCGGGTATTTCACTGAGCTCTTTAGTGACTTATGTTAGAATCCTTAATAATCGACGTATCAAGAGTACAGAGGCTATTATGCCGTTTCAGCAACTGACAAGTGTAACAGTTACAAAACTTTAACGCAAACAGTAGCATACAACCGGGTAAGTATTATTTCACTCACCCTCCGGATCCGTTGCAGCGTCCAAACCTCCAACTCAAACAACAGGTGTATACCTCTGTTGCAGGCTGTCCTTACTCAGGAACTGTTAGGGCTCTCCTAAACCCTTAACAACAAAGTTCAAATATCACACAAATTCACAGTTCCAGTGAAGGGAGGAGAGAGAGAATGATGCAGGTATATTAAAATGTATTTTTATTGATAATTCATAAAACAGACCTGGCACAGCATACAGAGAGATCCTACTGCTGACGCGTTTCCTGCCTTACTGGCAGTTCATCAGAGCATTAGGAAAGCGCTTTCCTCAGCTGTTAAATCACTTACAACTATTCAAACTTAACCAATCAGAAAAAACTTCATGGTAGTCTACATACAACGAAGCAGTACTAATTTAACCCATACTTGTATATAACTTGAATAGTAGACAATGCTTATTGATTTGTAATATTAAACAGCATACTTCTAAGAAACAATCTTAAAACAGAAAACAAACTTTAAAATAGAAAAATGGGAACTGCTAAACCAGATACGGAATAACAAAGATTTATAAAGTTAATCCATAGCTAACAAACATATCATTATTATCAGTCTATTCACTGTGGACTCTCTTCCCTTAATGGCAGAATATTGACCATGTTGCTGAAGCAATTGATTTGACACGATCGCAAACATTACCATTAATGTAAAATATAAAAGATAAATGCTAGCCGTAATAATAGTCTGCAGTCGTATCAAAGTAAACTTCTCATCAAATGTAAAAGATAAACAATATAATCAAGTCCACACGAAATAGCTGATCATATAATTGTTATAATGTATACTAGATATACATAGTATACAACTTAGAATGGTGTTTTCCACAGTCTTGGATTTAACCCACACACATAGAAGTGTGCAGACAATTGAATAAGTTTTAAACATAGTATTCATATGAAATCAATATCTGACCACTTTCGTCCTCATGTATGTATTAATTAATAGGCCCATGTCCAAGTCACAATTAATATAAGTTATTATACCTTAGCTATACTGGTGTTCTTAAGTACATGTTAACATTAAATATCTAGTAATTTACCTATCAATAAAGAGTTTAACGTCACTGATTTTATTAATTCCATAAGGAGAGCCAGTCTTTAAGGTATAGATCCAGAATATCTCTCTTTTACTGAGAGCCTGGTATCTATCTCCTCCTCTAGCACCCAAAGTAACCTGTTCTATACCTTGGAATCTAAAATGCCCTAGACGATCATCGTGCTCAAAGAAATGTTTGGCAACTGGGGTCTTTGGGGGTCTCAGCCTCTAGGGACAGTAGACTCTAATTCTGTCCTTGAGATTTCTAGAGGTGAGACCCACATATTAAAGTTTACAAAACATACAAGTAACAAGATGAACCACAAAAATTGAATTACAGTTTATCTTTTCTCTTGTTTTGTATGTTAAACCTGTATTAGTGGAAGTAAAACTATCTCCCACCGTAACATAGTCACAACTCTTGCAAGGTTTTACTCCACATTTATGAAAACCCACATTAGTGGGCAACCAAGTCCTTGACGATGTATCTCTAGTGCAGATCTTAGAGCCAACATTTTTTCTTATGTTATCACCAATAGTATCAGATCTGCTGGAGATACAGTTGCAATTATTTGAAATGCATTTAAGATCTATGTCCCTTTCTAATAAAGGCAGTCTAGTTCTGATAATGTTACATATTTCACCAAATTGCTTACTATATTTAGTGATAAAATTGATACCTTCACGTTTTTTCATTTTCTTAACATAGGTATCAACCTTGTCTTTTAGTAAATTATTCCTGTCAAAGGTCGACACCAATTTGGACATCTCCTGTAATTTGACTACATCATATCCTCTTTCAACAAGACGTTCTGTTAGACTCTCTGCGTGTTTCCAATAATCACATAAATTTGTACAGTTTCGCCTTAACCTAATGTATTGGCCCTTTGGTATTCCTTTTTTCAGGTGATTAGGATGAGAGGAGTCTGCTCTTAGTATGGTGTTACCGCTGATCTCCTTCCTATAGACTTCTGTAATTATCTTATGATCACTATTTTTTAATAGTACATCCAAATAAGGTATACTAGTATCAGATGTACTGAAAGTAAATCTTAAATTCTGATCATTGGTGTTAAGATAGTCTATGAACTCATTTAATTTTCCCATATCACCTTCCCAGATCAGAAGAACATCATCTATATAACGAGTATACACTACTATGTTCCTCTGAAAAGGGTTGGAAGCACTAAAGATTTTCATAACTTCAAAATTGGCCAAATACAAATTTGCATATGAAGGGGCAAATTTCGCCCCCATCGCTGTACCTCTGAGCTGCATAAAGAACTCTCCATTAAACATGAAATAATTCCTATTTAGTAGACAAGTAATGGCCTTAAGATGAAATCTATAAGCTCATCATCATAACCAGAGTATCTTTCAAGCATCTTTTTGATGGCTGAAATACCCAGGGAGTGTGGAATACAAGAGTAGAGTGAGACTACATCTACAGTGACAAAATAGTAACCTTCATTCCACTGTACATCTTGAATTAGTCTGTTGAGGTGCTTAGTGTCCCTAAGGAACCCCGGTAATGCTTGCACAATAGGTTGTAATTGTGCATCAACCCATTGTCCCAATCTCTCACCTAGGGAGCCAATTGCTGAAATTATTGGTCTCCCCGGGGGGGGTATCAAGGGACTTATGTACCTTTGGCAGATATTTGAAAATAGGTACTCTAGGGCTCTCTACAAAAATATATTCACTAGTTTTGGGTGTCAAAAATCGAATTCTCCAACCCCTGATCTAGAAGATGTTTTAACTCCCTTTGAAATTTAGTTGTGGGGTTAAATGTCAGTTTTTTATAAGTATCAACATCCCCTAGCTGCCTATATGCCTCTGTAAGATAATCATTTACATTCCGAACAACAATTGAGCCCCCCTTATCAGAATCAACAATCATTATGTCTTGATTATTTTTTAAACGTTTCAATGCATGTACTTCTTTATTAGTCAAATTTTTATACTTGTGTGTATCAACACTATCAACTCCACTAACCCTTTCATGTAATGACAATAAATCTTGCTCTAGAATAGAATGAAACAGCTCAATAGTGTCATTTCTTGCTTGTACAGTGTAAAAAGTACTAGGTTTTGTCTCTTTAATCAATTGTTGTTTAACTCTATTATCAGCATTGTTATCATTATCTTGTAACTCGCAGAGGGACACTATATCACATAAATCTTTAAAGTTACAATTGTCACTCAGATTTGAGGTGACCCTCTGCGTATCACAGGGTAGATCTTTTGCATTCATACTTTTAAAATGCTTAGTTAATGTTATCTTCCGCACAAACGTGTTGATATCTAGAATTGTATAAAAAAGGTTAAAGTCTCTTGCTGGTGAGAAACCTAGTCCCTTAGTGAGGACAGAGACTTTGTCTTCATCTAGCACGGTGGAAGAGAGATTGATTATTTGTCATTTGCAGTATTCTTTTTCTTCCACTGCGTTCTGCGACTGGGATACCTTGGTACAGCAGGATCTTTCCCCTGATTCTCTTCCACTTTGTCTTTGTTTTTCTTTTGTGAACTCCACGGTAGTCACCCCGTTTTTTGGCCTTGCTCCTAGTGCAAGATCCTTGTCCTCATTTGCTCTAATCGGTGTTGAGGTGGCAGGAGTAACAACCACGGAAGTTGTTGGTGTTGAGACAAAAGCAGAATTATTTTCACTAGTTCCTGCTGTACTTTCAAAGCTTGAAAATGTCACTTTCCTATTACTTTTATTTATATTCGTGTTTTTACGCTTATTCTTATTATTCTTTCTCTGTGCCCTTCTTTCGGTATTCCAACTGTACACAATATCCAGTTCATAATCTCTCGAATCCCTCTCATATTTTTTGTATTTGTGATCCGATAATTCCACATTTACGGCTAGATTTAGAGTTTTGTCGGTAACGACCCGCGTATCTAACGCTGGCTTTTTTTCCCCCGCACCTTTTAAATACCGCTAGTATTTAGAGTTCACAGAAGGGCTGCGTTAGGCTCCAAAAAGGGAGCGTATAGCATATTTACCGCCACTGCAACTCTCAATACCAGCGGTGCTTACGGACGCAGCCAGCTTCAAAAACGTGCTCCTGCACGATTCCCCCATAGAAAACAATGGGGCAGTTTGAGCTGAAAAAAAACCTAACACCTGCAAACCTAACGCAGCCCCATTGTTTCCTATGGGGAAACACTTCCTCAGTCTGCACCTAACACCCTAACATGTACCCCGAGTCTAAACACCCCTAACCTTACACTTATTAACCCCTAATCTGCCGCCCCCGCTATCGCTGACGCCTGCATATTTTTTTTAACCCCTAATCTGCCGCTCCGTACACCGCCGCAACCTACGTTATCCCTATGTACCCCTAATCTGCTGCCCCTAACACCGCCGACCCCTATATTATATTTATTAACCGCTAATCTGCCGCCCCTAATGTCGCCTCCACCTACCTACATTTATTAACCCCTAATCTGCCGACCGGATCTCACTGCTACTATAATAAAGTTATTAACCCCTAATCTGCCTCACTCCCGCCTCAATAACCCTATAATAAATAGTATTAACCCCTAATCTGCCCTCCCTAACATCGCGGACACCTAACTTCAAGTATTAACCCCTAATATGCCGACCGGACCTCACCGCTACTCTAATAAATTAATTAACCCCTAAAGCTAAGTCTAACCTTAATACTAACACCCCCCTAAGTTAAATATAATTTAAATCTAACGAAATAAATTAACTCTTATTAAATAAATTATTCCTATTTAAAGCTAAATACTTACCTGTAAAATAAACCCTAATATAGCTACAATATAAATAATAATTATATTGTAGCTATTTTAGGATTTATTTTTATTTTACAGGCAACTTTCAAATTATTTTAACTAGGTACAATAGCTATTAAATAGTTATTAACTATTTAATAGCTATCTAGCTAAAATAAAGAGAAATTTACCTGTAAAATAAAAACTAACCTAAGTTACAATTACCAAGTGGGGGGAGGGGAGCGCTCAGGAAGGAGCTGTGAGTAGGACTTTATTAAAAGTGGTAGTGTGGGCCAATCTTTGATTGGTATAAGTTGTGAATATGACTATCTGTGGTGAATAAATATAAATATAAATTAAATAAATCAATATATGATTGGTATGTATGAGTTCGTTCTCTCAATTTAGTGTGTGTGTATTGGTTAGTCACTCTGTGGCTAAATCTATTAGTGAATATTCAAAAAATATATTAAATAATTATATATGAATGAATATATAAATGAATCTTGGAGTGTGTTGGTATAAGTTTATGACATAAAGCAAAAACAAAATACAATGGACTATGATTTTACTATAAGAGTATTTTACTAAAAAGGATGAATTGTTACACAAACATATTATTAAAAACACATTAAGAGTTCCAAAATACACTTGCAATCAAATTGTGTGCAAATCTAAATGATTCATTCATATATTCCAAATGGCAGTAATCATATGTTATCGCCAGATCTTTCATAAACTCAAAATAGCAACATATAGTGCATATCCCAAAAGAGGCAACACATGTAGCAGTTTAAATCATATATATACTGTTACAAAGGTGAAGCGTATTCTATGAGAGTCTATGGGGTTAGTGCACAGAAAAAGCAGTGTATCAATACAGAGACATAAATTGGAACAATATCGGCATAAAAACACATAAACACATAAAAAACACATAAAAAAGGACTGCCTGTATGTACATAGGCAATTACTGTTCAAAACGTAGCTATTGATTGCTAGTATAGTATGTTAAATGTTCCCGAGATACTAATTAGTCAGGGAGGAGCAATGAACACACTACAAAAGAGCCACAAGAATCACATAGGAACATCCAGTCTTGATAAAGGCGCATCTATAGCGCTGAAACGCATAGATTTGATATCCAGTGTGACCAGGCTCTAGTGAGAGAACGAGAGATCCGTTCAGGAACCACTCCCCCCACGACCCGACTATCTGATTGGACCTCCGAGGACCATAAGCAAACCACATACACGCCAGGATAAGAAGGGATTGCCGGGAAGCCTTAACGGCAAGACGCCGAAGTGATAAGTGGGGTTAGTGCACAGAAAAAGCAGTGTATCAATACAGAGACATAAATTGGAACAATATCGGCAGATAAATATCACATAAAAAACACATAAAAAAGGACTGCCTGTATGTACATAGGCAATTACTGTTGCTTGTAGTTTCAAAACGTAGCTATTGATTGCTAGTATAGTATGTTAAATGTTCCCGAGATACTAATTAGTCAGGGAGGAGCAATGAACACACTACAAAAGAGCCACAAGAATCACATAGGAACATCCAGTCTTGATAAAGGCGCATCTATAGCGCTGAAACGCTTAGATTTGATATCCAGTGTGACCAGGCTCTAGCGAGAGAATGAGAGATCCGTTCAGGAACCACTCCCCCCACGACCCGACTATCTGATTGGACCTCCGAGGACCATACGCAAACCACATACACGACAGGATAAGAAGGGATTGCCGGGAAGCCTTAACGGCAAGACGCCGAAGTGATAAGTGACTCGCAACCCGCAGCAGAAACCTTTGAAGTAACCTTCCACAAAAAAACCCATGTAATTGGAGAGGAGGTAAGGGATATCAGTAGTATGGCAAGGGGGAGCACCGCTTCACTCCGTTTGATTTCCACCGCTCAGTTATTGAGCCCTTTCAAACAGCTACTTCACATAATTTTAACTGCTCAGCATTTTTAACAGGGACAAATCACCCTTGGATATAATACAAACAGTTGTGGCCACAACTTATATCTTAAACCTCACTAACAGAACCGTCACTAGACGATTAACGTGTATACACAATCCATCAGAGGTTTTGATCGGGAACATTTAACATACTATACTAGCAATCAATAGCTACGTTTTGAAACTACTAGCAACAGTAATTGCCTATGTACATACAGGCAATCCTTTTTTATGTGTTTTTTATTTGATATTTACCTGCCGATATTGTTCCAATTTATGTCTCTGTATTGATACAATGCTTTTTCTGTGCACTAACCCCAAAGACTCTCATAGAATACGCTTCACCTTTGTAACAGCATATATATGATTTAAACTGCTACATGTGTTGCCTCTTTTGGGATATGCACTATATGTTGCTATTTTGAGTTTATGAAAGATCTGGCGATAACATACGATTACTGCCATTTGGAGTATATGAATGAATCATTTAGATTTGCACACAATTTGATTGCAAGTGTATTTTGGAACTCTTAATGTGTTTTTAATAATATGTTTGTGTAACAATTCATCCTTTTTAGTAAAATACTCTTATAGTAAAATCATAGTCCATTGTATTTTGTTTTTGCTTTATGTCATAAACATACCAACACACTCCAAGATTCATTTATATATTCATTCATATATAATTATTTAATATATTTTTTGAATATTCACTAATAGATTTAGCCACAGAGTGACTAACCAATACACACACACTAAATTGAGAGAAAGAAATCATACATACCAATCATAGATTGATTTATTTAATTTATATTTATATTTATTCACCACAGATAGTCATATTCATAACTTATACCAAACAAAGATTGGCCCACACTACCACTTTTAATAAAGTCCTACTCACAGCTCATTCCTGAGCGCTCCCCTCCCCCCACTTGGTTTGTTTCTTCACACATCTGATTTTGGGAGAGATCAGATTCAGGGGTAGCATTGCTGAGTCTGACACAGTATCACCACACTCTTTTTGCACTAAGTTACAATTACACCTAACACTACACTATACTTTAATAAATTATTCCTATTTAAAACTAAATACTTACCTGTAAAGTAAACCCTAAGATAGCTACAATGTAATTAATAATTACATTGTAGCTATTTTTGGATTTATATTTATTTTACAGGTAACTGTTTAATAACTACCTAGCTAAAAGAAATACAATATTACCTGTAAAATAAATCCTAATCTAAGTTACAATTAAACCTAACACTACACTATCATTAAATTAATTACCTACAAATAACTACAATTAAATACAAAATTACATAAACTAACTAAAGTACAAAAAATAAAAAAGCTAAGTTACAAAAAATTAAAAAAAAAGTTACAAACATTTTAAAAATATTACAACAATTTTAAGCTAATTACACCTAATCTAAGCCCCCTAATAAAATAACAAAGCCCCCCAAAATAAAAAATGCCCTACCCTATTCTAAATTAAAAAAGTTCAAAGCTCTTTTACCTTACCAGCCCTTAAAAGGGCCTTTTGCGGGGCATGCCCCAAAGAAAACTGCTCTTTTGCATGTAAAAGAAAAATACAACCCCCCCCAACATTAAAACCCACCACCCACATACCCCTAATCTAAAAAAAAAAAAACCTTAAATAAACCTAACACTACCCCCCTGAAGGTCATCCTACCTTGAGTTGTCTTCAGCCAGCCGACCCACCGATGAAACCGAAGAGGAGATCCGGAGCGGCAGAAGTGATCCTCCAAGGGGCACTGAAGAAGTCTTCCATCCGATGAAGTGATCCTCCAGGCGGCGCAGAGAAAGTCTTCCATCCGGGCAATGTCATCTTCCAAGCGGCACTGAAGAAGTCTTCCATCCGGGCGATGTCATCTTCCAAGCGGGGTCTTCAATCTTCTTCAGGATCCATCTTCCTTCCGCCGACGCGGAACATCCTTCTTCCCCGACGGACTACCGACGAATGAAGGCTCCTTTAAGGGACGTCATCCAAGATGGCGTCCCTCGAATTCTGATTGACTGATAGGATTCTATCAGCCAATCGGAATTAAGGTAGGAAAAATCTGATTGGCTGATTGAATCAGTCAATCAGATTGAGCTCGCATTCTATTGGCTGATCGGAACAGCCAATAGAATGTGAGCTCAATCTGATTGGCTGATTGGATCAGCCAATCGGATTGAACTTGAATCTGATTGGCTGATTCAATCAGCCAATCAGATTTTTCCTATCTTAATTCCGATTGGCTGATAGAATCCTATCAGCCAATCGGAATTCGAGGGACGCCATCTTGGATGACGTCCCTTAAAGGAGCCTTCATTCGTCGGTAGTCCGTCGGGGAAGAAGGATGTTCCGCGTCGGCGGAATGAAGATGGATCCTGAAGAAGAAGATTGAAGACCCCGCTTGGAAGATGACATCGCCCGGATGGAAGACTTCTTCAGCTCCGCTTGGAAGATGACATCGACCGGATGGAAGACTTCTTCTGCGCCGCCTGGAGGATCACTTCATCGGATGGAAGACTTCTTCAGCGCCCCTTGGATGATCACTTCTGCCGCTCCGGATCTCCTCTTCGGTTCCATCGGTGGGTCAGCTGGCTGAAGACAACTCAAGGTAGGATGATCTTCAGGGGGGTAGTGTTAGGTTTATTTAAGGGGGGTTTGGGTTAGATTAGGGGTATGTGGGTGGTGGGTTTTAATGTTGGGGGGTTGTATTTTTCTTTTACAGGCAAAAGAGCAGTTTTCTTTGGGGCATGCCCCGCAAAAGGCCCTTTTAAGGGCTGGTAAGGTAAAAGAGCTTTGAACTTGTTTAATTTAGAATATGGTAGGGCATTTTTTTTTATTTTGGGGGGCTTTGTTATTTTATTATGGGGCTTAGATTAGGTGTAATTAGCTTAAAATTGTTGTAATATTTTTAAAATGTTTGTAACTTATTTTTTTATTTTTTGTAACTTAGCTTTTTTTATTTTTTGTACTTTAGTTAGTTTATGTAATTGTATTTAATTGTAGTTATTTGTAGGTAATTAATTTAATTAATTTAATGGTAGTGTAGTGTTAGGTTTAATTGTAGCTTAGGTTAGGATTTATTTTACAGGTAATTTTGTATTTCTTTTAGCTAGGTAGTTATTAAATAGTTAATAACTATTTAATAACTATTCTAACTAGCTAAAATAAATACAAAGTTACCTGTAAAATAAATATAAATCCTAAATAGCTACAATGTAATTATTAATTACATTGTAGCTATCTTAGGGTTTATTTTACAGGTAAGTATTTAGTTTTAAATAGGAATTTTATTAAAGTATAGTGTAGTGTTAGGTGTAATTGTAGCTTAGGTTAGTTTTTATTTTACAGGTAAATTTCTCTTTATTTTAGCTAGGTAGCTATTAAATAGTTAATAACTATTTAATAGCTATTGTACCTAGTTAAAATAATTTGAAAGTTTCCTGTAAAATAAAAATAAATCCTAAGATAGCTACAATATAATTATTATTTATATTGTAGCTATATTAGGGTTTATTTTACAGGTAAGTATTTAGCTTTAAATAATTTAATTTTTAGGAATAATTTATTTAATAAGAGTTAATTTATTTCGTTAGATTTAAATTATATTTAACTTGGGGGGGGTGTTAGTGTTAAGGTTAGACAGCTTTAGGGGTTAAAAAATTTATTAGAGTAGCGGTGAGGTCCGGTCGGCATATTAGGGGTTAATACTTGAAGTTAGGTGTCGGCGATGTTAGGGAGGACAGATTAGGGGTTAATACTATTTATTATAGGGTTATTGAGATGGGAGTGAGGCGTATTAGGGGTTAATAACTTTATTATATTAGCGGTGAGGACCGGTCAGCAGATTAGGGGTTAATAATTGTAGGTAGGTGGAGGCGACGTTGGGGACGGCAGATTAGGGGTTAATAAATATAATATAGGGGTCGGCGGTGTTAGGGGCAGCAGATTAGGGGTACATAGGGATAACGTAGGTGGCGGCGGTGTGCGGTCGGCAGATACGGGGTTACATTTTTTTAATAGAGTGGCGGCGATGTGGGGGGGCCTCGGTTTAGGGGCATATAGGTAGTTTATGGGTGTTAGTGTACTTTAGAGCACAGTAGTTAAGAGCTTTATGAACCGGCGTTAGCCCAGAAAGCTCTTAACTCCTGACTTTTTTCTGCCCCTGGAGTTTTGTTGTTAGATTTCTAACGCTCACTTCAGCCAAGACTGTAAATACCGGCGTTAGAAAGATCCCATTGAAAAGATAGGATACGCAAATGGCGTAGGGGGATCTGCAGTATGGAAAAGTCGCGGCTGGAAAGTGAGCGTTAGACCCTTTCCTGACTGACTCTAAATACCAGCGGTAGCCCAAAACCAGCGTTAGGAGCCTCTAACGCTGGTCTTGATGGCTAACGCCAAACTCTAAATCTGGCCGTTAGTTTCTCTAGTGTTTCATCAAGTTGATTTTGAAATGGCACAAGTTTTTCTTCATTTTTGAAAGACTCTAGTTGTTTATCCAAATTTTCAAGCTCAATCAGTATATTCTCTCTTTGCTCCTTTTTGAATTTCACCAATTTTTCCATTTAATATCAAAGAACACTCTGTAAGTGACTGATTCCAAGTAAACATAAAATCTGGATACTCTTTATGGAAGGCTGGATATTTCTTCATCCGTAACCCTCTTGGAATTTTCTTTTCCTCAAAGTACTGTTCTAGGAATTCTATATCCCACCATAATTTAAGTTCTTTGATATGTATTTTTTCTTTGTTCATGTATAAAGTTACCAATTCTACTTTGTTCTCAACTGTTGCTGTACCTTTAAATAATTGTTCAGATCTCTCTCTCCTATGTTTATCGTCAAAACCAGCCATATCTGTATAAATCCGTAGTCGTCTTGTTAGGATATTAGTATAGATCACACTGTCAATGTCCACACGGAGATAAATACACAACTGTAAACATTCAAACTTGGTGCAGAGTTCTCTATTTTAAAGTTTGTTTTCTGTTTTAAGATTGTTTCTTAGAAGTATGCTGTTTAATATGACAAATCAATAAGCATTGTCTACTATTCAAGTTATGTACAAGTATGGGTTAAATTAGTACTGCTTCGTTGTATGTAGACTACCTTGAAGTTTTTTCTGATTGGTTAAGTTTGAATAGTTGTAAGTGATTTAACAGCTGAGGAAAGCGCTTTCCTAATGCTCTGATGAACTGCCAGTAAGGCAGGAAACGCGTCAGCAGTAGGATCTCTCTGTATGCTGTGCCAGGTCTGTTTTATGAATTATCAATAAAAATACATTTTAATATACCTGCATCATTCTCTCTCTGGAACTGTGAATTTGTGCGATATATTCATATACATATATATTTTTATTTTGCTGCCCAACGCTGCACAATCTTCTCCCCAAAACACTTTTGCACTCATGTCATTCAGGTAGAATCCATCCTTATTGTACAGATTATCCCCAACAAGGTCAGCCCAGTACTCTAAAAAGTCAAAGCCCTCATTTTTACAGCATGCTTTTAACCAGGAATTAACTGTCCTTAGCAGGAGTGAAAGGGCTATTGTATCTGTCAGGTTCAGGTAACTTCCCGGTTTCCATATCGAAAGTAGGTACTTAAAGGGACAGTTTACTAAAAAATGCTCTCCCCTTTAATTTGTTCCCAATGATCCACTTTACCTGCTGGAGTGTATCAAATTGTTGGCAATTATTTCCTTTACCCTTATATTGGCGTTTCTGGCCTTAGGTCCAAGCTAGAGACAAGCTGTGTAAACACAGCCAGCAGAAGAAATTACACTCCCAGTGGGGTATAGAAGATAATGTAAAAAAAAAAAAAAATTCCATTGTTCTTTCCAAGTATTGGTCTTTGGTTTACGGACAGCTATAAAATAAAGAAGCAAGTATATGTACATAATGTGATAAGGTAATGAGACCTGATTATACCTACAAGTTCAACCCATTGTATTAGGTTGTGGCTCCAAACACAAATCACCTTTTTTTATATACACTAATAAACCTTAAAGGGATACTAAACCCACATTTTTCTTTTGTGATTCGGATAGAGCATGTAATTTAATCTACTTTCTAATTTACTCCTATTATAAATCTTTCCCCGTTCTCTTGTTATCTTTATTAGCGCTGCTGAATCTGTTGGCGCTCTACAAATAACCGATAATAATAATTTGAAAAAGCAAGAATGAAATCTTTGGAGCTAAGCCAATTTTAGGTTCAGCACCTGGGTTGCGTTTGCTGATTGGATGGCTAAATGTAGCCACCAATCAGCAAGCGCTATCCAGGGTCTGAACCAAAAATGGTCCGGCTTCAAAGCTTTCATTCCTGATTTTTTCAAATAAAGATACCAAGAGAACGAAGAAAATTTGATAATAGGAGTAAATTAGAACGTTTCTAAAAATTGCATGCTCTATCCGAATCATGAAGGGAAAAAATGGGGTTAGTATCCCTGTAAAAAGCAACTTCTCATACATTTTATACTTTGCAATTGGTAAAAAAAAGTAATTGGAGACACTTTAAAGGGACAGTCTCCCCTTTAATTTGTTCCCAATGATCCACTGCTGGAGTGTATTAAATTATTTACAAGTAACTCCTTTACCCTTATATTGGCATTTGAAATAGCTGATTTAGCATGTGGTATCCCCACCTTTTCTGAAAGTTTGTGGGCTCAAGTCAAAGCTATAGATAAGCTGTGTAAACACTGCCAGCAAATGAAATTACACTCCCAATGGGGTATAGAAGAGATACAGTAATAAAATGTTAGATGTCCATTGTTCTCTCCAAGTATTGGTGATTGGTTTAAGGACAGATATAAGATAAACAAACAGGTACATGTACACAATGTGATTAAGTAATGAGATCTGATTATACCTATAAGCTTAACCCATTTTATTAGGTTGTGGCTTCAAAACACAACAACAGGTCTTTAATATACAGTAATAAACCTTAAAAAGCACATTTTGATATTTTTTTTACTCTGCAGTTGGTAAAAAAAAGTAATGGGAAACACATTAAGGCAAAAACAATTTTACAGTATACTGTCCCTTTAAGGGAAAAACTATTTTACAGTAACTGTCCCTTTATCACACAAAAAGGGCTTTTCTGGAGCTTTCACTGCTGTGGGCTTTAAACAAACAAATCCATTTTGCATTGTGATCACTGGAGAATCTCAAAAATCAATTTGGGCAGAATGCAAGTGACCATTTTGTGAGCAAATTGCTCATATTTTGTAATCAACACGTTTGTAGCTTAACGCCTGGTAGAATGAAAAAAAAAACATTAAAAAAAATGCCAAAAAACACTCAAATTAAATACAAATTTTTCACACAGCGTAAACTGGAATAGAACCTAGATTTAAAATGATGCTTTTGTGAAGTCATTTAGCATATAGCATTTGTTTATTATTAATTAGGTTACTTTTCTTTTATAATCTTATTTACTTTTTTTTTTAAAAGCCTAAAACATGCTGCAGTTTTCTTTTTCATTTCTTTGTTTCTTTTTTTTGTGGTTTTCAGTCTCATAAATAAGAAACTGTGTATATGGAATTTTTGACACAAGAAGCATGAAACTATGGGAATGTTTGCAAAATAGCTATAAAGTATTTTTTAATAATTATTATTTCCACTGAAACAGTTATATTTTTCAAACTTAATTCTGCATTATTGTACAAAAAAAAAAAGTATGACTGTATGATGGGAATAAGTGAGACTCGATGTGCATGAAATATTTGAATTTCTCTGCTACTGGCATCATGCCAAACAATTAACGGATCAGGGGGCCTGTTATCAAAGCATATTCTGTGTATGGTGTCAGTTACTACAGCAGATGGTCCAAGATAGAGAAAGAGGCTGCTACTGATTTAAAGGATGGTGCAGCTGGAGGCAAATTTTAGGACATTAGCTCCCTTATTCATATATTCTTCATATACATTATAAAAATGTCAGTGTTGATTTTAAATTGAGACATCATAGTCAGGCTTCTAGGGTATAATTCCATTTTACTAATTAAACTGTATTGTGATATTTCCATATTCATCGTGGGCGTGTATTCAGAGAATCTAGGAGTGGTAACAAACTGATAAATATGTCTGAGTCTTACACTTGGCGCCTGGCCATAACGTAACCCTTTACCTCCTACAGTCACATTAGACACCTTAATTGAAATGTGTTCCTGTATATATCATGTGTCACATTGGTGCTTATGTGACTTGCTAGACAAGAAATTATAGTTAAAGGTGAGACCCTCTTTTCTTCAAAATGTTCTGTTTTTATTATTTTATTAAACAAGTTATATTTTTCTTTGTTGCATCTAAAAGAGGGAACTGTAATATGTATTAAAGGGTTTTTTTTCTTCATTTTTTTAGCAGATGGTATTGCACTAAAAATGAAGGGCTAGATTACAAGTGGAGCAAGAGTTAAGCTTTTTGTGCTCATATTACAAGTTTTAAAAATGTATTTTGTGCAAGTGGTTACCAGAGTAGTGCAAAAATCCTATCCTAACAAATTATCATGTGCGTATCTATTCCCCCCTAGAAACCAATAGAGAAAAAAAAGTAGAAAAAACCTTCACCTGACTATTGCGCAAACACGATCACATTTTCGCATTCCCCATAGAAGTCAGAGAAAAAAAACCACAATGTACTGTAGGATATTTGCATTAGCAAATGCAAAATTATTACAGTAAATATATAGTTAAAATCTTTATTAAATATGAATATTGCATAAATATATTTTATCATGTTTTCATCTAATTAGAGGCAAAGGGCTCTAATGCACTTATTTATATGTGTATATGTGTGTACATATGTATTTATGTGTTTACATGTGTATGTGTATACATATACTGTACATACATACATATATATCTTTAGCAATGTATCTGTATGTATATCAATGTTAAAGTACTTTGGCGGCTTTTTTTTTCTAATACCCGAGATCTCATTATTATTATTATCAGGTATTTGTAGAGCACCAACAGATTCCGCAGCGCTGTAAACATAGTCGGTGTACAGGATAGCTTTTGTAGGGATCAAGTGGGTAGAGGGCCCTGCCGAGAGTTTCACTGTTGTAGTTGGCTCTTATGAAGGCGATCTGCAAACAGCTGGGCTCATAGGCTTACATTCTAAGGGGTTCAAGGGGAAAGCAATGGAGTTAGGAAAGATTAGTGTTGGTTGTATGCATCCCTGAATAGTAGAATTTTTAGGGAGTGCTTGTAACTGTTTAAACTAGGGGAGAGTCTTGTGGAGTGAGGCAGGGAGTGCCACAAGATGGGGGCCAGTCTGGAGAAGTCATGTAAACGGGAATGTGAGGAAGTAACAAGAGAGGAGGAGAGGAGGAGATCCTGAGCTGATTGAAGGGGACGGGAGGGAGAGTATCTGGAGACAAGTTCTGAAATTTAGAGGGGAGCAGTGCAGTTGAGGGCTTTGTATGTCAGAGTGAGGATTTTGTGTTTAGTCCTAGAGGCAAAAGGAAGCCAATGTAGGTATTGGCAGAGAGGCGCAGCAGATAAAGAGCGACGAGTAAGGAAGATGAGCCTGGCAGAGGCATTCATAATGGATTGTAAAGGAGCTATGCGGCAGGTGGGGAGACCAGAGAGGACGGAGTTGCAGTAGTCGAGGCGGGAAAGGATGAGAGAGTGGATTAACATCTTAGTTGTATCTTGTTGTAAGGAAATGTCTAATTTTAGAGATGTTTCATATCTTTGATCCCTTATAAATTTTGTGTGCAGTATATTTTTTAAAACATTGTGTTAATATCAGTTTTAACTGTACTTTGTAATGTATTTTTGAAGTGCTTGTGTAACCACAGCTGTGTGATCACGGTAAGGATTGTAGCATAAATCGATTGTGCTCAACTTGTAATATCATCGCAATTAAAAAGGCTTGTGAAAACATGATATCCCTTGTGCAAAATTGTTTGCGCCTCACTTGTAATCTAGCTCTAAATGTTTTCTTTTTTTTATCTTATATTTGAATATTTATATTTATACTTGTATATATTTTTGCATGCTTTATTTCCTATGTCTTTCATAGTTTGGTTTTAACCAAACCCCTCTGAAAATTCATAATCCTTTTCCTGGTTGTACTTTAACAGGACATAAAAGTCTAGTAAGTAAATACCTTCTAATATGTGTATTGATTGGCTCAAATGTTATCCAACATGAATTTTAACATGGGGCCTCAAAAAAACTATCTGAAATACATTATGCACCTTTGCTATCCAGCATGAATAGTGTAGTTGGCACTTTACTACTGCACACATAATACATATTAACCATGTGTTTGTAATACCAAAACAAAAATACAAGTTGTATGGATTGATGGTTCTATTGACTGACACCTGAGCTTATGTCAAATGGAGTAAAATAAAGCAATGCGTTATTAGAACAGATTATTCTGTTTACATTATACATTCATTCAATTAAAGCGATATTAAACAGTATGAGATTGTAATATACATTTTTTTATAATAACGTTTACTTAAATAACTGTAATGTACTTTTATTATTTATGTTGGCCCCTTTTCTTGTAATTTATATCTGGAAATTGTTTTTGTTTTTTTAAATACCACTAAGTTTCTTTAAAGTAATGGACACGGCCATGTTTAAAATTAAGTTTTAACCTTATATTACTGTCCTGCTGCAAACAATTCGGAACAGATATAAAACAGGCAATAGCACAGACTAATACAAACAAGGTAGTCTGGGTTTCCACAAACTCCACTTTATTGCCTGGTTCATATATATCTTTAAATTCAAAGTTAGACCAGCACTTGCCCCAGGCACTCTGACACAGCTGTGGGCCACTGTCAAGCCCACTATCCAAGTAGAAAAATACAGCAATGTTGTGTCAGAAATATAAATCCCTTTATTACTTGAGCATAGGGATCAACATAGAACACAACGTTTTGGGGTGGTCCCCTTAGTCATGTGATACCAATCTGTGATTCAATGCCATAATTTAAATGTAACATAGCAACCAGTGTATTGTATCCGGTTAAATATCCCAAAACACAAACACAAGATACATTTTTTACAAAGTTTCAATTTGGGGTTATTCACCAAATCCATAGTATGTTGTCAGTAAAAAACAGACCAATTAATTTCTTTATTTAACCCTTTGGGTTCCATAGTATCTAATCTAAATAGCCAGAAAACCTCACGTTGCTTTAGAAGAAGTTCGATGTTGCCCCCCCCCGTCTTGGAGTGTCAATCCTTTCTATTACCTGAAAGCGCAACTGGCTAATTTGTTGACCAAATGTCAGGGGTTTTTCCCTGCTTTGTTTGCCATGTGCTGCTGGCAGCCATTTTACTCAACTCTCTTACTGAATCTGGTGCAGAGTGTGTGATGTGGCTCATTTCCTGCACACCCTCTTATGGCCAGACTGGTAAACATCATCCGGGTGAGACAGGTTGCAGTCTCAGAATTGTGATGTCATCACTTATTATTTAAAGGGTCTCTGTTCAGTATGCTTTGCCCTTGCATTGTCTCAGACCTGTTTGTGAGTTCCTGTGCTCCTGTTCCTCTGTATTACCTGGCTGTCTGACGTCCCTTCTGGTTCCTGATCCCTGGCTTGTTCCTGACTCTGCTGTTCTCCTTGTTACTGATTCCAGCTTGTCTGACTACTTGCTTTGGCTCCTTACTCAGCTTGTCTGACTACCAGCTCTTGCTTTCACTCCTGGCTTGTTATTTGACTTGAGGACTTTTTATTATTTTTTGTTATTAATAAAGGTGTGATTATTTTTGCACTTCTCGTCTCAGTCTGATTCCTGGCACCCTGACATTACGCAAGGGCCATGAATCCTGATGGTGCTAATAATCCACCTTTACCTACCATAATTTCCAGGATGGATGAACAGGATCACTGCTTGGATCAATTTGCTCTAGCCCTGCAAACCATGTTGACTCGCACTGCACATTTGGAACAGAGTGTCCCACAAGTTATGGCCTTTTTCTGCTGCTGCACCTAGTCTTAACAGGAGCATGTTCAGTTCTACACCTCTACCTCAGGGATATGGAGGTGATCCTATTCAGTGCAGAGGGTTTTTGAACCAGGTGGGCATTTACTTTGAGATATTATCTGAGGTGTTTCCCTCTGACAGAGCTAAGGTGGGATTTCTCATCTCGTTACTCTCTGACACAGCTCTTGCCTGGGCAAATCCCTTGTGGGAGACTAATAAACCTGTGATTTCAAATTACCCTGAATTTGTGGTCTCCTTTCAAAGGGTTTTTGGTGATCAGGCTCGCTCCTCCTCTGTTGCTAAACGACTCATGTCCATTAAGGAAGGTATGAGATCTGTTGCTCAGTGTGCCATTGAGTTCTGTATGCTTGCCGCAGAGGTAAGTTGGAACAATGAAGCCCTTGTTGCCGCCTTCTTTCATGTGCTCTCTAATGCGATTAAAGACGAAGTTGCTGCCAGAGATTTACCAGAGGGTCTTGAGGCATTGGTGTCTTTTTTAATCCTAATTGACATCAGACTAAATTAGAGGTCCTCTTTCAAGGAGCACTTGCGGAAGCCTCCAGTTCCATTGTCTCCTACGTGTTTGTTCCGACCCAAGCCTCCCTCTCCTCCAATGCCTCCTGGTCCAGAGTCACCAGGTACTGCTGAGCCAATGCAGTTGGGATTCACGCGTCTCTCCATGGCAGAGAGGGCCTTTAGGAGGAGGGAGGGGCTCTGCCTCTATTGTGAGTTACAGGGCCACCTTTAAAGTCTTGTCCTACACGACCGGGAAATGCTTGTACCTAAGGTCCTGTTGGGGGCAGACCTTTGGTGGTTTATCCTCGTTCCTGGAACTGCTAAAGGAGAAACCTTTGGTCACGGTTGTCCTTTCCTGGGTGGACTCCTCCATAGTCATCCAGGCTATTGTTGACTCCGGTGCTGCGGGCTATTTCATTGACAGTGCTTTTGTATCAAAGCACTCCATTCCTGTATTGCCTTGGTCCATTCCGCTTGCTATTGAGGCCATTGATGGAAGGCCGCTTCAGCCCGCACTTATTACTCATGAAACCGATCTGTTATCCATGGCTGTTGGGGCTCTCTATTTTGAAACCCTCCAGCTCCAGGTGATAAACTTTCCGCATTATCCTGTTTTTCTGGGTTATCCCTGGCTCCAAAAGAACAATCCCAGTCTCGACTTGCACAGGTCCGAAATTTTGTCATGGTCTCAGCAATGTATTTCCACTTGTCTTCGGAAACCATTCAAAGTCTTGTACACTTCTTTGGTATCTCAATTGTCAGAGGAGTACCGAGAGTTCCTAGATGTTTTTGACAAGGTGCATGTCAGTATATTGCCTCCTCACCGGTCTTATGAGTGTGCCATAGACCTGCAACCCGGAGCCATTCCTCTTCGGGGCCGGGTTTACCCTCTGTCTGTTGCAGAGAATTGTGCTATAGAGGAGTATGTTGCTGATGCTCGGTTGCGGGGGATCATCTGCAAATCCTGCTCTCCTGCAGGGGCTGGCTTCTTCTTTGTGAAGAAAAAGGGTGGCGAGTTAAGACCATGCATCTATTATAGGGGTCTTAATCGTCATCATTAAGAATGCTTACCCTATTCTGCTCATTACGGAACTCTTTGAGCACCTCAAATGAACTACGGCCTTTTTTAAACTTGATTTAAGAGGAGCTTACAATCTCGTTAGGATCAAGAAGGGCCACGAATGGAAAACAACATTTAACACCAGGAGCGGGCATTATGAATATCTTGTAATTCCTTTGGCCTGTGTAATGCTCCTGCTGTTTTTCAGGAATTTTTTAATGATGTCCTACAAGATATGTTGCAACAGTGTGTTGTAGTGTACTTAGACGACATCCTCATACACTCACCCACCATTGAGGCTCATCGTTCTGATGTCACACGGGGACTTCAGAGACTATGTGAGAATGGCCGGTTTTGTAAATTAGAGAAATTTGAGTTCCATCAGACTCAAGTAACCTTCCTAGGTTATGTTATCTCTGTTGCAGGGTTCTCCATGGATCCTGACAAGTTGTCTGCAGTTCTGCAGTGGCCTCGCCCAGTTGGTCTTCGGTCCATTCAACGTTTTATGATCTTTGCCAATTACTATAGAAAGTTTATTAAAAACTTTTCTTTCTTGGTCAAAGCTATCACATACATGACCTGTAAAGAGAATGATCCACTTGATTGGTAACCTACTGCCATTAAGGCCTTTGATAGTCTTAAGACTACCTTTGCTGCCGCTCCAGTTCTGGCTCATCCTAACCCTGTCCTGCCTTTCATTCTTGAGGTCGATGAATATGAGACTGGAGTAGGTGCCTTCATGTCTCAACATCCTACGCCTGATAGTTCCTTGCACCCGTGCGGTTTCTTCTCTAAGAAATTATCTCCAGCAGAGTGCAATTATGAAATTGGTGATAGGGAATTACTGCCCATAATTTTTGCACTCAAGGAATGGAAGCATCTTCTCGAGGGTACTAGCGTACCAGTCATTGTTGAGCTCCCTGTTTCCAATGGCAATACTGTTATCCTAATGGTGGTTGACCGTTTTTCTAAAATGTCAAATTGCATTCCCATGAAGAAGCTGCCTACCGTTCAGGAGCTTGCTTCAATTTTTGCCTGAGAGGTCTTCCGTTTACATGGGTTACCCAAGGAGATAGTGTCGGACCAGGGTAGCTAGTTTGTCTTCAGATTTTGGCGTTCCTTTTGTGCTCAAAGGGGGATCCAGTGTTCCTTCTCCTCGGCATATCACCCTCAATCCAATGGGGCTGTGGAACGGTCTAATCAAGCTCTGGAACAGTTCCTCCATTGCTATGTCTCAGATCACCACAATAATTGATTGGAACTGTTACCTTGGGCAGAGTTTGCTCGTAATAGTGCTATTAATGCTTCCTCTCAGTTATCCCCGTTCATGGCGAATTATGGGTTTCAACCATCCTTGTTGCCCAATTCATTCATTATTCAGGGTATTCTGGATTTGGAGGAGCATCTCCGGCAACTCCGTTCCACGTGGGTGCAGATTCAGGATTGCCTTCATCGTTCTACGCAGCGCCAAAAGTTCCAGGCTGATTGTAGGCGTCTGCCCGCGCCTTCCTAGTTGGTGAGAGGGTTTGGCTGTCCTCCCACAACTTGAACCTTCATGTGCCTTCCAATAAACTAGCTCCCCATTATTTTGGTCCTTTTCAAAAACTCTGACGGGTTAATCCAGTGGCCTACTCTCTTGACCTTCCTCCTGCAATGCGCATCTCCAATGTTTTTCATGTCTCCCTTGAAACCATTATTTTGTAATAAGTTTACCACTGTTGTTGCCTTGTCCCTATCCTATCTCTGTTGACAACCATGAAGAATATGAGGTCAGCAGCATTATTGACTTTCGTATGTCCAGGGGCCGTGTACAGTATTTGGTTCACTGGAGGGGTTACGGTCCGGAGAAGCATTCATGGGTTCCCTCTGCTGATGTTCATGCTCCCGCCCTCCTCTGTGCCTTCCATGCCCATTTCCCCAATAAGCCTTTTGTCCTCCCACGGTGAGGGGTCATTGAGGGGAGGGTACTGTCAGGGTTTTTTCCCTGCTTTGTTTGTCATGTGCTGCTGGCAGCCATTTTACTCAACTCTCTTACTGAATCTGGTGCAGAGTGTGTGATGCTGCTCATTTCCTGCACGCCCTCTTATGGCCAGACTGGTGAACATCATCCGTGTGCAGTCTCAGAATTGTGATGTCATCACTTATTATTTAAAGGGCCTCTGTTCAGTATGCTTTGACCTTGTGTTGTCTCAGACCTGTTTGTGAGTTCCTTTGTTCCTGTTCCTGTGTATTACCTGGCTGTCTGATGTCCCTTCTGGTTCCTGATCCCTGGCTTGTTACTGACTTAACCTCTTGTCTTTTACCTTAGTGGCCATTTTACTTGTCAATTCATCTCTTGGAACAGATTTAACCTCAGAGATAACCTGATTAATCAAAGTCTTAGTGTAAACTCTTGCAAGAAATGTATTACCCATATCCCCTAGCCTTAAAGGAACAATACTATCATCTGAATCAATTTTTCTCACCCTGAGTAGCTGACTACGGGGAAGAGACTTAATGAGAGACTGTTGTTGGGTGCTGTCATATTTCAAGATGCTATTACGATCCGTCTCCTTACAATAAATTTCAGTGCAAAATCCAGCTCCCTGTTTGATTACAGATACATCAAGAAAATCTATCCTGGTTTCAGACCTTGTTTAATGTGATTAGTCGACCCATTCAGTTCATTCACAAACAGCTCAAGGGCTCCAACGTCGCCAACCCATATACCAAAAATATCATCAATGTAGCGCCACACTGACAAAACAGATCATTTTCAAAAACAAACTTTTCCTCAAAGTAATTCATAAAAATATTGGCATAATTGGGTGCAACGTTGGAGCCCATGGCTGTACCCTGTAACTGCAAAACGAATGAATCTTCAAAGAGAAAATAATTGTTATATAGCAGAATTTCCAAAAGTTGTAAAAGAAAATATATCTGACCATTACTGTATAGACCACAAGAGTATAGCTCAGATCTAATTTGCATTGTATATGTTGCAGTTTGAGTTTTATCACAGGACTCATAGCATCCTCTAAGCACTTTAGCTATATCTCTAGCTTGCACGTTGGTAAAGATGTCTCAAAATGCAAACATCACAAAGGTAATTGAAAAAAAAACAATGGGGAAAAAATTGTAAATAAAATTGGATATTTTGCAAAGATTGTAAATCTTTAATTTGGAAGAAAATGACAGATTACTTCATAAAATCAATTGAATTAATTTAAAAGTAGTTTCATTACCCCTTGATCCAGTGCTTTTAGTTTTACCAGTAATAACAATATCTATGTTATTATACAAAGCCAAAGAGCAACAATTTTTATTAAAGGAACAGTAAAGTCAAAATTAAGATGCCCTGAATCAGATTAAGGACTCCATTTATTAAGCATTTATTAAGTATCAAATGCTTCTTCGGAGCCCCATCGTTTCAGGTCCGCCTGAAATGGAAGTTAAGATACAGCGGTCATAAGATCCAATCGGGATGATTGACGGCCCCTGCTAGTGGCAGATTGGCCACCAGTAAGCAGGGGGTGGCATTGCACAAGCATTTCCCCAGAAACATACATGTCTATATTTATATATGCATATGTATGTGTATATACTGTGTATATATATATATATATATATATATATATATATATATACATATATACATATTCAATAATAAATATTTAAAAAAATTTATATGTGAAGAACATAAGAATGTAAATTATGAGCAATTCACTTCAGGTTTCGCGCTTTAGATCTACTGTGGCGTGGGGTTAGCGCACATGAAATCTTAGTTAGTTGTAATTAAACAAACATCCGAATTAATGCACCAAAGAAAATGAAAGAAAGTGAAAATCATTTTTATTCATTTGTTTCCTTTATTTTTTTTAAGGGTTTGTTAAGGGGTTAACACTTACCTTAACACACTCTGGAGAGCACGCTAACCCGATCCTCTTCTTGCTAGAGCCCTGGACAGGCAAACAGGAGCTATGGGCGGAACTACCATTGGTGAAGCAACCAGTCTATACATAGGCTGGTGTAGAATGTGTACAATGCTAATGCAGGGAGACTTTTATTAGTGCAGATTGCAAGTCAATCTATATATCAATCCACAAAATCATTATACAGAGCAGCATGTATATTATTACTTTTGCTTACTACTGAGTTACCTTTGGGAGGGCCCAAAATAAAATTTTCACTGGGCCTAGCATGCTTAGCTCACAGGACCTGCACTAAAGTTTAACAAATACTGAATAGTGCAGCCATCATAAATTGGGGTAATCAAATTTTCCTGAATATACTGGACAATTTTTTTGGACAAACTGAAAATTTCTTGGCTGTATATCTCTTATACACATACAAATATATACACATGTATACATATACAAATATATACACATGTATACATATACATATGTACTTTGGAGTAATTTCTACTCAAATACCTTAAAACATAAAAATCACTTTCTTAATCAATTTTAATATTTATAATGTGTTTTACTGTGCATTTACTGTAAATATTTCCAAAGTTCTTCACATGCAAAACATGTTATTTGTATTTTTAAATATATATATGCCTACAGTATATATATATATATATATATATATATATATATATATATATATATACACATGTATATATCTACACTTGAATATATTTATACATATATATATATATATATATATATATGTTTATAAAAACTATATATATATATATATATATATATATATATATATATATATATATATATATTTAAAATAAAAATAAAACATTTTCTTCTATGCAAACAACTTTTGAATCTAAAATATGCATAATTACCTTTGGGTTGACTGTACTTAGTCTAACGTGTTGGTTAGCGCACAAGCAATAAGTGTTAGATTTTTTTCATCAGCGTGCTACATTTAAGTCTATGGGGAGAAGAAGTTAACATGGTCATGATATCTTAAGTCCTGAAGTTAGCGCACGCCACTAAAACTTCTCTAGCAATTTTTTTTCATGGACTTGTATTATAAATTTGTCCGCTATTTTTAGCGTAGTCCAGCGATACGGATATTGCAGCCTGTTCTAATCTGGGCCTAAATACATTTCATGCACCTTCCTCTAATATGTCATTATGGAACCTATGTTACACTGCAGGTATCCGAAGGAAAGATGCTCCATAAGTGCAAAGAGATTAGCACTGGACAGCAGTAAAAGAGAGATTTCAATATGGCGGCACCCATAACTAGAGGGAGGCAGGGTATAACATCAATACTATCCTTATAAAATGTATTTAGGGTCAGATAAGGAGTGTAGGGCAAAATTGCGCTTTCTCAAGTGCGATATTTGCACTCCAATCGTAATACCAAAGCACGCAATTGTGCACTGGTATTAGACGTGACCCGCAATGCGAACACGACCATGTGTTCGCATTGCATGGGAGCTTTGTGCTCATGAGAGCGCGCGTTCCATAGGCTCCAATGGGAGCCTCATTCTGATGCCATCATACAAGGCACAGAACCTAAGCGAAGGGGATAAATCGCGCAGAGATGGTCAGCAAATTTAAATACATATGTATATGTATATATATATATATATATATATATATATATATATATATGTTTATATTTTGTATATACACATATTAACACATACATTAATATGAATATTATATATGTATATAAGCATAGACTGCAATGTAAAGGCATTTTTCAGTGCCGTTTTTTTTTCTAACATCCCCTCACTTTAAGCCCTAAAAACTGCTTTGTGCAGTTATTTTTTTAAAAAAAAAATGCTACCTTTTTTTTTAAACTACACTACACTGTATTTTGGGGGCAATTGGGACACTTTTGGAAAATTAACCAGAGATCTGATCTCTGGTAAATTTTGAGAGCGCTAATTGCTACCGTGAGCTCGTTCAGAGAGGAATCAGCAACTTGTAAAATTATTTAGTAAAGGTATGAGAGACAATAACATTAAAATAAAAACTATCATCTAGATTTAGAGTTTTGCGGTCAAAGGGGTGCGTTAGCTACGCGTGTTTTTTTTCTAGCGCTGCTTCTAAACAATGCTGGTATTTAGAGTTCTCTGAAGGGCTGCGTTAGGCTCCAAAAAGGGAACATAGAGGCATATTTACCGCCACTTCAACTCTCAATACCAGCATTGCTTACGGTAGCGGCTAGCTTGAAAAACGTGCTCGTGCATGATTCCCCCATAGGAAACAATGGGGCAGTTTGGGCTGAAAAAAAACCTAGCACCTGCAAAAAAGCAGCGTTCAGCTCCTAACGCAGCCCCATTGTTTCCTATGGGGAAACACTTTCTAAGTCTGCACCTAACACCCTAACATGTGGCCCGAGTCTAAACACCCCTAACCTTACACTTATTAACCCCTAATCTGCCGCCCCCACTATCGCTGACCATCTGCATTATATTATTAACCCCTAATCTGCCGCTCCGTACACCGCCGCAACCTACATTATACCTATGTACCTCTAATCTGCTGCCCCTAACATCGCCGACCCCTATATTATATTTATTAACCCCTAATCTGCCGTCCCCAACGTCGCCGCCACCTACCTACACTTATTAACCCCTAATCTGCCGACCGGACCTCGCCGCCACTCTAATAAATGTATTAACCCCTAAACCACCGCACTCCCACCTCGCAAACCCTATAATAAATAGTATTAACCTATGTCTGCACCTAACACCCTAACATGTACCCAGAGTCTAAACACCCCTAACCTTACACTTATTAACCCCTAATCTGCCGCCCCCACTATCGCTGACCATCTGCATTATATTATTAACCCCTAATCTGCCGCTCCGTACACCGCCGCAACACACAATCTGCTGCCCCTAACATCGCCGACCCCTATATTATATTTATTAACCCCTAATCTGCCCTCCCTAACATCGCCAACACCTAACTTCAAGTATTAACCCCTAATCTGCCGACCGGACCTCACCGCTACTCTAATAAATGTATTAACCCCTAAAGCTAAGTCTAACCCTAACACCCCCCTAAATTAAATATAATTTTAATCTAACGAAATAAATTAAATATTATTAACTAAAGTCTTCCTATTTAAAACTAAATACTTACCTGTAAAATAAACCCTAATATAGCTACAATATAACGAATATTTATATTGTAGCTATTTTAGGATTTATATTTATTTTACAGGCAACTTTGTATTTATTTTAACTAGGTACAATAGCTATTAAATAATTATTTACTATTTAATAGCTACCTAGTTAAAATAATTACCAAATTACCTGTAAAATAAATCCTAACCTAAGTTACAATTAAACTTAACACTACACTATCAATAAATAAATTAAATCAATTAACTACAAGTACCTACAATTAAATAAACTAAACTAAATTACAAAAAACAAACAAACACTAAATTACAAAAAATAAAAAAAGATTAAAAGAATTTTAAGCTAATTACACGTACTCTAAGCCCCCTAATAAAATAACAAAGCCCCCCAAATTAAAAAAATTCCCTACCCTAATCTAAATTAAAATAGTTAACAGCTCTATTACCTTACCAGCCCTTAAAAGGGCTTTTTGCGGCGCATGCCCCAAAGAAATCAGCTCTTTTGCCTGTAAAAAAACCACAATACCACCCCCAACATTACAAACCACCACCCACATACCTCTACTCTAACCCAAACCCCCCTTAAATAAACCTAACACTACCCCCCTGAAGATCTCCCTTCTTGTAATCTTTATTGATAGTGTAGTGTTTAATTGTAACTTAGGTTAGGATTTATTTTACAGGTAATTTGGTAATTATTTTAACTAGGTAGCTATTAAATAGTAAATAACTATTTAATAGCTATTGTACCTAGTTAAAATAAATACAAAGTTGCCTGTAAAATAAATATAAATCCTAATATAGCTACAATATAATTATTCGTTATATTGTAGCTATATTAGGGTTTATTTTACAGGTAAGTATTTAGTTTTAAATAGGAATACTTTAGATAATAATATTTAATGTATTTTGTTAGATTAAAATTATATTTAATTTAGGGGGGTGTTAGGGTTAGGGTTAGACTTAGCTTTAGGGGTTAATACATTTATTAGAGTAGCGGCAAGGTCAGGTGGGCAGATTAGGGGTTAATACTTGAAGTTAGGTGTCGGCAATGTTAGGGAGGGCAGATTAGGGGTTAATACTATTTATTATAGGGTTTGCGAGGCGGGAGTGAGGCGGTTTAGGGGTTAATACATTTATTAGAGTAGCGGCGAGGTCCGGTCGGCAGATTAGGGGTTAATAAGTGTAGGTAGGTGGCGGCGACATTGGGGGGGCAGATTAGGGGTTAATAAATATTATGTAGGTGTCGGCGATGTTAGGGGCAGCAGATTAGGGGTACATAGGGATAATGTAGGTGGCGGCGGTGTGGGTTCGGCAGATTAGGGGTTAAAAAAAATTATTATAGTGGTGGCGGTGTGGGGGGACCTCGGTTTAGGGGTTCATAGGTAGTTTATGGGTGTTAGTGTACTTTAGAGCACAGTAGTTAAGAGCTTTATGAACCGGCGTTAGCCCATAAAGCTCTTAACTACTGACTTTTTTCTGTGGCTGGAGTCTTGTCGGTAGAGGGTCTAATGCTCACTTCAGCCAAGACTCTCAATACCGGCGCTAGGAAGATCCCTTTGAAAAGATAGGATACGCAATTGGCGTAAGGGCATCTGCGGTATGGAAAAGTCGCGGCTTGGAAGTGAGCATTAGACCCTTTCTTGACTGACTCTAAATACCAGCGGGCGGTAAAAAGCAGCGTTAGGACCCCTTAACGCTGCTTTTGATGGCTAACGCAGAACTCTAAATCTAGGCGTCAATTAATAACTATTTAAGGTAAATGATAAAGTGATATTTCCAATCTACTTAATCTTTCTGTGTGTCTCTGTGAATGAATTCCCCATTATAGAAACTAATTTGTATGTTTTTGTATGACTTTTCCCTCAACTTTTAAATCTGAGCCCATTTAAATCCAGTAGAATCATTGGATAAGTCATGTATCACTAGTGGGTTCTGAGCACATTAACACTCTTATGCATTGCATGAGGACTATTTAATATTGGTATTATTATCCATTAGAAAACATTTTGGCTGCACAAGAGAAGAGGGCGGCATTACACACTCACCGAACTGTATTATGATACATATGGGCAGCGGACTTACAGGGTCCGCTGCCTGTATAATGCGAAGGTGCACGGATAAGTTCTCAGGTTGAGAACCTTGTCCGCTCCCCTTTTAGTACATGTGGCCACAGCATATCTTGACTGTTAACATACACATGTTTTTTTAAGTTTGCAGATGTTCATTTCATGACTGGCCCTGCAAATGGGGGAACATAATGAGAGGGGCCCTTTGACCTCTTGGGAGGAGGTATGCCCTATGGGTGGAGGAAGAGGAGTGGCTTGGTAGGATAGTATAAAAGGTGTAGGGCAATGAGGTGGGATAACCATGACATGGGTCTCTGGCTCAAAGTTATGACTCTGCTAAGGGCGTCGCAGTTCTTTCGAGCCACTGCTGGCGGTTTGGCTCATCCACTTTGCCGGCAGCGAGCAGCGAGGGTTTCTGCTTTGCATATAATGAAGGGCAGTGTAAGTGGGGGTCTTAATGCAAGTTTAGACACAAGTGCTCTGGTTGTGGGGGAGCCCATGCTTTTGCCAAATGTTTCAAAAAGGGAAAGGTTCCTGGTAAGCCAGAGCTGCCTAAGGAAGGGGGTGTCTCGAATCAGGGTGGAAAAGAGCCCTGGTTAGGTCGTTACACCAGTAAAAGGGGCTGTCGGGAGAAGGCTGCCAGGATGCTGCACGACTTTACCTTTGGTTTTGTTATACCATCATCTGGGGTTTGGATCACTTTGCAAGTAACCTGAAGTCCCCTAGGGAGTGGTCTCAGGTGGTGCGAAAAAAGCTTATGAAAGAAGTTGAATTGGGAAGAATGGCGGGTCCTTTTGCTTCCTTGCCTTTCCCGGGCTTACGGATCTCTCCTTTAGGAGTTGTCCCTAAAAAGGTAACAGGAAAGTTTAGGTTGATCCACCATCTATCATTCCCAAAGGGTAGTTCGGTCAACGATGGTATTCAACCCGCACTAGCTTTGGTAAAATATGCGTCTTTTGATAATGCCATTAACTTGGTGAGAACAGCGGGGAGGCACGCTTAATGGCAAAGGTCAACATTGAGTCGGCCTTGCAGTTATTGTCGGTACACCCGGTTTCACATAAGTTGCTTGGTTGTTGTATTGAGGGCTAAATTTTTATTGATCTATGTCTCCCGATGGGGTGCTCCATCTTGCGTTTTGAAAGTTTTAGAACATTTTTGGAGTGGGTGGTCGTGGAGTAGGCGGGGTTTTCATCAGTTGTCCACTACCTGGACGATTTTTTATTTGTCAGTCCAGTGGGTCATTCAGTTTGTAAGGTATTGCGGGATACGTTTTACAATATTGCGGATGATTTTGGGGTGCCAATTGCACTTGAGAAATCTGAGGGCCCGGTTTTGGTCTTAAGTTTTTTGGGCATTACTATCGACTCGGATGTAATAAAATGTAGGCATCCAGGCAGCAAGGTTGATGACTTGGTTGAAGTAATCCTGTATCTTCTCTTGTCCTCTAAGTTTAAGCTGGTTGAAATGCAATCATTGATTGGAAAGTTCAATTTTGCTTGTAGAATCATCTCAGTTGGGAGGGTTTTTTGCCTTAGTTTGTCGTAGCTATTACTGGCGTTCGGCATCCTCATCATTTCATAAGATTGACTGTGCCTCTTAAAAGGGGCCTGCGGGTATGGAAGGTTTTTCTGGGGAATTTTAACGCCTCCGCTTTTATTCAGGCACCAGGAGTGAGTGAGGAGCTAGGCCTGGTGACAGATGCTGCAGGGAGTAAGGGGTTTGGTGCCATCCTTGGGAACGGATGGTGTGCGGCTGAATGGCCTGATGAATGGAGGAGGAGTGAATTTGGTGTTTTGGATTTTTTTCTGATTTTGGTTGCCCTATTTGTTTGGAGTTTAGAGTTGAGAGATAGGTCTGTTCTGTTCTCAACAGATAACATGGGAGTGGTGTTGGCAATGAATAGTTTGAGTTCCTCGTCACCTCCAGTAATACGTTTGTTGAGGGTTTTTGTATACGGTTGAATGTGCTAGTTAAGGCAAAAAACATATCGGGGGTTTAGATATCAATTGCTGATGTGCTTTCTTGATTGCAGTGGAGGCAATTTTGAGAGCTGGCACCATTGCAGACGATGTGGGGAAGGACGTCCCGGAATCCTTGTGGGGCCTTGGCATGGAGGACTTGCCGATCAGGTGAGAGCCTCCTTGGCTCCGAGTTCTTGGAAAGCTTTTTCCAAGGTTTCGGTTGAATGGGAGTCTTTACTTTCTAAGCAGGATGTTGCGGATGGACACCAGGCTTGCCAGGAAGTCCTGTTGGACTGGATATGGCAATGGAAACTTTGTAAGTTGTTTCCTTCTGCAGTTGACAAACGGCTGGCTGCTCTGGCCTTCCGATTTAAGTTGTTAGGGGTCATTGACATCACTAAGTTGTTTTGCATACAGCAAATTATTAAGGGCCTTAAGAAGCACAGGAGTAGGGGTGATGGTCGTTGCCCGGTGTCTTTTTCGCTACTGACAAAATTGTGGAATGTGTTGGGGGTGGTTTGTGCTTCCACATATGAGGGGGTGCTTTTGCAGACAGCTTTTTCTTTAGCCTTTTTTGGTGCTCTTCGTATCTCTGAGCTGATAAGTTGTAATAGGGGTGTTCAAGGGGGTTTGGGTGTGTCTGACGTCGGAGTGATGGACTCGCATGTGTCCATATTTTTGGGTAGATTGAAGATGGATCAGTTGGGAAAAGGTAAAACAGTAATCCTTTATCCTACAGGAGTTAATGTGTGCCCGTGAAAGCACAGAAAAAAGGGGAGTGCTACAAATAAGCAGCTATATGTGAGATCAAAGGTTCTGAATTGCAACAGTATAAAACTAAACTATATATATATATATATATATATATATATATATATATATAAAATCTTATTTCAATTTATTAATAGCTTATATATATATATAAAATCTTATTTCAATTTATTAATAACAACAATAAATGCAGCCACCGGTAATGTATGAAAATTAAAATACAATAACACAAATAAGGCCTCAAAATTCAAAAAAGTATAAGCCACAACTTTTAGATACCAAATGTCAAAAAATGTGTTCTAGAACGATAACATTTCATGAATCACTGTTCAGATGATATCTGGTGTGATATTTCCATATAGGAAGCAAATCAAGTTAAAAGCAGGTGGGGGGATGGTTGGATAGGGGAAGAATCTGCTGTGAAAAAGCAATTAAGTATGATATACTTTACTACGATACTTTACGTTTTTGGGGTCAGCTGAGTCCATGACTATCTCTTTCTCCGGAATTTGAAATTCTTATTGATTTCTCTGCTCTTCAAGATTTGTGGCTTAGCTACCCTTAGATCTGGCATCCGGTATACAACCACTCAAGACACTGCAGTTCTCCGTTATGGGTAACTTGTTATGATCCCAAGTTCCAGGTTATGTGTTCTGTATCAATTAACAGATGCTGACAATATAGAAATCACACCAGCAACCAGTTAAAAACCTGAAGATAAAACCTGAAGCTTTAAAGCAGAAAAACAAAAAGACAGAGACACGCAACAGAAAGATTGAGTCAATATTTCACCTTTTAAACTGGTTGCTGGTGTGATTTCTATATTGTCAGCATCTGTTAATTGATACAGAACACGTAACCCAGAACTTGAGATCATAACAAGTTACCCATAACAGAGAACGGCAGTGTCTTGAGAGATTGTATACCGGATGCCAGATCTAAGGGTAGCTAAGCCACAAATCTCGAAGAGCAGAGAAATCAATAAGGATTTCGGATTCCGGAGAGAGTCACAGACTCAGTTGACCCCAGAAACATAAAGTATCGTAGTAAAGTATATCATACTTAATTGCATTTTCACAGCAGATTCTTCACCCCATCCCACTATCCACCCAACTGCTTTTAACTTGATTTGCTTCCTATATGGAAATTTCACACCAGATTTAATCTGAACGGTGATTCATGAAATTTATTTGTTCTAGAACACATTTTTGGACATTTGGTATCTAAAAGTTGGGGCTTATACTTTTTTGATCGAATTTTGAGGCCTTATTTGTTTTATTGCATTTTAATTTCCATACACCACCGGTGGTTGCATTTATTGTTGTTATTAATAAATTGAAATAAGATTTTATATATATATAAGCTATTAATAAACTGAAATAAGATTTTATATATATATATATATATATATATATATATATATATATATATATATATATATATATATATATATATATATATATATATATATATAGTTAAGTTTTATACTGTTGCAATTCAGAACCTTTGATCTCACATATAGCTGCTTATTTTTAGCGCTCCTCTTTTTTCTGTGCTTTCATATTTACTTCTGAAGTGATTGGGATTTCACTTTATAAGGGGTAGATTAGCTATTTCTATATGGTCTTTTTATTGTTTGATATATGTCCGTGATTTCTGGAAAATAGGCCGAAGGTTGGGGGTTCGTTGTTGGTGCACGTTGATGGCAGGGCTCTGTCTTTATATGAATTCAGGGCGGTGTTGGGAAAGGTGCTGTGCGCTTTGGGTTTGAATCCCAGTGAATTTGGGTCATATTCATTTAGGATAGGTGCGGCCATGGAAGCCTCCACTTTGGGCTTGGGAGATGATGTTGTTTGGGGTGTTGGGAGGTGGACATCCAATAGGTTTCATTTGTATGTTCATCCACATTTGACAGTTTAATTGCATATGTGCTGTTGTTTTCCTCTCTTCCAGATCCACTTCAGGTTTGGGTGGTGGACCACTCTTTTATATACTGGGTGCGGAGGGCTGCTGCGTTCAAGGAAGATGGCCTACAACTGGGTTTTGGAAGGGATAAGGCAGTGTTTCTGTGGTTTGGCATTCGGGGCCTGCGTTGGGACCAAGATTTGTCATCTGTGGTAAGTTATAAAAAACTATTTCTTTGTCCCAAAATACTTGTTGTTCACACTGGTGGCAATGATTTGGAATTTTTACCTCAAAAAGAACTGGTGAGGAGTATTAAAAAGGATTTGTCAAGATTGAGGGATTTGTTTCCGGGCTTATTTATTGTGGTCAACTATGGTGCGCAGCCTGGGATCAGTCTAGGTTGGACAACAGTAGACAGAAAGTTAACAAGTTGGGGGAATTAATGGTGCGGTTGTCCATCATGATGATTTGGAGGATGTGGGGAATGGTGAATTTGATTTGAAGTATAGTGTTCACTTGGATGAATTCATTCTGACTTCATTCTGGCCATTCAGGAGAAATTTAAATTGCTGATAAGAGGGGTAGCGGAACCGGGTAGTGGTGACTACCCAGTTTTTTGGTGGGGTGCTAGCATCATCATTTTCAGACCAAGGCAAGAAAAAGGCTGGTTGGTAGCCTCCCCAAGGGGTGGGAGAGCTAGGTAATTAGCTCCTTGGGCATGAGGTCCCTTGGAGCTAGTAATAAGTTGGAATGGAACAGACTTAGCATCTTGCTATGTCCAGCTGAGCTAAAGGACAAGCCTGGTCATAAATAAATTAACCTTAACTTGTTGGGAAAAGGTTGGGATAATTTGAGGCTAGCACAAGAATAAGGCTTGGGTAAAAATGCAATAAGTTTATTATGATGTTTATTGCAAAGTTATTATTTATGATGTGTTATTTAAGTTATATGTTAATTAATAAACAGGCTGTGGCCAGAATATTATACCACGAATATTGTCTCTGTTGTTATTTATGGTAATGTTTAATTTTTTATCTGTGGTTAAGGGCTGGGTAATAGACGACTCAGATGGTCATGACTGGCCTCGCAAATGGATGAACATTGTGGGAGGGGCCCTTTGACCTCTTGGGAGGAGGTAGGCCCTATGGGTGGTGGAAGAGAAGTGGCTTGGTAGGATAGTATAAAAGTTTTAAGGCAATTGTTGGCGCCATTGAAAAAAGTTTTGAGAGAGTGTGAGGAAGTTTAGGGCACAATTTTCCCTCCCTCCCTTTTCTGTTGGATTGTACTGTCACAGCTGGGGGCGGGGGTGCTAGCTTCATCATTTTCAGACCAAGGCAAGAAAAAGGCTGGTTGGTAGCCTTCCCAAGCGGTGGGAGAGCTAGGTAATTAGCTCCTTGGGCATGAGGTCCCTTCAAACTAGTTATAAGTTGGAATAGAATGGACTTAGCATCTTGCTATGTCTAGCTGAGCTAAAGGACAGCCTCATCATAAATAAATTATCCTTGAGTTGTTGGAAAAAGGTTAGGATAATTTGAGGCTAGCACAAGAATAAGGCTTGGGCAAAATGCAATAAGTTTATTATAATGTTTATTGCAAAGTTGTTATTTATGATGTGTTATTTAAGTTATATGTTATACTCAGACTATAGACAAGATAAGAAAGTGACATACGATACTGTCACTTTAAAGAAAGGAATCACTGCACATAGATATCTTTAGAGATAAATTTCTCATAGTTATTAAATTCCTAAAGAAAATATGCTAATGACTACAATAGGCTTAGTGACCTTGAACAGATAAGTACTAATCATACACAACAAAAATAAAAAGTAAAAAAGTGAACATAACAGGTAAGCAGACTCTATACAAACAAAGGTTATTGACGGTGTTCAGTACTGTCCTTCAAAGCTAGACCGCAACCATCAGGCTGCACATAGCTTGTATATTACTCACGCAGTCCCCAGGTGATTAGGCTAGCTAGCATGTGAATGGTCCAGAGGAATACCTCTCTGTTTTACAAGCCGGTTTTCAGGTGTTCCACCACTCGACTCACAGTATCAGACCAGTCAGTAGTGGTATGACGTAGGAGGTGGGTGTGCTGGTGTCCTAACACACCTCTTGTCTGATTGGTTGATTTCAGAAGCCTCCATATCGCAAGCCGTCCTGCCTGTCAATCACAGGATAAACATGAAGCTGTTATATAGCGTAGTTTACCAACTTTGAAATGAACTGAACATGAACTTTCAAAAGACACAGTTCTGTGTTAAGGTGCCCAGTGGGGTATGTCCGATCCAACCCATTCAGGGTATTCCACGGATGTCCGAAAACTCCTCCCATTGGCAATGTTAGTAACTTGAAAGTTCACATATAGTAAGTAGAGAATTCTCCTCTCCCAAGTTATGGTCACAACAGAGAGTCCATTAGCCTTGCAATGCAAATGGAATTACACACTAGGTGCCAACGTCTTGAACGTTTCACCCCCACAAATTTCTTGTGTGTCAGGGGCTCCGTCAGGGCATGATTGGATTTCCAGAAACACCTCTTTTATAGCACCTGTCTGTGCTCAGGTGATCACTATTAGAAATCCTTAAGGGGGACTACACCATCCTAAAGAATAACTCTGTAAGAACTGCCCATTAAACAAACTGCAGTACTTAAAAGCAAATGTAACAACTCAATTCCTAGTATAAACATTTTAATGCCATTCCTGCTGCTATGTATTACATAAAGTGCCAATCTTTTCACATGGCGTTCACTCTCACAAAACACACACACACACATATATATATATATATATATATATATATATATATATATATATATCGGCTACAAGGTATTGCAAGATGATATCTAACAGAAAAGAAAAAAGAGAAAATAAGAAAGAAGGATAAAGAAGCTTAATTCAAATTGGAAGATGTATATAGAAACTATTTTCCACATTTTTTACAGAAAACAAGCATACTCCAATTTATCATTTAGGCCAAGTGGAAGTCTGGTTTTTAGCCTAAAGATCCACTTGGCTTCCTTCTGAAGTAATACTCTGTTATTATCCCCCCGCCCTCCCTACCGGAGGAGATCCCATTGTCAATTACTTCAGAGACTGCGCATCACTATTGTGAGCACAAGCAAAATGCCTTGCAACATTTGTGTCCCTCTCTTTTACAATGTCATCTCTTTGTTCTTGTACCCGGTCCTTTATGGCCCTTTTTGTTTTACCAACATAGAAGGCCGGGCACCAACACCGCAAAAGATATATAACCCCAATAGAGTTACAATTAAAGAAAAACCTAATGTCATACATTTTACCCCATCCACTGAGAATTTCTTTGTGCTGTCCATATAACATCAGTACACACAGTGGCCACAGGGGAACTGCCCTTTATTCCCTTATTTTTCAAAGCCAGTCAGAATCTGAGGGTCCTCTTACAAACTGACTTTTAACCAGTTTGTCTTTCAAACTAAGGGCTTTTCTAGCCACCATAGCTGGTTCTGTCCCTACCACCTCTCCTACCTTTTCATCCATTGTGAGAAGATGCCAGTTTTTTCTCATAATGACTCTAACATCCTCCCATTGTTTATTGAATCGGGTTATAAACCTTATTTGGCTCTGATAGGGTTTTTCTTTCTTTTATATAGAATATCATCCCTTGATATATTCCTGGCTTTCCAAAGTGCTTTTTTAACACAGTGTTTTGAATATCCTCTCTTTTGAAAGCGTTCTTTCATTAGAGATGCATTAAAATCAAATTTAGAAAGAGAACAGTTCCTTCTAAGACGCAGGAATTGGCCATACGGAATATCCCTTTTCAGATGTTCCGGATAGTCACTTCCCGCCTGTCGAACACTGTTGGTCGCATTCTTTTTTCTAAAGTTTTCAGTGACAATAGACTGTCCCGCTATTTTAATGGTTAAATCAAGGAAGGCAAGTGATGTCTCATTAGTTTCAGAAGTCAAAAAAATGTTTATTTTATTTATATTCAAAATAGAAACAAACGGCTAGATTTAGAGTTTTGTCGGTAAAGACCCGCGTAGCTAACGCTGCTTTTTTTCCCAGCGCACCCTTAAGACAACGTTGGTATTTAGAGTTGTCTGAGTGGCTGCGTTAGGCTCAGAAAAGGGAGCGTTGAGCAGAATTTAGCTTCCCTTCAACCCTCAATACCAGCGTTGCTTACGGTAGCGGTAAGCTGGCAAAACGTGCTCATGCACGATATCCCCATAGGAAACAATGGGGCTGAGCTGGCTGGAAAAAAAACTGACACCTGCAAAAAGCAGCGTTCAGCTCCTAGCGCAGCCCTATTGTTTCCTATGGGGAAACACTCTCTAAGTCTACACCTAACACCCTAACATGAACCCCGAGTCTAAACACCCCCAACGTTACACTTATTAACCCCTCTATCGCTGACACCTACATTATATTATTAACCCCTAATCTTCCGACCAGACACCGCCACCACCTACATTATCCCTATGAACCCCTAATCTGCTGCCCCTAACATCGCCGACACCTACATTATATTTATTAACCCCTAATCTGCCCCCCCAACGTCGCCGCAACCTAACTACAAGTATTAACCCCTAATCTGCTGACCAGACCTCGCCGCCACTATAATAAATGTATTAACCCTTAAACCGCCGCACTCCCGCCTCGCAAACACTAGAATAAATTGTATTAACTCCTAATCTGCCCTCCCTAACATCGCCGCCACCTACCTACAATTATTAACCCCTAATCTCCCGCCCGCAATGTCGCCAATACTATAATAAATTTATTAACCCCTAAACCTAAGTCTAACCAGAACCCTAACACCCCTTAACATAAATATAATTTAAATAAAACTAAATAATATTCCTATAATTAAATAAATTAATCCTATTTAAAACTAAATACTTACCTAGAAAATAAACCCTAATATAGCTGCAATATAAATAATAATTACATTGTAGCTATTTTAGGATCTATATTTATTTTATAGGCAACTTTGTATTTATTCTAACTAGGTACAATAGCTATTAAATAGTTATTAACTATTTAATAGCTACCAAGTTAAAATAATTACAAAATTACATGTAAAATAAATCCTAACCTAAGTTACAAATACACCTAACACTACACTATCAATAAATTAATTAAATAAATTACCTACAATTAGCTAAACTAAAATACAATTAAATAAACTAATCTATAATACAAACCCCCCCCCCCACTAAATTACAAAAAAAATATTACAAGAAGTTTAATCTAATTACACCTAATCTAAGCCCCTTAATAAAATAAAAAGCCCCCCAAAATAATCAACTTCCCTACCCTATTCTAAATTACCAAGTAACCAGCTCCTTTACCAGCCCTTAAAAGGGCTTTTTGCGGGGCATTGCCCCAAAGTAATCAGCTCTTTTACCTGTAAAAGAAAATACAATACCCCCCCAACATTACAACCCACCACCCACATACCCCTATTCTAGCCCACCCAAACCCCCCTTAAAAAAACCTATCACTAACCCCCTGAAGATCTCCCTACCTTGAGTCATCTTCACTCAGCCGAACCGAAGTCTTCATCTAATCCGGCAGATTTGGTCCTCCATCCGGGCGAAGTCTTGATCCAAGCATCAAAGAAGAGGTCCTCCATCCGGGCGATATCTTCTTCCAAGCGGCATCTTCAATCTTCTGTCTTCCGGATCCATCTTCATCCCGCCGACGCGGAACATCCTCCTTCCCCGACGGACTAACGACGAATGAAGGTTCCTTTAAATGACGTCATCCAAGATGGCGTCCCTTGAATTCCAATTGGCTGATAGGATTCTATCAGCCAATCGGAATTAAGGTAGGAAAAATCTGATTGGCTGGATGAAGATGGATCCGGAAGACAGAAGATAGAAGATGCCTCTTGGAAGAAGACATTGCCCGGATGGAGGACCTCTTCTTTGCCGCTTGGATCAAGACTTCGCCCGGATGGAGGACCACATCTGCCGGATTGGATGAAGACTTCGGCTCGGCTGAGTGAAGACGACTCAAGGTAGGGAGATCTTCAGGGGGTTAGTGATAGGTTTTTTTTAAGGGATGTTTGGGGGGGTGGGTTAGAATAGGGGTATGTGGGTGGTGGGTTGTAATGTTGGGGGGTATTATATTTTCTTTTACAGGTAAAAGAGCTGATTACTTTTGGGCAATGCCCCACAAAAAGCCCTTTTAAAGGGACAGTCTACACCAGAATTTGTATTGTTTTAAAAGATAGATAATCCCTTTATTACCCATTTCCCAGTTTTGCATAACCAACATAGTTATAATAATATACTTTTAACCTCTGTGATTATCTTGTATCTAAGCCTCTGCAAACTGCCCCTTTTTTCAGTTCTTTTGACAGACTTGCAGTCTAGCCAATCAGTGCCTGCTCCCAGATAACTTCTCGTGCACGAGCACAGTGTTATCTATATGAAATACGTGAACTAACACCCTCTAGTGGTGAAAAACTGTTAAAATGCAATCTGAAAGAGGTGGGCTTCAAGGTCTAAGAAATTAGCATATGAACCTCCTAGGTTAAGCTTTCAACTAAGAATACCAAGAGAACAAAGCAAAATTGGTGCTAAAAGTAAATTGGAAAATTGTTTAAAATTACGTGCTCTATCTAAATCATGAAAGTTTATTTTGGCCTAGACTGTCCCTTTAAGGGCTGGTAAAAGAGCTGATTACTTTTATAATTTAAAATAGGGTAGGGAATTTTATTATTTTGGGGGACTTTTTTATTTTATTAGGGGGCTTAGATTAGGTGTAATTAGATTAAAATTCTTGTAATATTTTTTTTTTTGTAATTTAGTGGGGTTTTTTGTATTATAGATTAGTTTATGTAATTGTATTTTAGTTTAGTTAATTGTAGGTAATTTATTTAATTAATTTATTGATAGTGTAGTGTTAGGTGTATTTGTAACTTAGGTTAGGATTTATTTTACATGTAATTTTGTAATTATTTTAACTAGGTAGCTATTAAATAGTTAATAACTATTTAATAGCTATTGTACCTAGTTAGAATAAATACAAAGTTGCCTGTAAAATAAATATAAATCCTAAAATAGCTACAATGTAATTATTATTTATATTGTAGCTATATTAGGGTTTATTTTCTAGGTAAGTATTTAGTTTTAAATAGGATTAATTTATTTAATTATAGGAATATTATTTCGTTTTATTTAAATTATATTTATGTTAGGGGGGTGTTAGGGTTCGGGTTAGACTTAGGTTTAGGGGTTAATACATTTATTATAGTAGCGGCGACGTTGCGGGCGGGAGATTAGGGGTTAATAATTGTAGGTAGGTGGCGGCGATGTTAGGGAGGGCAGATTAGGGGTTAATTCAATTTATTCTAGTGTTTGCGAGGCGGGAGTGCGGCGGTTTAGGGGTTAATACATTTTATATAGTGGCGGCGAGGTCAGGTCGGCAGATTAGGGGTTAATACTTGTAGTTAGGTTGCGGCGACGTTGTGGGGGGGGCAGATTAGGGGTCAATAAATATAATATAGGTGTCGGCGATGTTAGGGGCAGCAGATTAGGGGTTCATAGGTATAATGTAGGTGGCCGCGGTGTCCGGTCGGCAGATTAGGGGTTAAAAAATTTTATTAGAAGGTTTGCGATGTGGGGGTGGCCTCAGTTTAGGGGTTTATAGGTAGTTTATGGGTGTTAGTGTACTTTGTAGCACAGTAGTTAGGAGCTTTATATTCCGGCGTTAGCCCATAAAGCTCTTAACTACTGACTTTTTTTGGCGGTAGGAGTCTTGTCGGTAGAGGGTCTACCGCTCAGTTCTTCCAAGACTCCAAATACCAGCGTTAGGCAAATCCCATAGAAAAATAGGATACGCAATTGACGTAAGGGGATCTTCGGTAGCCTGGAGTCGCGGTAAGGAAGTGAGCGGTAGACCCTTTCCTGGCTGACTCTAAATACCAGCAGGCGGCCAAAAGCAGCGTTAGAACCCCTTAACACTGCTTTTGACGGCTAACGCAGAACTCTAAATCTAGCCGAAAGTCTTTAAACTCATCAAGTGTGCCATCCCATAAGATAAGCACATCATCCACTTATCGTATCGTATCTGGATGTGTTCATCAGCTACATCACTGTAGTTCTCAAAGACCTCATCTAGCTCCCAACACCCCAAATGCAGACAGGCATATGTCGTGGCACAAACAGCCCCCATTGCCGTGCCTCTTAGCTGTCGATACACCTTACCATCAAACATGAACACATTATTCTCTAGAATAAATCTAAATAATGATACTACAAAATCAGTGTGCTCTTTAAACTCAGGACCTGTAGAGTTCAAAAAGTTTTCAGCAGCCTTAAGACCTACTGCATGTGGAATAGACGAGTATAAACTCTCCACATCCAGTGATGCCAGAATAGTAGTTCTGCTCACGCTAATGCTATCCAATCTCCTTAGGAGGTCCGATGTCTCTTTAACACAGGCGGGGAGTGTCACCAAAAGTAGGCGTAGATATTGATCCACATATTCACCAATTTTTTCGGTGACACTCCCGATCCCAGAGACTATCGGCCTCCCAGGAGGGCATTTCATATTTTTATGTAGCTTCAGAAGACCATAAAACACTGGCATCACTGGATGTTCAGGATACAAAAAGAGAAATTCTTTAGATGTAATTATACGTTGACTCTTTGCATCATTAAGTAATTTAAACAGAGAATTCTGTATTCTTAGCAGTGGATTCATATCTAGCTTTTCATATTGAAGCCTATCATTAAGTTGACGTTTCACCTCGTTAACATATAGGCATTCGTCCATTAGGACCAAATTGCCGCCTTTGTCCACCGGCCTTATCACCAAATTCTTGGCAGTACTTAACTCCTTAAGAGCCCCTCTCTCACATGGTTCCAAATTATCTCTCACATGGTTCCAAATTATCACATCTCTGTACTTAGGAATGGCATTAAAATGTTTACACTAGGAATTAAGTTGTTACATTTTGCTTTTAAGTACTGCAGTTTGTTTAATGGGTTATTCTTTAGGATGGTGTAGTTCCCCTTAAGGATTTCTAATAGTGATCACCTGAGCACAGACAGGTGCTATAAAATAGGTGTTTCTGGAAATCCAATCATGCCCTGACGGAGCCCCTGACACACAAGAGATTTGTGGGGTTGAAACGTTCGAGACGTTGGCACCTAGTGTGTAATTCCATTTTCATTGCAAGGCTAATGGACTCTCTGTTGTGACCATAACTTGGGAGAGGAGAATTCTCTACTTACTATATGTGAACTTTCAAGTTACTAACATTGCCGGTGGGAGGAGTTTTTGGACATCCGTGGAATACCCTGAATGGGTTGGATCGGACATATCCCACTGGGCACCTTAACACAGAACTGTGTCTTTTGAAAGTTCATGTTCAGTTCATTTTAAAGTTGGTTAACTATGCTATATAACAGCTTCATGTTTATCCTGTAATTGACAGGCAGGACGGCCTGCGATACGGAGGCTTCTGGAAATCAACCAATCAGACAAGAGGTGTGTTAGAACACCAGCACACCCACTTCCTACGTCATACCACTACCGACTGGTAAGATACTTTGAGTTTAGCGGCGGAACGCCTAAAAACCAGCTTGTAAAACAGAGAGGTATACCTTGGGACCATTCACATGCTAGCTAGCCTAATGACCTGGGGACTGCGTGAGTAATATAGAAGCTATGTGCAGCCTGATGGTTGCGGTCTAGCTTTGAAGGACAGTACTGAACACCGTCAATAACTTTTGTTTGTTTGGAGTCTGCTTACCTGTTATGTTCACTTTTTTACTTTTTATTTTTGTTGTGTATGATTAGTGCTTATCTGTTCAAGGTCACTAAGCCTATTGTAGCCATTAGCATATTTTCTTTAGGAATTTAATAAATATGAGAAATGTATCTCTAAAGATATCTGTGTGCAGTGATTCCTTTCTTTAAAGTGACAGTATCATATGTCACTTTCTTATCTTGTCTATAGTCTGAGTATAATATATTCTTTAAGGATTTGCACCAGTTATATCTTCTTAGTAGTATTATCTCCTCTCTCTTACATTTATATATATATATATATATAAGTTATATGTTAATTAATAAACAGGCTGTGGCCAGAATTTTATACCACAAATAATGTCTCTGTCGTTATTTATGGTAATGTTTAATTTTTTATATGTGGTTAAGGGCTGGTAATTGACGACTCAGATGGTCATGACTGGCCCCACAAATGGGTGAACATTGTGGGAGGGGCCCTTTGACCTCTTGGGAGGAGGTAGGCCCTATGGGTGGAGGAAGAGAAGTGGCTTGGTAGGATAGTATAAAAGGTGAAAGGCAATATTTGGTGCCATTGAAAAAAGTTTTGAGAGAGTGTGAGGAAGTTTAGGGCGCAATTTTCCCTCCCTCCCTCCCTTTTTTGTTGGATTGTACTGTCACAGCTGGGGGCTGGGGTGCTTGCATCATCATTTTCAGACCAAGGCAAGAAAAAGGCTGGTTGGTAGCCTCCCCAAGGGGTGGGAGAGCTAGGTAATTAGCTCTTTGGGCATGGGGTCCCTTGGAGCTAGTTATAAGTTAGAATGGAACGGACTTAGCATCTTGCTATGTCCAGCTGAGCTAACGGACGGTAAATTAATGGTAAATAAATTAACCTTGAGTTGTTGGGAAAAGGTTAGGATATTTTGAGGTTAGCACAAGAATAAGGCTTGGGTAAAATGCAATAAGTTTATTATGATGTTTATTGCAAAGTTGTTATTTATGATGTGTTATTTAAGTTATGTTAATTAATAAACAGGCTATGGCCAGAATTTTATACCACAAATATTGTCACTGTCATTATTTATTTATGGTAATGTTTAATTTTTTATATGTGGTTAAGGGCCGGGTAATTGACGACTCAGATGGTCATGTGTTTTACTATATTGTCCTTTTTTAATATAAAATAAGAATATAGCTCAATTAATACTTTGAAACTATAACATTTCTACAGCGCAAATGTAGAATGTTAACTTATTGTTGCAATAAGGGCTTTTGTGCATTTACAAAAATGTTTATATGAAATACTCAGTTTGATATGAAACTGTTACCTGCACAAAAACACTTTAACATCTGTTAATGGCCATATGTTATTTTGCTTTGGAGCATTTATTTTTGGTTCTGTGAAAGACTGTAAAAACCCTTGAAAACTTATGAAATGCCAGTTTCTTATAGTTTTTCTTGTTTTAAACTCGATTTTTCTGTTATATTGCATATTTTATTTAAAGAGACATAATATTTTTTTATGATTCAGAGCATACATTTTTAAACAACTTTAAAATTTACTTCTATTTTTAATTTTGCTTCATTCTCTTTAAATCCTTTATTGAAGGAGCAGCAATGCATAAATAAGAGCTAGCCAATGAAATGAGCCACCTATCACCAGCTAGCTCCCAGTCCCTGATCCTACCAAGGAATAATTTTTGACGAAGAAAACTAAAAGAACAAAGCAAATTAGATAAAATAAGTAAATTGTAAAGTTGTTTAAAATGGGATGCTCTATATGGATCATGAATGAAAATTTTTCATTTCATGCCCCTTTAAGAAATTTCACTCACTTAAACTATGGTCCCCATGGAGTAAGGAATGGACACCTGTGTTTGTGGCAAGTGGGCAGCGTATACTGTATGTCCACTGCCTATAGTTACTATTGCACAGGTATTTTCTTGTGCAGAGCTACCCCTGCTCTTGTGTAACCAATTACACAAGAGCAGGGCCTGTAAATCACCCCAAACAAGTGAACTTGAGGTTAAAAAGCAGTGGCCATATGACTGCAGCATTGCAGTAAGCAGGCTTATGCCGAGCCTCTACCCCAAGGTCTCCAAAACAGCCTCCGCTACTTAGTAAATATTGCCATATGGAAGAATAAGCACACAAAAAATCACAATACTTGGCATTTAATGGTTGTGCACAGAAATTCTGATGTAATGGCATCTTTCAGTAGCAATGGGGAGAGTCATGGTAACTACAGAGAGCTATAGAAAACAAACAATATGCTTCCAAAATATGTGTCATTATATTACAGTCTGCAACATGATGAAATGTGCCCAGAAGATTTAACATATAGGACTTGTCTTTTAAAGCTACGCAGTTTTACAGTATAGCTATTTTCAGTTTCCCTTAATAATAATGAAAGATGGTGGTGAACTTGTCAGCATTTGAGCTGAAAGGACAACGACTCTGCAGTTTATACACCACAGCGGAATCATTAGAGATGAAGCTGTGTTTATCATTATAGAGGATTTTCAATGGGCCTCAGACCTCTATTCTGTCTAAAAGAGATTAAAAGTCTTTTTGCTGAGGATTAAGCTTGACACAGTTTATAACATCTTTCCCATCCAAAACAGCAATGTATATTTTTAGAATATATACTCTGTTAGTGTAACTATATATAGTGTGTGTGTGTGTATTTCCTATTACGACCAATTTACTTTTCAGGAACAATATGTCAGTAGTCTTTTAATACTGTGACTGTTAATTACAATGATAGATCATTTCTTTGTTTGAGATTTAATTAGTGAAAGACCTCAGAAGACTTGTATAAGCTAAACAATTCTACACTGTTTGAATTTTGCATGTTTTTTTAAAAAGTTTGAAAATCTTTGAATACTTTACCCCTTGCACACATTTTGAAGTATATCAGTCTAATCCTGCCGAGTAAGGTCAGTCCAGCCCCGAAATACCATGCATTTCTCCTCTGAACAAGTAACATGACAACCCCAGACAATTGTTTGTCAGTGAGGTGCAGCCATAATCCTCTAAGCACACTGGGCAAGGAGTCCACGTCTGATTTCCCCCATCACCCTTAGTGAGACCTCACCAGGTTCATAATAAAAATTCATACAAAAAGAGAATTAAATTGTATGTGTGTATCTTTATGCTTACTTAGAAAGAGATATAGTTCTAACTGAAATTTATGTTTTAAAATACATATCAGTAAACTTTTTCTTTATTCTAAGAAACATTATATGTCTCTATATGTATTCAAAACATACAGTAAAATAGTTTTAAACTAAACCAAAATATTATATAATTTATAAAATAATTTTTTACTGCTATTTACTTATAAACAAGCACAAAAAATACATCTATCTTACCTCTCTTCTGTAATTTATTGAGAGCTATTACCACTTTGTTAGGATCATAGTTTTCTGTATTAGATAAGCTTATGTTGTAGAGACAGTATAATTTTATGAGAAACGTTAAGCTCTAGACCAGCACTAAAACAGTGACATTATTGAGGCATGCTCATGAGTACTGCTGACCTGTGAAAGGACATCTTAAGGGAAATGTATTGTATGGATAGAAAAACCTATGTTTATGGAAGTTTATATTGTGTTTGTATCTAATAATAACATATAAATGCCAGACATGCTTTCCTAATGTAAATATAATGTTCAACTCTGCTATTCCTGGATTATCATCCATTTGTTGCATAATACAGTGAAAATTAGCTAAGGGGATTATATGATCCAGTGAGTGAGTGCTAAATAAGTTGCATCTTAGGGGAAAAAGTAGTGAAGGTGACTTAGTATTGCCTTTTTATCATATAGAGGGATTACCTACCTATATCAGATTATCTTTAGCCTTTGTCAATATGTTCCTTGGTCTTTTGTGTCATTCAACAAGCAAGAAGCATATTGTGCAAAAGTATTACGTTTTCTTATATCAGTGTACTTAAGTAATTGAAATAAGAGGATACATATGAACCAGAAAACAAGCAGTTTCTTGACTTGATAAGAATAGTAGAATACGTTGTTGACTGTTCTAGATTTAAGAAGGGTAATTTAGATAAACTTTCCCACCTGACCCCTCCCATCCCCTGATCCCTCCCAATCAGCTCTCTTCCCTCCCTCACCCCTTACTGGTCGCCATTATCTTAGGTGCTGGCAGACAGTCTGCAAGTATGCAGTTTAGGTTTTGTTTTTAATCATTATAAAAAAAATAATAATTCTGCAGTGTAGTGATCCTCCTCAACCCTTCAACATCCCTGATCCCCCCCAAATAGCTCTCTAACCCTCCCCTCCCACTAATTGTGGCCATCTTTAGTACTGGCAACAGTCTGCCAGTACCCATGAATGTCTATATATATATATAATTATTATTTTTTGGAAGTGTAGTGTTTGCCTCCGCCCCCCCTCCGGGGATCATTATTTAGGGACTCTCCTCCCCCACCCCACATTTGTTTTCTGTGGTGTTAAAGTGTCACTGTCTGTAACAATCTGGCATCTACCATCATATGGAACCAGAGCACCGATTGTGCTCCGGGTCAATATGCAGGCAGATCTCCAGCTCTCAGCTGTAACTTTACAGCCAAGACTACTGGAGCTTCCTGCAGCTGGGACGTATACATATGTGATGTGGTATGATGGGCAAAGTGCCGCATGATGTATATATATGTCCTGTTGGGTTATTTTAAAAAAAGCTCTACAATATTATTTATTTTTTTATTTTCTCCCCTTTTACGGCAACTTCATTCTGAAATTATGAGCATTTCAGTTCCTTTAAGAAATTGAAGTCTAGAACACTGTTATATTCCACTCAGCCATTGGCTGCACAATCTAGTGACCCATTTAACTGTCCATAATTGGCCACAACAGAGAAGGAAAACTTTACACTTATTTTGTCACTATTTAAAAAACGAATGAAACGTTAAAAAGTACATCTACATGTTATTTTTAGACTAATTTTTTTCTTTAAATCCATCATTCTAGCATTTATTTAGGGACAGATTACAAGTGAAGCGCTAAATATCGCTTTCATGAAAGCAAATGCGAACACAAGCTTGCGTTCGCATTGCTGGGAAGTATTGCTCTCACAAGAGTGCATTTCCATAGGCTTCAATGGGAGCCTTGTTCTGATGCCGTCAGAGACAGCATCAGAACCTAAGCGCAGAGAAGGGGGTAAGTAGTGCAACAATGGCAGCAAATTTAAATATATATATGTATATATATATATATATATATATATGATTATATACATATATATTTATGTGTTAATATGTGTATATATGTGTATAAGTATATACAGGGCTTTTTTGTGGGGGTACTCACCAGTACTGAGTACCCCCACCTCTGCCAACTCATAAGAGGTAATATTTGTAAATAGCATGTAAATACTCTAGTTTTCACAAGTGGGGGCTGTAAAATGCATCAAACATTGTAAATAATCTTGTCCCTTTGCTTTACTCAAAGTTACTAAGCAGAAAATATCAGTCAAAAATCAATGACTACGGCACCTTTTTTTTGAGTACCGGCACCTTTTCTTTTACATAAAAAGCACTGAGTATATACAAATTATATATGTAACACCCCACTCCCGCCAAATTTATCACCAAAATCTGGGTTCAATTTGAGCGGGAAAGCATGGGAACAGAGTTCCTGCACTATTTTTTCAGGTGGAACTAAGTTCTCTCTGGACAGAGAGCAGAAATGCTTCAGTAAACACTGCTGCTGCTGATGGGAGGAGCTGGAGCACAGTCTGGTTAGAGGGATAGTGAGGTCCTCTAGTAATGGGCAGTAACACTTCTTAAAATACACTAAATGCAAGCCTGTCAGCGCTCCTGCTGTGTGATCAGCCCACAATTTGTCTAACACATGGTGCTGTGTGGCTTGCTCTGGGGTTATTTACCTTCCCTCAGCAGAACTAGGATTATTGCACCGTAAATGGGTGAGACTCTGTGACAGGGGAGGATTCTCAGGACCAAAGGCAACCATTCAACTCTTCATTGGATTTAATATATATATATACAGGATATAGAGGATTTTCAATGGGCCTCAGACCTCTATTCTGCCTAAAAGAGATTAAAAGTCTTTTTGCTGAGGATTAAGCTTGACACAGTTTATAACATCTTTCCCATCCAAAACAGCAATGTATATTTTTAGAATATATACTCTGTTAGTGTAAATATATATATATATATATATATATATATTAATTGTGGGTGGGTGGAAGTCCTGGTGAGTTCCCACACTTTTATTTGTTGGACCCCTGACCAAAGTACTGCCTAGTGCAGTTATTTTATTAAAAAATAAAGATGATGCTATCTTTATGTTTTAATAAAATACACTTCACTGTATTTTGGTGGCATTTGGGGCACATTTATAAAATAAACCGGAGATCGGATCTCTGCTTACATTTTTAAGCACCAATTGCTACCGTGAGCTCGCAGTAGCAATAACTAGCCGCTTGTAATGGCTAATTAATTATTGAGCGTCCGCAAATGGGCAAATCTGCCCATTTGCGGGCATGCAATAATTTAGCCCTCCACTTATAATATAGCCCTTAGTGTTTAATGTCCCTTTAAGTATTCTTGAATTATGTGACAGAAGTGGTGCACATTAACAGATCATGTGACAGCCATCAGCCAGTCACCAAATGCATATACATATATACTGTGCACGTTTCCACATGCCCACTAGGAGATGGAGCCTCAAATATATTTTTTTAAAAACTGTGCACGTTTTGATAATAGAAGTACATTGAGATATATATATATATTTTAAATTGCATGCTTTATCTGAATAATGAAACTTGAATCTTGACTTTAGTGGCCCTTTAAAGACAGACGCCTAGATTACAAGTTTTGCGTTAGAGGCTGTGCGGTGCTAACTAGCAGTTTATGCTCACTGCTCACTTACAGACAGCGCTGGTATTACGGGTTTTTAGAAACCCGGCGTTAACCGCAAAAGCGGTTAACGAAAGGCAAAATTTTGCTCCACATCTCACCTCAATACCAGCGCTGCTTACGTTAGAGCTGGCTAAACGTGCTTGTGCATGATTTCCCCATAGGAATCAATGGGGGAGAACCGGCTGAAAAAAAACCTAACACCTGCAAAAAAGCAGCGTAAAGCTCCTAACGCAGCCCCATTGATTCCTATGGGGAAAATACATTTATGTCTACAGCTAACACCCTAACATGAACCCCGAGTCTAAACACCCCTAATCTTACACTTATTAACCCCTAATCTGCCACCCCCGACATCGCCGACACCTGCATTAAATTATTAACCCCTAATCTGCCGCTCCGGACACCGCCGCCACCTACATTATACTTATGAACCCCTAATCTGCTGCCCCCAACATCGCCGACACCTACAATATATTTATTAACCCCTAATCTGCCGCCCCCAATGTCGCCACCACTATAATAAACATATTAACCCCTAAACCTAAGTCTAACCCTAACCCCCCCTAACTTAAATATAATTTAAATAAATCTAAATAAAATTAATATCATTAACTAAATAATTCCTATTTAAAACTAAATACTTACCTATAAAATAAACCCTAAGTTAGCTACAATATAACTAATAGTTACATTGTAGTTATGTTAGGGTTTATTTTTATTTTACAGGCAAGTTTGTATTTAATTTAACTAGGTACAATAGGTACTAAATCGTTAATAACTATTTAATAACTACTTAGTTAAAATAAAGACAAATATACCTGTAAAATTAAACCTAGCCTAAGTTACAATTACACCTAACACTACACTACAATTAAATTAATAACCTAAATTAAATACAATTAATTAAAATTAAATAAAATTATCGAAAGTACAAAAAAAAAAACACTAAATTACAGAAAATAATAAACAAATTACAAGATTTTTAAACTAATTACACCTAATCTAATCCCCCTAACAAAATAAAAAAGCCCCCCCAAAATAAAAAAAAGCCCTTCCCTACACTAAATTACAAATAGCCCTTAAAAGGGCCTTTTGCGGGGCATTGCCCCAAAGTAATCAGCTCTTTTACCTGAAAAAAAAATTACAATTCCCCCCAACATTAAAACCTACCACCCAAACAACCAACCCTGCTCTAAAACCCACCCAATCCCCCCTTAAAAAAAACTAACACTAACCCCCTGAAGATCACCCTACCGTGAGATGTCTTCACCCAACCGGGCCGAAGTCCTCAACGAAGCCGGGAGAAGTCTTCATCCAACCGGGCAGAAGTGGTCCTCCAGACAGGCAGAAGTCTTCATCCAGATGGCATCTTCTATCTTCATCCATTCGGCGCGGAGCGGGTCCATCTTCAAGACATCTGACGCGGAGCATCTTCTTCTTTCCACGGCCGATGACTGAATGAAGGTTCCTTTAAATGATGTCATCCAAGATGGCGTCCCTTCAATTCCGATTGGCTGATAGAATTCTATCAGCCAATCGGAATTAAGGTAGAAAAAATCCTATTGGCTGATGCAATCAGCCAAAAGATTGAAGTTCAATCCTATTGGCTGATCCAATCAGCCAATAGGATTGAGCTGGTATTCTATTGGCTGTTCCAATCAGCCAATAGAATGCCAGTTCAATCCTATTGGCTGATTGCATCAGCCAATAGGATTTTTTCTACCTTAATTCTGATTGGCTGATAGAATTCTATCAGCCAATCGGAATTGAAGGGATGCCATCTTGGATGACGTCATTTAAAGGAACCTTCATTCAGTCGTCGGCAGTGGAAAGAAGAGGATGCTCCGCGTCGGATGTCTTGAAGATGGAGCCGCTCCACACCGGATGGATGAAGATAGAAGATGCTGTCTGGATGAAGACTTCTGCCCATCTGGAGGACCACTTCTGCCCGGTTGGATGGAGACTTCTCCTGGCTTCGTTGAGGACTTCGGCCCGGTTGGGTGAAGATGTCTCACGGTAGGGTGATCTTCAGGGGGTTAGTGTTAGTTTTTTTTAAGGGGGGATTGGGTGGGTTTTAGAGTAGGGTTGGTTGTGTGGGTGGTGGGTTTTAATGTTGTTGGGAGTATTTGTACAGGTAAAAGAGCTGATTACTTTGGGGCAATGCCCCGTAAAAGGCCCTTTTAAGGGCTATTTGTAATTTAGTGTAGGGTAGGGCTTTTTATATTTTGGGGGGCTTTTTTATTTTGTTAGGGGGATTAGATTAGGTGTAATTAGTTTAAAAATCTTGTAATTTCTTTATTATTTTCTTTGGTGTGTTTTTTTTTGTACTTTAGATAATTTTATTTAATTGTAATTAATTGTATTTAATTTAGGTAATTAATTTAATTGTAGTGTAGGGTTAGGTGTAATTGTAACTTAGGTTAGGTTTTATTTTACAGGTAAATGTGTCTTTATTTTAACTAGGTAGTTATTAAATAGTTAATAACTATTTAATAACTATTGTACCTAGTTAAAATAAATACAAAGTTGCCTGTAAAATAAAAATAAACCCTAAGATAGATACAATGTAACTATTAGTTATATTGTAGCTATCTTAGGCTTTATTTTATAGGTAAGTATTTAGTTTTAAATAGGAATAATTTAGTTAACTGTAGTAATTTTATTTAGATTTATTTAAATTATATTTAAGTTAGGGGGTGTTAGGGCTAGACTTAGGTTTAAGGGTTAATAACTTTATTATAGTGGCGGCGACGCTGGGAGCGGCAGATTAGGGGTTAATAATATTTAACTAATGTTTGTGATGCGGGAGTGCGGCGGTTTAGGGGTTAATATATTTATTATAGTGGCGGCGATGTCCGGTTCGGCAGATTAGGGGCTAAAAATTTTATTTTAGTGTTTGCGATGTGGGGGGGCCTCGGTTTAGGGGTTAATAGGTAGTTTATGGGTGTTAGTGTACTTTTTAGCACTTTAGTTAAGAGTTTTATGCTACAGCGTTGTAGTGTAAAACTCTTAACTACTGACTTTAAAATGCGGTACCAGGCTTGACAGGAGAGGGTCTACCGTTCACTTTTTGTCAGACTCGTAATACCTGCGCTATGCAAGTCCCATTGAAAATATAGGATACGCAATTGACGTAAGTGGATTTGCGGTATTTCCGAGTCTGGCCAAAAAAGTGAGCGGTACACCTGTACCTGCAAGACTCGTAATACCAGTGGTCGTTAAAAAGCAGCGTTAGGGCCTCTTAATGCTGCTTTTTAAGTCTAATGCAAAACTCGTAATCTAGGCCAGAATTTTTAATTTATTCTCATGTTTAAGTGAGAACTTAAAGGGACAGTAAACAGTTTGAGATTTTAATATAAAATGCATAGTAAAACACCTTTGCAATATACTTTCATTATTTATCCCCCCCCCAACATTCCTGTAATTTAATTCTCAAAATTGTGGGTTTGCCAGTGCGGAAAAATAAAAGAGCACATTGCAGGCTTCTAATTATTTATGCAAAAGCCAAACAATTGTGTCAAACCCTATCAGCTCCAGATTGGCTCCTACAGATAAGGAAAATGGTAGGCGGAGTTTGAACATGGAAAAACAATTGCAGCAAACAATCCCCTAGATTTAGAGTTTTGTCGGTAAAGACCCGCGTAGCTAACGCTGCTTTTTTTCCCAGCGCACCCTTAAGACAACGCTGGTATTTAGAGTGATGTGGTATGATGGGCAAAGTGCCGCATGATGTATATATATGTCCTTTTGGGTTATTTTAAAAAAAGCTCTACAATATTATTTCATTTTTTATTTTCTCCCCTTTTACGGCAACTTCATTCTGAAATTATGAGCATTTCAGTTCCTTTAAGAAATTGAAGTCTAGAACACTGTTATATTCCACTCAGCCATTGGCTGCACAATCTAGTGACCTATTTAACTGTCCGTGGGGGTCCATCCGATAAAAATCGTCGCCCGCAAAAGCCGGCGACGCCAATATTTGCACGGGTTTGGTATCCTATATACGGCGTAACCTAGAAGTTACGCGCGTATATTTCTGCCGTCGCCCGTAGTTTTTTGGGCTATAGGCAGGTATACCAAACCAGCGCAGTTTGGTATCCAATATGCAGCGTAAGGACTTACGTGGCGAAAATGGAGAAAACTTACTCCATTTTCACCTCGCCACAAAAAGCAGCCGTAAGAAGCCTTACGCTGACTATTGGAGCCCCGTAACTCCCTAAACTGGCTGCTAAAATAAACCTAACACCTAACGCATGCGCAATGTCTATCTCCCTGTCAACCGCGATCTTCTAAAATAAACCTAACACCTAACGCATGCGCAATGTCTATCTACCTGTCAACCGCGATCCCCCCCGAAATCCCTAATAAAGTTATTAACCCCTAAACTGCCGCTCCCGGACCCCGCCGCCATCTACATAAACTAACCCCCTACTGTGAGCCCCTAAAACCGCCGCCATCTACCTTATCTATCCCCTAATCTGACCCCTTACACCGCCGCCACCTATATAAAAATTATTAACCCCTAATCTAATCCCCCTATACCGCCGCCAGCTATATTAATATTATTAACCCCTAATGTAAGCCCCTTACACCGCCGCCATCTCTATTAAAATGATTAACCCCTAATTTAATCTACCTACCCCGCCGCCAGCTATATTATCTATATTAACCCTAAATATATTATAGTTAATATTTGTATTACATTATATATATTAACTATATTAACCCTAATTATATTAGGGTTAATATAGTTAATATAGTTACTATAGTATTTATATTAACTATATTAACTCTATCTAACCCTAACACCCCTAACTAAATTTATATTAAATTAATCTAATTCATTTATAAACTAAAATATTCCTATTTAAATCTAAATACTTACCTATAAAATAAACCCTAAGATAGCTACAATATAATTAATAATTACATTGTAGCTATGTTAGGGTTAATATTTATTTTACAGGTAAATTGTTAATTATTTTAACTAGGTATAATAGCTATTTAATAGTTATTAACTATTTAATATCTACCTAGTTAAAATAATTACCCAATTACCTGTCAAATAAATCCTAAAAGATTACAAGATTTTTAAGCTAATTACACCTATTCTAAGCCCCCTAATAAAATAATAAACCCCCAAAATAAAAAAAATTCCCTGCCCTATTCTAAATTAAAAAAATGTCAAAGCTCTTTACCTTACCAGCCCTTAAAAGGGCCTTTTGTGGGGCATGCCCCAAAGAATTCAGCTCTTTTGCATACAAATACAATACCCCCCCCATTACAACCCACCACCCACATACCCCTATTCTAAAACCACCCAAACCCCCCTTAAAAAAGCCTAACACTACCCCCCTGAAGATCTCCCTACCTTGTCTTCACCACACCGGGCCGAACTCCTGATCCGATCCAGGCGATGTCTTCCTCCAAGCGGCAAAGAAGAATTCTTCCTCCGGCGATGTCTTCCTCCAAGCGGCAAAGAAGAATTCTTCCTCCGGCGACGTCTTCCTCCAAGCGGCAGCAAAGTCTTCATTCTTCCGGCGGCATCTTCAATCTTCTTTCTTCGCTCCGCCGCCGCGGAGCATCCATCCCGGACGACTACTGAACTACGAATGAGGTACCTTTAAATGACGTCATCCAAGATGGCGTCCGCCGAATTCCGATTGGCTTATAGGATTCTATCAGCCAATCGGAATTAAGTTAGAAAAATCTGATTGGCTGATTGAATCAGCCAATCAGATTCAAGTTCAATCCGATTGGCTGATCCAATCAGCCAATCAGATTGAGCTCGCATTCTATTGGCTGATCGGAACAGCCAATAGAATGCGAGCTCAATCTGATTGGCTGATCCGAACAGCCAATCGGATTGAACTTGAATCTGATTGGCTGATTCAATCAGCCAATCAGATTTTTCTAACTTAATTCCGATTGGCTGATAGAATCCTATCAGCCAATCGGAATTCGGCGGACGCCATCTTGGATGACGTCATTTAAAGGTACCTCATTCATAGTTCAGTAGTCGTCCGGGATGGATGCTCCGCGGCGGCGGAGCGAAGAAAGAAGATTGAAGATGCCGCCGGAAGAATGAAGACTTTGCTGCCGCTTGGAGGAAGATGTCGCCGGAGGAAGAATTCTTCTTTGCCGCTTGGAGGAAGACATCGCCGGAGGAAGAATTCTTCTTTGCCGCTTGGAGGAAGACATCGCCGGAGGAAGAATTCTTCTTTGCCGCTTGGAGGAAGACATCGCCCGGATCGGATCAGGAGTTCGGCCCGGTGTGGTGAAGACAAGGTAGGGAGATCTTCAGGGGGTTAGTGTTAGGCTTTTTTAAGGGGGGTTTGGGTGGTTTTAAAATAGGGGTATGTGGGTGGTGGGTTGTAATGGGGGGGGGTATTGTATTTGTATGCAAAAGAGCTGAATTCTTTGGGGCATGCCCCACAAAAGGCCCTTTTAAGGGCTGGTAAGGTAAAGAGCTTTGACATTTTTTTAATTTAGAATAGGGCAGGGAATTTTTTTTATTTTGGGGGTTTATTATTTTATTAGGGGGCTTAGAATAGGTGTAATTAGCTTAAAAATCTTGTAATCTTTTTTTTATTTTTTGTAATTTAGTGTTTGTTTTTTTTTGTAATTTAGTTTAGTTAATTTAATTGTATTTTTAGATAGATGTTTGTAGTTTATTTAATTTATTGATAGTGTAGGTGTATTTGTAACTTAGGTTAGGATTTATTTGACAGGTAATTGGGTAATTATTTTAACTAGGTAGATATTAAATAGTTAATAACTATTTAATAGCTATTATACCTAGTTAAAATAATTAACAATTTACCTGTAAAATAAATATTAACCCTAACATAGCTACAATGTAATTATTAATTATATTGCAGCTATCTTAGGGTTTATTTTATAGGTAAGTATTTAGATTTAAATAGGAATATTTTAGTTTATAAATGAATTAGATTAATTTAATATAAATTTAGTTAGGGGTGTTAGGGTTAGATAGAGTTAATATAGTTAATATAAATACTATAGTAACTATATTAACTATATTAACCCTAATATAATTAGGGTTAATATAGTTAATATATATAATGTAATACCTATATTAACTATAATATACTTAGGGTTAATATAGATAATATAGCTGGCGGCGGGGTAGGTAGATTAAATTAGGGGTTAATCATTTTAATAGAGATGGTGGCAGTGTAAGGGGCTTACATTAGGGGTTAATAATTTTAATATAGATGGCGGCGGTGTTAGGGGTTCACTTTAGGGGGTTATAGATATAATATAGCTGGCAGCGGGGTACGGGAGCGACGGTTTAGGGGTTAATAACTTTATTAGGTTGCGGCGGGGTACGGGAGCGGCGGTTTAGGGGTTAATAGCTTTTTTATTGTTAGGATAGTGAGGGGGGATAGCGGATAGAGGGTTAGACGTGTCGGGCTATGTTTAGGAGGCGTGTTAGACAGTGCGGGTGATTTAGACTTTAGTCAGGTTTTATAGGCGCCGGCAGTTTCTAACGTGGCGCAAGTCACTGGCGACTCCAAAAATCTGTACTTACGCAGATTTCTGGACATCGCTGGTTTGTGAGACTTGCGCTACTTTAGCAAGTGACGGCGCCGCATATTGGATGGCTCGAGTTGCGAGCTGAAACTGCGGGCGACGTGGGTTCCCTCGCTTGCGCCGCAAACTGCGATCTATATCGGATTGCGCCCCATAATTGGCCACAACAGAGAAGGAAAACTTTACACTTATTTTGTCACTATTTAAAAAACGAATGAAACGTTAAAAAGTACATCTACATGTTATTTTTAGACTAATTTTTTTCTTTAAATGCATCATTCTAGCATTTATTTAGGGCCAGATTACAAGTGAAGCGCTAAATATCGCTTTCATGAAAGCGAATGCGAACACAAGCTTGCGTTCGCATTGCAGGGAAGTATTGCTCTCACAAGAGTGCATTTCCATAGGCTCCAATGGGAGCCTCATTCTGATGCCGTCAGAGACAGCATCAGAACCTAAGCGCAGAGAAGGGGGTAAGTAGTGCAACAATGGCAGCAAATTTAAATATATATATATATATATATATATATGATTATATACATATATATTTATGTGTTAATATGTGTATATATGTGTATAAGTATATACAGGGCTTTTTTGTGGGGGTACTCACCAGTACTGAGTACCCCCACCTCTGCCAACTCATAAGAGGTAATATTTGTAAATATCATGTAAATACTCTAGTTTTCACAAGTGGGGGCTGTAAAATGCATCAAACATTGTAAATAATCTTGTCCCTTTGCTTTACTCAAAGTTACTAAGCAGAAAATATCAGTCAAAAATCAATGACTACGGCACCTTTTTTTTGAGTACCGGCACCTTTTCTTTTACAAAAAAAGCACTGAGTATATACAAATTATATATGTAACACCCCACTCCCGCCAAATTTATCACCAAAATCTGGGTTCAATTTGAGCGGGAAAGCATGGGAACAGAGTTCCTGCACTATTTTTGTAGGTGGAACTAAGTTCTCTCTGGACAGAGAGCAGAAATGCTTCAGTAAACACTGCTGCTGCTGGTGGGAGGAGCTGGAGCACAGTCTGGTTAGAGGGATAGTGAGGTCCTCTAGTAATGGGCAGTAACACTTATTAAAATACACTAAATGCAAGCCTGTCAGCGCTCCTGCTGTGTGATCAGCCCACAATTTGTCTAACACATGGTGCTGTGTGGCTTGCTCTGGGGTTATTTACCTTCCCTCAGCAGAACTAGTATTATTGCACCGTAAGTGGGTGAGACTCTGTGACAGGGGAGGATTGTCAGGACCAAAGGCAACCATTCAACTCTTCATTGGATTTAATATATATATACAGGATATAGAGGATTTTCAATGGGCCTCAGACCTCTATTCTGTCTAAAAGAGATTAAAAGTCTTTTTGCTGAGGATTAAGCTTGACACAGTTTCCCATCCAAAACAGCAATGTATATTTTTAGAATATATACTCTGTTAGTGTATGTATATATATATATATATATATATATATATATATATATATATATATATATATATATATATATATATATTAATTGTGGGAGGGTGGAAGTCCTGGTGAGTTCCCACACTTTTATTTATTGGACCCCTGACCAAAGTACTGCCTAGTGCAGTTATTTTATTAAAAAATAAAGATGATGCTATCTTTTTTTTTTTTTTTTTTAATATTTTTTATTGAAAATTATATCTGATAATACATATCTTTGGAGACGCAGCTCCACATTATGACATTTCCATTCATTGTCATCTTAAATTACCACATGTTAAATTCCAAAATTTATGCTGTCCCCGTTTTTAGCTAATTCAACATTCTGAAAAGATTCTTTACATCCACCCGGCAACAGTTTTGAGAAAAAAAGAGAAAGAAAAACTTCAAAACGGAAACCAACAAAATGATAACACATTAGGAACATCAATACAGTCTTATTCTCTGCCTCCAATAAATACACTTGTCCTTGTTCATCTTTACTCTTAACCCTAGGATTAATGATCATTCTAAAATGATGCCCTCTATCTGGTATCTCTCGTGCCTAGCATCCTACGGGTTCCCCCTGATTCTCTCAAGTCCCTCATATCTTCTATCCGGTCTATTAGGACTACTTTCTCAGCATCTTCTATATCTACTTTTCGTAGATATCCGCATAACCTCTCCTCTTTATCTGAGAACAGCTTTTTTTGCCTTTTTTCTCTACCTTTCTATCTTTCCTTTTTCTTTTTTACTACTATGTGCGGGAGTGTCGGAGGCCGGGGGAAACACAAACGAAGACCAACAAAAAGAAGAAAGAAAAAAAAAAAAAAGAAAAAAATTCTTCTTCTATTCATATCCAGTATGGATGTGTTGCCTTATCTCGTCACCCAATGTGCCGGCAGGATTCCTGCCACTACTAGATTTAGAAAAGGAACTGAGCTCTGTAACGGTTCCAGAAACTGCAACTGTAACTCCCTTGGCCAGTCTACAATATATTTTTCCCATTTGCGGAAGTATCTTTTGTAGTATTTCTCCCTACTTTTTAGATCCTGTCTTTCCACTATCATTTGAAATTTCATGTTGTTTATAAACTCCTTCATGTTCGGCACCTCCCTATGTTTCCATTTCTGGAATATGAGACTGCGTGTTGCCAGGATGGCCAAATTTGTAAGATTTTTATCTCCTATATTTTCCGTCTGATAGAAAAAAATATCTGTATTGCTTCCAAGTTTATTTTAACCGTTAAATATTTGTTGAGCCAGAACTGAATTTTTCGCCAGAATTGCTGTACTTTCGGACAGCTCCATAAACAATGCATCAGATCTGCTTTTACGTGATTACATTTATAGCAGCTTATTGGAGTTGTTCTATCCCAGCCACTAATTCTCTCTGGCGTCAAATAAAAATTATTTATCAATTTTGCATGCGACTCCCGCCAACTAATTCTCTCCGTGGCTTCCTCCGCCCTTTTAATACTATCCACTATATTTTCACTTTGTATGGAAGGGAAATATCTGAAAAATTTTTCCGTTTTCAAATTTATTTGTCTAATTCCTAATCTCTGTATTATATTCTGATACCATATAGCTATGGACCGTTTTCCTGCTTGATATAGCTTTAAGCCTGGCTCGGTCACTGGCTGGCTCCAGTCCGCACCGTATCTCTTGATATGAGTATCTATATAGTGTCTTATCTGAAGATATGTGTAAAAATGTTTAGCGGGTAAATTATATTCTATCGCCAAGCTCTCGAAGGTTCGTGTTGATCCCTCTGGTCCCAATATTATTTGTGAGAAGTATTTCAATCCCATGCCGTGCCATTCATGAAAGATCCTATTATTTAGCCCCGGTGAAAAATCTACGCACCCAACAATCGGTAGAAATGCTGACACTTGATATTCTTGGCCCACTATATCACAATATTTTTGCCATGCCCAAACTATACTGGTGAATGTTACTAAATTCGCCACATTACTTGGTAAATTCCTACATGGGCAGTGCAATATTGCTTTCAGATTAAATGGTTTGACTATCTCTGTTTCTATTTTATTATAGGTAATGTATTCTGCCTCGGTCAACCAGTCTATTCCAAATTTAATCAAAGTTACATAATTGTAATACCTGATATTAGGAAAGGCGAATCCGCCATGTTTTTTTGCGTAAGACAGTCTTTCAGTTGATATGCGGGCCTTCTGCTTGCCCCAGATAAATAATGAACACGCTCTATTATATTTGTCAATATCCTTCTTTTTAATCACTAATGGTAAATTTTGCATGCAAAATAATATCTTTGGAAAGAAGATTGTTTTTATCAGTATGATACGTGCAGATAGTGACAGATAATACATATTCCACTTTCCTATTTCTGATTCCATGTTATCGAATAGTTCTCTATAATTCAACTGGTACCATTCACCTGGGTTCCGTGAAATTTTGATCCCTAAATAACTAATATTCTGGACCTCTTTAAAAATTGTATTATGACTCGTCTTAGTTTTATTTATCCATAAAATTTCAGATTTCGCAGGGTTTATTTTGTAGCCGGTAAATGAGCTGAATACCTTGTTAATCTGTAGGAGTTGTGGGATACAGGTACTTGTGTCATACAAAAAAAGTAAAATGTCGTCCGCATAGAGCGAGATCGTCATTTTTTCTGCCCCTATCTTCAGTGGGGCTACTTTATGTCTGATGTATATGGCCAGTGGTTCGAGCGCAATGTCGAACAATAAAGGGGAAAGTGGACACCCTTGACGCGTCCCCCTTTCAAGAGTTATTGGTTTGGATAGTTCCCCGTTAATTAGCAGCTGTGATTTCGGTGTCTTATAGATCAGTTTAATCAGGTCGAGCAGGGCACCGGTAAGGCCAAATTTCTCCAGAGCCTCAAAGAGATGGTCCCATCCTATAGAATCAAATGCCTTTTCGGCGTCTATTGTTACTAATGCAATATCTTTATCTCCCTGTTCCCTTCTCTGCCTCGCGGTGCCCTGCCCGGCCCAAAAAAAATGCTCCACCGTTGCTAATACCCGTCTCATATTACGTACAGAATTCCTTCCTGGTACGAACCCGACCTGATCTGGATGTATTAGATCTGGTATTACTTTTTTCAATCTATCCTCTATTATAGACATTAATATCTTGTAGTCATGATTTAATAATGAGATAGGGCGATATGATGATAAATTTGTAGCATCTTTCCCTTTTTTCAATATTAATGATATAATTGCGACCGAAAAATAAGGTGATTTCATTTCTTTCTTAATAAAATAGCCGTTATATAACTTAGTTAACGTCCCTACTATTATTTCTGAAGTCATCTTATAGAATTCGGCCGAGAGGCCATCCGGCCCAGGAGCTTTTCCTGATTTGGCTTTTTGAATGGCTCTTACCACCTCTCCTTCCAAAATTGGGGAATTAATCTGTTGTAGTGCCTCTGACGTTACTCTAGGAATTTTTATCTGCTCCCAAAATTGTTGCTTCCTTTCTGTGTTTATTTCCTCCTTCGAGTATAGCTTTTGGTAGAATTGAAAGAATGCTTCTTTAATTGCTGTAGGGCTAGTATATATATTCTTATTTTCCTTAATTGTGGAAATTATATTTTGTTTCTTGCGAAACTTAGTTATCTTAGCTAAATGTTTTGCCGAAACTCCCTGTAACCCTTGGAATCTCGCCCTACATTTTGCCTCTTCCTGTGCCCATTTTTCTTTCATAAATTGTTCCCTTTCTGTTTTTGCATATGCATATTTTTCCCAATTAACCCGGCTGGAGCCATTCAAATACCTCACATATGCTCTCCTAACTTGATTTGCCAACTGGATTTCTCTCGCCTTATTTTTACGGTTTAAGTTGACCATATATACCTTTATCTCGCCGCGTATGACCGCTTTACCTGCCTCCCACAAGATCTCCAGCTTATCTGTATAGTCTCTATTGAATACGATATAGTCTTTCCACTTGTTTGCAACCCAGTTACTGAATTTTGGATTGTCTGACATATACCCCGGAAATCTGAAAGTGTTTGTCCTAAAGCTCGACCTATCATGGAGTAATATCCGAAAACTAATTATTGAATGGTCCGATAATATTATTTCTTCTATGTGTGTCCGGATTTCGTGTTTTAGAAGATGTTCATCTATCAAGAACATATCTATTCTAGAAAAGCATCTATGTGCCTTAGATTCACACGTATAGGATCGTTCATCTGGGTGTTGCAAGCGCCATATATCGTGTACTTTAATAGTTTTTAAGAAATTACGAAAAATTCTTGCCTCCCGATGATATGCCTGTCTGCGACCCACCTTAGATCTGTCGCTATCAGGATATGTCGTTGTGTTCATGTCGCCTGCTATTATCAGATTCTGGCCTAAATACGGTGTCAGTTCCTTTATTATCTGTTGCCAAAAATTTACTTCAAATGTGTTGGGTGCGTATATATTGCACAGAGTCCATATTTTCTCATCAATTTTGATTTGCATAATAATGAATCTACCCTGAGGATCCAATTTTGAATTTAATATCTCATAATCTAAACTTCTATTCAATAATATAGCTACCCCACATTTCCGTGACACGCATGGGGTTGCAATGACCTCTGCCAGCCAATTAGTTCTTAATTTATCTATTTCAGCCGCTTTTAGGTGCAATTCTTGCAGGAATATAATGTCAGGCTTTTGCTTTTCAGTAGTTTAAAAATGTTCTTACGCTTAATGGGGGAGGTTATCCCTCCCACATTCCATGATACACAATTAATTGCCATACTCATCCTTTCCTATTCTAGTAGATGTCAGAAAAGAAAAAAGGAGAAGAGAGAAAAGAGAAGAAAAAAAAAAAAAAAATATATAAGTGTAATCCCCGCCCCCCGGCCCTCCCACTCCCCCACCCTCCACCTCTTCAACTGTTTCTCTATTCCACAGTATCCTCTTTCTATATTCGTGCTGAACTATTGATATTCTATACTTCTATATTATTTTCAGCACAAAATGCTTTTGCTTCTTCTACCGTGTTAAGTGCTGTAACTCCGTCCATCCCCAGCACTGTGATTTTAGCTGGGTATCTCATAGAGGCTCTCAGTCCAGCTTTTATCAGTGCTGAGCAGTACGGTGCCATAGCACGCCGTTTCCCTGATGTCTCCACTGAGAAATCCTGAAAAATCAGGATTGGTTTGTCCCCTATAAGAAGTGTTCTGGCCTTATCCTGAAAATTCAAATATTTAATGATGAGCACTCTTGGCCTGGTGTTACTCTCTCTAGGTTGTCTTAGTGCTCCGATCCTGTGTGCTCTCTCTACCAACAAACCCCCATTTACTGGTTGCATACCTAGCAGGTTGGGTAATGTCACTGCACCAAAGGTCAGTAGGTCTTCCTGTCCGTTAGTTTCGGGCAGCCCAACTACACGGATATTGCTCCGCCGTGACCTGTCCTCCAGATCTTCTAACTTTGCCTGTAATGCATTAATTTTTTCTGCGTGTTTATCCATTGTTAACCCTTGAGTATTTAACTTGTCTTCTGCATCTGACACCCTATTTTCTACCTCCGTTAATCTGATCGAAAATTGTCTGATTTCCTGGGATAGCTCTGAGATCTCTTTTTTAACAATTTCAAATTGGGGCAATATAAGGTCTGCCAATTGATTTATTGTGAGCTGTGTTTCTAAATTTCTCTCTGGGCTCTGAACATTTGATTCTATATTACTAATTTCACTCTGCGCTTTCTGCTTTTTATCCCTTCTTGGTGGCATTGCTGGTGATTTGTTCTTCACGTTTGTGACATATTTTTCCATTTGTGCTATTAATTTGCTTTCCCACTTGCACCCTCTAGTTTCTCACTCCCTTTAAGAAAACTCACACCTGCTGACAGGTTGTACTGTCACACTCTATTGTGTTATTTCCTCTCTATCTGTTCCCTTTCCTTATGATCTGGTGCCCTGTTGAATACTACTGTTACTTCATACAGTCATGCATTTATGCTATTAATCTGCACACAATCTTATACAAAAAAAAGTATGAACTGTATTTCAGCCTTCAACTATGATCAATAACCGTTCAAGCTATTAAATGCTAAACAAGGTTATATACATATATAGCAATGATAATTTTCACTTGTTTACACCCTTTTTCAGGACTCAGATACCTTAATCATTAGACAGAGTCATAATCCGATTTGCTGTGTTACTTTTACCTAGACATACCTATCCTCATACTCTGCATACCATCTTACACAGAATACCTAATAGTTTATAACATCAACAGTATAAAATGCATTTCAGTATTAAGCTATGTCCAAGGACTATTCAATATATCGAGTGTTATTAGACTCTATTTCTGCGTTGTAGTTTTAGCTGAGCACTACAGCTACTGTGTCTGCTTTCCAAGCTGCACTTTACACTTATGGAGTTAATCTTGTACTACACATGTAATCCCTTTACAGATATAGCAATTATAATTTTCACTTGTATGCAATTCCCTTTTTTTTTCTTTTTTTTTTTCCCCTTTTTCTTTCAATGCAAGTACTTACTGTCTCATTGTATGTGCAGCAATTTTAACTTTCATTTACCTGCACCTTTTACAATTGTCAGATATCAGGTATCCTAGAGAGTAGAAATAATACCCGGACAATCTACTGCAGTACTTTTACCAGAAATTCCCCTTAATGCAGATTACTTAGGGTCTATCCTCTGATTACTTATCTTAATTAGACACTACTGTTACCTAGTTTCTTCCCAGCCTATTCTTTGCATCTACTGTCTGTCACAGTAGCGCAATAAATCAGTTAGAGTCTGTACCTTGATTCTTTGTTATACCTAGACACTACTACTGCTGTAAAAAAATACCTATAATTTCCTTGCAAATAAAACAATTGTAATTTTCATTTTGCATGCACCTTTTGCAGTTCAGAAATAACTTCAAAAATAGCAACATTAATCAGACATTCTACTCCAAATACTTTTAGCAGAATTTGAGCTTGCCCTTCCTAACAATATAGACACAATATTACAGAAAGCCTTAGCTGGTTAACTGTCCTGATTTAGGCAATATGTTTCAGCTATGCACAATAAGCGTCCATCAGCCAGATAGAGGTTTTTCCTTTCCCCCCTTATTCTTTCCCTTTTTTCTATTTTTTTTTTTTTTTTTTAAGCTGAGCAAAACTACAGTCCTTTTTTGCTGACTCCTTTAAAAAGTACCATATAGCGCATCCAAGGTAGAGATGCTGCGTTAAATTCCACCTCCTCCTATCACCCTCATATTCCTTATATTTCTTTGAAAAATTCACACACCGGGCACAATACAGTCTATAGTAAGTACCCCCAGTATTTCCTATTAATGCTGCTGTAACTTGTCTCAGGACGCTTCTGCCTCAGTGTTCACGCTTTGCTCTGCTGAAGTGTGGACACCAGTCTTTTGCTATTGTGGTAGCTGTGCTTTTCAAAAGGTAAAAAAGTCTAAGGAGGGGAGGTGCTCTGTATAGGTATACATATTAGAGATATCTACTGATTTCAACGTTCCAGGAACTACCGTTATGCACTTAAATATATTTCCTTAAGGAGCTACTGCCACCAGTCTAACCCTGGTTGATATAAAGTTCTGGGCCTCCCTTCTGCTCTGCTTGTCGTAGATGGCTCCCCAGGCCTTGATACACGCCAAATTCAGCTTTTCTATTTTTAACAGACTTTCATATATACAGACTTTTGCGTACTTACCCCCCCATTGCTTCGCGGCCGGTCACTGGATGACTCTGTCTGGCACTTTGCCCCACCAGGGGGTCTTTGGTATGAGTCCTCTGGAAGTTTTCCCTTCGAGCAGTGCAACTTTCACCTCCACTCTCGCTCGGTTGTTCCTCACTTCTGCGCCGTCAAGCCGCTATGACGTCATCATACCTGGCCGGCTTACCGGTATGGGGGGGAATTGAAGCCGCTGTCCGGTCTGTGTTGCAGGCGGCGACCACGACAGTCTCCCGACCCGGATCCTCCACTGCACCTCGGATCTCCACCTGTCGGTATTCAGGTCGGCCCAGAGTTGTTACCACGAGCTATGCTGGCGGCAGTTTGCAGCTGTTCTCCAATTAGGTTTGTGTGAACTATTTAGAGCTCCCTCTTGGCAGGTATATTACGTCCAATTTGTTCTTAAGGGTGTAATGGCTTCCTTCCACCACGCTTTTCTGTCCCCCAGGCCGGGTAAATCTTTCGCCCCGGCAATAGGGCTTTCGTGGCGTGGGTATCAGATGTTTGAATTAGCTCCGGATTCAAGGGAGCTCAGAGCAAGCACACCTTCCTCCTTGCTCCTCCCACAGGAAGTCAGAAGCCTCGATGATGCTATCTTTATGTTTTAATAAAATACACTTCACTGTATTTTGGTGGCATTTGGGGCACATTTATAAAATAAACCGGAGATCGGATCTCTGCTTAAATTACTAGCCGTTTGTAATGGCTAATTAATTATTGAGCGTCTGCAAATGGGCAAATCTGCCCATTTGCGGGCATGCAATAATTTAGCCCTCCACTTATAATCTAGCCCTTAGTGTTTAATGTCCCTTTAAGTATTCTTGAATTCTGTGACAGAAGTGGTGCACATTAAAAGATCATGTGACAGCCATCAGCCAGTCACCAAATGCATATACATATATACTGTGCACGTTTCCACATGCCCACTAGGAGATGGAGCCTCAAACATATTTTTTTAAAAACTGTGCACGTTTTGATAATAGAAGTACATTGATATATATATATATATTTTAAATTGCATGCTTTATCTGAATAATGAAACTTGAATCTTGACTTTAGTGGCCCTTTAAAGACAGACGCCTAGATTACAAGTTTTGCGTTAGAGGCTGTGCGGTGCTAGCTAGCAGTTTATGCTCACCGCTTACTTACAGACAGCGCTGGTATTACGGTTTTTAGAAACCCGGCGTTAACCGCAAAAAAGTGAGCGAAAGGCAAAATTTTGCTCCACATCTCACCTCAATGCCAGCGCTGCTTACGTTAGAGCTGGCTAAACGTGCTTGTGCATGATTTCCCCATAGGAATCAATGGGGGAGAACCAGCTGAAAAAAAACCTAACACCTGCAAAAAAGCAGCGTAAAGCTCCTAACGCAGCCCCATTGATTCCTATGGGGAAAATACTTTATGTCTACACCTAACACCCTAACATGAACCCCGAGTCTAAACACCCCTAATCTTACACTTATTTACCCCTAATCTGCCGCCCCCGACATCGCCGACACCTGCATTAAATTATTAACCCCTAATCTGCCGCTCCGGACACCGCCGACACCTACATTATATTTATTAACCCCTAATCTGCCGCCCCCAACGTCGCCGCCACTATAATAAACATATTAACCCCTAAACCTAAGTCTAACCTTAACCCTAACCCCCCCTAACTTAAATATAATTTAAATAAATCTAAATAAAATTAATATCATTAACTAAATAATTCCTATTTAAAACTAAATACTTACCTATAAAATAAACCCTAAGTTAGCTACAATATAACTAATAGTTACATTGTAGTTATCTTAGGGTTTATTTTTATTTTACAGGCAAGTTTGTATTTAATTTAACTAGGTACAATAGGTACTAAATAGTTAATAACTATTTAATAACTACTTAGTTAAAATAAAGACAAATATACCTGTAAAATAAAACCTAACCTAAGTTACAATTACACCTAACACTACACTACAATTAAATTAATAACCTAAATTAATTACAATTAATTACAATTAAATAAAATTATCGAAAGTACAAAAAACCCCACTAAATTACAGAAAATAATAAACAAATTACAAGATTTTTAAACTAATTACACCTAATCTAATCCCCCTAGCAAAATAAAAAAGCCCCCCCCCCCCAAAATAATAAAGCCCTTCCCTACACTAAATTACAAATAGCCCTTAAAAGGGCCTTTTGCGGGGCATTGCCCAAAGTAATCAGCTCTTTTACCTGAAATAAAAATTACAATTCCCCCCCAACATTAAAACCCACCACCCAAACAACCAACCCTGCTCTAAAACCCACCCAATCCCCCCTTAAAAAAAACTAACACTAACCCCCTGAAGATCACCCTACCGTGAGATGTCTTCACCCAACTGGGCCGAAGTCCTCAACAAAGCCGGGAGAAGTCTTCATCCAACCGGGCAGAAGTGGTCCTCCAGACAGGCAGAAGTCTTCATCCAGACGGCATCTTCTATCTTCATCCATTCGGCGCGGAGAGGGTCCATCTTCAAGACATCTGACGCGGAGCATCCTCTTCTTTCCACGGCCGATGACTGAATCAAGGTTCCTTTAAATGACGTCATCCAAGATGGCGTCCCTTCAATTCCGATTGGCTAATAGAATTCTATCGGAATTAAGGTAGAAAAAATCCTATTGGCTGATGCAATCAGCCAATAGATTGAAGTTCAATCCTATTGGCTGATCCAATCAGCCAATAGGATTGAGCTGGTATTCTATTGGCTGTTCCAATCAGCCAATAGAATGCCAGTTCAATCCTATTGGCTGATTGCATCAGCCAATAGGATTTTTTTCTACCTTAATTCTGATTGGCTGATAGAATTCTATCAGCCAATCGGAATTGAAGGGACGCCATCTTGGATGACGTCATTTAAAGGAACCTTCATTCAGTCGTCGGCAGTGGAAAGAAGAGGATGCTCCACGTCGGATGTCTTGAAGATGGAGCCAATCCACACCGGATGGATGAAGATAGAAGATGCTATCTGGATGAAGACTTCTGCCTGTCTGGAGGACCACTTCTGCCCGGTTGGATGAAGACTTCTCCTGGCTTCGTTGAGGACTTTGGCCCGGTTGGGTGAAGACATCTCACGGTAGGGTGATCTTCAGGGGGTTAGTGTTAGTTTTTTTTTAAGGGGGGATTGGGTGGGTTTTAGAGTAGGGTTGGTTGTGTGGGTGGTGGGTTTTAATGTTGTTGGGAGTATTTGTACAGGTAAAAGAGCTGATTACTTTGGGGCAATGCCCCGTAAAAGGCCCTTTTAAGGGCTATTTTTAATTTAGTGTAGGGTAGGCCTTTTTTTTATTTGGGGGGGGGGGCTTTTTTATTTTGTTAGGGGGATTAGATTAGGTGTAATTAGTTTAAAAATCTTGTAATTTCTTTATTATTTTCTGTAATTTGGTGTGTTTTTTTTTGTACTTTAGATAATTTTATTTAATTGTAATTAATTGTATTTAATTTAGGTAATTAATTTAATTGTAGTGTAGTGTTAGGTGTAATTGTAACTTAGGTTAGGTTTTATTTTACAAGTAAATGTGTCTTTATTTTAACTAGGTAGTTATTAAATAGTTAATAACTATTTAATAACTATTGTACCTAGTTAAAATAAATACAAAGTTGCCTGTAAAATAAAAATAAACCCTAAGATAGATACAATGTAACTATTAGTTATATTGTAGCTATCTTAGGCTTTATTTTATAGGTAAGTATTTAGTTTTAAATAGGAATAATTTAGTTAACTGTAGTAATTTTATTTAGATTTATTTAAATTATATTTAAGTTAGGGGGTGTTAGGGCTAGACTTAGGTTTAGGGGTTAATAACGTTATTATAGTGGCGGCAACGCTGGGAGCGGCAGATTAGGGGTTAATAATATTTAACTAATGTTTGTGATGCGGGAGTGCGGCGGTTTAGGGGTTAATATATTTATTATAGTGGCGGCGATGTCCGGTTTGGCAGATTAGGGGCTACAAATTTTATTTTAGTGTTTGCGATGTGGGGGGGCCTCGGTTTAGGGGTTAATAGGTAGTTTATGGGTGTTAGTGTACTTTTTAGCACTTTAGTTAAGAGTTTTATGCTACTGCGTTGTAGTGTAAAACTCTTAACTACTGACTTTAAAATGCGGTACCAAGCTTGACAGGAGAGGGTCTACCGTTCACTTTATGTCAGATTTGTAATACCAGCACTATGAAAGTCCCATTGAAAATATAGGATACGCAATTGACGTAAGTGGATTTGCGGTATTTCCGAGTCTGGCCAAAAAAGTGAGCGGTACACCTGTACCTGCAAGACTCGTAATACCAGCGGGCATTAAAAAGCAGCGTTAGGACCTCTTAACGCTGCTTTTTAAGGCTTACGCAAAACTCGTAATCTAGGCCAGAATTTTTAATTGATTCTCATGTTTAAGTGAGAACTTAAAGGGACAGTAAACAGTTTGAGATTTTAATATAAAATGCATAGTAAAACACCTTTGCAATATACTTTCATTATTTATCCCCCCCCCCCACATTCCTGTAATTTAATTCTCAAAATTGTGGGTTTGCCAGTGCGGAAAAATAAAAGAGCACATTGCAGGCTTCTAATTATTTATGCAAAAGCCAAACAATTGTGTCAAACCCTATCAGCTCCAGATTGGCTCCTACAGATAAGGAAAATGGTAGGTGGAGTTTGAACATGGAAAAACAATTGCAGCAAACAATCACCTAGATTTAGAGTTTTGTCGGTAAAGACCCGCGTAGCTAACGCTGCTTTTTTTCCCAGCGCACCCTTAAGACAACGCTGGTATTTAGAGTTGTCTGAGTGGCTGCGTTAGGCTCAGAAAAGGGAGCGTTGAGCATAATTTACCTTCCCTTCAACTCTCAATACCAGCATTGCCTACGGTAGCGGTGAGCTGGAAAAACGTGCTTGTGCACGATATCCCCATAGGAAAAAATGGGGCTGAGCTGGCTGGAAAAAAACCTAACACCTGCAAAAAAAAGCAGCGTTCAGCTCCTAACGCAGCCCCATTGTTTCCTATGGGGAAACATTCTCTAAGTCTGCACCTAACACCCTAACATGAACCCCGAGTCTAAACACCCTAACCTTACACTTATTAACCCCTAATCTGCCGCCCCCGCTATCGCTGACACCTGCATTATACTACTAACCCCTAATCTGCCGCTCCGGACACCGCCGCAACCTACATTATAGCTATGAACACATAAAATCTGCTGCCCCTAACATCGCCGACACCTATATTATATTTATTACTCCCTAATCTGCCCCCCCAACCTCGCCGCCACTATAATAAATGTATTAACCCCTAAACCGCCGCACTCCTGCCTCGCAAACACTATAATACATTTTATTAACCCCTAATCTGCCCTCCCTAACATCGCCGCCACCTACCTACAATTATTAACCCCTAATCTGCCGCCCGCAACGTCGTCGCTACTATACTAAAATTATTAACCCCTAAACCTAACTCTAACCCTAACACCCCCCTAAGTTAAATATAATTTTAATTAAACGAAATAATATTCCTATAATTAAATAAATTATTCATATTTAAAGCTAAATACTTACCTATCAAATTAACCCTAATATAGCTACAATATAACTAATAGTTACATTGTAGCTATTTTAGGATTTATATTTATTTTACAGGCAACTTTGTATTTATTTTAACTAGGTACAATAGCTATTAAATAGTTAATAACTATTTAATAGCTACCTAGTTAAAATAAGTACAAAATTACCTGTAAAATAAATCCTAACCTAAGTTACAAATACACCTAACACTACACTCTCATTAAATTAATTAAATAAATAAACTACAATTAGCTAAACTAAAATACAATTAAATAACCTAATATATAATACAAAAAAAACACTAAATTACAAAAAATAAAAAAAATATTACAAGAAGTTTAAACTAATTACACCAAATCTAAGCCCCCTAATAAAATAAAAAATCCCCCCAAAATAAAAAAATGCCCTACCCTATTGTAAATTACAAAAGTAATCAGCTCTTTTACCGGCCCTTAAAAGGGCTTTTTGCTGGGCATTGCCCCAAAGTAATCAGCTCTTTTTCCTGAAAATAAAAATACAATACCCCCCCCAACATTACAACCCACCACCCACATACCCCTACTCTAACCCACCCAAACCCCCATTAAATTAAATTAACCTAACACTAACCCCCTGAAGATCTCCCTACCTTGAGTCGTCTTCACTCAGCCGAGCCGAATTCTTCATCCAACCGGGGCAAGAAGATGTCCTCCATCCAGGCGGCGTCTTCAATCTTCATCCATCCGGAGCGGAGCCATCTTAAAAGGAGCCGACGCGGAGTCATCCTCTTCAACCGACGACTTCCCGACGAATGAAGGTTCCTTTAAGGGACGTCATCCAAGATGGCGTCCCTTCAATTCCGATTGGCTGATAGGATTCTATCAGCCAATCAGAATTAAGGTAGGAAAAATCTGATTGGCTGAGTGAAGACGACTCAAGGTAGGATGATCTTCAGGGGGTTAGCGAAAGGTTTTTTTAAGGGGGGTTTGGGTGGGTTAGAGTAGGGGTATGTGGGTGGTGGGTTGTAATGTTGGGGGGGGTATTGTATTTTTATTTTCAGGTAAAAGAGCTGATTACTTTGGGGCAATGCCCCGCAAAAAGCCCTTTTAAGGGCTGGTAAAATAGCTGATTACTTTTGTAATTTAGAATAGGGTAGGGCATTTTTTTATTTTGGGGGGATTTTTTTATTTTATTAGGGGGCTTAGATTAGGTGTAATTAGTTTAAACTTCTTGTAATATTTTTTTAGTTTTTGTAATTTAGTGTTTGTTTGTTTTTGTATTATAGATTAGTTTATTTAATTGTATTTTAGTTTAGCTAATTGTAGTTTATTTATTTAATTAATTTAATGATAGTGTAGTGTTAGGTGTATTTGTAACTTAGGTTAGGATTTATTTTACAGGTAATTTTGTATTTATTTTAACTAGGTAGCTATTAAATATTTATTAACTATTTAATAGCTGTTGTACCTAGTTAAAATAAATACAAAGTTGCCTGTAAAATAAATATAAATCCTAAAATAGCTACAATGTAACTATTAGCTATATTAGGGTTTATTTGATAGGTAAATATTTAGCTTTAAATATGAATAATTTATTTAATTATAGGAATATTATTTTGTTTAATTAAAATTATATTTAACTTAGTGGGGTGTTAGGGTTAGAGTTAGGTTTAGGGGTTAATAAATTTATTATAGTATCGGCGACGTTGCGGGCGGGAGATTAGGGGTTAATAATTGTAGGTAGGTGGCGGCGGTGTCCGGGCGGCAGATTAGGGGTTAAACATTTTTATTAGAGGGTTAGCGATGTGGGGGGGGCTCAGTTTAGGGGTACATAGGTAGTTTATGGGTGTTAGTGTACTTTATAGCACAGTAGTTAGCGCCGGCGTTAGCCCATAAAGCTCTTAACTACTGACTTTTTTTGTCGGTAGGAGTCTTGTCGGTAGAGGCTCTACCGCTCAGTTCTTCCAAGACTCCAAATACCAGCGTTAGGCAAATCCCATAGAAAAGATAGGATACGCAATTGGCGTAAGGGGATCTGCAGTAGCCTGGAGTCGCGGAAAGGAAGTGAGAGGTAGATCCTTTCCTGCCTGACTCTAAATACCAGCGGGCGGTAAAAAGCAGCGTTAGGACCCCTTAACGCTGATTTTGATGGCTAACGCCAAACTCTAAATCTAGCCGTATGTTTTAATCTATTCTAATATAGTTTAAACTATGATGGTATGTTAATCTGTTGGAAAAACAAAACATATGGAATCACAAGATGTTTACTGTCCCTTTAAACTTTCCAGGCACAACCCCATACTTCATGTAGAGTATTTGAGTAATTCTGAAACTGTCTAAATATATTTTTGGTTTTGCCAAGTTTGATAAATGGTTATCAATTTGAGATAACAGAAAAATTGGAGTCCAGCCATGGAATTGTAAATGCTTTAACTAGCTGCACATGTGATATGGGAACTGAAACCTGTAATTAATTTCATCTTTTATTTAAGCTTTAGCCAGTAAATTATTATTGCATTCAAGGCTTGGCAGCACATTGAAGCATCTTCCTATACAGCTCTGTCATTTATCATAGGTGCTCATAACTGTCAATTGCCTCTATTAACGTTAAGCTAATCCTTCTAAATATAATTTATACTCCTTTACTAATCACTAATTGAGAAGAAGATGCGCGGTTAAACCCAAGGGTATAGTTTGCTCCCATGAGAAGTTTATATAGTTTATATATCTGTGCACAGTAGAGATTCATAGAAAATGCATAAAAGCAAAAACAAAATACATTTTCACTTATTTAATGTATTTCAGTTAATCTACACATTTTTACTGAAGCAAGTTACCAAACAAACCTAATTAGCTATAGGAACGGAACATAACTAAATTATTGTATTAAATGGCATGCATTACACCTGGGCATGATGTTATTGGTATTTTAATATTGGCCTTGATTTTTAAATTTGGAATGATTGATACTTTGCTGTTAACACTGGGACATGTAAAATGATTTTGCTTTTACGCAAACCTTTGATATTTTTTTTTTTTCCTTTTATTAACAAATTCAATAAAAAACAATGTTAGGAATAAAAAAAAAAAAACCAGCAAGTGAAATGTATCTTACTCTTCCAATCAGAATTATATATAGCCATAGTTTATTAATATTAAATAAGAAATATTTAATAATATCAATCAGTTTAAATCCCATAAGAGCTCACATATACACTTTGAAAAAACAAAAATAATTTCTAAATAAAACTTGGTGGAATATCTAGATAATTTATAGAAAAATATACATATAACAAGGAGAATACAAACAGTGACAGAAAATTCATATGTGTCATATATTACTAAAATAGTAGAAAAAAAGAGAGGGAAAAAACTGTCAGAAAATGCATCTGTGTTGCAGAAAAAAAAAACTTTCCTAGTTATTAAAGGGACAAACTGTAACTACTCTATTCTTTATTGACAAGCAGAAAGGTAAGCTCAGGAGCGTGCTTGTGTCTGCAGCGCTATATGTAAGCGGTTTTGAAACAATGTTATACATTAGCAAGAGCACTAGATGGCATTTTTTTAGTTCTCCAGGCATGTGCTGCAGATCTAGATATCTCTTCAACAAAGAATAACATAAGAACAAAGCACATTTGATAATATGAGTAAATTGGAAACTTTTGTTTGCTCTTTCTGAATAATGAAAGAGATGTACCTCTAAGTGGACCCCTAAACATTGTTAAACATATCCTATTACTTTATCTTTTAAATAAAAATGTTGACATACATTTAACGCAGCGATTTTCATCTACGTATAGGTATTGTAGCACTCAAGCCTGTCACAACTCTCACCTGAAGGGGCCACACAGAGCTAGGGTCAAGGAGGAAAAGAACACAGATTGCACATTAAAACCCTTTCTTTTGGGCATAAATACTTGACAAGATTTTAGTGACATAATCTAAGGGATGCTCCTTATACATATTACTTAAAGGGACAATGTACTATAAAATTGTTTTTCCTTTATTGTGTTTCCAACAACTTGCTGTGCCAGCTACAGAGTGTAAAATGTATGAAAATATGCTCCTTCATGCATATTTTTGTATATAAAATAGCTGATTTCTTTCTTTGAAACCACAACCCATAACAATAGCTAAGCTTGCAGGGAAATCAAATATCCTTATATATGTTATAATATATTATATATAATATATTATCTTATATTATTTGGTATCTGTATACCACATCCCAATACATTAAATAATTGAAAATTAACATTTTATTACTTATCTCTCCCACCCACCCCCTTCCAGGAGTGAAATTTATTCCACTGGCTATGTTTACACAGCTTTTTTTTTTTTATAGCCAATACTTAAAGGGATACTGAACCCAATTTTTTTTCATGATTCAGATACAGCATGCAATTTTAAGCAACTTTCTAATTTACTCTTATTTTCAATTTTTCTTTTTCATTTTTTTTTTAAAAGAAAAAATGTGGGTTCAGTATCCATTTGAGTACTGAAATGTTCAATGTAGATCGGGAGACGATAGGACAAGTCATCTATTTCAAATGACGACATAAATAGCTATTTTAAAACATTTTAATACACTCCAGTGGGTAAAATGGATAACACTGAATAAATTAAAGAAAAAATTAACAGTAAACTGTCCCTTTAATTTATATTGTTTTAATTTTAGAATAATAAATCAGGGGTACCACATTGATTTCAAAAGCACCAAGCCAGTATTTTTAGGGTTCAGGTAAATGTAAACGTTTTGGATAATAAAGAATAATTATAGAAATTAAGGTCTTCCTTGGTGAAAAGTCTTCTAGTAATGTCGAAATCTAATTCTAAATAACTTACTGTATCAATTAATATCAGTCATATCAGTTTTAGTCTCTGAAGTGAGCTGCATAATTATTTATGATAATTTATGCTAATTGGTATGGCTTATATTTTTTTTCAAGAAAGGTTGAAAGTGGGAATAGACTGCTCTTACAGAATCAATGACGAACTTACCTAGTGACATTATAGCAGTTTTCTTGTAAGATTCATTTAAAATGCTTCAGCTAGGTGCAAAATTAGATAATCTTCCTGACCTTAAATTTCATCTTCATAACTGAGGAAACATTGAGATTCAAAATACTTCTCAATGAAAAATAATTTGACCCAAGTTTAGTTTTTTTAAAAAAAAATGTATTTGCAGACAAAATCTATTTTCATGTGATCTTGCTCGTATTTTATGTATGCATAAACCAAACATCTAAAGTCTATTTAAACCCTTGATTAACTTTCCACAATTGTGAAATGTCTAATAAAAAAACAGGTATGCAGCAAGGAGTGAAAAAAAATATTTGCTTAGCTTCAGGAACCTGCAAGCAAATTGAGAATGCTGTGATATTGTGCAATCAATCAGTTGACAACATTTGTGTAAAATATATAGGGACTTTCATGGGTCTAAATTTTTTGTATTCATCTATTTAACTCCTTAACTACCACAACATACCCTGCACGTCGCTGGTCATTAAGGGATTGGGGGGTAGTTATCAACGTGTCAACTTTCCTGCCTTCGCCGGCCCAATACGCCGCCTAAGCTCGCCTACCTTCGCCGCCACGGACCTGAAAAAATACGCCTAAGTTATCAAAAAAAGCTGTCAAAAAGCCGTGGGGCGATGAGCAGCGGACTGTGAGAGTTATCACTCATCCGATCTCGCTGCTCTTCGGCTGTTTGACAGCTTTCTTGCTAGCCTGTCACTAAGCACTCACACTAAACTACACTGTTCTACCCCCTATACCAGCGCCCCCGGAGCCCCCCGCAACTAAATAAAGTTACTAACCCCTAAACCGCCGCTCCTACAACCTGCCCCAACTCTGATAAATGTATTAACCCCTAAACCGCCTCTCCTAGACCCTGCCGCAAGTCTTATAAATGTATTAACCCCTAAACCGCCGCTCCTAGACCCCGCCGCATGTCTTATAAATGTATTAACCCCTAAACCGCCGCTCCCGGACACCGCTGCCACCTACATTATACCTAGTAACCCCTATCCTGCCCCCCCTATACCGTCGCCCTCTATAATAAAGTTATTAACCCCTATCCTGCTGATCCCGCACCTCGTCGCAAATAAAAAATAGTTTAACCCCTAAACCACCGCTCCCTGAACCCGCCGCAACCTATATTAAATTTATTAACCCCTATCATGCCCCCCCTACACCGTCGTCACCTATAATAAACTTATTAACCCCTATCCTGCCCACCACTACACCGCTGCCACTGTAATAAAATTATTAACCCCTAAATCTAAGTCTAACACTAACCCTAACACCCCCCTAACTTAAATATTAATTAAATAAATCTAAATAATATTTCTATTATTAACTAAGTTAATCCTATTTAAAACTAAATACTTACCTATAAAATAAACCCTAATATAGCTACAATATAAATAATAATTATATTCTAGCTATCTTAGGATTTATTTTTATTTTACAGGTAACTTTCAATTTATTTTAACTAGGTACAATAGCTATTAAATAGTTATTAACTATTTAATAGCTTACCTAGCTAAAATAAAGAGAAATTTACCTGTAAAATAAAAACTAACCTAAGTTACAATTACACCTAACACTACACTATACTTTAATAAATTATTCCTATTTAAAACTAAATACTTACCTGTAAAATAAACCCTAATATAGCTACAATATAATTAATAATTACATTGTAGCTATCTTAGGATTTATATTTATTTTACAGGTAACTTTGTATTTATTTTAGCTAGTTAGAATAGGTATTAAATAGTTATTAACTATTTAATAACTACCTAGCTAAAAGAAATACAAAATTTCCTGTAAAATAAATCCTAACCTAAGTTAAAATTAAACCTAACATTACACTATCATTAAATAAATTAAATAAACTACCTACAAATAACTACAATTAAAAACAATTACATAAACTAACTAAAGTACAAAAAATAAAAAAAGCTAAGTTACAAAAAATAAAAAAAATAAGTTACAAACATTGAAAAATATATTACAACAATTTTAAGCTACTTACACCTAATCTAAGCCCCCTAATAAAATAACAAACCCCCCCAAAATAAAAAAATGCCCTACCCTATTCTACATTAAAAAAGTTCAAAGCTCTTTTACCTTACCAGCCCTTAAAAGGGCCTTTTGTGGGGGCATGCCCCAAAGAGTTCAGCTCTTTTGCCTGTAAAAGAAAAATACAACCCCCCCCAACATTAAAACCCACCACCCACATACCCCTAATCTAACCCAAACCCCCCTTAAAATAACCTAACACGAATCCCCTGAAGATCATCCTACCTTTAGTTGTCTTCACTCAGCCGAGCCACCGATGGAACTGATGAGGACATCCGGACCGGCAGAAGTTATCCTCCAAGGGGCCCTGAAGAAATCTTCCATCCGATGAAGTGATCCTCCAAGCGGCGCTGAAGAAATCTTCCATCCGGGCGAGGTCATCTTCCAAGAGGCGCTGAAGAAGTCTTCTATCCGGGCGAGGTCATCTTCGAAGCCGGGTCTTGAATCTTCATCCCGCCGACGTGGAACATCCTTCTTTCCCGACGAACTACCGACGAATGAAGGCTCCTTTAAGGGACGTCATCCAAGATGGCGTCCCTTCAATTCCGATTGGCTGATAGGATTCTATCAGCCAATCGGAATTAAGGTAGGAAAAATCTGATTGGCTGATGGAATCAGCCAATCAGATTCAAGTTCAATCCGATTGGTTGATCCAATCAGCCAATCAGATTGAGCTCGCATTCTATTGGCTGTTCCGATCAGGCAATAGAATGCGAGCTCAATCTGATTGGCTGATTGGATCAGCCAATCGGATTGAACTTGAATCTGATTGGCTGATTCCATCAGCCAATCAGATTTTTCCTACCTTAATTCCGATTGGCTGATAGAATCCTATCAGCCAATCGGAATTGAAGGGACGCCATCTTGGATGACGTCCCTTAAAGGAGCCTTCATTCGTCGGTAGTTCGTCGGGAAAGAAGGATGCTCCGCGTCGGCGGGATGAAGATTCAAGACCCGGCTTCGAAGATGACCTCGCCCGGATAGAAGACTTCTTCAGCGCCTCTTGGAAGATGACCTCGCCCGGATGGAAGATTTCTTCAGCGCCGCTTGGAGGATCACTTCATCGGATGGAAGATTTCTTCAGCGCCCCTTGGAGGATAACTTCTGCCGGTCCGGATGTCCTCTTCAGTTCCATTGGTGGCTCGGCTGAGTGAAGACAACTAAAGGTAGGATGATCTTCAGGGGATTAGTGTTAGGTTATTTTAAGGGGGGTTTGGGTTAGATTAGGGGTATGTGGGTGGTGGTTTTTAATGTTGGGGGGGTTGTATTTTTCTTTTACAGGCAAAAGAGCTGAACTCTTTGGGGCATGCCCCCACAAAAGGCCCTTTTAAGGGCTGGTAAGGTAAAAGAGCTTTGAACTTTTTTAATGTAGAATAGGGTAGGGCATTTTTTTTATTTTGGGGGGGTTTGTTATTTTATTAGGGGGCTTAGATTAGGTGTAAGTAGCTTAAAATTGTTGTAATATGTTTTTAAATGTTTGTAACTTATTTTTTTATTTTTTGTAACTTAGCTTTTTTTATTTTTTGTACTTTAGTTAGTTTATGTAATTGTATTTAATTGTAGTTATTTGTAGGTAGTTTATTTAATTTATTTAATGATAGTGTAGTGTTAGGTTTAATTGTAACTTAGGTTAGGATTTATTTTACAGGTAATTTTGTATTTCTTTTAGCTAGGTAGTTATTAAATAGTTAATAACTATTTAATAACTATTCTAACTAGCTAAAATAAATACAAAGTTACCTGTAAAATAAATATAAATCCTAAGATAGCTACAATGTAATTATTAATTATATTGTAGCTATATTAGGGTTTATTTTACAGGTAAGTATTTAGTTTTAAATAGGAATAATTTATTAAAGTATAGTGTAGTGTTAGGTGTAATTGTAACTTAGGTTAGTTTTTATTTCACAGGTAAATTTCTCTTTATTTTAACTAGGTAAGCTATTAAATAGTTAATAACTATTTAATAGCTATTGTACCTAGTTAAAATAAATTGAAAGGTACCTGTAAAATAAAAATAAATCCTAAGATAGCTAGAATATAATTATTATTTATATTGTAGCTATATTAGGGTTTATTTTAAAGGTAAGTATTTAGTTTTAAATAGGATTCATTTAGTTCATAATAGAAATATGATTTAGATTTATTTAATTAATATTTAAGTTAGGGGGTGTTAGGGTTAGTGTTAGACTTAGGTTTAAAGGTTAATAATTTTATTACAGTGGCGGTGGTGTAGGGGGGGCAGATTAGGGGTTAATACATTTATTATAGGTGGCGACGGTGTAGAAGGGGGCAGGATAGGGGTTAATACATTTATTATAGGTGGCGACGGTGTAGAAGGGGGCAGGATAGGGGTTAATAAATTTAATATAGGTTGCGGGGTCCGGGAGCGGCGGTTTAGGGGTTAAACTATTTATTTAGTTGCGGCGAGGTGCGGGATCGGCAGGATAGGGGTTAATAAATTTATTATAGAGGGCGGCAGTATAGGGGGGGCAGGATAGGGGTTACTAGGTATAATGTAGCTGGCGGTGGGCTCCGGGAGCGGCGGTTTAGGGGTTAATATGTATAGAGTAGCTTGCGGTGGGCTCCGGGAGCGGCGGTTTAGGGGGTAATAACTTTATTTAGTTGCGGCGGTGTAGGGGGGACAGATTAGTGGTGTTTAGACTCGGGGTACGTGTTAGGGTGTTAGGTGCAGACAGCTCCCATAGGAATGAATGGGATGTCTGTCAGCAGCGAACTTGTACTTTCGCTATGGTCAGACTCCCATTGATTCCTATGGGATCCGCCGCCTCCAGGCTGGCGGTTTGAAAACCAGGTACGCTGGGCCGTAAAAGTGCCGAGCGTACCTGCTAGTTTTTTGATAACTAGCAAAAGTAGTGAGATTGTGCCGTACTTGTGTGCGGAACATCTGGAGTGACGTAAGAATCGATCTGTGTCGGACGGAGTCCGGCGGATCGAAGTTTACGTCACAAAATTCTACTTTTGCCGGTCTGGAGCCTTTAATAACTAAGGCGAATCAGCCTCGCCACAAATACGCTGCGCAATTCCAGCGTATTTGAGGTTGACGGCTTGATAACTACCCCCCATTGTCTTCTTTTAATAGCGCGGGTCCTGCTGGCTTCTTAAAATAGCTGGCCGGCGACACCAGACTATCGAAAAAGCAACCCCCATAGAAAGACCAGCAATGTACAGGGTATGTCTCTGGTCGTTGAGGGGTTAAAAAAGAATTAATTTATAAAAAAAAAGAGCAATAAATTATAAAATTAAATAAATGTATCTACCACAACAGTGTTTATCAACTAGTGTGCCGTGAGAGATCCTCAGGTGTGCCGCGGCAGATAGACAACAGTGCAGGGATGTCCCTCTTTCAAATTTTGAAATATTGGGAGGTATGTGACAGGCTCATCAGCCATCATTTACAACCATGACATTGACATTCATTCACAGACAATGATTATTTGTGAATGAATGTCAATATGTCATGCATAGTTTGTAGGAGGCATGGCATGACAGCACAGTACAGTGTATATATATATATATATATATATATATATATATATATATACATATATATATATATATATATATACATATATATATATATATATATATATATATATATATATATATATAATAGTTCAAATATATTTATATAAGTAAATATATGTTGCACACAGCAGAGCTATACGAGATGCTGTGTTTAAAGTAGGGGATTGCAGCACTCAGAAATAACTTCTCAAAAATCTAATATGTAGAAAAAAGCTGAAACATAGTATCAAAACAGAGGCTCACACACAGGTGGTCCAATTAACGTGTAACGCATTTATTAATACATGTTTATCCTAAACCTAAATATGCCACTGCAGTGGAAACCTGAATAAATACCTATACTCATGAGTGCAAGGTACAAAAAAATAATGACATTCTCAATGTTGCACAGAATAAATCAATAAAACAAAACATAACATAAGGAATCAAATTGAAGCTTAAACAAAAATGTCCCAAAATAGCAAAAAGTTCCACAAATATTATGTTGGTTATAATGTAGATATCTTATTGGCAAAGTAGCAACATATGAGCTCAGCCACAAACGGTACTGTTATTAAAGAAACAGCTGACAGGTTCGAGGTAAAGGCGTCCTCCTAAGTCAGCACATGTGAACCATGAGTGTTTGATAATAACAACAGGCTATTTCCAAAAGACGGCAATAAAGGATAAAGGAAAACGTATACAACCTCTTCCAGGTAAGGATAGGTTCCAGGCAGCAAAGACCGGGTTTCGGTTTCTTTAGGCACAAACTTGAAGCATCCATATGAAGTGAGCCAGGACTTGGCATCCGGCTTCTGTCTCACCCAGATTTCTCGTCCCGTTCCTTTACACCTTCGCTTGTGCAATCTGAACTTTGAGACTTTTACTGGGTAGATCCACTTTCATTCGCCTCTGCAAAACTTTCTTCCAGAAACATAGTGTTATCAATCAACACCAATCCAGGTACTTGCTTACTGCCGCTTAATTTTCAAATGACTGTGTCGACGCGTGTTTCGCCCCACAATGCTTTGCGTCAGGGCCTCGTCAGGACTGTCAGTCACAGGTGATATCTCCATTCATTTAAATCTGTTGCCAATGTTGCAGGAGTGGTTAAGGCCTATACACACCAGCCAATGGGATAGATCATAGAACATCGCCACTATTCAGATTCCCATACATGTATACACAAAACAAAACATTGCTATTTACCATGTTTAAGCTAAGTTAACAGACTAAAAAGAATAGATTAAACAAATGAGTTTAAACACTATCAAAAGGACCTACTGGTGCTGAGCCTGCGTTGGATTTATTTTAATCACCTCTAGTTCAATAACTTTACATAACTAGTTTTAAGGTATTCAAAAAACATTTTTTTTGGTTAATTAAAATTTGGATGAACATTTTTATCTTCATACATTTGTTTTGGCTTTTTAAGGAATGAAAGGAATAACTTTAAAAGGAATCATCTTTCAAAAAGAATTTAATGCTATTAAGGACTACCTAGGTTGATTAGTCACGTTGTTCATGTCTTTAACCCAGGAAAGACCTAAATTCAATTCTTTCATTTAAGCCAAATGGGGACACAGTTTTTAACACATAGGTCCATCTAGCTTCTTTTTTTAGAAGACATTTATTATTGTCCCCTCCTCTGCCACTTGTCAGTCCTTGATCAATACCAACAAATTTCAAAGATACAGTACTGCTATTGTGTGCATCTTTAAAATGTCTAGCAACACTCGTATCTCTTTCATATAGTATGTCATCTCTATGCTCCTGTACCCTGTCCTTGAACATATGTTTTGTTTTTCCAACATAGAACAGGGGACAGGAGCATTGTAAGAGATACACTACTCCTACTGTGTTGCAATTAGAAAAACATATTATTTCAAAGTTTTTGCTCGTATTTGCCGAAAAAGTTTTACACTTCAGCATATACGGGCAGTACACACAGTGTCCACATGGGAAACTGCCTTTAACTTGTTGATATTTATTCAACCAGTTAGTTGTGGGTTCTGACCTCACGAATCTGCTTTTAACCAACTTCTCTTTTAAGTTAGGAGATTTCTTTGCGGTCAGAAGGGGTCTTTGACCCACTTTTCCAGCAATTTTTTCATCAAATGACAGCAAGTGCCAGTGTCGAGACAAAATGTCTCTCAAAGTCTGCCATTGGCAATTAAATGTAGTGATGAATCTTATGTTGCTATCTGCTGTAGCCCTGACTTTATTTGAATAAAGAAGATCATTTCTATTCAATTTCCGAACTTTGTTAAGGGTGAATTTAATTAATTTATTTGAATATCCTCTTTCAATAAATTTTTCACACATAATTTGAGCATGATGTTCAAATTTTGTTTTTGAAGAACAATTTCTCTTCAATCTGAGCAATTGTCCAAAGGGAATGCCTCTTTTGAGTGATTCAGGGTGGCTACTGGAAGCTTTTAATAGACTGTTTGTTGCTGTATTCTTTCGATGGTTTTCAGTAGTTATTTTATTCCCTTCTTTTTTGATACAAATATCCAGGAAAGGTAATTTTTCTCACTATGTTGCTACTTTGCCAATAAGATATCTACATTATAACCAACATAATATTTGTGGAACTTTTTGCTATTTTGGGACATTTTTGTTTCAGCTTCAATTTGATTCCTTATGTTATGTTTTGTTTTATTGATTTATTCTGTGCAACATTGAGAATGTCATTATTTTTTTGTACCTTGCACTCATGAGTATAGGTATTTATTCAGGTTTCCACTGCAGTGGCATATTTAGGTTTAGGATAAACATGTATTAATAAATGCGTTACACGTTAATTGGACCACCTGTGTGTGAGCCTCTGTTTTGATACTATGTTTCAGCTTTTTTCTACATATTAGATTTTTGAGAAGTTATTTCTGAGTGCTGCAATCCCCTACTTTAAACACAGCATCTCGTATAGCTCTGCTGTGTGCAACATATATTTACTTATATAAATATATTTGAACTATTATAAAAATTTTTGGGGTCTGCACCAGGACCTGGTCTAGCTAGCGCTATCCAGGTTTATACTATTGCTTCAGGCAATTTACCTAAAAGTGGAAACATAGGCGCCTGATTATTATATTTCTCTCCCTAACCCTTGATTAATTTATTTAGCAAAAAGGAATATAAGAGAGGATTCTCACATTTCCGTTCTTTGCGATTGAGAAAGTATAACAGTAGTATACGGTTAAAGTGTATACTCACACTTCTCTCTTGTTAAGCTGATAACATTGTTGATAACAGAAGATTATGGCATTCACCCTCTCAGATGAGGTCTGGGAAGCTGAGCTGAAAGAATCTCTTACCAATACAAATTTAGAAAGCAGTGAATTAGAAACTAATGTGTTCAATGCTTTTAAAAAATATAAGAATTGTATTGTAAAACAGGTAAAGGTAAGAGCTGAGAATTCAAGCTTAGCTAACTATGTGGAGAAAAAAATAGTTCCTAGAGGGTTAAGACTCTTCTTAGACCCAGGTTTCAATGCTAGAGAGGAAGAAGGAGGCTTAGAATTTTTGGATGAATGGAACGAAAAACTATCTTCATGTGCGCTTGGAATGATAGAAATGCTAATTAAAAGGAATGATAAAAGATTGGAAAAAATAAAAGAAGAAGTAGAGTCAGCATTACAAATTGTTAATAAGTTTGATCATGATCCGAACTTTGAAAAATTAAATGAAGAAACTAAAATACATATTTCTAGATTGCAAGCAGAAATCAAAGTAAGGAAGTGCAGAAAATTGCATCGCGATCAGGAAGATTATCAAAACAAAAAAGTCTATGTGTACAAATTTGATAGAGGTTCCTATGATTCAGGGACAGATATGTCAGATATAGAAAATGAAGATAGATCTTCAAAAAACGAAGGAGGCCCTGGGTCACAAATTTTAGGCCAGGGCAACCTACGAAGAGATGAGGGGGGAGGAAGAGGGGCAGAAAAAACAAAGAATATAACAATCGAAGAGAGGAGATATCCCCAGCGAGAACAGAGAGGGAGAGGGGGCAATATGAGACAAAGGCAAGGGAACAGAGGGAGGCCACGAAGGAGACCTTATCAGGGCTACTAATCCCGACTGTATCCAAAGATGAGCTACAGATCATCAATCTTTCCTCATTTAAATTAAAACTAACACATATTGAAGTTCTAAGAAAAGGCTTATCCTTTAGTCCAACTAATAAATTAAACAAGTTCGACTTCATTAAAGATTTACATCTATTTGCGAGAAAACTAGTGTTACACCATATAATGCACCAATCATCTGAAAATAAGAAAGACGAAGAGACAATACTTGCCTTAAAATCCCTTTTGGATGACAATGAGTCCACAATGGTTTCTGAGAATACAGGAATATTTAGATCTAATTTAAAGACTAAATCCACCTATATGCCTTCTATAGCACAGGTACCTGCTGTCTCTATGTTTGTAAAGGCTGTGGAAAAGGAGATTGAACAGCTACCTGAAGAGTGGATTTTGTCTGATAATTTAACATCTGGTCAAAGAATGGCGTTGAAAGAATTAACCCAAGCGAAAGGGATAGTGTTCAAGCCAGCGGACAAGGGCGGTAACCTAGTCTTGCTTGATGAATCTTTTTACCTAAATGAATCAAAAAGACAATTGTTGGACAGAACCCAGTATGAAAAACTTCCAAAAAATCCTTTGTCAAATATGAAATTAAAGTTGTATCATATTTTACAGGGAGCTAAAATGGAAGGTCTCATTTCCCCAGATGAGTTCAAGTTTCTAAATCCGGTATGTCCAGTGATGCCTACCTTCTATACTATCCCGAAAATTCACAAAAATAAGTCTTACCCACCAGGGAGACCAATAGTATCGGGGATAGGGGGCATCAGTGAACACATCGGACAATATGTAGACTTTTTCTTAAGACCGTTCCTACTCTCTCTGCCCTCATATGTCAAGGACACCCCAGATCTCCTTCGAAAAATAGATGACATAACTGTCTCTACCGACACTATCATTGTATCACTTGACGTTGAAAGTCTCTATTCCTCTATACCTCATGAGGTTGAGATTGGTGCAAGTGAACACTTTTTGAGATCTAGAGGCTCAGAAAGCAATAATCATACTGATTTTGTCATTAAGCTTTTAAGGTTTATCCTTGAGAACAATGTGTTTGAATTTGATGGCTCAATTTACAGACAGGTCAGGGGGACGGCGATGGGAGCCGTATGTGCACCCACATATGCTTGTCTACACTTGGGGGCATGGGAGCTGGACATCTTTGAAAAGTTTGGTGAGGTGTTCAGTTCCCATGTGTCCCTTTGGCTTAGATATGTGGACGACATCCTTATGTTTTGGGATGGCCCCCTGGCCTGTCTGCTTGAATTTATTGACTCATTAAATAAGAATGATCGGAACATTCTGCTGACACATGTATTCAGTGAGAAAGAATTACCTTTCCTGGATATTTGTATCAAAAAAGAAGGGAATAAAATACCTACTGAAAACCATCGAAAGAATACAGCAACAAACAGTCTATTAGAAGCTTCCAGTAGCCACCCTGAATCACTTAAAAGAGGCATTCCCTTTGGACAATTGCTCAGATTGAAGAGAAATTGTTCTTCAAAAACAAAATTTGAACATCATGCTCAAATTATGTGTGAAAAATTTATTGAAAGAGGATATTCAAATAAATTAATTAAATTCACCCTTAACAAAGTTCGGAAATTGAATAGAAATGATCTTCTTTATTCATATAAAGTCAGGGCTACAGCAGATAGCAACATAAGATTCATCACTACATTTAATTGCCAATGGCAGACTTTGAGAGACATTTTGTCTCGACACTGGCACTTGCTGTCATTTGATGAAAAAATTGCTGGAAAAGTGGGTCAAAGACCCCTTCTGACCACAAAGAAATCTCCTAACTTAAAAGAGAAGTTGGTTAAAAGCAGATTCGTGAGGTCAGAACCCACAACTAACTGGTTGAATAAATATCAACAAGTTAAAGGCAGTTTCCCATGTGGACACTGTGTGTACTGCCCGTATATGCTGAAGTGTAAAACTTTTTCGGCAAATACGAGCAAAAACTTTGAAATAAGATGTTTTTCTAATTGCAACACAGTAGGAGTAGTGTATCTCTTACAATGCTCCTGTCCCCTGTTCTATGTTGGAAAAACAAAACATATGTTCAAGGACAGGGTACAGGAGCATAGAGATGACATACTATATGAAAGAGATACGAGTGTTGCTAGACATTTTAAAGATGCACACAATAGCAGTACTGTATCTTTGAAATTTGTTGGTATTGATTAAGGACTGACAAGTGGCAGAGGAGGGGACAATAATAAATGTCTTCTAAAAAAAGAAGCTAGATGGACCTATGTGTTAAAAACTGTGTCCCCATTTGGCTTAAATGAAAGAATTGAATTTAGGTATTTCCTGGGTTAAAGACATGAACAACGTGACTAATCAACCTAGGTAGTCCTTAATAGCATTAAATTCTTTTTGAAAGATGATTCCTTTTAAAGTTATTCCTTTCATTCCTTAAAAAGCCAAAACACATGTATGAAGATAAAAATGTTCATCCAAATTTTAATTAACCAAAAAAAATTTTTTTTGAATACCTTAAAACTAGTTATGTAAAGTTATTGAACTAGAGGTGATTAAAATAAATCCAACGCAGGCTCAGCACCAGTAGGTCCTTTTGATAGTGTTTAAACTCATTTGTTTAATCTATTCTTTTTAGTCTGTTAACTTAGCTTAAACATGGTAAATAGCAATGTTTTGTTTTGTGTATACATGTATGGGAATCTGAATAGTGGCGATGTTCTATGATCTATCCCATTGGCTGGTGTGTATAGGCCTTAACCACTCCTGCAACATTGGCAACAGATTTAAATGAATGGAGATATCACCTGTGACTGACAGTCCTGACGAGGCCCTGACGCAAAGCATTGTGGGGCGAAACACGCGTCGACACAGTCATTTGAAAATTAAGCGGCAGTAAGCAAGTACCTGGATTGGTGTTGATTGATAACACTATGTTTCTGGAAGAAAGTTTGGCAGAGGCGAATGAAAGTGGATCTACCCAGTAAAAGTCTCAAAGTTCAGATTGCACAAGCGAAGGTGTAAAGGAACGGGACGAGAGATCTGGGTGAGACAGAAGCCGGATGCCAAGTCCTGGCTCACTTCATATGGATGCTTCAAGTTTATGCCTAAAGAAACCAAAACCCGGTCTTTGCTGCCTGGAACCTATCCTTACCTGGAAGAGGTTGTATACGTTTTCCTTTATCCTTTATTGCCGTCTTTTGGAAATAGCCTGTTGTTATTATCAAACACTCATGGTTCACATGTGCTGACTTAGGAGGACGCCTTTACCTCGAACCTGTCAGCTGTTTCTTTAATAACAGTACCGTTTGTGGATGAGCTCATATGTTGCTACTTTGCCAATAAGATATCTACATTATAACCAACATAATATTTGTGGAACTTTTTGCTATTTTGGGACATTTTTGTTTCAGCTTCAATTTGATTCCTTATGTTATGTTTTGTTTTATTGATTTATTCTGTGCAACATTGAGAATGTCATTATTTTTTTGTACCTTGCACTCATGAGTATAGGTATTTATTCAGGTTTCCACTGCAGTGGCATATTTAGGTTTAGGATAAACATGTATTAATAAATGCGTTACACGTTAATTGGACCACCTGTGTGTGAGCCTCTGTTTTGATACTATGTTTCAGCTTTTTTCTACATATTAGATTTTTGAGAAGTTATTTCTGAGTGCTGCAATCCCCTACTTTAAACACAGCATCTCGTATAGCTCTGCTGTGTGCAACATATATTTACTTATATAAATATATTTGAACTATTATAAAAATTTTTGGGGTCTGCACCAGGACCTGGTCTAGCTAGCGCTATCCAGGTTTATACTATTGCTTCAGGCAATTTACCTAAAAGTGGAAACATAGGCGCCTGATTATTATATTTCTCTCCCTAACCCTTGATTAATTTATTTAGCAAAAAGCAAAAAAAGGTTGCAAATCACTGTACTACAATGTAAAACCGTTTCCATGTAACTAATGTAAACTTGAAGAGCAGTGGCTAGTTTTGTTTCCTTAAATGTTAAAACGACTGTGTATAAGTTACATTTGCCATTCAATAAAGAGAAACCCACTGAATAATACAGTTCCTTAAGTGGTACAAAATATGTAATTGGATAACCTCAAAATATCAGGGATAAGTAATATTAACATCCTATATATCACAAAAGGTTTTATCCTTAAAAATATAAAAATTGTTTTCCATGGTTATGTAAAAATTATTTTAGATGAAAAAAAAATTAAAGCCACATTCAATTTTTATTCTGCAGTATATAATCTGCATTAAGTTGCCAATTCCAAAGTTGAATTCAATATAGAAGTTAGGCTTGTGCATTAGTTTAGTTACAAATTTGAATTCATGATAAAAACACGGATATTCATTTAATTTTCGTAAAATAAATATACAAATGAATGCACTAATTAATTTAAAGAATAGAATAAATATTGAGGAAATTTGCCATTATTCATTTGTTTCCTTTAAATTCAGCTGTAAAGGCTTAAATACTTACCTGTAGTATGCCGGAGAGCTGGTCTAATACCGACCCTTCTTCACAGAGCCCTTATAGAGCAGGCTCTTGGATACATCTCACATTCAGCTAGATTACGAGTTTTGAACGCTATAGAGAAATTAACAAACGTAACAAAAGTTACGTTATTTAATTTCCTATAGCGCTGCTATTACAAGTTTTCAAACATACGCCTTTTGTGTGCGATATGGTTGCGTTAAGCTCCATACCGCACACAATCAGAGCGCTGCTGAGACGTGCTCGTGCACGATTTCCCTATAGACATCAATGGGGAGAGCCAGCCAAAAAAAACCTAACACCTGCGATTGCGGAAACAAAAGTTCCATAACGCAGCCCCTCTGATGTCTATGGGGAAATAAAAATACTGTTTAAACCTAACACCCTAACATAAACCCTACATCGATCTAAACACCCCTAATCTGCTGCCCCCAATATCGCCGTCGCCTGCCTACAGTTATTAACCCCTAATCTGCCGCTCCCGATATCGCCACTACCTAAATAAAATTATTAACCCCTAATCTGCTGCTCCCGATATCGCCACCACTATACTACATTTATTAACGCCTAAACTGCCAGCCCCCACATCTCAACAAGCTAAATTAAACTATATTAACCCCTAAACCTAACCCTAACGTAACCCTAACCCTAACGTAATCCTAAACCTAACCCTAACACCCCCTAACTTTAACATAATAAAAATATAGCTAAATTAAATTTACAATTATTAACTAAATAAACCTATTAGCCCCTAAATCGCCAGCCCTCCCACATCGCAACAAGCTAATTTAAACTATATTAACTCCTAAACCTAACCCTAAACCTAACCCCTCCTAACTTCAACATAATTAAATTAGATCTAAATTAAATTTACAATTATTAACTAAATAATACCTATTCAAAACTAAATACATACTTACCTGTGAAATAAAACCTAAGTTAGCCACAATATAACTAATAGTTATATTGTAGCTAGCTTAGGTTTTATTTTTTATTTCACAGGTAAGTTTGTATTTTTTTTAACTAGGTAGACTAGTTAGTAAATAGTTATTAACTATTTACTAACTACCTAGTTAAAATAAATACAAACTTACCTGTGAAATAAAACCTAACCTGCCTTACACTAAAACCTAACATTACAAAAAATAAAAAAATCTACCATTACAAAAAATAAAAAACCTATCATTACAAAAAACACACAAAATTATAAAAAAAATAAAGATTAATCCTATTCTAATACCCTTAAAAAAAACACCACAAAATAAAAAACCCTACTCTAGAATAAACAAATAAACTACCAAGGGCCCTTAAAAGGGCCTTTTGGGGGGCCCTAAAAAAGGGTCTTTTGTAGGGCATTGCCCTGAGATAAACAGCTCTTTTGCTCCAAAAAGAATACAAACACCCCCTAACACTATACAAACCCCCACCCGCCAAACTACCAGGGGCCCTTAAAAGAGCCTTTTGGGGGGCCCTTAAAAAGGCCTTTTGTAGGGCATTGCCCTGAGATAAACGGCTCTTTTGCTCCAAAAAGAATACAAACATCCCCTAACACTATACAAATAAAATTACAAAGACCCACTAACATTACAAACCCTCACCCCTCAAACCCACAAAAATAAATAAAAAACTATCTAAAAAAACCTAAGCTACCCATTGCCCTAAAAAGGGCATTTGTATGGACATTGCCCTTAAAAGGGCATTTAGCTCTTTTACTGCCCAGACCCAAACCTAAAAAATAAAACCCACCCAATAAACCCTTAAAAAAGCCTAACACTAACCCCCTGACAATCCACTTACAGTTTTTGAAGTCCCGCTTGAACGATCTTCATCCCGGCAAAGTCTTCATCCAGACGGCCTCTTTAATCTTCATCTCGGCGGCGACGTATTGATCCAAGCGGAGAGAAGTCTTCATCCAGGCGGCCTCTTCAATCTTCATCCAGGCGACATCTTCTATCTTGATCCAGGAGGCACGGAGCGGGTCCATCCTGAAGACATCCGGCGTGGAGCATCTTCTTGCCGCCGTACACTGAATCTTCAATGCAAGGGACGTGATTCAAGATGGCGTCCCTTGCATTCCTGTTGGCTGAAAAATTTGAATCAGCCAATAGGAATTAGGGCTGCTAAAATCCTATTGGCTATTTCGAATTATTATTATTATTTTTATTTTTTTATTTTTTTTGTTTGTTTTTATTTGTATGTTTAGCAACAATCCTTTTAAGGTGTTTTCATGATGCCTGTATCTTTTTCATGGAACTTGGGGTTAGAAGTTAAGAGTTAACAGATAAATGCAGCTCTATTAATCATAATAGAGCTGAATTAGCATCTGATGGATGTGATCAGTGTTCCCTCTAAGGCTAGTTTTGTGAGTGGCCCAGCAGTGAAACATTTAATTAGAACAATTTCTAAACACGACTACACAATGCAGACTGCAAAGTGTGGTTCCATTTTTAACCGTTTCACTGCTAACTGCTCACAAATCTGGCCTTAGAGGGAACACTGGATGTGATGAGGGGCTGTTATAAACTTTGAAGAATTCTGCAATTGTCAAGTTGCAGAATGTTGCTGTGACTTTTTTCAGTTTTGTAATATAACATGCTCAAAATAATTTTCCATATGGCAAGAGTCATATTTACATGAGCTAAACAGAAGCAATAACATTCCTTGTCTTGGTGATATCTACAGTGGGCTAGATTCAATTAAACTCCCAGCTCTGGCAAGTTTATACATGCCCTGAGCCTTCACTTCAGTAGGAAATTGTGATATGCATAAAGATAAAGGTGTAACTTCACCTAACTGTTGGTAGTGAGCTTTGTCCCATATACACTAGCAAATATTATACCCTTCTGCTGAGGGCTTCTGGAGACTCTTAATTAAAAATAGGTGCCAACCTCACCATTGTTAAAATGTCAAATCAAATAGTGAGCAAGTTTTATGGGTTTTATGTTTAGTTTATATGCAACTCTATGATTCATTTCTATTGCACTTGTTTCCTGTTTTGCATTTCGTGTTCTGTTGGTTCTCTTCTAAGATCATGGCTTCTGTACGCTAATGCCTTGTACTGTCCTTATTTACACCACCTGAAACATGGTGTCAGAAGTGTCTGAATCTCTACTGTTTCTACACATTTGATGCTAAGAGCTTGCTCATCTTGCAGTGAGAGACCTTAGAGCTAATTGTGCATCCTGTAGCAATCACAGTCCTGTCCAGAAAGCTGAACACTGGAAGCAAGAAAACCAGCACCATGGCAGCTGCTAACAGCATTCTACTGCCTAAGACAATGAGGGTGAGTGAGGATTGCAGCAGTAACTGGGACAACTTCAGAGCTGAGTTTGAGGATAACTCCCTAGCCACAGGTTAAATGAGAAGCCTGAAGCAATGAAAGCATCCACACTGAGAAGGGTGATGGGCAGTAAATGCCACCATGTTTACAAGCATAATTTGAACCTCACAGAGGAGCAAAAGAGTTTCTTAGCCTTCTCTGAGGTTACTGGGCTCTTTTCACCACTTACTGGCATGCTCTGTGCTTGAAGTTATATTCAGGGGAACTAATAGAATCATTGGGACTTTTCCAAACAGAATGCAGCATACGTGAACACATTCACAAACTTGAATTTGAGATTGTTGAAGCCAATCGGAAACTGCTATTGTCTGGTTCAACATGTGAGTGCCTGGGTCTGATGCAGTTCACCATTCTTTCTGAACTACACAATGTACGCTACTGACAAAACAGCAAATCCTCAATGTCTATAGTGATGTGTTTGATGGCCCAGTAGTATCTGTTTCAGGAGAGGTTCATTTTGAACTTGATCCTATCATTCCACCAGTACAATGTGCCCCACGCAATGTATTGGCAGTAAGGAATGTAGAGAGGTGGTGCCACAGACTAATATTAATGACAGTCCTGAGCAAGCAGGTATAACTGATGGCAGCCAAGCACATAGCATGCCAGCAAGTGGTGAGAAGAGCCCAGTAACCTCAGAGAGGGCTAAGAAACTCTGTACAACGAGGGCCAGTCTTCACCCATAGTGGCAGACATTCACAACCGCCCAAGAGACTTAACCTGTAGGATGTGTTATTACAAGGACTCATCCAAATGTTACAATGTTGATTTATTAACACTAAAAGAGGAAGATGTTATGGGTGTTATGTTTAGTTTATATGCAACTCTATGATTAATTTCTATTGCACTTGTTTCCTGTTTTGCATTTCCTGTTCTGTTGATTATTTTCTAAGATCATGGTTTCTGTACACTAATGCCTTGTACTGTCATTATTTCAACCACCTGGAACAGTTTTGTTTTGTTTTTTTGTGCATTAAACTGACTTGTAAAAAAGCATGGCCAGGACACCCCTTGTTCCACCTAATTGCAATAACATCAAGATATATTTTGCAAAGGAAAAAACTGTGTGTATAATTCCAAATCCTTACATTAGAGTTTTTACTCACAATTTAAATAGAAATTAAACTTTAATTATTCAGATAGAGCATAAACATTAAAACAAGGTTCTGTTAACAGATGTACCTTTATCTTTTGGTATGCATGATATTAAACTAAGTTTCTTTCCATGAGAGCATATCTAGGTTCAACAGTGTGTGTGTGTTTTGTGAACTATATGTACAACATTGTTACAAACATAATTGAGAAACATGCCTGCTCTTATGGAAAGGAGCTTATACTTCAATGACAAATGCCAAGAGAAAGAATTAAATGTGATAACAGAAACTGATTTAAACAAAAAATGTACACTCTGTTTGAATCATAAATAAACATTTTGAGTTCCCTGACTGTTTTCCTTCACATATCATTAATAGGAAGAACGTTTGTAAATAGAAATTCACTTTACAATGTGGATTTATATTTTATATTTAAATACAGTGGTAGGGAAAACTAATATAAGTGCAATTATATTCGGCATTCACATACTTAGGGCTAGATTACAAGTAGAGCAGTAATTATTGCTCCCGCTTGAGCGTTAGCATCGGGTAAAGCTGGTATTATAATTAAAAAGTTAACCAGAGGATATCGCGTTCACAATATCATATTCGCCCAATTGAATTCAATGGAGCAGCAATGTAAAATTAAAATAACACCTATACTTGCGTGTTAACCCCCATCACAATAAGAACCCTATTCTAAATCCCCTAAACTGCCACATCCCCCTACTCTTTTAACCCCACTACACTATTAACTCCTAAACTCCCACATCCCCCAATGCAAACTACACCGCTACACCACTTAACCCCTAAACCGCCACAAACCCCAATGGCATACTACTACCTAACCTATTAACCCCCTAACAGCCGCAACCTTCATCTCAAACTAATGCCCAACCTCTTAACACTCTAATCATTACATCTCCCATCGCAAACTATCCCCTAACCCAGTGATTTTCAACCACTGTGCTGTGGCACACTAGTGTGCCATGAGAGATTGTCAGGTGTGCCACTGTCGCAGAGGCAGACTGACAGGCTTATCAGGCAGACGGCATCATTTACACAGGGCCGGCCGGCAGCTGCACAGGGCCGGATTGGGCCGCCACATATCAGTATAGTAAGTTGTTAGTTAGTGAGTGCACTGTGGACTGTGCGCAGGGCAGGTGCTGGATGTCTCCCTAAGTTGTATATTTACTAATAACTAACAGCTAGATTACGAGTTTTAAGCGTTATAGGGAAAATTAACGATCGCCACAAAAGTGTCACTATTTAACCTCCCTATAGCGCTGCTATTACAAGTTCACAAAAAGCAGGCTTGCGCGGGCGATATGGTGGCGTTGAGCTCTATGCTTCACCCAAATACAAGCGCTGCTTTGACATGCTCATGCATGATTTCCCCATAGACATCAATGGGAGAGCCGGCTAAAAAAAAAGCCTAACACCTGTGATCGCGGAAACAAAATCTCCGTAACGCAGCCCCATTGATGTCTATGGGGAAAGAAAAGGTTATGTTTAAACCTAACACCCTAACATAAAAAAACACGTCTAAACACCTCTAACATTGCCGCCACCTACATAAAACTATTAACCCCTAATCTGCCGCTCTTGATATTGCTGCCACCTACATACAGTTATTAAGTCCTAATCTGCTGCCCCTAACATTGCCGCCACCTAAATACACTTATTAACCCCTAAGCTGCCGTCCTTAACATCCCCGCCACCTACATTACAGTTATTAACCCCTAATCTGCCGCCCCCAATGTCGCCGCCACTATACTAAAGTTATTAACCCCTAAACCTCTGGCCTCCAACATCACTAACACTAAATAAATTTATTAACCCCTAAACTGAACCCTAACCCTAAGCATAACCCTAACGTAACCCTAACCCTAACACCCCCTAACTTAAATATAATTAAAATCAATCTAAATAAAACGTGCAATTATTAACTAAATAATTCCTATTTAAAACTAAATACAAACTTACCTGTAAAATAAAACCTAAGCTAGCTACAATATAACTAATAGTTATATTGTAGCTATCTTAGGTTTTATTTTTATTTCACAGGTAAGTTTGTATTTATTTTAACTAGGTAAACTAGTTAGTAAATAGGTATTAACTATTTACTAACTACCTAGCTAAAATAAATACAAAGTTATCTGTAAAATAAAACCTAACCTGCCTTACACTAAAAGCTAACATTACAATAAAATAAATTAAATTAAATTAATCAAATACAATTATCTAAATTACAAAAGAAAATAAACACTAAATTACACAAAATAATAAACAAAATTATAAAAAATAAAAAAGAATTACACCTATCCTAATAGCCCTATCAAAATAAAAAAGCCCCCCCCAAAATAAAAAAAAACCCTAGCCTACACTAAACTGCCAATGGCCCTTAAAAAGGCCTTTTGCGGGGCATTGCCCCAAAGAAATCAGCTCTTTTACCTGTAAAAAAATACAAACAACCCCCCAACAGTAAAACCCACCACCCACACAACCAAACCCCCCAAATAAAAACCTATCTAAATAAACCTAAGCGAACCATTGTCCTGAAAAGGACATTTGGATGGGCATTGCCCTTAAAAGGGCATTTAGCTCTTTTACTGCCCAAACCCCAAGCTAAAAATAAAACCCACCCAATAAACATTTAAAAAAACCTAACACTAACCCCCGACGATCCACTTACAGTTTTCGAAGACCGGACATCCATCCTCATCCAAGCGGCAGAAGTCTTCATCTAAGCGGCAGAAGTCTTCATCGAAGCCGGCAGAAGTCTTCATCCAAGCAGGCCGAAGTCTTTATCGAAGCCGACAGAAGTCTTAATCTAAGCGGGCAGAAGTGTTCATCCAGACAGCATCTTCTATCTTCATCCGGCGCGGAGCGGGTCCATCTTCAAGACATTCGGCACGGAGCATCCTCTTCCGATGGTCAGCGTAGAATGAAGTTTACCTTTAAGGTACGTCATCCAAGATGGCATCCCTCACATTCCGATTGGCTGATAGAATTCTATCAGCCAATAGGAATTAAAGGGGAAAAAATCATATTGGCTGTTGCAATCAGCCAATAGGATTGAGCTTTTATCCTATTGGCTGATCCAATCATCCAATAGAATGCAAGCTCAATCCTATTGGCTGATTAGTTTTTATTTGGGGGGTTTAGTTGTGTGGGTGGTGGGTTTTACTGTTGGGTGGTGTTTGTATTTTTTTGGGGCAATGCCCCGCAAAAGGCCCTATTAAGGGCCATTGGCAGTTTAGTGTAGACTTTTTTATTTTGGGAGGGCTTTTTTATTTTGATAGGGCTATTAGAATAGGAGTAATTCGTTTTTATTTTTGATAATTTTGTTTTTTATTTTGTGTAATTTAGTATTTTTTTTAAAATTTAGATAATTGTATTTGATTAATTTAATTTATTTCATTTTATTGTAATGTTATGTTTTAGTGTGAGGCGGGTTAGGTTTTACTTTAGAGGTAAATTAGTATTTATTTTAACTAGGTAGCTAGTAAATAGTTAATAACTATTTAATAACTAGTCTACCTAGTTAAAATAAACACAAACTTACTTGTGAAATAAAAATAAAACCTAAGATAACTACAATATTATAACTATTAGAACTTATATTGTAGCTAGCTTAGGTTTTTTTTATAGGTAAGTATGCATTTAGTTTTAAATAGGAATTATTTAGGTAATAATTGTAAGTTTTATTTAGATTTATTTTAATTATATTTAAGTTAGGGGGTATTAGGGTTAGGGTTAGACTTATGCTAAGGGTTACGTTAGGGTTAGAGTTAGGTTTAGGTTTAGGGGTTAATATATTTATGTAGTGATGTGGGAGGCCAGAGGTTTAGGGGTTAATAGTTTAATTTAGTATATTTCGTTGTGGGGGTCTTGCGGTTTAGTGGTTAATAGGTTTATTATAGCAGCGGTGTGGGCAGACGGCAGATTAGGGGTTAATAATATTTAAATAGTGTTTGTGATGCGGGAGGGCAGCAGTTTAGGGGTTAATAATTTTATTATAGTGGCGACGATGTCGGGAAGCGGTGGAATAGGGGTTAATACATTTTTGAAGTGGTGCGATGTCCGGAGTGGCAGACTAGGGGTTAATAATTTTATTTCAGTGTTTGCGTTGCGGGAGGGCCTGGGTTTAGGGATTAATAGTTTATGGGTGTTTAGTGTACTTTGTGACAGTTTAGTTATGAGTTTTATGTTACAGCTTTGTAGCATAAAACTCATAACTACTGACTTTAGATGGTGGTACAGATCTTGTCATTTTAGAGTATACCGCTCAATTTTTGGCCTCACCGCAAAACTCGTAATACCGGCGCTATGGAAGTCCCATTGAAAAAGGACTTTTCTTAAAGTGCGGTACTGACGTTGCGTGACGGACAAAAAGGTGTGCGGTACACCTATGCTGGCAAGACTTGCAATTGCGGCGTTAGTGAAAAAGCATCGTTATAAAGCAGAACGGTGCTTTGTCAATGCACTGTGCGCAGTGCAGCACCCCAACCCCCCGGCCCGCCCCCCCAACACATGTGCATTGTGCTGGCCAGTGGCCGCCGCCTCTGCTTATTAGTCAGTCAGTGCGCGCCATGAAGGAGGAGCAAGTGCAACGCGCGGGACATGACATTATACAGAGCGGGACAACAGCCAGGCGTACTTGGTTGCAGGCTGGCAGCAAGCAATTGTGTTAGGATCTGTACTGAGTCTGACTGGGGATCTTCTTACCGGTAAGACCAGGAGTGGAACTACTAGCTTCAGCACAACACATTTTTATTTTTTTCAACTTTTTTTTTTCCCTTCAGAATTTCTTGCACCCTCCACTGCGCCAACCCCTCCTTCATCTGCCTGTCCCGCTGTCTCCTACTCCTGACAGTTTTAAATCAGAGCAACGCTCTGGTTTAAAACTGTAATTTCCTGCTGAGCGGCAAAGAGGGAGCTGCATGTGCCGTACTGTGAAGTGCTCAGTCAGTGCATTACAAGTCAGTGACTGTGTCACCATGACTAGCAAAGCTAACGCCGGGCCAGGAGACATGCAGAGCTGCCTGCAGTGCAGATTAAAGGTATGTGTCCTGTCCTATATTTGATTTGGTAATGGTACCACTGCTACTGCTGACTTTAGAACCTGCCTTCCTCCCCTGTATCTCTTTCCCTCCCTTCCTCCCCTTTGTCTCTCTCCCTCCCTCCCTTCCTCCCTTGTGTCTCTCTCCCTCCCTTCCTCCCCTGTGTCTCTCTCCCTCCCTTCCTCCCTTGAGTCTCTCTCCTTCCCTTCCATATCTCTGTCTCCCTCCCTCCCTTCCTCCCCTGTGTCTCTCTCCTTCCCTTCCTCCTCTGTGTCTCCCTCACTCCCTTCCTCCCCTGTCTCTCCCCCTCCCTTTCTCCCCTGTTTCCCTCTACCTCCCTTCCTCTCCTGTGTCTCTCTCCCTCCCTTCCTCCCCTGTGTCCCTCTCCCTCCCTTCCTCTCCTGTGTCTCTCTCCCTCCCTTCCTCCCCTGTGTCCCTCTCCCTCCCTTCCTCCCCTGTATCTCTCTCACTCCCTTCCTCCCCTGTATCTCTCTCACTCCCTTCCTCCCCTGTATCTCTCTCCCTCCCTTCCTCCCCTTTGTCTCCCTCCCTCCCTTCCTCCCTTGTGTCTCTCTCCCTCCCTTCCTCCCCTGAGTCTCTCTCCTTACCTTCCTCCTCTGTGTCTGCCTCCCTCCCTTACTCCCCTGTGTCTCTCTCCTTCACTTCCTCCTCTGTGTCTCCCTCACTCCCTTCCTCCCCTGTGTCTCTCCCCCTCCCTTCCTCTCCTCTGTCTCTCTCCCTCCCTTTCTCCCCTGTGTCCCTCTCCCTCCCTTCCTCTCCTGTGTCTCTCTCCCTCCCATTCCTCCCCTGTGTCCCTCTCCCTCCCTTCCTCTCCTGTGTCTCTCTCCCTCCCTTCCTCCCCTGTGTCCCTCTCCCTCCCTTCCTCCCCTGTGTCTCTCTCACTCCCTTCTTCCCCTGTGTCTCTCTCCCTCCCTTCCTCCCCTGTGTCCCTCTCCCTCCCTTCCTCCCCTGTGTCTCTCTCCCTCCCTTCCTCCCCTGTGTCTCTCTCTACCTCCCTTCCTCCCCTGTGTCTCTTCACCTCCCTTCCTCCCCTGTGTCTCTCTCTCTACCTCCCTTCCTCCCCTGTGTCTCTCCCTCTCCCTCCCTTCCTCTCCTGTGTCTCTCTCCCTCCCTTCCTCCACTGTGTCCCTCTCCCTTCCTTCCTCCCCTGTGTCTCTCTCCCTCCCTTCATCCCCTGTGTCTCTCTCTCTACCTCCCTTCCTCCCCTGTGTCTCTTCCCCTCCCTTCCTCCCCTGTGTCTCTCTCTCTACCTCCCTTCCTCCCCTGTGTCTCTCCCTCTCAATCCCTTCCTCCCCTGTGTCTCTCTCCCTCCCTTTCTCCCCTGTATATCTCTCCCTCCCCTGTGTCTCTCTCTCTCCCCTGTATCTCTCTCCCTCCCCTGTGTCTCTCTCGTTCTCCCTCCCCCCATGTGTCTCTCACCCTCCCTTCCTCCCCTGTATCTCTCTCCCTCCCCTGTGTCTCTCTCCCTCCCCTGTGTCTCTCTCCCTCCCCTGTTTCTCTCTCCCTCACCTGTGTGTCTCTCTCCCTCCCCTGTGTCTCTCTCTCCCTTCCTTCCTCCCCTGTGTCTCTCTCCCTCCCTCCCTTCCTCCCTCCCCTGTGTCTTTCTCCTTCCCTTCCTCCTCTGTGTCTCCCTCCCTTCCTCCCCTCTGTCTCTCTCCTTCCCTTCCTCCTCTGTGTCTCCCTCCCTCCCTTCCTCCCCTGTGTCTCTCTCCCTCCCTTCCTCCCCTGTGTCTCTCCCCCTCCCTTACTCTCCTGTGTCTCTCTCCCTCCCTTCCTCCCCTGTATCCCTCTCCCTCCCTTCCTCTCCTGTGTCTCTCTACCTCCCTTCCTCCCCTGTGTCCCTCTCCCTCCCTTCCTCCCCTGTGTCTCTCTCTCTCTCCCTCCCATCCTCCCCTGTGTCTCTCTCCCTCCCTTCCTCCCCTGTGTCTCTCTCTTTACCTCCCTTCCTCCCCTGTGTCTCTCTCCCTCCCTTTCTCTCCTGTATCTCTCTCCCTCCCCTGTGTCTCTCTCCCTCCCTTGTATCTCTCTCCCTCCCCTGTCTCTCTCTCTCTCTCCCTCCCTTCCTCCCCTGTGTCTCTCTCCCTCCCTTCCTCCCCTATGTCTCTCTCCTTCCCTTCCTCCTCTGTGTCTCCCTCACTCCCTTCCTCCCCTGTGTCTCTCTCCCTCCCTTCCTCCCCTGTGTCTCTCCCCTCCCTTCCTCTACTGTGTCTCTTTCCTTGCCTTCCTCCCCTGTGTCTCTCTCCCTCCCTTCCTCTCTTCCTCTCCTGTGTCTCTCTCCCTCCCTTCCTCCCCTGTTTCCCTCTCCCTCCCTTCCTCCCCTGTGTCTCTCTCCTTCCCTTCCTCCACTGTGTCTCTCCCCCTCCCTTCCTCTCCTGTGCCTCTCCCTCCCTTCCTTGAGTGTTATTCTATTGACATAAATAAACATATACTTAAAAACAACCAAATTTGTCTACAATATGATCCTAGTAGTATACGTGAGGCTACATATATTTCACTCTATTTTGCTAATCTAGCAGAGAATTCTATCTAGTCTGTATCTGTTATGTAAAATAGCAAAGGCGATGTAGTGCTTCTTAGTGCTATTACACAGATCCGCCACAATGTAGCGGATTTGCGCTATACTATAATTGACCACCTACTACCTATGCAGAGAGGAGGAGACCGAAATAAAGCCCTCATGCAAAGAGAGGCTAGATGGACATTTGAACTTGAGACTCTAAGCCCAAAGGGTTTGGACACCAAAATAGAATGGCACAGCTTTTTGTGATTTATTAGTATTGTCCTTGCCTTCTTTTCCTTATCTCCTTAGTTACCTTATCACCTTATCCCCTTATCTACAAGACATTCTGATTATTGCGGCTGATGTTGTCCGCCTTTCTAATACACTGTTAGGTCTAGGTTGTAGCTAGTAACAGCCATTCATTTGTTGTAACCCTATCCCATAGTTAAACCCTTACATATCTGCTATAATTTGATCTGTGTAATAGCACTAAGAAGCACTACATTGCCTTTGCTATATTACATAACAGATACAGACTAGATAGAATTCTCTGCTAGATTAGCAAAATAGAGTGAAATATCATATTGTAGACAAATTTGGTTGTTTTTAAGTATATGTTTAGTTATGTCTATAGAATAACACTCTAAGACGTGTATTTTGTTTGTTTACAGTGGTGGGTTACTATGGCAACATACAGCACCCTATTGTGACGCAAGCAAAGCGCCAGGTGACTGCCGTTGGAGTTTACACAGTGTTTGGGTGAGTAATTGTTTAGGTATTACACGATAGGTATATATGGTAGATGTTTGCATCATTCATTTGTAAAGTCTGAAGACGGAGGTGAAACCCCGAAACGTCACTAACAAGGATTAAATATCCTATTTGTAAAATTCCGGCGAGTGCCTGCTTTTCTTTGAACTTGTGTTTAGTTTGCTGCAGCACCCCGGTCCATATATTGAGAGTGCTATACCATAACGGATGATATATATATATATATATATATATATATATATATATATATATGCTCATGCTGTATTACACTACAATTAGGGTTGCCACCTCAGCCATGTTTTCCTGGACACTTATGAGATGAGTTACACATGCTGCAGGGTTTGCAGGGAGGAACATGTATTGTGTTTCTGGACAGAGCTATTCATATACCGCCCTGCACACCCTGCAGCATGTGTAACTTATAAGTCTTCTGTATTTTAAGGGACGGGTGATAACCCTAGCTACAATGTGTAGTTTTCTAAAAGTTTGGGATGGTGGTGTGCCGCAGGATTTTTTTAATGTAAAAAAATGTGCCGTGGCAAAAAAAAAGGTTTATAATCACTACCCTAACCTATTAACCCCCTAACTTCCACAACACGCCATTGCAAACTACCCCCTAATCTACTAACCCCCTTACAGCTAAGCCCCCAAGACCCCTAACCGAAGATCCACTAAGTTACAAAAAGAAAAAACAGTTCCATTACAAAAAAGCATTACCAAAAATAAAAAACTACCAGTAAAAGTGCAATCCTAAAACTAAAGTCCCCTTAAAAAATGCCCCCCCCCCTAAGAAAACCCTATACTGAAGCTAAAAACTACTCTAAAAATTGCCATGAAGTAATCACATTTCTTTTGCACAAAAATTTAAAAAACCTATCTTTAAAAAAATCTTTATTCTAAAATCTGAATCCTAAAATAACCCATAAACTAAAAAGAGCCTTTCCTAAAAAAAATGCCCTGAAAAGGGCATTGATTTAGCTATTTTGCATGTTAAAAAAAAAACTAAAACTATCCTAAAAAACATAAGTTAAATAGTACCTTTCCTAAAAAAAAGCCTTGGAAAGTACATATGTGATTTAGTTCTTTTGCATTAAAAAAAAAATTAAACCCTAAAAAGAACATAAAATTCCCTGAAAAGGGCATAAGTGGTTTAGCTTTTTTCCATTAAAAACCCCTAAACTAAAACAACCCCCCCCCCAAAAAAAAAACCCTGGCTAAACCCAAAGGTTTGTACTTAACATCTTGATTCAGGGTCCTTAGGGGGGCAACATTGGGTCCATAGCAACGCTCCTCTTCAGTATTCATCCAAGGTATCTGTCCTCTGGGGCTGTCCTCTTCTTTTCTTCCATGTGATGCTTCTTTATTTTTTATTTCAGCCAAATTAGACAATTGAATGAAAGCTTTTTCTATTGGCTGATTTGAATTAGAATTAAAAAAACAGCCAATAGAATTTCAAGGGCATCCCTATAAAAGTGGGAACCTTGCATTCAGTCATCAGTGTGCTGTGGTGACAGCAAAAAGAAGCATCAGATGGAAGAAAAGAAGAGGGTCGGATAAAAGAAAAGGAGAGGCCCAGAAGACTGATGCCTTGGATGAAGATCATTTTTTTAGGATAAGTTTTTTTAAACTTAGTTTTTTTTTTATAGGATATATTTTTTTAAATGCAAAAGAGCTAAATCACGTATGCCCTTTTCAGAGTATTGAAGCTTAGTTCTTTTTTTAAATAGAGCTTTTGGATTAGATTTTTAAAGATTAAATGTTAATAGTGTAGGGGCTGGATAGTGTAGGTAGAAAAACTTTATTATCTTTTTTTGTATGTGTTTAGTGAAACTTTTTTCCTCAGCCCAAACTCTTTAGGCAAATTTCAAAAGTCTAGTAAAAAGTTGGAGCATAAAATGCGATATCATTTGAGTGATCGCATGTACTTTTAACTTGTAATACCAGCACACTTTTGCACTCGACAGGGCCCATTAAAATATAGGGAGCCGAAATTTAAAAACTGCTCCGCTTGTCATACAGAGTTGAAAAAATCTTGCAATAGAGTTGGTGCTTCATGAGCAAACAATTGCATTCCACTTGAAATCTAGTCCTAAGTGAATACCAAAAATGGTCTGCAGCATTCAGTTCTTTTCAGTGCTGGAAATATCTCTGTAAATCCAGATAGCTGTGTGTTGCACTTTTTTATGAATAAATATGGCGCAGAAAGTGCTGAATGTCACAGACTGCGGCCATTTCTTACAGAACTGATTGTTCCAGGTGCCAATGTAGATTGAACTGTATGGCCATTATCTATCCCTGCTGTGTTTGACTCAGAAACATTGTGAGCAATTTGTTTAAAAAAATAATAAAGGGGCCGATCACTCTTTTTCCTATATTGAAAAAGAAAATCAGAAATATTGGAGAAAAAAAAACAATGTTTGAGGAGAAATTCCTGACAATACACCTGCCCAAGATTAAAAAATGTAAATATTTCAAGCCTATATTTTCCTGCAACAATCTATATGTTGGGGAAGTGCCAAGTATGTGGCAGTAAACGCTTGTTATTTCTGCGTTTTATGCAGGAGCCCATAGTCCTATCAGATCTCATGCAAATTTCCCTCAGTGCTTGGTTTTAAATAGACAACATAAAACAAAAATACAAAATGCACAGTAGTGTAATGAAATTTGCATTGAACCATTTTTGATATATTCACTGATTTGACTTGCTGAGTAGGGATGGGCGAATGTGTTTATATTCAAATTCGGATTATCAAATGTTATTTAGTTTTCGAATGTCACTTTCGAATTTGAATGTCACTTTCGAATTTGAATGTGACATTAAATTTGAATGTCACATTCAAATTCGAATATTACATTTATACAACACAGTTGTAGACTAGAAATACTATTTTGAATTTGAATGTGACATTCAAATTCGAATATTACATTTATAAAACACAGTATTAAGGATAATCTCACATAATGCCAGGGGCCTTAATTCTAATATAAAGAGAAAGAAAGCCATTATAGAGTATAAGTCCCAGAACGCTAACATAGTGATGATACAGGAGACCCATTTTACCTCCACCACAACACCCAAATACTGGGATAAAATTTTCCCTACTAAATATCATGCTATCAATAATAAGAAGAAATGTGGTGTCTCTATACTCCTACATGCTTCCCTTAACTTTAAAGAAGAGGAGATAATTCCTGATAGGGAGGGGAGATATCTCATAGTTCGGGGATTGATTCATAACACACCAATTATGTTAGTGAACATTTATGCCCCCAATGATCACCAAGGAACATTCTTCACCAAAGTAAGTAAGCTATTATTATCCTGGAAGAGATACAAAACAATCATAGGGGGTGACTTTAATATAACGTTAGATGATAGATTAGACAGGACATCTACAGACTCTCAAAAGAATAGAAGACAGACCCCAGGCCAGCAAATCTTAAGGGATTTCTTGCTAGACCACAACTTATTAGATAGTTGGAGAGCGGTAAATAAAGGAGCCCAAGAGTACACTTATTATTCATCAGTACATGGAACACGTTCTAGAATTGACTTGATATCAAATTCTACTCCCCCTGGTTACAGATGCTACTATCAGCAATTGTGTTTGGTCAGATCATGACATGATGAGTATAGATCTAGAGGGAGTTTTAAATCCAGGCAGAGTTAGGTCCTGTGCCTTACATCCAAAAATACTCCAAAATGAAGTTTTTAAACAACAAATTGAGAAACATATCAAGGAATTCATAAAAATAAATAAGGGCTCTTCAACCAACCCAAATATAATTTGGAGCGCTCTGAAGGCTTCCATTAGGGAATTGCTGAATCTTCCAAAGTTAAAAAACAATATAACCACACACTAGAACAATTGAGGAAGGAGATAGCCACAATTCGGGAACAGGTAATAAGAGACCATAGGGGAGGCCCAACCAAGTTATTAAAAAAGAAAAATGAGGAACTTGACCTGTTGCTTGAAAAGGAGGCAATCTCCTCATTCAAAGCGGTAGATACTAGATACTACACCTATGGCAACAAGCCAGACAAATTGCTAGCAAACAAGTTAAAAGACATGACCAGAGCTAACACCATTCCACAAATACAGCTGGAAAATGGTTCAGTTACTAATGACCCTCTCCAGATAGCTAATGAATATGCTAACTATTATAACTCACTCTACAATTTGCCACAACCTCAACGTTAGATAGATAAACAGAAAGAACTAGATAGTTTCCTGGAGAGTAGTACACTAAAAAAAATCCCCCAAGAAGACCTTGATCTGCTCAATGCACCTATAACATTTCAGGGGGTTAGCCTAGCTATTAAGGAATTAAAGAGAAACAAGGCCCCTGGCCCGGATGGATTTCCAGGCTCCTTTTATAAGGACCTCCAAAAAACTGTAGTACCACAATTAGTAATTATCTTTAATAATATTTTGCAGGGGATTGACATACCACAAGACATATTGACTGCGAGGGTGACAGTTATACCAAAACTGGGGAAATGCAAACAATATTGTCAAAATTATAGGCCAATCTCACTAATAAATCAGGACCTTAAGCTATTTACCAAAATACTGGCAAATCGATTGGCTACCCCCATCAAAAATGTAATAAACACGGATCAAGTAGGATTTATAGCACAAAGAGAGGCCCCAGACAATGTAAGAAAGATTATAGATTTGATAAATTTGGCATCAAATACAGGAATGCCTTCTCTGTTCCTCACCTTGGATGCAGAGAAGGCATTTGACAGGGTCAATTGGGATTATATGCTAAATAAAGTGGAATAAGGGGTCCATTCTATGTAGGGTTAAAAAAGTTGTACTCCACTCCAGATGCGTTTATCAGACTTTCGGGATACCAATCAAAGCGGATAACAATCAGAAATAGGACCAGACAGGGCTGCCCATTGTCCCCATTATTATTTGCATTATGCATTGAACCCCTAGCACAGAGAATTAGAGACAACCCCAACATAACAGGAATTAAAGCAGGTGGAAGTGAATATAAAATGTCACTATTTGCAGATGACATCATCCTCGCAGTCACTAGGCCTTTACTTTCCCTCCCAGTAATATACTCAGAGATAGGTAAATTCAGTACAATGTCGGGTTACAAGGTGAATGAGAGTAAATGTGAGGCCCTGGATGTCCATCTACCCAATCACACTAAAAAATTATTAGAGATTAATTTTGCCTTTTCCTGGGCAAAAACATCCATTAAATATTTAGGCATACACCTTTCACGTAATGTGCATACTCTATATAAAGAAAATTATTCAGTTATATTTAACCAGGTTAAAACATTGCTAGCCACATGGGCTAAACATAAACTTTCATTATATGGCAGAATTATATCTATCAAAATGACAATACTACCCAAAATCCTTTATTTGTTTTGCTCTCTCCCAATAAATGTACCGGTAACAGAGTTACAAACTATGCAGAAGGAAATCTTCAAATTCATATGGCAGGGGAAAAGGGCGAGAATCAACAAAAATACTATGTCCAGACATAAATCAGGGGGGGAGTAGGGCTACCAGATCTAATATCCTATTATTATGCAGCTAGAATGGCCCAAACTATCCAATGGCTCAGAACGACAAAGACTCCACAATGGGTTCAACTAGAAACTGATATCATGGAGGTAGGAAGACTAGATAGACTACTATGGGCAGATAAAAAAGATAGACCTCAATCTATACGACAATATGTAGCAATACACCATACTATCATTTTATGGGACAAATTGACCAAGACTTATACGATTATTAATAGCCGATCTCAGGCTACACCCTTAATAAACATCAAGTCAATAACAAGCTCACAACTACAGGGAAAGTGGGAAAACAAGGGTTTATATCATATTGCAGATACACTTATACATAACAAGATAATAACTTTCAAACAATATGAAGAACTAGGGGAACCTGATAGAAATGTGTGGTTTCACTATTTACAACTCAAATCCAGGGTACGGGAGATTTTGGGAAACACAAAGAGACCGCGTAACACTATATATGAATTATTGTGCTTAACAAAGGAACACAAGAAGGGCATAATTACTTTACTATACCCAATTTTCAATATCAAAGATAGGGATAAAAAAACTAATAGCATGATAAAATGGGAAGAAGATCTAGGCAGATCCTGTAGAGAACTGGACAGAAAATATCCAAAGAGGCCTTAAATTCTCCCCTAATGCAACATTGAAAGAAAACTATCTTAAGGTAATACACAGATGGTATATCTACCCCACTAGATTGGCCAAGGCAGAGGATCATGAACATCACCGGTGCTATAGAGGATGTGACGAAATAGGTTCCTACTTACATATGTGGTGGCACTGTGCTAAGGTCAAGTGAGTGTGGGATTATATCTCAAATTTTTTAAGCGTAATACTAGAATCAGATATAGCCCTCTCTCCAGAGCAGGCCCTATTGCATTTTCCGCTAGAAGGACCTCTAAAGAGGCATTCTAAATTAGTCAATATGATTTGTACTGTCACACGCATGTGTATAGCTACATTTTGGAAAATGGATGTCCCTTCCTTTGACTACATTGAGAAGATAATAGAATACTACTATAATATGTCAAGTGCCACGGCTGAACTCTTAAACACCAAAGACCGCTTCATTGATATATGGGAACCATACATTATGTATATTGAGTGGGCTAGACGGATAAGACAAAATCCCATATAAAAGGTCAGAGTTAGAGGGGACATTATGTGAGAACTGATACTTACTGATTGAAGTAGGATGTTATGTTTGATATGATGAAAATATTATTCGGAGTAAAATCCCGACATGTATGTAATGATGGTGACTCTTTTACAGACTGAACCTGTTTTGTTTTTTGTTTTTTTGAGTTTATTTGTATAACGATGTTTTAATTTGAAAAATCAATAAAAATATTTAAACATAAAACACAGTATTAGACTAGAAATACTATTTCGAATTTAAATGTTACATTTGAATTTGAATATTAAATTTATACAACACAGTTGTAGAGTAGAAATACTATTTCAAATTGGAATGTCACATTCAAATTCGAATATTACATTTATAAAACACAGTATTAGACTAGAAATACTATTTCGAATTTGAATTTTATATTCAAATTTGAATGCAGCATTCGAATTTGAATATTACATTTATTAAACACAGTTGTTGACTAGAAATACTATTTCGAATTCGAAAGTGACATTTTGAATTTGAATGAATACATAGCTAATCATTCTATTATTCAAACGAATATTTTCAAATTGTATTGAACAATTTGAAAACTAAAATTGGAAAATAGAATGTTATAATGTTATATAAACATTCAAAATTCAATTCGAGCAAACGAACGTATCAAAATTGGTTTAAAATTTGGAATTTTTAGAAACATTCCATCCCTACTGCTGAGTTAGCATAATTGCCATCCTGTATATACAGCAATGTGATGCTCTGGGTCACTTTTAAATTTTCAATGTGAAGGGATGATGGAAAATATGTGTACACATGGTGCCTTCTGCAACATTTCTGGTGGGTCTTGCGCATACTATGAGCTAGCACAAAAAAAGATGCTTTTTGTGACACCAATGCTTTTATATGAAATACAGTACTGCAAATTTCTTACCTTTATTTCTCTTTAAATTGTACAAAGCATAATTGAATTTATTAGACGGCTGCAAAAAATTACATTTGAATTCATATTCAGACTGTGGTGGTTTTAGCTCTGAAACAGATGTCAGTGTCCACTGGCAAGCAGGGCCGGATTGGGCCGTAAGGATACCAGGAAAAATCCCGGTGGGCTGGCAGCCAGTGGGCCAGCAGGCGCAGCTGCAGTGTGTGGAGAGCAACAAACTAGCAAATAACATTGGTGAGGGAGCGTGGCAGAGCCGACAGAAAGTGAAGCAACAAATAGGCTTAGCCACTCATTTAGGCATGTGAGCAGGTCAGGTGAGGTGAGGGTCGGGAGCGGAGAAGCAGCACTGAAATATGCAATGCAAAAGTTATTTTTTTTAAATGTTAACTCTGCTAGTTCGGCCAACGGGCGGCCCAGCCACCAGTGACTTCATTTCATGCTTCCTGAGGCTGTGTCCAATAGTTCCCTTCCAGCTTCCATGCTCTGTCTTCGTGACTGCGGCTGACGCTGACCGGCTGTGCGTTTGCCTGCTACTACAAGAAGGCTTGCTGGTAAGGTTAGGCTGTCAGTGTGAGAGAGACCAGGTGTATTATTTGTCAAAACTTATATTTTTTAACCCAGACGTGGGTGTGAGTGCACTCACTGGCACTGCACTGGTTTTGATTCTGCCAGCATCTGTGTGAGTGTAAATCTTCAGGTGTATCTGTGTATGTTTGAGCCTGTAGGTTTATCTGACTGTCCAGACTTGACTATTTTTATGTAATATTTTTTGTGAGCCAGAGTGAGAATTTCTGGGTGTTATTACAGTATTTTACTCAGTATGTGTTGAGGTTATTGCTTTCATAGAGCCAGTAGAAACTCTGTAACGTGTTTTTGGGGGGCCTTCCACATATAAACCCTTCTGCTTAACTTCTTCTCAGTTCTGTTTCTGCCTATGTGGATTTAGTTAGTTTGAGCTTTTTATTTGCTTCAGACTGAAAATTTCGTTTTTCTTTTTGTACCAAAGAAAGATTTATGGCATTCACAGTTGTGATCTAATTTCTGCTGCAAGTCTCTGACCATTCACTCCCCCAGTGGTCTCTGCCATAAATGCATTTTCTCTAACACACAAGTTTATCCCCTTTGTTTGCTCCAATTGTCTCTGTTTTGTGCTTACTGTAAGGCTGACCCTATTTTTCTGGTTACCCACAGTACAGTCTTAGGCCTAGATTTGGAGTTTGGCGGTAGATGGGCTGTTAACCCTCCGCGGGCTTTTTTCTGGCCGCACCATAAAATTAACTCTGGTATCGAGAGTTCAAAAAAAAGCTGCGTTAGACTCCAAAAAAGGAGCGTAGAGCATTTTTACTGCAAATGCAACTCTCGATACCAGAGTTGCTTACGGACGCGGCCAGCCTCAACAACGTGCTCGTGCACGATTCCCCCATAGGAAACAATGGGGCTGTTTGAGCTGAAAAAAAACCTAACACCTGCAAAAAAGCAGCGTTCAGCTCCTAACGCAGCCCCATTGTTTTCTATGGGGAAACACTTCCTACGTCTGCACCTAACACTCTAACATGTACCCCGAGTCTAAACACCCCTAACCTTACACTTATTAACCCCTAATCTGCCGCCCCCGCTATCGCTGACCCCTGCATTATATTATTAACCCCTAATCTTCCGCTCCGTAAACCGCAGCTACCTACATTATACCTATGTACCCCTAATCTGCTGCCCCTAACACCGCCGACCCCTATATTATATTTATTAACCCCTAAACTGCCCCCCACAATGTCGCCGACACCTGCCTACACTTATTAACCCCTAATCTGCCGACCAGACCTGAGCGCTACTATAATAAAGTTATTAACCCCTAATCCGCCTCACTAACCCTATCATAAATAGTATTAACCCCTAATCTGCCCTCCCTAACATCGCCGACACCTAACTTCAATTATTAACCCCTAATCTGACGACCGGAGCTCACCGCTATTCTAATAAATGTATTAACCCCTAAAGCTAAGTCTAACCCTAACACTAACACCCCCCTAACTTAAATATAATTTAAATCTAACGAAATAAATTAACTCTTATTAAATAACTTATTCCTATTTAAAGCTAAACACTTACCTGTAAAAAAAAATCCTAATATAACTACAATATAAATTATAATTACATTGTAGCTATTTTAGGATTAATATTTATTTTACAGGCAACTTGGTAATTATTTTAACCAGGTACAATAGCTATTAAATAGTTAAGAACTATTTAATAGTTACCTAGTTAAAATAATAACAAAATTACCTGTAAAATAAATCCTAACCTAAGTTATAATTAAACCTAACACTATCAATAAATTAATTAAATAAAATACCTACAATTACCTACAATTAACCTAACACTACACTATCAATAAATAAATTAAATACAATTGCTACAAATAAATAAAATTAAATAAACTAACTAAAGTACAAAAAATAAAAAAGAACTAAGTTACAAAAAATAAAAAAATATTTACAAACATAAGAAAAATATTACAACAATTTTAAACTAATTACACCTACTCTAAGCCCCCTAATAAAATAACAAAGACCCCCAAAATAAAAAAATGCCCTACCCTATTCTAAATTAATACATTTAAAAGCTCTTTTACCTTACCAGCCCTGAACAGGGCCCTTTGCGGGGCATGCCCCAAGAAAATCAGCTCTTTTGCCTGTAAAAAAAAACATACAATACCCCCCCCCCAACATTACAACCCACCACCCACATACCCCTAATCTAACCCAAACCCCCCTTAAATAAACCTAACACTAAGCCCCTGAAGATCTTCCTACCTTGTCTTCACCATACCAGGTTCACCGATCGGTCCAGAAGAGCTCCTCCGATGTCCTGATCCAAGCCCAAGCGGGGGGCTGAAGAGGTCCATGATCCAGCTGAAGTCTTCATCCAAGCGGGGCAGAAGAGTTCTTCCATCCGATTGAAGTCTTCATCCAAGCGGCATCCATCCGGAGCGAAGCGGCAGCATCCTGAAGACCTCCACCGCGGAACATCCATCCTGGCCGACGACTGAACGACGAATGACGGTTCCTTTAAATGACGTCATCCAAGATGGTGTCCCTCGAATTCCGATTGGCTGATAGGATTCTATCAGCCAATTAGAATTAAGGTAGGAATATTCTGATTCGCTGATGGAATCAGCCAATCAGAATCAAGTTCAATCCGATTGGCTGATCCAATCAGCCAATCAGATTGAGCTCGCATTCTATTGGCTGATCGGAACAGCCAATAGAATGCGAGCTCAATCTGATTGGCTGATTGGATCAGCCAATAGGATTGAACTTGATTCTGATTGGCTGATTCCATCAGCCAATCAGAATATTCCTACCTTAATTCCGATTGGCTGATAGAATCCTATCAGCCAATCGGAATTCGAGGGACGCCATCTTGGATGACGTCCCTTAAAGGAACCATCATTCGTCGGGAGACGCCGGAAGAAGAGGATGGATCCGCGTCGGCTGCTTCAAGATGGACCCGCTCCGCACCGGATGGAAGAAGATCGAAGATGCCGCTTGGAGAAGATGTTTGCCGGTCCGGATGTCCTCTTCTTGCCGGATAGGAGGAAGACTTTGGAGCCTGTTCTGGACCTCTTCAGCACCGGATGCCAGGACGGATCGGTGATACCTGGATGGTGAAGACAAGGTAGGAAGATCTTCAGGGGCTTAGTGTTAGGTTTATTTAAGGGGGGGTTGGGTTAGATTAGGGGTATGTGGGTGGTGGGTTGTAATGTTGGGGGGGGTATTGTATGTTTTTTTTTACAGGCAAAAGAGCTGATTTTCTTGGGGCATGCCCCGCAAAGGGCCCTGTTCAGGGCTGGTAAGGTAAAAGAGCTTTAAACTCAATTAATTTAGAATAGGGTAGGGCATTTTTTTTATTTTGGGGGTCTTTGTTATTTTATTAGGGGGCTTAGAGTAGGTGTAATTAGTTTAAAATTGTTGTAATATTTTTCTTATGTTTGTAAATATTTTTTTATTTTTTGTAACTTAGTTCTTTTTTATTTTTTGTACTTTAGTTAGTTTATGTAATTGTAGTTATTTGTAGCATTTGTATTTAATTTATTTATTGATAGTGTAGTGTTAGGTTAATTGTAGGTAATTGTAGGTAGTTTATTTAATTAATTTATTGATAGGGTAGTGTTAGGTTTAATTATAACTTAGGTTAGGATTTATTTTACAGGTAAATTTGTTATTATTTTAACTAGGTAACTATTAAATAGTTCTTAACTATTTAATAGCTATTGTACCTGGTTAAAATAATTACAAAGTTGCCTGTAAAATAAATATTAATCCTAAAATAGCTATAATATAATTATAATTTATATTGTAGCTATATTAGGATTTATTTTACAGGTAAGTATTTAGCTTTAAATAGGAATAATTTATTTAATAAGAGTTAATTTATTTTTTTAGATTTAAATTATATTTAAGTTAGGGGGGTGTTAGTGTTAGGGTTAGACTTAGCTTTAGGGGTTAATACATTTATTAGAATAGCGGTGAGCTCTGGTCGTCAGATTAGGGGTTAATAATTGAAGTTAGGTGTCGGCGATGTTAGGGAGGGCAGATTAGGGGTTAATACTATTTATGATAGGGTTAGTGAGGCGGATTAGGGGTTAATTATTTTATTATAGTAGCGCTCAGGTCCGCTCGGCAGATTAGGGGTTAATAAGTGTAGGCAGGTGTCGGCGACGTTGAGGGGGGCAGATTAGAGGTTAATAAATATAATATAGGGGTCGGCGGTGTTAGGGGCAGCAGATTAGGGTACATAAGGATAACGTAGGTGGCGGCGCTTTGCGGTCGGCAGATTAGGGGTTAATTATTGTAAGTAGCTGGCGGCGACGTTGTGGGGGGCAGGTTAGGGGTTAATAAATGTAATACAGGGGTCGGCGGTGTTAGGGGCAGCAGATTAGGGGTACATAAGTATAACGTAGGTGGCGGTCGGCAGATTAGGGGTTAAAAAATTTTAATCGAGTGGCGGCGATGTGGGGGGACCTCGGTTTAGGGGTACATAGGTAGTTTATGGGTGTTAGTGTACTTTAGGGTACAGTAGTTAAGAGCTTTATGAACCGGCGTTAGCCCAGAAAGCTCTTAACTCCTGCTATTTTCCGGCGGCTGGAGTTTTGTCGTTAGAGCTCTAACGCTCACTTCAGAAACGACTCTAAATACCAGCGTTAGAAAGATCCCATTGAAAAGATAGGATACGCAATTGACGTAAGGGGATCTGCGGTATGGAAAAGTCGCGGCTGAAAAGTGAGCGTTAGACCCTATTTTGAGTGACTCCAAATACCGGCAGTAGCCTAAAACCAGCGTTAGGAGCCTCTAACGCTGGTTTTCACGGCTACCGCCGAACTCTAAATCTAGGCCTTAGTTTATTGGAGAAGACAAGGAGCACTCCTGTGTGATGTGGCATATTATATTTCTATACTGTTACTGTTGTTGCTTTTTGTACTGCACCCAAGGCCGGATTGGCCTACCAGGAGATTTCCCAGTGGGCTGCTAGGGCTGGAAAGCTACAATTTAAAGAGATTATTAATACAAACTAATAGAATTTAATTATGAAACAAAATATTGGGAGCAGTATTCAAGTAATTCCTTTTGAGAAAAATGTGGTGCATGCATTATACAGAGTCAACTAAAAATATGGCTGGTCTCCAAATGTTCCAGGGCTACTTTTTATTCACAGGCCGGCCCTGCTGGTAAGTTCTCTAAACTAACATGGTGAGCCTCACCCTTGGCCACATAATTTGACAGTCACACTTATTAAAGTATGGGGAGTTATTTTGGATCACTGTCAATCTCACTATTGCTTGTTTCTGCTCTACCTGCCCTAGCTTTCGCACAATCTACTACTCACCCTTCCTGTATCTGCTTTTGTAAATGGAACTTAATGCCATTTTACACCAAACTCATTAAGCCATATCTTTGTGGACCTTGCTTTGTTGGAAGTCATGCAGGAACAGGAAAGGGCCTTCCCCAAACTGTTGCCACAAAGTTGGAAGCACCCAATTGTCTAAAATGTCTTTGTAACCTGTAGCATTGAGGCCTATTTATCAAAGGTCTTGCGGACCTGATCCAACAGTGTGGATCAGGTCTGCAAGACCTCGCTGAATGCGGTGAGCAATACGCTCTCCGTATTCAGCATTGCACCAGCAGCTCACAAAAGCTGCTGGTGCAACGCCGCCCCCTGCAGACTCGCTGCCAATTGGCCGCCAGCAGGGAGGTGTCAATCAACCCGATCGTACTCGATCGGGTTAATTTGTGGCGATTCCTGTCCACCTGCTCAGAGCAGGCGGATAGGGTTATGGAGCAGCAGTCTTTAGAAGACTCGCCAGAAACACGGGCCCACAAGCTCCATACAGAACTTAATAAATGGGCCTCATTGAGATGACCCTTCACAGGAACTAAGAACCCTAACAATAACAGCCCTCGACCATTATCCCTCCTTCACCAAACTCTCTAATAGACACTTTGCATTCTGGTAGGTAGCATTCTCCTGATCCGCCACGCCCAAATTCTTCTATCAGACTGCTGGATAGTGAAGCATGATTCATCACTCCATAGAATGTTTCCACAGTTCCAGAAACGTGCTTTGCACCACTCTTGCCACTTTGCCTTGTGTATGTTGACTTGAGTCCATGAAAACCAATTTCATGAAGCTCCCAATGCATATTTTTTGTGCTGTTGTTGCTTCCAGAGGCGAATTGGAACTTTGTAGTCAGTTTGCATGGTGTACCACTAAATGTTTCCACTTGACAATAATAGCACTTACAGTTGATCAGAAAGATCTAGTAGGGCAGAAATTTCACAAACTGACTTGTGGCAGCCATCCACTAACAGTACAACCTAATATACTGCCAATATTTGTCTATGCAGATTTCATGGCATGTAAATACAGTATGTGTATGTGTGTGTGTGTATATATATATATATTATACAGTATATAAATAGAGGTGCAATCTGAGTTTTAGTCTGAACTTTTTTGTTTTTAAACAATTCTAAAATACAATATATTTTTTTTTAGAAAAATGTGTGAATTCACTGGGAGCAAAAACATAAATATTTAATTTCTGTGCCAGTCCTCATTTAGGCACAGTATGTGGAATTCATAAAACACTCTTTCCTCTGTGAAATATCTCATCTCACAATCATGTCTCACTATTTCAAAGCTGAAGAATTTGTCTCATTTTATGTTTCTTTTATTTCTCTTTAACTCTTTTCATGTTATTGTAGGCTGTTTTATAGAGGGAGTTTTTTTATTTCTCCTAATTGTTTTTTTGTTGTTGTTTTATTTTGTTCTGTTTTTTTTTTTTTTTTTGCAATGCCAGTATCCAATACAGTGGAATTCATTCTATGCACTGAGAAGTGAACAGTTACAAAATAGATGCAGCTTCATTGGAACTGAATTTGCAACTTTATGCAATCTTTATGAATTTGGCAGTTTTAAAGTGGCAACATATTTTTTCTCTAATATATTAGCTTTATAAACTGATTTATTGAATTTAGTCCAGTGAGTCAAACTTTTATACCTAAATCTGGTGATGAGCTTTCCAACTAAAATAGAATATATTCCAAGTTTTCACTTTATTTAGCATCATTTTAGGATGGGATAAAATGAGCATATTCCCTTAGCTTTATTGTAATCCTGCTCAGTGCTAGCATTAGATCGATGTATTCTTTCAATAACAATAAATATTATACTATATTAACAAATATGGTGAAAATGTATTCAATATGCAAGGAGTTAAAAAGGTTCAGAGGTATAATAATACTGAGGCCTCCTCATAAATCCAGCTTTCAGGGCTGTAATTCTGATATTGCTTGTAATCTGATAACACCATGATCTGCAAATGTCCCTGTCCCTGGAACACAGCAAGTATTTAGGCCTAAGATAGAAAATGAGCCCACAAGTCCGGTGTCATCCCCTTAGCTTCTAGAGGATTTACAGACAAAATATCATAAATCCTACATAAATGTTTTGTGATCTCTAATAAAAAGATATGTGCCACATTGTTCGTGCATTTGAAATGCACTTTATAGTTTTAATGCTCAGAAAACTAACACCAAGTGCTGGAAATTTAAAGGGATATCTGCCAGGGGCATTGCTAGCTTAAAATAAGACCAAGGACTTCAACCCATAGTTAAATATATGTGTTAATATGTGTCCCCATAGACCGCTTTGTAAAGGCACTTTACATATATTTATGTACAAGGTCTGTTTGTTTTGACAATCAGCTGTTTTTGCCGACTCCTCCCACGTCAGTGTTTTCGGACAAACCAGGACGCGGCCGTCTTGATGACGTCACAGTGACAAAACAGTAGTGTGGATGTGAGGGGCAGCTGCTGTATTGGCTAAGTATCATTATTATTAATGAGCTGTGGGGTATATAAGGGATATGGGAATGGTGGTGGGGCATACTGGGTGTTTACACTAGAGTGCCATTTGACAAAGGGACTGGACCGGTGCCCGAAACGTTATGTAATTTTAAACGCTGTAATAAAAGCTATGTTTTATGGGAACAAAGTCCAGTGAGTGCTTTCCTTCTTTATGGATATCTACAATCTCTGACAGCACCTTGGCCAATACGCAGCTGAGGAGTGCAGATCTTATTGTACAATTTACAGTATATATATATATATATATATATATATATATATATATATATATATATATATATATATATATATATACTGTACATACATGCACAAACTCACATGTATATGTAAAACACACACACACACACACACATATATATATATATATATATATATATACATACATACACACACACATATATATACAGTATATATATTTTTATATATATATATATATATATATATATATATATATATTTATATTTATATATATACACACACATAAACATGCATTCACACTAAAACATTCATTGATATTATAGTAAAAACACTGTAAATCTATTTTGTATATTATAACCCTCCTAAAAAGAAACCAGTACATGCTAAACAGGGTGGGAATTTACATTGGACCAAGCATTCTAAACCTAGGTCTATAGTAAACAAAGCCAGCCACCAGACATAATAATACATGATAACAATCAGGTGTACATCCAGCAGGTCTGGACTACATCAACCTCATCTGTGCTATTCTTCGTGGACTAAGGAGGAAAGATCAGTGTATAGTAATTGTCCTAGCCACTGGATGGAAAATGCAGAAGGTTAATATCCTAGTCGGTGACCTACAGGCATGGATGGAGCATTAACATGAGCCTAATGTATTTAGCAGTACCCATGGTCCATGAGACAGTTAGCTAATGTAAAGAATTGCAAGATCCAGACATTAATACCAGCCATTGACCGCTCACCAGGGCCACCCTTATCATTTGCAGGGCCCTGGGCAAGACAACATTCAGAGACCCATTTAAGAAATGCCAGGCAGACAAGGGAGGACATCTCCGAACCTCTCTGCTGCTTATGCAACGCCACCTGGTTGTCAATCACCCTGTTCGGAAAAGTCTGGGGGGATTTCAAGCTGCCAGCTTAGAGATGGTGTATAGGCTAGGAAGCAGCAGTCTCAAAGCTGCATCCTCACCTTCTTATATGGAGCCCTCAGTGTTATCCATATAAAGAATAAACTAAATGTTACACCTCCTAATATCATAAACATTTCTTCAAAAAATAAATACAGGAAAGATGCACTTTGCACCTTATCATAGCCTCACTCCTTTTGTTGTGGAGCCCAGGATCCTGGGTAGGTGCACCTCTCACCCTGCACTAAAGAGCCAGCCTGCCTCTCACCTCTTGTCTGCTCAACATCCCATGAAACATAATTTATGCCCCAGCATATCTCCCCACTCCAGGCAATACACCAATAATACAAATCCAAAAGTCATCTTTAACAAAAAAGTTTTGTATCTGGAACTACAAAATGAGAAGAAAAAAAGATTAAGCAACTATCTCCCTTCACCTGTCTTTCTGTCTGTGCAATGTCTGTGGAACCCTAAAAAACTGCTGAAAAAGGACAATCTGGCTTAAAATTATGAACAGCCCTTTTCGTTACCCTTTTGGAAGAATCAATTCCAACCAATACAGCCTTTATAGTGCAAACAAATATATTTTACCATGATTAAAGAGTGTTTTTTTCACATACAATATACAAATGTTTAAAGTTAACTGTCCTATTATCCAGGCTTTTGTTCTGTCTATGACCTAGATACTCATGAGGTTGCCGAGGGACCTTATTGGAAACTTGAGACCATGTTCAAAATTCAATAAGCATCGCTTCAACTATCTTTCCCAGCATTTTGTTAGTAGGTGTTCCTGCCATTTATGTCTATAGTTGTATAAGCTGCCAATTACATGACAATTTGTACAGGAACAGCTAGCAACAAGGAATGACAACACTTTGTAAATCATTGTAAAATATTCATGTGTCTATTTTTTAATGGTAGTCTCATTGGAGAGAACAAAGGCTGACTCTAGGGATTGTGGGTGTGGTCAAAATTTGTAGATTTGATGAGGGGTGAGTACAAATGTGTTTGAATTCCTCAATTTTGAGTTGTTATTCTGATATCATTTTGTTTTACCATGAATGGGTTTTATTGAATCTGAGCAACTCTTTAGTTACTTTAACTGGGAGGCAAGAAATATTTCCCTAGCATGATAATAATATAGAATGAACATAGAACAAAACACTTGGAAGGATACGTTTCTAGTTGATAGTGCCAAGATAAAAGAGCACCATAAAAAAAAAAAAAAAATTGGTTTGTTTTAAAGAAAGTTAAAGAGTTAGTAAACACCTGGATATTTTTATGTAAAATTTTATGTTTTGCATAGTTAACCCCTTTCCAATATATTTGTAACCCCTTAACGACTGAGACGTACCCTGTACGTCGCTGGTCGTTAAGGTATTCTCTGCCTGTAATAGCGCGTGTCTTGCCACGAGCAGCAAGAACGTGCTATTAGACCCTCCCTCCTGCAGGCTTGCTAAAATAGCGCAGTCTCAACGCTGGCAGCAAGACAGCGCTATTGAAATACATACCCTTATAGCAAGACCACCGACATACAGGGTACATTGCTTGTCATTAAGGGGTTAATGTTTATTTTGCCTCATTTTCATGTAATTGTGCACAGATTGGTTATTGGCAGACTTGTCAAGGCTAACCATGCTACATATCTTTCTTGATTGGTTTTAGTAGATAACTGCAAAACAATGAAATGTAGGCTCCGTATAGGTTGAACACAATGGACTTCTGTCTTCTTTCAACCTCATCTACAATGTTTATACTAACATAATGACCATGGCTAGACTTGATATTTGCAGACTCAAGCTTAAACGGACATTTCAGTCAAAATGTAAATGCACATAGATGAATTACATATTTCAGTAGAAACACGTTTACAATGTACGTGTATTGGCAAAAATGCTTCTAGCAAAAGTTATTACTGTTTTAGTGTTAGCATTTTTCTCTGCACGTGCATGTGAAGCATAACTAACTATTCTCAGTACACCAGCATTTTAAATCCTTCAGCTGCTGAGAGAGCCAGTGGGGTTTGCATTATGTCAGCAATTAACAAATTGAGTAATTACCAGACGGTACAAGCACCTTAGGCTCTCTGAACAAGTGCTGCATTTAAAATGCTGGTGCACGGTGCATACTTAAATACACATTTGAAACAGCTATAGATTTTATAAGAAGCATTTTTGCTAATAGATGTATATTACAAAAATGCTTCTATTCAAAACTGAAATGCATCCATGAGGATTCCGATTTTGGCTGGAATGTCCCTTTAAGCCCTGAACGGCTCTTCCAAATAAAGAAAATTCTTGGTGGAGTTTGGCCATTGAAAAGCAATTTCTGTAAACAATGTTGTTATTTTTTTACCAATGTTTGGATTTGGCTGATATGTTATTCTTCAGAATGAAAACAGAAATGTTCCTTTAACCCCTTAATGACCACAGCACTTTTCCATTTTCTGTCCGTTTGGGACCAAGGCTATTTTTACATTTCTGCTGTGTTTGTGTTTAGCTGTAATTTTCTTCTTACTCATTTACTGTACCCACACATATTATATACCGTTTTTCTCGCCATTAAATGGACTTTCTAAAGATACCATTATTTTCATCATATCTTATAATTTACTATAAAAAAAAATATAAAATATGAGGAAAAATTGAAAAAAAACCCACTTTTTCTAACTTTGACCCCCAAAATCTGTTACATATCTACAACCACCAAAAAACACCTATGCTAAATAGTTTCTAAATATTGTCCTGAGTTTAGAAATACCTAATGTTTACATGTTCTTTGCTTTTTTTGCAAGTTATAGGGCAATAAATACAAGTAGCACTTTGCTATTTCCAAGCCATTATTTTTCAAAATTAGCGCTAGTTACATTAGAACACTGATATCTTTCAGGAATCTCTGAATATCCATTGACATGTCTATATTTTTTTTTAGTAGACAACCCAAAGTATTGATCTAGGCCCATTTTGGTATATTTCATGCAACCATTTCACCGCCAAATGCGATCAAATAAAAAAAATCGTTCACTTTTTCACAAATTTTTTCACAAACTTTAGGTTTCTCACTGAAATTATTTACAAACAGCTTGTGCAATTATGGCACAAATGGTTGTAAATTCTTCTCTGGGATCCCCTTTGTTCAGAAATAGCATACTTATATGGCTTTGGTGTTGCTTTTTGGTAATTAGAATGCCACTAAATGCCACTGCGCACCACACGTGTATTATGCCCAGCAGTGAAGGGGTTAATTAGGGAGCATGTAGGGAGCTTTTTGGGGTAATTTTAGCTTTAGTGTAGTGTAGTAGACAACCCCAAGTATTGATCTAGGCCCATTTTGGTATATTTCATGCCACCATTTCACCGCCAAATGCGATCAAATTAAAAAAAACGTTAAATTTTTCACAATTTTAGGTTTCTCACTGAAATCATTTACAAACAGCTTGTGCAGTTATGGCACAAATGGTTGTAAATGCTTCTCTGGGATCCCCTTTGTTCAGAAATAGCAGACATATATGGCTTTGGCATTGCTTTTTGGTATTTTTAAGGCCGCTAAATGCCGCTACGCATCACACGTGTATTATGGCTAGCAGTGAAGGGGTTAATTAGGTAGCTTGTAGAGAGCTTGCAGGGTTAATATTAGATTTAGTGTAGAGCTCAGCCTCCCACCTGAAACATCAGACCCCCTGATCCCTCCCAAACAGCTCTCTTCCCTCCCCCACCCCACAATTGTCCCCGCCATCTTAAGTACTGGCAGAAAGTCTGCCAGTACTAAAATAAAAGCTATATTTGTTTTTTGGTGGGTTTTTTAAAAGCATATTTACATATGCTGCTGTGTAAAAGTCCCCCCTTAGCCCCCAACCTCACTGATCCCCCCCAAACAGCTCTATAACCCTCCCACTCTAACTTAATTGGCGCCATCTTGGGTACTGGCAGCTGTCTGCCAGTACCCAGTTTATAAGAAAAAATGTTTTTGTTGTACATTTTTTTAACGTTTCTGTAGTGTAGCTTCCCCCCCACACAAAAACCAACCCCCCACCCCTCCACGATCTCTTTTTGTTTTGTTTTTTGTTGTGCTTTTAACTTTTAACTTTTAATTCATTTTCCGTAGTGTAGCGGTTCCCACCCGCTCCCGCCCCGTGCACGCGCCCGCCCGCCACCCTCCGTGCACGCGCGCGCGTCCGTGCGCGCCCCCGACGGTTCCGCCCCCGATCCCGCCCCCCTCGACGTCACACGGCACACCGATGGCCGCCCACCCGCCTCCCAAGTCGGCTCCCACCCACCAACGATACCGGCCATCGATGTCCGGTGCAGAGAGGGCCACAGAGTGGCTCTCTCTGCATCGGATGGCCATGCAAGGTTATTGCAGGATGCCTCCATATCGAGGCATCACTGCAATAACCGGAAAGCAGCTGGAAGCGAGCAGGATCGCTTCCAGCTGCTTTCCACACCGAGGACGTGCAGGGTACGTCCTCAGGCGTTAACTGCCTTTTTTTTGAGGACGTACCCTGCACGTCCTCGGTCATTAAGGGGTTAAATAAATAGTTGCAATACAGTGTATTCATTTTTTTAATAATTTTTTGTTTGTTAAATAATCAATTCTTGAACCATAGAGTTTTGTTTTGGCATAGCTTTATATGCTAATATGAAGCTTAATATGCTGTTGCCTGCATCAGTATGCAATTTAGTGGATAGTACTCTAATTTAGTTTTTGGGGCCTTCTCCTGTGTAATTAGGCACTTAGGATAAATAAAGGATCAAGCCTATTGAGCAAAAAATTGTATATGATGCAACATATTTTAAAAAAAGTATTTAATTCTAAAAAATGGCTAGTATATTATAGTCTTTAGTTTATGGATGGCACAATATTAAATTATCTCTGCTTAGTGAAAAGGTTAATTAAAAAATCACTACTAAAACTGAAATGTAATATAAAAATCATTGTGATCTCTGAATCGTAACTAACCGCAAAAATACCTGACTCTGCCATTGCAATACATGGGTATTCATGCCATAGAAATGATAGAGCAAAGAGAGGAGGCGGCATTGTAATTTATGTTGACAATTCCACAAAGTACACCCCCTTACAAAAATCTAGCTCTCCTGCCACCTTTGATTTCCTTTCTGGCACAATTGAGATCCCGTGCAGTAAATCAATCATTGTTGCAGGAATCTACCGCCCATCTAGCTCCCCTGTGCATTCCCTTTCTGACATAGCACATCTCCTTAGTGAAACCATAGCTCAAAACTAGGGATGGGCGAATGTGTTTATATCCGAACTCGAATGTTAGAACAAATGTTATTGTAGAAATTCGATTTACATAATAGAATGTTGATAAGAACGAATATTCAAAAAAATTCGATTTTCGAATGTTATTTACAGTTTTCGAATGTCACATTTGAATTCGAATGTCACATTCGAATTCGAATGTTACATTCGAATATCACATTCGAATTCGAATATTACATTAATAATACACAATTGTAGACTAGAAACACTATTTCAAATGTCACATTTGAATCGAATATCACCTTCAAATCGAATGTGACATTCGAATTTGAATATTACATTTATAAAACACAGTATTAGACTAGAAATACTATTTCGAATTCGAATGTCACATTCGAATCGAATATCACATTCGAATCGAATATCACATTTAAAACACAGTATTAGACTAGAAATACTATTTCAAATTCGAATGTGCCATTCAAATTCGAATGTAGCATTCGAATTCGAATATTACATTTATTAAACACAGTTGTAGACTAGAAATACTATTTCAAATATGAATGTCACATTCAAATTCGAATGTCACATTCGAATTTTAATATTACATTTTCGAAATAGAATGAATACATTGCTAAACATTCTATTATTCGAACGAATATTTTGGAATTTTATTGAAAAATTCGAAAACGAAAATTCAAAAATAGAATGTTAGAATGTTATATTAACATTCGAAATTTGATTCGAATGAACGAATGTATCAAAATTCGTTTTAAATTTCGAATTTTTAGAAACATTCGCCCATCCCTACTCAAAACCCAAAAAGTGAAATTTTGTTTTTTGGAGATTTTAATATTGATTGGCTGAATCCAAAAAATAACAGTTGTCGCTCGCTGTTTAAATCTTTGCAGCTAATGCAATTAATCTCCTCCCCAACTCGCATAAACATCAAAAGCCATAATCACACCCTGCTCGACTGGATTCTCTCCACTTCTCCCAACCGAATCCAGGAGGCAGGTGTTCTCCCTAACAATTTCAGTGACCACTGCTTAGTGTACTGCGTGTGCAAAATAAAGGCAACTAAATCCTCTCCCAAGATTAAAATCACCAGGTCCTTAAAAAAATGTAATCTTCAATCATTTCTCAATGACATTAAGAACCTCCCCTGGCACAGATTAAACCTAATCCTAGATCTAGACTCTGCAGTTAAATTCTTTCAGTCTGAACTCCTACAAGTTTGGAATTTACATGCCTGCTGCATAAGATGAGAGTAAAAGGAGCACACTTGAATTGGATCACAGCTGACCTCATTCAAATGTACCAGTTTCGGGATTCATTGTGGTCAAAGTTCAAGCATACAGGCTCTATGAATGATCACTATGTACAGTATATAGACAATGGCGAAATATATGCACTAAACAAACAAAATTGTCCAAGGCCCAATATTTCTGTGAAAATCTGAACAATAACATATCAAACCCTAGAAAGTTTTGGAAACTCATAAATAACTTACAAAATCCACCAATCCACTCCCAACCATCCACTGTCAATGTGGACAACCAAACCCTGCAACTCCCCTTAGAAGTAACAAATGCCTTTAATAGTTATTTTGTCGGATGCTCCACCACCCCGATTGACAAACTAATAAATGACACTCATCCTGAAACTACAAATGTGGATCAGGCCCCACTAAATCAGCAAAGACCCACTATAGAGAAGTTCAATTTTAGACCTGTACCCATCTACAAATGAAAAACCAGTCTGGACCTGATCAAATCCCAGCAATGCTGTTGAAGCTCAGTGCGCCGGCAATTGCTAAACCTGTCACAACCCTAATTAACGAATCCTTGGTGTCTGGATACATACCCAAATTTTGGAAAACTGCAAGAGTAGTGCTTATCCATAAAAGTGGGGAGTTAACCTTGGTTTCTAACTATCGTCCTATATCATTGCTCCCAGTAAAAATCTTGTGTGAGTATTACCAACAATCTAACTATCTGACACCTGGTCAATCAGGTTTTCACCCAAATCACTCCACTACAACTGCCCTCCTAAAAGTTTGCAACGACATCCAAACTGGCATGGAACAAAAAGACCTAATTGGAGCTATTTTCCTTGATTTTGCAAAGATTTTGCAAAGGCCTTTGACACAGTGGACCACGACAAACTACTGCTCAAACTAAAAAACTCTGGTATTGCTGATCGTCCATTAACCTGGTTTCGATCATATGTATCGGATCGATCACAATATGTCTCCATTTCGGACAGCGACTCCCTCTCTCTCCCAGTCACGTGTGGTGTTCCCCAAGGTTCCATTCTCGGCCCCCTACTATTCACATTATTTATAAATGATCTGCCTAATGTCTGCAAAACCTCAACTGTACACATATACACAGATGATATGGTAATCTATGCAAACAATTCCAATCTGCCACAGCTTGAAGCAGTGCTCCAAGACCAGTTCACAGAGGTAGAAAAGTGGATCTCAAAAAACAAACTCTTCCTAAACACTGACAAAACTGTCACAATGATCTTTGGAGCGGGACCTAAATTACACAAATTACAAAATTCCCATCTACGCATCAAAACAAAATCCAATTGCACACTGTCCGCAGTCCACTCTTTCAAATACTTGGGTATGTTGTTAGATCCCAATCTATCTTTTGGCCTCCACATAGAAAACTTGCATCTAAACTTTATCCAAAACTAGGTTCCCTGTACAGAAACAAATCCTGCCTCAGCCCTACAGTAAAGCAAAAGATTGTACAGCAAATGCTGATGCCTATCATGAATTACGGGAACGTAATATATGCACCTGCACTGCAAACTCACCTTAATAAACCTTATCCATTGTATAACTCATTCTGCCACTTTGTGCTACAATGTAACTACAGGACCCACCATTGTGACATGCTAAAAGAACTAAACTGGCTGTTGCTGGAATCCAGACACACCCTCCATCTTTCCTGCCTTGTGATTACAAGCCTTTCTGGGAAGCTCCCATCCTACCTGAGCAGAATGCTCTCCCCTGCTATTCCCACCTCCTATAACCTCCGATCCAATAACAGCACATTATTTAGCTTGCCTCAATACAAAAAGAAAGCAGCTCAATTCTCCTTTGCCTACAGAGCACCACAATTATTGAACGACCTCCCGCACACTTTCAAACCTTCCCCAAGCCTAATATCCTTTATGAGATCCCTCTCTACATATTTCAAAACAGAATGCACCTGTCATGGTTGATTATATATTTCCTACCTGTTCTTTGTTAAATTTTTGCATATATTGTGTATTATTATTGTTTTTGTATTTTATTGTACCCTATTGTATCAATGCAATGTTTTGTGGACCCAGGACATACTTGAAAACGAGAGAAATCTCAATGTATCCTTCCTGGTAAAATATTTTATAAATAAATAAATAATAAATAAATTTGGTGATATCCATAAAATAAATGTTTCTGTTAATTAATTTACCTTTAAATGGAATATTGCCTTTCTCCAATTAATATTCAATTTGAGTTGTCAGCAATGAAGCTAGTATCAAGGTATCTCACAATAAGGAAAGAAAATAACTATTACAAAAACAAACCAGAGGGATCACTTGCAAGAGGAATCTTTTGTCAGGGAAAGTGGGAGCAGATGCCTTTAGGGTGACAAAGGGGGGGGGGGGGTAGGTCTGTTCATCTGCAGCCCCACAAACTGTGAGATCTTAATTTGATTGCCTCCCACTGCTTCGTGCAGCTGACAGTCAGCAACACAGTTACTTGTTCCAATCACGTTATTTTGTCATTTACTCTAGGAAAGATTACTGCTCAATATGGCAGCGAGACATGTGAAACTGGGTGGATAATGCTGCTAAAATTCTACTGCCATAAGTTTTCTGTTTCTGCTCAGTTTAACAGGACATACAAATGCTGTATAAAATGTTATATATATATATATATATATATATATATATATATATATATATATATATATATATATATATATATATAAAGATCCAAAGAAGACAGCACTCACTGGACATTTAAAGTAAAAAATAACTTTGAATAATTCATATTGAAATTGGGGAAAAAGGCATGACGTTTCAATACTGTACTAGCATCTTTATCAAATGTCCCCAGAGAAGTGATGTTTCAGTGTAGGCGCATCCTCAGCATGATGACCCAAGGTCTTTGCATACTCTTTTTCACTTATGCACCCTGGCTGCTGCTAAGTTGTGGATTGGGAGTGCAAAACCTTTTTGGGGCTGTTTTTTTATATATATATCAGCAATTAATAACTAAATTGCAAAAGATTAGACCACAAAATACATATATTAAATGCATTGAACGCTGTTTTTTTGTTAGCAGATTTTGTTATATTTTCCATTCATGTCATTTGAAAAGTGTGTGCATTTTGCTGATCTCCATCGCCGTTTGGACAGAAATAAAGGAGTGATTGCACTGGTCAAGCAATCACTTTGTATGATGCTGTAAGATCATGCAGGATGCACTACTGCTACTCTGGGAGGCAATGGAAATATAACAGTTTTTAGAGTTTAGAATTATATTAAAACCAGGTAAAATCTATTATTAAACTTAAATGTAATGTTGTTGTTTTTTTAATATGCATAATAAATAATTTATTTGGAGTTCAAATCTAATGCTATTTTAAATATTTTGGGCTGAGTTTATATTGTTAAAGCTCAAGTGCAGCAGTAACAACATTAAAATATTCAGCAAATGTAAAGTGCTTTGAGGTTCCTTTTAGCTACGGTTTACATACTTATTTGTTTTTGGGGGCACATAAAAAAATTGTCAGGTGTTGACCCTAATCCTAATTTCCTTTACATTTAATGTTCATCAATTTGATACATTTAAGAAACCAATTAGCAGCTCAGAACCCGTTGCTTAGCAACTTTAACCCAATGGTATAAAATACTTGTTTTGTGCATGCAGATTGACTCAACAGACTAGCAAATATTTCATAAATTATTAATTTTACAATATATACATATATAATAGATAGATAGTATATATAGATAGATTTTGATTTCAGAATGTAATACTTTTTTTATATATAAAATAATAATAATAATATATATATATATATATTTAGAAAGTGAGAGGAGAGAGGACATCATTCTTGAATATGTTATGATTTTTTCAATAAATATGTCTGTGCTTTACATGTTTATGTTTTACATTTATTATATTAGTTGAAAAGGACTGTCAGGCGATTTTACTTCTAATAATGATAGATTTTATTGTATTGATCATGGTAAGCATTTGACACAATGACATTTCGGTTTTGGGTTCAACCTAAATTGTTTGAAGTTTAAAGGGACATGAAATATTTTCTTTCATGATTAAGAGCATACCATTTTAAACAACTTTCCAATTAACTTCTATTATCTAATTTGCTTGGTATCTTTTGTTGAAAAGCATGCCTGTGTTTGCTTAGGAGCTGGGAGCTAGCAGCTGATTGGTGGCTGCACAGATATGCCTCCTATCGTTGGCTTACCAATGTGTTCAGCTAGCTCCCAGTAGTGCATTGCTGCTCCTTCAATAAAAGATACCAAGAGAATTAAACAAAATTGATAAGATAAACAAATTAGATAGTTGTTTAAATTTAAATTCTCTTTCTGAATCATTAAATAATTTTTGGGGGGGTTTTATGAACTGAACTGCAACCCTCAGCGCCTTGAGACCCTTACGGGTGATTAGCCGCACTTTACAAGAACCCAATAGATAGATAGAATAGTTATGTCCCTTTAATGTTAAATGATTTTGATTGACTTCAATAGAAGCCAAAAATGTTCCTCAAATTAAAATGACAGGATAAGCTCAAACAATACCTAAACAAATGATTTAACCAAATATAAGATTGTTATTAATCTCCAATACAGGGAGAGACTTACACAATTTGATTATTAACCTTCATTTCACAATGTGAAAATGCTTATCTATAGTGTGATCTAAAGAATGAATCCAAAATAATGTCGCACCACCACATAGCAAGACTTGAAAGCTCTGATTCTAAATGGCCATTCTTGCACACAAATAAAAATCCTTTTATGTGTAATTATTGTGGAAAATAAAAATAAATATATGATTTCACTGAACAAGAAATGTTAAAATGAACATTTTTCACAATCAGTTTGGCACTATGTTCAGTGGTGTCACATTCCTGGTGGGAACAGCAGTCAGACCGGTAGCAGGAGCATAAAAAAAACAGAAGCATCAATCTTTAAAATAAGAACTTTTATCCTCGTTAGATTCAAATTCTAAAGTATCATAGAGAATTTCTAGCACCAGTATAGCTGAGCAATAGGAAAAGTAGACATAATGGTTTACATATATTATATTTTTACTATTTTTTTTTGGGGGGGGGGGGAATCATCATTTTGCCAACTTAAAAAAAAAAAAAAAAAGAACACACACTACTGGACACATATTAAACAAAATTTACAACTTTATTGGATTCAAGAAAGTTGTTTTGTTCAGCAATCTCTTTACAAAAAGATATAACATTTCTTACACTTTATAAAATATTTTTTTCAAAGACTCATTGTCCTTTATTGCTATGATGGAATTAACACATGACTCACTGAGTTAAGAGTAGATGATTTAACCATTTTTTACAAAGCCTAAAATTGCTTTGTTATATGAAAGGAAAAGACTTTAAGAAAATATGGGAACACACATATAAAAATTGTTAATCATAAAACAAAAAATAATGAAATTGTATTGACAGAGACTGAACTCAAAGTATGAATAATATTGCATAGTATCCATATTCTGACGAGTCAAGCTACCTTTTATTCCATTACAAGTTTCTTGTTTCAAGAATATATTTTATCTTTTCATTTTAGAAAAATAATAAATAGTTGAACATAGAGTGAATTTAAGTTGAGAAAAAGTCTACCTTCAACGTTATTCTGATTATTCTCTATGTGTAATATCTCACTTTTCCAGCTTTAAGGCCTTGTGACTACAATGTTGACATACTGTGCTTTTTGCCTATTCTATCTCTCAATTTCACACTTCTTTACCTTTCTTAGTTTGAAAAAAGGGTATTTCTGTTCTACATTGATTCATTATAAGATTCTGGGCCTGGTTCAGTTGATGTAGACTTGTACCATTTAGCAAGCTAAACTATTTTTCATTTCAGCAATATTTATATAAATAGATATTTCCTTTGTTTGCTAATTTAATTTGTAAAGTTTGTCTGGCCATCAAGTGAAACAGAATGTTAATTTGGTCCCAAATTTGAAATGTTCTCACATCCCTGTTCTTGTTGCACTTAAAAAACCACAGTACCTAAATGCAAATATTAACAAAAATAGACAATATAGAATGTACCAGTATATTAACCAACAAAGTTAAAAAGTCATGACATTAAATAACATATGTGTAATTCTATTGAATGTTTTTGTAGAAGGATATCATTTGTGAATACAAAGTTACAAAGACAACTCCACAAAAACACCAAATTATCTTTAAAAAATATAAAACAAAAACTTCAATTAACAAAAATAAATGTTTACAAGGGGTAAAGTATTCAAAGATTTTCAAACTTTTAAACAAACATGCTATATTTAAACATGAAGAATGTTGTAGCTTATTCAAGTCTTCTAAGTTCTTTCACTAATTACATCTAAAACAAACAAATTATGTATCGTATTTTACAAATGCAGAAAAATATAAAGACTGACACAATGCTCCTGAAAAGTAAGTTGGCCGTAATAGGCGATATATATATATATATATATATATATATATATATATATATATATATATATATATAACAACCATATGTAATAGAACAATAACCGTATATGAGAAATATCTGAGGTCATGTTAGTATTCTTTAATGTTTGGTGTCTATTAACTCATGTACCAGAATACTAACCCATTGGTATCATTGACATTTGCTCAGTGAGCTACTTAATAAAAAGTGTGGATTAGTTACAAGTATTTTTATTTTAGCCATTATATTTCTTACCTTTTAATAAGTGCATAAAGTTGTACAAAGTGAGCACTCTTTCTATGTGATTTTAGAAATATCACACAAATAAAATAAATGATAAATTGTTGTATCTTTAATATCATATGGAAAGAATAATGTGCTTAGAGAACACAATATTAAAAGCTTTTGGATATACTAGCCTTATGTTTTTGTTTTCTTACTATTTTCAGTTGTGAATCCCACAAATAGAAAAAAGCAAGACAGTGCAATGCATTGGTGCTTTCTGTCAAATTCACACAAAGAACATAATCTACCTGAGGGAGGTTCTCTGTAACAAAGTTTACTTGGAAGTTTATCAGTGGCTTAATTCAATATGTTTCTACTTATCATAGTCTCTCACTAGGAAACTAGTGAAGCTTTGCCATAGTGTCAGAATAGTGCACACTCAACTATAATGAAATAAGAATTATTGATAAAAGTGGAGACACAATTTAAAAATCAATTAAATAAAAATAAATAACAGTAACATAAATAAATTTAAAAAAAAACAAACATAAAAAATACTAAACCACAGACACTGTAAACAGCAAATAAGAGCTCTTTTTTGTTTTATGCATAAATTAAAAAAAAAAAGAAAAGTTTAGATAAATAAATAAATAATAAAAAAATGATAATGATAATAATAATAATAATAATAATAATAATAAATATAGATGAAAGACTGGTGTTGGCCCTGTGTTTTATATTTTAGGTTATTGGTGGTAGCCAGATCTAGCCCTAAAACAAATTGGCACCTAACATATAATGTAATGTGTGGTAAACAATTTATATACAAAAATATAATTAGTATTCTTATGCAATAGTGACCACTCTGTTCTGCTGAAATATCTCACACATCCCTACCTGATATATTGATTATTAGTATTTTAAATTAAAACCTGATTTAGTTACTGCATTAACCAATACATTTTAAAGAATTGTAGTTAGCAAGATCAGTGGTAGTTACTTTGGGCCGTTTGTGTATTTGCATGGCAAAAGGTAGTGCTTTAATAGATATTTTTCTGAACCTGCATCACATAAACACAAAATTATCACCACATTATGGAAATAGAATCTAAAATACGATAAGTGAATAAATCTGATTTACTTCAGCCTGTTTCCAGTGTGTTTTTTTTGGCAAATGATCCTAATGAGATAACTATCCATACTACAAACTATAGAAAAAACTTTATGAAATAAGAAAACCAAGGTAGTATGATCATCAATTCAGAATGAGTATGTCAAGACAGTTATCTTAAATCCAAATAGAGAGATGTGTAGGAAGAAATTGTTCAAACATCTGACTTTTCCTTTTCTAATTTAATGTCTTTTTAAAGAAAGGTCCTTTCCACCAAAAGCATTTATTCAGTAAACATAGTGTGGTGTTGGTAAGACTCATAGCCCATGTCTAAAGGAATTTCATATCTAGGAACAGCAGTTTGAAAGTGTGAAACATGACTATGAGATCCACCTAGACCCAATGGTGGGTAATGGGACCGAAATGTGTAGGACTTATCTATATCAGGTGAACTATCATGCTTCAAAGAGAAGTTACCAGTGATGCTTAGTGGTGGAGTTAGAGCACCTTCATAAGGAGGTGTAGTACAGTTTAAAGTATGGCTCACCATAGAAGGATCTACTATAGTTTTGAAAGATGGAGGTTTCAAGTGCAAGTGATGAGCTTCAATGCTACCATATGGAGGACTAGGTAGGCCAGGTGACTGGTAACTGTAGGTGTGATTAGAGATGGAAGACTCGCATAAGTGGGTTTTCTCCTCATGTTTTTCCAAAAACATTGTCTGAGGTCCAAGTTGAAGGCAACCAGCAACCAGATTGCTAGTTGGTTGGGAAAGTCCTTTACAAAGCATTTCCATAAAACCTTTTCCCTCTGTAGTTTGCCCTCTTTCCAGCACCTCAGATAATGCCCATATATAGTTCCTGGCAAGCCGAAGGGTTTCAATTTTTGACAACTTCTGTGTTTTTGAATAACAAGGCATTACCCTCCTTAGGTTGTCCAATGCATCATTTAACCCATGCATTCTTGAACGCTCCCTGGCATTGGCTTTCACTCTGCGCACACGGAACCTCTCAATCCTAGCTTTTGTCATCTTCTTTTTTTTGGGTCCTCGTTTCTTTGGCTTTTCTCCATCCTCGTCCTCTTCATCCTCTTCTTCCCCATCAAGGCTTCCATGTTCTTCATGACTCAAGCCAGACAACATTTCATATGCAGACTGCTGCTGATTTTCATTCATTTCATCCTGTGAGCTCAGAGCCTCCTCCATCCATCCATGTACATTGACCAAGTCTGACATCTCACTGGATGTGTATGTAATATTCATCAATATATCCTGTAATGAGAGAAAGAGATCAAATCAATGCTAATTCAGAAGAACCTAATTTGTATTCATGTATTTATTTACACATATTATGGAGTAGATATTAAAATATTTTTAATTTTGCATTTTTGTTTCATAGCTTGGCACTTCTAAATCCAAGAGGTGATAATAAAAGGGTATATTTTACCTTTGAGTTTATGTCAGTTATAACTGTTAGGATACATATTTGCAATTTACTCTTAATTAATCCACATGCACACACATGAAGAAACCAACCATATTTACACTATTACATTTGTTACACTGTTCTTTTTTTTTTTTTACAATAATATAATTATATATTAATAATACAACTTATATGTATCATGCTAATATTTCCTAGAAGTAATTGGGTATAAAACTAAAATATGTCACACTAAAATATGTCACACTAAAATATGTCACACTAAAATATGTCACAAATAGTTTATAAAATTAGTATCACTATTTGTATTATTAATATGTAATAATGTCCATGTTTGAAGAAACAAGAGTCTTTCTTTATGTTAATATTTTTAATAACTGTGTTTGTTGATAAATCTGTTATACTGAATTTAAATTGATAAAGATATTTTTTATTTTTTGGGAGCTTGCAGGGTCATGTTTACACTTAGTGCATCTCAAAACATTTCAATTATTATCACTGTTATATTTTACAACTAACATTTTATATTTAAAATTCACTGTATTTAGGGAACATGAATAAAGTGTATTGGAATATTGTAGCATATTTTACAATCATGTAAATTAAAAGGTTTATATTCATCTTTTAAATTAATTATGCATAAGGTATAACATTAGAAATAGTTCGAACTCCTAATATTATTCACATGTATTCCTAACTTCATAACAGTTGACCAGCAGCACATTCTCTTAAAAACAATGCTTAGTTTCTTTTTTTTTCTCAGAAAGGATAAAGACAATTTATATTTGGATTTCTTCCAAAATAACACTCTTTTGGTAAAATTAGCCTTATCAGTACCAACTTTTGAGGCTGAGATAAACAAGAAATACATTTTCTTATCTATTTTGCGTCTACAAAACTTGTAAAGGTCAACAGTTAATACATTAGTTACTTCATATCCCAGTGGCAGCACCAATAAAGTTACAAATTTTAAACATAATAAAACACAAATAATTTGCTGCATGATTTTTATAAAACTGACACACACCTTCCACTACCATCTATATAGCAATGTGTTCGTATAAAAAAAAATCACATCCTGGTGCATAAATTTAAAAAAAAATGTTCCACTGTGCTGTCTATTTGCTTTAAACTTACATGAAATCTCAAAGAATGGAAGGAACACAATTTCCTGATGCATAACAATAACTTCCTAAAATCCTAGTATGTATATAACAGATTAACATAATCTCCTTGCATACAAATAAATGTTTATATTTATTGCACTATGTTTTACCTATGTGTTCTTTCTCTGCCATTCTATATTCCAGTAAATCATTTATTTGTGAATTATTTTCTGACATAAAATGTTTATTTTATTTCTTTACATTATGGTCAGTTACCGAGTGATCTCAAATACTTGCAAATACTTTAGAAGCAAAACATAATAAATCAGACACGCTGTTCATTGGGTTCTGAGCTGTGATATATTTTAAATGAGTTAGACTCGATATCTTACCGTTTTCTGAAGACTGAACCCCAGGATACAGCCTTTTACGTGTTGATCTCTACCAGTGAAAACGAGTAAATGCGCCTTCTGGGTCACCTGAGTTCAGCACTGCGCAGTGTTGGACAGCTCCCTGAGTTGTGCAGATCCAGTGTGCTGGACCACTCTTGCCTCCCCTTATCCTATACTAAGGTTTGAAATGAAGCCCCTCCCATGTGATGAGGCTGAGTTCACTGGTCCCCTGCTTACTGCTAGTGCATCACTTAACCCCTGAACCACCAAACACATCTTACAGAAAGTTTCTAAATGGCATCAGTTTCCTGATTATTTTAAATAGAAAATATATATTTCAATATGGATTCAAAATCTTTTTGGTGCACGTTCAAAAGACTCTTATTTCTTCATGTTTAATTATGTTACAGCTTTGTAGTGTTTTTGTATTTACTACAGCGAGTCAAAAATCTATACACAGCGCAAAAAAATGTATTCAGTCACGGTCTCACGGACATTATCATTGCTTTTGTATTCATATTAATTAGTGAAGTTGCAGAAAATAATTTTAATGCCATGGGTTAGATTATATCCTGGGTGACAAATCAATGTAAGCATTACTGGAGGACAATTCTACTGTTTTAGGTGACCATTCAGAATGTTTATTGAACAGGACAGCAAATCAAGTGCAAACTTGAAACTTAAAGGGACGTGAAACCCAAATTTTTTCTTTTATGATTTAGAAAGAGCAGGCAATTTTAAACAACTTTCTAATTTACTTCTTTTATCTAATTTGCTTTATTCTCTGTCTTGATATACTGTGCTGAAAAGCATATCTAGATATGCTCGGTAGCTGCTGATTGGTTGCTGTACATAGATGCCTCATATGATTGGCTCACCCATGTGCATTGCTATTTCTTCAACAAAGGATATCTATATAATGAAGCAAACTAGATAACAGAAGTAAATTGGAATGTTGTTTAAAATTGTATTCTCTACTTGAATCATGAAAGAAAATGTTTGGGTTTAGTGTCCCTTTAAAGATTTCCTTAAAAAAAACCCAGCATATTTAGCAGTTATAATCCAGAGGTCACAGAAAACTCCTGGTCTATTGGATGTCCATTTTCTCTTTTATTTCTTCCCATACAATTAGATAAGAAAATACCTTTTTGTTACATACCATACATGTAACATACAGGTTAGTTTTCCAATCACCATCCTATCCTAGTGCTTGCGAGTTAAGAAATTGTACTGTATTGTGTCAAAAAGTTCGACTTCTTTTAAATGTACCTTATAGAGGATACCTTATAAAATATAACAGCAGGCCAAGAGAAAACGTAATGTAACATCTTGTATGTGGTCTATGTATATGCCATAACACATGTATGGAAATAATATTTATATATTTGTGTATACATTAAAATTCGTTTATGCACATTGATAGGTTGTCCACAATGTCCCTTGGGTATGTTATATCCTTAATTAGATAGGACTGTGGGTTTCTCTAGGTCTAACGAAACTATCTGTAGTATCTCAAAATGTCACTGCAAACCCTTGACTCTAAAGCAATGATGTATTCACGTGTTATCATATATTCAGATTATCTCCCCAAACCTAATGATGGATATAGCTCACACGTTTTGTATACCTTGCCACTCAGGTGTGGTTATTTGTCTAAAACATTTTTTTTATAATATATGAGCAATAATGTAATGCTGGGCAGTAAGGAGTCCTACAATAACGTATTTGGGGATTGGTAGTGTAGCTGTTAGATATGAGAACAGGGTATATTCTGCAACCTTGCTTCAGGTCAGGGAAATAACAGCCCAATTACAAAGAATATAAAAGGAATATAAAGATTTTGAAGTCGTTCCTTCTACTTGCCATTAAATTAATCAAAGGATTTACTGTCTTCCTCCTTAGCTGTTCAGGTTTTTGCACAGTGCTTTTTGAGGGCTGGACAGGGACCAGTAATTAATTCATTAGCAAATGCATTCATTTAAATAAAGCCACCAACTGCCGCCCTATGGCAGCAGCAGTTGAAAATAGCATGCCAGTATCATAAATCTGCCTTTAAAATGCTTCACCACTTTAAACTTTGAGCAGATGGGTGCAACAGGTTAATTTTTCCAGCTTCACATGAACAACAATAGTGCAATGGAGGTGGCAAAGGAGGGGGGTTGTAAGAAAAAAATAACAGCCTGCAGTGTTATGACAGAGCTTTTTGCCTGAGCCGGTGGAAGAGAGCATATGGGACTGCTATTTATCCCGCATTCTGTCTGACAAGTCAGCCTGTCTTCCCTTTGTCTCTTTCCCCACGTCTCTGCTCGTGCCTCTTGTCTAAAGCCTATTGTCCCGAGGCAGTCACATCTGTTCCAGGTCTGTGGCTCTAACATTTCTGAAGGGACAATTCGAACTTTAGCAGCCCATCTCCCTTTTCCCTACTGAAGTAGTGAGGGGTGTGGTGCGATCTCAAGTGTGCTGTGTTTGGATCAAACAGTAATTCTAAATTTGTATGGTGAATGTGCCATGGTGTCTACACTCATCTGTCTTTTGTTTTCTCATTTAAGTGTTTGACGTTTGAGTGAAAGTGACTCGAAGAGAACTTGTGTTGGGTTAACTGTTTTTCTAACTGCTCTGCATCACGTGTGGGTGCAATTTGTTACTCAGATTTATTTGTAAACTACTAACATGATTTGACAATATTTGATGTATTTAACATATTACTAAGTTAATATATATATAGTGTATACAGTTGTAAGATGTTTATGGTCAGGTGCACAAACTAGTGTTGTTACCAAGCTTTGAGTATTTGTTTTAAATTATTATTATTGGGGTGGGGGAGTCTGAATGGCTTAGTTAATGTTTATCTTTGGCCAAGTCAAAACCCAAGCAGGTCAGAACTTTTCTAATTATCATTATTAACATTGACATACCCATTGCTAGATCAGATTCTACTTGTAGAATATATGTTTATTCTACTAGTGGTTGTACAGTATGCAGTTGTGTTTTCCTCTTCAACCTCTCTATTAAATAAGGTTTATCCTATTGTATTTTGAAATATTTAATATATTTAATTCATTCAGATTTCTATTGTCCAGCTCTGCATTATGTGTTGGCAGTTTATAAAAACTGATGATTATAATAAAAGTACTTATGTATTTACTCTCATATGCACCAGCAGCATTGGTAAAAAATGAAAAATCTCTTGAAAAAACAAAAAGCCAATTTTTATCAATAATGAGAATTTAGAGCTGAGCTAGGCCAAATATACTGCAAAGATAATAATACTGTAATTATACTTTACTTCTATTCACAAATTATTTACTTATCTTGTTATTATTTGTTAAAGGGACACTATACCCAAAAAATTTTCTTTCGCGATTCAGATAGAGCATGACATTTTAAGCAACTTTCTAATTTACTCCTATTATCACATTTTCTTCATTCTCTTGGTATCTTTATTTCATCTATAATAATGCTTTGGATAGGTAGCCGAAAGACATGAGCGGCCATCTTCTTCCGCATTCTGATGTATCTGAAAATTCTTGAAGTGCATATCTATTGAATATGTTATATAGAATTATAAGCTTCTCACCCAAAACATTTGACAATACTATTAATTCTTAATTGGATAAAAGTCAGTACGTTTCTTTGTTCCTTGCTGAGTTTGTTTACATGTGAGTGGGTGTTCTCTAAGAACAATAGTCTGTGAAATAATAACCATCATGTTAGTGAGAAAATAATGCTGAAAGTTGGCTGAAACTAGCTGTCACTTAGAAAGCATTTTAGTATTCTGTTAAATATATTTTGCCCTTTTTGCAACTGAATTATAGTTAAATTAGTCCCTGAATGAATAAAATTGCAAAGCAAATGCTTTAATATATTAGAACATTATTTTGCTATTGCTTGCCCATAACTATGTTATTGATGTGTCTGCCTATAACTATGTGTTTAAACACCACAAAGAGGTTAAACATATAGGTGAAAAAATCTGCTCGAGAATTGCAACGCCCTACTGCTCCAGAGATGAATACAGATACTTAGCCAATCAGTGCTTGCATATGTATGTAGCTGCCAATCAGATGTCTTTGTTCAGCACAGGATTGGCAGTGCATAGACGCTCTACATGTTTAATCTATTTGTAAGGATAGGCACATAGGTATAGGGAACAATAGTGCAAAAATAGAATTCTTTAACTCAAGGGAGCATTTGTATTTGGCTGTTTTATGTCCCTTTAATTTCTAGTTTTAGTCTGGCTCTCTCAAGTACCTCAGTGTATAGAGTTTTTTTTAAACAGGTGTCTTTAAAGGGACATGAATCCCAAATTTTATTTTTCATGATTCCGACAGAACATGTGGTGTAAAACAGCTTCCCAATTTGCTTCTATTATCTAATTTGTTTTGTTCTCTTGGTATACAAGCTGCTGATTGGTGGCTCCACATATATACCTCATGTTATTGGCTCACCTGATGTGTTCAGCAAACTCTCAGTAGTGCATTGCTGCTTCTTCAACAAATAATACAAAGCGAATGAAGCATTTGAGATAATAGAAGTAATTTTGAAAAGTTTGAAATTGTATCCTTTATCTTAATCATAAAAAAATATATATTTTCATTTCAATTCCCTTCAACCTCTTCAAATGAATAATGTGTAGTCTCCCTTATAGGTGATATTCTACAAGTTGGCTGACATAAAAAAATCCAAGGGCCTAATTCAAAGGAGTAGTTCTTTCATAGTCCTCTCTTATAGTAAGAACTGCCATTTAGAAAATGCCCCTGAACAATAAGAGCTTACCTAAATATTGAGATAGCATTTAGAACATCACAGTTATTTAAGGAAAGATTACAAAAGCAGCGCAGGGCCGATTTATTAAGCAGCGTATGCCTTTTGGCTCGCCGGAATCAGGAGTTAAGAAGCAGCGGTCATAAGGCCGCTGCTCCTTAACTCATCCTCCACGTCTGAGGTGGTAGACTGCAATCATCCCGATCAGATACGATCAGGATGATTGACACAAGAAATGCTTGTGCAATGATAAATGCCCACAGCGTATGCTGTCAGCATTTATCGATGTTGGGCGGACATGATTCGCTACATTTAATAATGTCCACTCGCCATTTAATAAATCGGCCCCTAAGTCTCTTTTAAGTTAGACATTTGGTGTTAGGTCCAATGAGGAAGCAACGTTTCCCCTTTAAAACTTCTCTTTAAAAAAATAATGGGTTTGATTACGAGTTGAATGCTATTTATCACTCCCGCTCGCACTCTAACTCAGCTAGTTGAAAGTAAAAAAATTTCTATTGCATGCAAATAGCGGAAGTTAGAATATTGCGACTGCATTAACATTTTTCCCTAAAGACTTCAATGGAGTAAAGAGTGGAAAAAACTAACAGCCAACATGTCGTGCAAACCAGGTTGCATTTTCTCAAGTGCGCTAACCCGAGATGAAAATATTAATATTTCAGATTACAACGTTCTTCACATAGCAGAATATGTATCTATAATTATTACAATATATGTCTATACCTATTATACCTACCCATACCTATATATATATATATATATATATATATAAAATTATATATAGGTATATAGATATATACAGATATATATGAATATCTATTTATAAATACTTAAAACATATTTCTCTACGTGAAGAATGTCAAATATTTACAGTAAACACATAGTAAAACACTTTATTAAATATGAAAATTGCATAAATATTACTGTAAATGTTTTCAGCTCTTTGACTGCAAAGGGCTCCAATGCACTTCTATATATACATATATATTTTTATGTCTATATATATATGTATACATATGTATTTATGTGTTTATATGTGTATATATGTCTGTAACTACATATATACACATAAAAAGCATAAGTACACACATATAGATTATAGACATTTATAAACATACATACATATACATATTTAGACATGTATATGTATGTATCTCTATGTTAAAGCCCTTTGCATGCCTTTTTTTTTCTTACACCTGAGACCTCATATCTTGAGCCCTTATAACTTTTTATTGCAATTTTTTAATCATTTTTATTAGCTAATGTTATTATGAGTGTAACTGTACTTTTAAATATATTTTTGGTGTGTTTTGTGCAACTTTTTATTCACCTGTAACAATTAACCAGAGATCTGAAGTGGCATTATTCTGACGCATGTTAAATTTGATTGCGCTCAAGCGGTTGCATTTACTTTAAACCTGTAATATGTGCCCTACTACTGATGCATGCAAATAGCCGCTATAAACCCGATATTGCTTGTGCGCAACAGTTAGCGCACCACTCGTAATCTATACCAATGTGTGAAGACGCACATAGACATGAACAGTTAATCCTGTTGGGCCCCTCTGTTGCATTTCCTCCCAATTGCCATGAGGAGTTTGTGTGCAACAGGAAAGTAAATGTTACCATTCCAATTTGTTCCTCACAGATGCAGATGAGCCTTCAAATAAAGGTGCTGGATCTTGTGAGTCATTCTATATAGTTTATAAAGTAAGTTATATTTGTATTACCCTTTTAAAGAAGAATTACAGTACAGTGATTAAGTACCTTAAAGGGCCATAATAGATGAAAAATGACATGCTCTAATTTGTTAGAGCATGCAATTTTCAAGATGTTCGACCCTGCACTACTTTGTTTTTAACTTACACATTGAATAGAAGTACCATTTGTGAGCCACAGAGTACCACTGTACTTCTTTTGTGTGTTTAACCCATTTTCTGGTGTTAAACATATAGTAGTGCATGGTTCAAAGTCTTAAAATGGTTTAACAAATTACAGCATATATTTGTTTTACTTTTATGGCTCTTTAAATTTGAGTTTAACATTTTTTGAGGGATGTCGCCATACTGATGAGATTTCTTATATCATCCAGCCTGAGGGGAGAACTTAAGATCATCAGGTACCCAAAAGACCAACATGGCACATTTAGAGCTAAGCATGGCTGGTGGTTTGTGGCTATGCCCATATGTATTTTATCATTGGTTTACTGGGTGTGTTTAGCAACTGACTAGTAGTGCTTGTTGCTTCTGAGTTATATGGAAGCAACAGTGAATTTAAATCAAAATGAATGACTGAGAATGTGGAATATTTAATAAAAAAAAAACCTTAAGTTTTAATAAGTGCTAGACATACAGTATTTGTGTTGTAAATTGGTTATTTGTACTATTCCTTGGTATGGTGCAAAATGTGTTTTCTGGTGAATAAACTTGGGTATACAGGTACTATAATTAAAAAAGAAAAATGGTTACAAGCATTAGCCAAAGCTAGGATGGACATTGTATGTTATGAGAAATAGTAGAAATAGTAATAGTTGTATCTCTTATGAAAAAATAAGATAAATTAAATACTGGGTGGTTCAGGTTATATAGAAACCTTGTACCTGTGTGTGTTATGTATGTATGTATATCTATATTTATATATATATATATATATATATAAAGAGAGAGAGTGTGTGTGTGAGAGAGAGAGAGAGAGAGAGAGTATTAGAGAGAGAGAGAGAAAGAGAGAGATAGACAGAGAGGGAGAGAGACAGACAGAGTGTGTGAGATTGAGATAGAGATTGAGTTAGAGAAAAAGAGACAGATTGAGAGAGAGAGATAGACAGAGAGGGAGAGAGAGAGAGAAAGAGCGAGAGAGAGAAAGAGGGAGAGAGTGAGAGGGAGAGAGACAGAGAGAAAGAGCGAGAGAGAGAAAGAGAGAAAGAGCGAGAGAGAGAAAAAGAGTGAGAGACAGAGAGGGAGAGAGAGGGAGATAATAATTTATTTATGTTTATATTTAAAGAGTGTCTTTATTGCTAAATACAGCACAATTCAGCACCTACTGCTTGATAGAACTGTACAATTATTGGCTGGAATCCTTCTGTAGTCTTTCTGTACACTTGTCCTGGCTGTGCCCCTGTTGATTTGTCACATCTCCCTTTTGCTGTCCTGATCAGCCTAGAAGGTATTGCTTTGCTAAAGTTTGCTCAGGGGAATTTAAATTGAAAGAGGCCCATCTGTCAGCTTTTAGGTTTTCAACTGTCCCTCCACCTCCCCACTCTCCCTCCCTTACTTGTCTTCATTTCATTCTCTCAACTAAGTTGTCATGTAGTTCTCATTAACCTTTCCAGTGTTATGTTCCCATTGAAACACTGCACTTCATGAGAGCTACCAGAGCTGGAGATTTAAACTAAATATTAATGAGAGAGGTGGGAAAAATATGTATTACATAACACTAGTAGAAAACATTGTAAAACAACATGATTCATATATTGTTTTATTTTTATCCTAATAAACTCATTTAAACAAAACCACTCTTATTGGCATTATACAATTGTATTTAGATTTACAGTGAATATTACAAGACCTGTTCATAAAGCAATTGGTAAATATTAGACATACATGGCACAAAACTGCATATTTTACAAGGTTTCCATTGAAAGCCTAAATGCCAGTTTTTCTTGTGTTATGAAATGTGTAGCCTTCTGAGCTGTGTTCATTTTACAACAATACAAAACAATTAGTGGATACAGATATAATAAAACTGGTGTCTAGTAAAAATAGTAATGTAGTAAAATCTGTAGGTTTACAGTTTTCATAATATCTGAAATAAAGTTAAATTATGATTTGCCCCATATTATTTGTCTAAAATGTCAGTCTAATGATCCTGAGTGACAGATGCTAAATCTCACCACATGTTGCAATCTCATAGTGTCAGCACATTTCCAATACAAATATACAATGTAGCCGAAATACTCAGGAGTTTTAACTCTTTTCCAAACACCCTCAACATGTGTCTCATGAATAGATAAGATTGTTTCCTGGCTTTATAAAACCCCAAAATATACTGTAGCTCCAATCACAGGTTTACACTATGAAACTGGCACACTACCCCTGCAAAGTTAATATTGTGCTCTTGGGCCACTCCAGATAAGGATACAGAATACACATGTTTAGTGATGTCGCGAACCTAAAAATTTGGGTTCAGGAACGGCGAACGCGAACTTCCGCAAAAGTTGGCGAACCGGCGAACCGGCCGAACCACCATAGACTTCAATAGGCAGGCGAATTTTAAAACCCACAGGGACTCTTTCTGGCCACAATAGTGATGGAAAAGTTGTTTCAAGGGGACTAACACCTGGACTGTGGCATGCCGGAGGGGGATCCATGGCAAAACTCCCATGGAAAATTACATAGTTGATGCAGAGTCTGGTTTTAATCCATAAAGGGCATAAATCACCTAACATTCCTAAATTGTTTGGAATAACGTGCTTTAAAACATCAGGTATGATGTTGTATCGATCAGGTAGTGTAAGGGTTACGCCCGCTTCACAGTGCGCAGTGTAGGTGATATACCTGCCCTGACCATGCTTTGCAGACCAGGTATCAGTGGTCAGATGGACCCTTGCCCCAACACTGTGTGCCAGACATGCCATTATAGCAGACTTATATGGCTTTGGTGTTGCTTTTTGGTAATTAGAAGGCTGCTAAATGCCACTGCGCACCACACATGTTTTATGCCCAGCAGTGAAGGGGTTAATTAGGGAGCATGTAGGGAGCTTGTAGAGTTAATTTTAGCTTAAGTGTAGTGTAGTAGACAACCCAAAGTATTGATCTAGGCCCATTTTGGTATATTTCATGCCACCATTTCACCGCCAACTGCAATCAAATAAAAAAAAAATTGTTCACTTTTTCACAGAAATTATTTACAAACAACTTATACAATTATGGCATAAGTGGTTGTAAATGCTTCTCTGGGATCCCTTTTGTTCCGAAATAGCAGACATATATGGCTTTGGCGTTGCTTTTTGGTAATTAGAAGGCTGCTAAATGCCACTGCGCACCACACGTGTTTTATGCCCAGCAGTGAAGGGGTTAATTAGGGAGCATGTAGGGAGCTTGTAGAGTTAATTTTAGCTTAAGTGTAGTGTAGTAGACAACCCAAAGTATTGATCTAGGCCCATTTTGGTATATTTCATGCCACCATTTCACCGCCAAATGCGATCAACTAAATAAAAATTGTTCACTTTTTCACAAACTTTAGGTTTCTCACAGAAATTATTTACAAACAACTTATGCAATTATGGCATAAATGGTTGTAAATGCTTCTCTGGGATCCCCTTTGCTCAGAAATAGCAGACTTATATGGCTTTGGCGTTGCTTTTTGGTAATTAGAAGGCTGCTAAATGCCACTGAGCACCACACGTGTTTTATGCCCAGCAGTGAAGGGGTTAATTAGGGAGCATGTAGGCAGCTTGTAGAGTTAATTTTAGCTTAAGTGTAGTGTAGTAGACAACCCAAAGTATTGATCTAGGCCCATTTTGTATATTTCATGCCACCATTTCACCGCCATATGCGATCAAATTTAAAAAAAACTTAATTTTTTTTACAATTTTAGGTTTCTCACTGAAATTATTTACAAACAGCTTGTACAATTATGGCACAAATGGTTGTAAATGCTTCTCTGGGATCCCCTTTGTTCAGAAATAGCAGACATATATGACTTTGGCGTTGCTTTCTGGTAATTAGAAGGCCGCTAAATGCTGCTGCGCATCACACGTGTATTATGGCTAGCAGTGAAGGGGTTAATTAGGTAGTTTGTAGGGAGCTTGCAGGGTTAATTTTAGCTTTAGTATAGAGATCAGCCTCCCACCTGACACATCAGACCCCCTGATCCCTCCCAAACAGCTCCCTTCCCTCCCCCACCCCACAATTGTCCCCGCCATCTTAAGTACTGGCAGAAAGTCTGGCAGTACTAAAATAAAAGGTTTTCAATTTTTTTTACTTTTTTTATAGCATATTTACATATGCTGTGGTGTAGCATCCCCCCTTAGCCCCCAACCTCCCTGATCCCCCCAAAACAGCTTTCTAACCCTCCCCATCTGCCTTATTGGCGACCATCTTGGGTACTGGCAGCTGTCTGCTATTATTTCACAGTCAAAAAAGTGTTTTTTTTTTTAAATGTACACTACTGTTACACCAGATATGAGTGGTGGCACTGGGCAAGTGGGCACAGTATACGCTGTGAGCCTGACACACACGCTGGCAGGCAGGCAACTGCAATTAGATTACACAGGAAAAAAAAAAAAAAAGCAGACAGATGTTCTAGCCCTAAAAAGGGCTTTTTGGGGTGCTGTCCTTACAGCAGAGATCAGATGAGTCCTTCAGGACTGTAGTGGACACTGAATACACTAGCCTAGCTATCGATTTCCCTATTAAATCAGCAGCAGCTACACTGTCCCTCCTCTCACTAAGAATGCAGCTTCCAAATGAATCTAAAATGGATGCTGTCCAGGAGGTGGGAGGGTCTGGGAGGGAGGGTCTGCTGCTGATTGGCTGTAATGTGTCTTCTGACTGTGAGGTACAGGGTCAAAGTTTACTCAATGATGAGGAATAGGGGGCGGATTGAACATCGCATATGTTCGCCGTCCGTGGCAAACGCGAACATGCTATGTTCGCCGAGAACTATTCGCAGGCGAACTATTCGCAAGTCGCGACATCACTACACATGTTTTTTCTTCCACAGATAGTGATTATTAAAAGGGATTGGAATGGCTTTAAAAAAGGAAGCCAAAAATCTATTAATTTCAAACTGGATGTTAAATCTCAGCAATTATAATTAGAATTATTATAATGAATCATTGATAAAAAAGTGAGAAAAATGTCACAATATATATATTTATTTAAAGTTTATGTGCCAGATAACAATTGGTGCGCTATTTAGTAAGCTTTTTGCATGTGTCAGGTAAGGGGCGTGCTACAAGTTTAAAGTAAAAAGTTTGCACGCGAGCGAAACACAACGTGCGCTAAGTTTTCATGTGCGCGAAGCCAACACCGCGTTAGACCTAAATCTCGAAACACAAATCGTGTTACACATATTTTACATTTCTATGTTCTTCACATAGAATTTTTATTATTATTAAATATATATTTCTATATATATGTGATAATGTTGATGTAAAATATATATCTATACCTATATTTATAGGAATAGATATACAGATATAGGTATATACAGATATATAGAAACATGTATTTAGAATAAAAATAATATTGTCCTTTTTGTGAAGAACATTGGTATGCACAGTAAATACACAGACATCATTAAATATTATAATGGAATTACTATTTAGATACATACATATATATAGTATAGCCCTTTGTATTCAAATACATGGCCATATACCATTTACCTTTTAACCCTTATAAACAGTTTGTATGAATATTTATGACTCATTTTTATCATATAGCATTTATATGAGTGTACTGTTAATCTTAAATGTGCTTATGTTGTGTTTGGTGCAACTTTTTTGTAACTCATTACCCTTTATGCGAGGTTGTCAGTTGCGTTAACCCAGCGAGCATTAATTGTGATTGTGCTCTAGCGATCATGTTTACTTTCAACTTGTAATATGAACACTATTTCCATAGTTACCGCACTTGTAATCTAGTCCAATATCAGTTCTCCTCCGTAAGTATTCTCTTTCTACATTTTTTTACAGCCAATCAGCATCATCATTGCTAAATTCACACTTTGCTTTTTTGTGACCTTGTGGTTATTCACCATAATCTTATGAGATTTCACTGTGATCTTGCAAGATTTCAAAATAAAGATGGGAAATAAAGCGACTGCAGGAAATTAAAGTGACTGTGCCTGGGACAAGAATGCTGAGGGAAGTTCTGAAGTATAATATTGGGCAGGAGCTCAAACTTAATGGTTGAGTAGTAACTAGTGCTACTGCCACATACCAGCAGCAGCAAAACAAGGAAATTATTGTCAGTTGAAATAAATCAACTGGTAATGACATTGCTGAATTGTTTGTGAATAATTTAAATGTAAATTATTTCCCACCTACAAAAAATCCTTTATTGCCTTTAGATTAACAGTTTAACTGCATGAATAAATTAATTACATTTTTGGCTGGATTAATTGGTTCATACATTTTTGTCATTAAAAGACCGTTCTTCTATTTTATGAACGATTACAATAAATATGAACAATTCTGTATTTTGCATTCATTCAACTCCATTTGCATTTCTTTTAGTTAATAAATATCATATTAGATAAAGTGAGCATCTACCCTTGTAGGCAGAAACATGCCTATAACATGAGCCTTAAAACTACATAAAGATGCTCAGCCACCCTTTAAGCAGCAAGATGTTCAGAAAATTAGACCTTGGCCATGATACAAAGGCCCAGCTCCCCAATTTAGCAGCAACATGACCAAATAATAAATTGTCAGCCAAAATGCAAGTGCCCAGCTGAACCCTTTAGTGGTAAAATGCCCAGATTATGATACCAAAGAGCAAATACAAATGCCCAGCCTCCTCTTTAACCATTTAAGGAGTATTCAAGGGACATAATACTCATATGCTAAATCAATTGAAACGGATGCAGTATAACTGTAAAAAGCTGACAGGAAAATATCACCTGAGCATCTCTATGTAAAAAAGGAAGATATTTTACCTCACAATCTCCTCAGCTCAGCAGAGTAAGTTCTGTGTAAAAAGTTATACTCAGCTGCTCCCAGCTGCAGGTAAAAAATTTAAAAAAAAATGAAGAAATGAACAGCAGCCAACCAGCATCAGCAGTGCTGAGGTCATGAACTTTTACTGTGATCTCATGAGATTTGACTTGACTCTCATGAGATTTCATTGTAAACTTCCTTTACCTGATTGGTGAAATAAGATGAGAGTGCACGATGCTCATCCCTTCAGATGTCCCAGGACAGACACACTGAAATGCTGCTTAGAAATCCTTTACAATGGGAGGTGGCTACTGAGGAACTTTTGAGGTAAAATATCTTTCTTTTTTACATAGAGATGTTCAGGAGATATTTTCTAGTCAGCTTTTAACAGCTATGCTGCATCACTTTCAAGTGTTTAAACATTTGGGTATTATGGCCCTTTAACTCTCATGAGATTTCATAGTAAGCTTCCTTTACCTGATTGGTGAAATAATATGAGAGTGCATGAAGCTCATCCTTTCAGATGTCCCGGGACAGACATACTAATATGCTGCTTAGAAATCCTTTACAATGGGAGGTGGCTACTGAGGAACTTTTGAGGTAAAATATCTTTCTTTTTTACATAGAGATGTTCAGGTGATATTTTCTAATCAGCTTTTTACAGCTATGCTGCATCACTTTCAAGTGTTTAAACATTTGGGTATTATGGCCCTTTAAGGCACATATATGTCCCTGGGCTTAACAATTTGTTTGACTGTTATACACAAACTTATGGTCTGTAGAGTAGTGTGCTTCTTAGTATATATATATATATATATATATATATATATATATATATATATATATATATATATATATATATATATATATATATATATATATATCTATATATATATATATATATATATATATATATATATATATACCTGTATATACAGTATCTCACAAAAGTGAGTAAAACGCTCACATTTTTGTAAATATTTTATTATATGGTCTTGCCCACCGTGCTGCAGCTCAGTTTCAGGGTCTTGGCAATCTTCTTATAGCCTAGGCCATCTTTATGTAGAGCAAAAATTATTTTTTTCAGATCCTCAGAGAGTTCTTTGCCATGAGGTGCCATGTTGTACTTCCAGTAACCAGTATGAGAGAGAGTGATAACACCACATTTAACACACCTGCTCCCTATTCACCCCTGAGACCTTGTAACACTAACGAGTCACATGACACCGGGGAGGGAAAATGGCTAATTGGGCCCAATTTGGACATTTCCACTTAGGGGTGTACTCACTTTTGTTTCCAACGGTTTAGACATTAATGGCTGTGTGTTGAGTTATTTTGAGGGGACAGCAAATTTACACTGTTATACAGGCTGTACACTCACTACTTTACATTGTAGCAAAGTGTCATTTCTTCAGTGTTGTCACATGAAAAGATGTAATAATATATTTACAAAAATGTGAGGGTGTACTAACTTTTCTGAGATACTGTATATATATATATATATATATTTAGACTTAAACAGCACTGCTCATAGTGCATCTCTAGGGAGCCAATGCACTACCTGCCATAATAAATACTGCCCCAATTTATTTGAACCAATTATGGAGATTGTACATTTTTACTTTTGCTTTTCCTGTTATCATTATTCTTATTTTTATTTTTTTAGTAAATTTATATTGTCATTGGAAGGCTTTTCCTTAATAACTTTTTTTTAAATTAATATTATATTTGCTTTACTGAGAGAGTCAGAAAGTGCTGAATTAGTATTGTAAGTGAGTCACAGGAAATAACTGCATTTTGATAAAGTAGACTTGTTTTGGGGACTCCTGAATCATAGATATAAATATACATGGGTTCATGAAATAAAAAAAAACCTGAATTCTATTTTTATCAAAGTCTAAATTGTGAAAAATACTTTGGTCTTTAATATAGAAGCAAAGATTTTGATGGAAGATAATACCATAGGCCCAACAAGTCTGCCCAATGTTTTCTAAAAGTATAAACTTATCTAGTTGGAAGGATAGCCTTGTGCTTATACCAGGCATGTTTTAAGTCTCCCCACAGTGTTTGTCATTACCACCTCTTGTTGAAGTTTATTCCACAAATCAATCGCCCTTTCTGTAAAGAAGTGCTTCCTCAAATTACTTCTGAATTTACTACCCATTGAGATCATGACCCCATGTTCTTGAATTTTGTTTTTTATAAAAAATACAGCCTCATCTTTACTAAATCCTTTAATATACTTGAATATTACTTTCATATCACCTCTTTCCCTTCTATCTTCTAAGCTATACATATGTAGGTCATTGAGCCTTGCCTGGTAAGTTTTATTTTTTAGACCATGTACCACTTTAGTAGCCCTTTGCAGAAATTCCAGTTTGTTTTTCTCCTTCTGGATATATGGCCTCCAGAACTGCACACAATACTCAAAATGAGGCCTAACTAGAGGGGCGAGATTACATATGCTTCGTCGGGCGCAAAAGCCAGCGTTGTCAATTTTTTGCAGAATCTAGCGATCACATATACGGCACCGCATACAAGTGCGGCACGTATATTTTACCCATCGTCCGCAGTTTTTACTCCCATTGACTAACATAGAACCAGTGTTGCAGTATTATACAAGCGCAGAATGGAGAAATGTTACTCCATTTTCACTTTGTCACACATAGGCAGGCATAGCAAAACTTGCGCTGGATGGGGGGCGTGTCGAAACAGCAACCAAGATGGCTGCTTTTCTTTAAGGCTGATTCCAGGAGCAGATAAAACCGCTATTTATTGCTCTGAAATCTTGTAATCTGAGCTATTTTCCAATAATTTCTTACAGTACAGAAGCTACTGCATACAAAGATATATTTCTTCACCCAGATTTCAGCCCGGAAGACCTAACGGATGTGGTGCGTAGCGGAGGCCTTCTAACGGCCTTAGCCCTCATCTAGCCCTCCCCATTATCCTGCAGACACAGGACCAGCAGCTGTATACGCTGAACATTTCCCTATCCCTACCCGCTTAACTGGGACTAAAAGTAAACAGTAAGGATTTAAAAGTTTAAACAATGAGAGTTAGTACGCAAAATGGAGGCCATAGACAAATGGGAGCGCAACATGTTACAACTTATGGAGCTTCATCGACAGGCCTTGCTGACTGAGCTTTATGATCTCCTTATAGAAGCAAGACCCGTGAAACCATCTGTACTCACACCAGCACTCTGTCCAACAGTTGATCATGTGGGTGGTTTCATGCCGCCGACAACAGATCACAGTCGAGGGGACCCGGTGTATAGAGAGACCTCGGTGTGTACCCTGGGACCGCATATGGTTCAAGAGCAGTCCGATGGATATATAAAAATGTAACTCCCTGGAAGCCTTAATTAACACCTAACACATGCAATATCTACCTCTAAACTGCAATCCCCCCACTGCAATAACCAATAAAATGTTTTAACCCCTAATCCGCCAACCCCCACATTATAAAGTACCTAATAAAGTTGGGTGGGTGGGGGGTTTTACTGTTAGGGGGTTATAACTTTATTAGGTAGATTGAGATGCTTTCAATAGTAGTTGCGATGTGGGGGGGGGGATGTTGGATATAGGGGGTTTGAAGTGTGGGTTTACTTTTTTAAGACGGATTTGATTTTTACATGGGATTTTGTAAAAAAAACATAGGCATCCGGCAGTTAAAATACTGCCGTAAGTCATTGGCAACTCCAGAAATGTGTATTTGCACACATTTCTGAACCTCGCCAGATTATCCTATTTACGGCAGTATATGATCTTCCAGCGCTGTATATGTGATTCACCCGATGTGCGAGGTGAACTTACGGGCGGTGTGGGTTTCAGCAGTTGTGCTGAAACCTACGCCGTATATTTAATCTTGCCTGAAATCTGTGTCTGTGGAATAAGAACCTTACTATTTCTGCTGCAAATATCTCTACCAATACAGCAAAGCATTTGATTGGCCATACTTGCTGCAATACTACATTGTGCACTAAATTTTAAATCATAATTCCAAAGTACGTTCCTCATTTGTAACAGTCAGTAAAGTTTCCTTGAGTGTTAAACTTCAGCTCCCAGTCATTTGTCCAATCCTCCATTTTTTTTATATCACTAAAATTTGGTCCATCCCCAAACATATCCAGAACAAGAGCTCTCAAACCAGTGTCCAACCTCTCCTTTAAGCAGAAACATACTACATGAGACCTCAGAACTGATACAAATGAACAAAACATGAATCCTTCTAAGTGTGCCACAACACATTTGATAGGTGCAGGTGGGGTATTAGTTGGGATGGTGGGTTATGTGTGGTTTAGAGTGAATTGTGATGGAGGTTAGGGTTAATTGCTGTTTAGGTGCCATATGGGTTAACAGGGGACAGGATATAGTTACCAGTGTTTATTTATTGTAGATTGTTTTAAGTTTCACTAGAAGTCCTTACAGTGTGATTATAACCGCCAATATGAAGGAGCATTTAACACTTAAATTCTACACCATTTCTAAGATAAAAGAAAACAGGAATTATGATACAGCAAAAATGCAGTCACAAATACAAATAAAATAAAAAAATAGCTGTCAGATTTACTTTGGTAGTTCTCACACTGCATTTGGAAAACGAAAATTCAGATTATCCTAACTTGTGAAGGTATAATCTAGATTTTATTAAAGACAAAGAGACGAGTATTTTGCTTTCTTTCTTTTACTACTTTCAATGTAGTTTTAAAAGTATACAGAAAATAAATACAAATAACTGACAATATTTGAAAATGACAGAATACATCAGTGTACAGACCAGTGACCAATAAAAGGGAGGAACTGGTTAAACTAAAACAAACTGACCAATCATCTTAATCATACAGACTATAAACTGTCCAATATCAAACAGTAAATCCTCTTTCTTAGAAGCTGTTGAAGGAAAAACAAAGTCCATAACAAACAAATAACTAAGGCCAAAAAGGCAACAAAATGAACTGAAGGGAAGAATCCAGAAGATGAAGACAATCCAACAATGAAGTATCCAAACTATCTGAAGAACTTGAAAACCAACTGGAACTTTGCAAAAACTGGAATAAACTTGATTAAAGTGAGGACTTGCATTTCAAATGAGAAGGAACAAAACCACTTGAAACAAGATCCTGATTATGGATTTGTAACTAAAACAAATGTACAATACTAAAACAAATGTACAATAAAATTTGATTAATAATATGGTAAAACATATAAAGGGAGGGAAAAATACAAATCAATGTAGAGGAGGGGAAATACTCGTCTGTGTGTCTTTAATAAAATCTAGATTATACCTTCACAAATTAGGATAATCCGAATTTTATTACAAGACCAGAGTCTCATATTTTGCTAGTTTAAAGCAAACTAACAAAATAAATTATGAGAGGCATGTTCAATTGGTTTAAAATAATATTGTTTAAATATGGAATCTGAAGACCAGTCAGCTGCATCCAAAATTTGTTGAAGGGTAGCAGCTTTTAAAAATGTTTTAGAAGTGGCTGATCCTCTAACAGAGTGAGCAGAAAAAGATAAATCAATACCAGCTTCACTCATAACCCATTTAACCCACCTATCAATAGAGGTAGATGACACAGGACAATGAGGAGAAACAAAATATAACAAAAGTTGATTAGAAGAGGAAGTATGAAAACAAGAAGTTCTACGTTCATATTCTTTGAGACATAAAACCACACAATGAAAAGGTTCAGAAGGTACATAAGGGTAGAAAATAGAAGTTGAAAAAGACTTAGTTCTTTTAGAGATAAAGAAAGTAACACCTTCAGGAGTGAAGCATTTAGAGTTGAAATCCAATGCTCTAACATCAGAAACTCTGTAAAAAGAGATTAAACACAAAAGAGAATTTTGCAGAAAGTTGTTTTAAAGATAACAATTAATTAGAAGTCCAAGATTTAAAAAGAGAAAAGATAAGATCAACATCCCAAAAAGAGGAGTATTTAGGAGCAGGAGGTCTTTTACGTTTAATGGCTTTCATTAATTTGCAAACTAAAGTTTGTTGACCCACGGGAAAATTATTAATAAAAGAATGTTTAGCAGAAATAGCTGATCTAGAAATGTTAATAGTCCTATAAGCTAAACCTGAATCAAAAAGGGACGTAAGGAAATTAATAATAACAGTTACATCAACTGAAAGGAGATACAAACCTCTCTCCAAGCACCTGCCAGACCATCTAGGCCATGCAGAAAAATAGCATATTTTGGTACCACGGGCCAGAGAGTCTTGTAAGAATGCTTTAGCTTGTTGTGATAATCCATGGAGAGATGAAGATTGCCCGAAATTGACCAAACTATGAGACAAAGAGATCCATGAACGATAAGATAGTGAGGAAGACCTTCTGGATCTGACAAAAGAAGAGGGAAAAGAGGAAGAAGAATAGGGTGGTTGACAAATAATTCAAGGTGGGACATGTACCATGGTTGAGATGGCCAAAGGGGAGTGATTAGAAGAATTGAAAGAAGATCCCGTTGGACTACTGAGATAGTTCACTGAATCTTGGAAAATGGGGGAAACTCATAAGCTTTCTGAAGAGGCCAGGGGGGGGGGGGAGAAATGTATCAATCTCTAGGGCTTCTGGATCTGGACGCCAACTGAAATAGGGGTGAATTTGAAAATTCAGTCTTGACGTAAAAAGAATGTGTGGTATCCCACTGAGGAATACAAAAAGCGCGCTGTTATGGGCAGGGAGGAAATGTATGGATGATGGTATATAAATATTTGAATTTTCACAAAAGCAATGAAATAATAAAATAAAACAATTGTGGATGTATAGTAACAATATAGTGATCCAACAAATTAAACTGCATATGAATAGTTACTATGTCCTTTGTCGAGTGGCTCTGACTCGGCTGATGACTGTAAGAAACCAGTGGTAAAAGTCTGTTTCTTTGAGATTGTCTTGTTGGTCGGTGCTTTAAATGAAGGCAGCTCCTCTTGTTCCCAGAGAGCGGGGATGTAACTGTTAGAAAAGGAGATAGAGAGGGCGCCACATAGTGTGATATAGTTTTATGCAGAGTAGTAAAATACTGTAGAGGTGGTGTGCTTACCAGATAATGTTGTACTGTGCTGTGACCAGTACTGTCTCGCCTGCTAGCACTTAAATCAGTGGCTAGTACACTGCCAAACAGAGTCTTTCCTGGGGCTCTTCCTTCAGGCTGTGAGCTCCAAAAAATCTTCAGTATTGGCTGCGAGCAAGTCTTCGTTTTGTAACTTTGGATTTTGACTCAGTATTATTGTATAAAAGAATGTATACAACTTCCAGAATTAAAAGAATTTTAAAAGGCTTTATTATAACGCGTTTCTCAACCTCCAAGGGTCGTTTCATCAGATATCAAAGCGAATAAAATATGTTACATATTCTGACATTATATACACATTTGCTAAACGCTCTGATAAGTCAAAAAGTTTAGATAACAGACCTATTGTATCTAACATTTTATCCTGGCATATTTTCCATGCCCTATCCATTTTAACATTTTTGGATCAACTTCCGGGGCACAAACAGCATTATTGGGAAGAATAGGCCTGGGGCATTCTGCCCTCATTTTGTTACGAGAATCTCTTTTTAAGGGTTTGCGAAATTGAAAATCAATGAACCCTGCAATATCTGAAGATGGGCACCACTCAGCTGATCAAAATATATGTTCTTTATTAAATAGAGAAACACAATACTTATCTTCCTTCAAGCAGTAAAAGAAAGAGGATTTACTGTTTGATATTGGACAGTTAATAGTCTCCATGATTAAGCTGATTGGTCAGCTTGTTTTAGTTTAACCAGTTCCTCCCTTTTATTGGTCACTGGTCTGTACACTGATGTATTCTGTCATTTTCAAATATTGTCAGTTATTTGTATTTATTTTCTGTATACTTTTAAAACTGCATTGAAAGTAGTAAAATAAATAAAGCAAAATATAAGTCTCTGGTCTTTAATAAAATCAAGATTATACCTTCACAAATTAGGATAATCTGAATTTTTTTTTCCAAATGCATAGTGTGAGAACTACCAAAGTAAATCTGGCAGCTATTTTTTTATTTTTTTGCTGTATCATAATTCCTGCAAAATATGAGTCTCTGGTCTTATAATAAAATCTAATGCATTTTAAGTGACTCATTTGCAATTAGCACTGGTAGATAACCCCAGTACAACTTGGACTTCTATTAAAAATCTTTTAGGGAGTGTTTTTTAATTTAGCTTTTTTAGTTTAGTTTTATGATAGGGGTTTTTAGGGTTTGCTTTTTTTTTTGGGGGGGAGGATACTTTAGTTTTGGGATAGGAGATTTTTAGGCGGCATTTTACATTTTTTAGGGTACTTTAGTTTTAGTATAGGGCTTTTTTTTTTTAGATGCTTTTTATTGTTAGTTTTTTTTACTTAGGGGGTCTTAGGCTAGGGTTCTTTGGGGGTTATCAGTAAGGGGATTAAGAGAATACTGGATGGGGGTTGTGGTGGTTAAGGTGTTAGTAGTGTAGGTAGTTGTATTGTAATGAGGGTTGTGGTGGTTTAGGTGTTAAGTAGCATAAGTTTTTTTGTGATGGGGTTATGGCTGTTTATGGGTTAATTAGTGTAGTGAGTTTTTGCAATATAATTGTGGTGGTTTAGGGGTTAAATAGTCTAGTTTTTTTTACGATGGGGGTTGTAAAGGTTTAGGGGTTATGTAGTATAGGTTTTTTATGATGGAGGTTGTGGCAGTTTAGGTGTTAAGTAGTGTATGGTTTTTGTGATAAGGGTTTTGACGACTTAGGGGTTACTTAGTTTAGGTTTTTTGCAATGGGGGTTGTGGCAGTTTAGGGGTTAAGTAGTGTAGGTTTTTTTGCGATGGAGGTTGTGGCACTTTAGGGTTAACTAATTTAGGGGGGTTGCAATGGGGGTTATGCAGGTTTAGGGGTAAAGTAGTGCAGGTTTAGGCCTTAAAGGGGTTAATAAAATGTAACACGTTGTGGTGGTTTAGTGTAGCAGGTTTTTGCAATGGGGGTTGGGGTGGTTTAGGAGTTAAGAGTAGGTGTTTATTGCGATGGGGTGTTGCGGTGGTTTAGGAGTTAAATAGCATAGGGGTTAAGTAGTGTAGATGGGTTTTTTTTAAATTTGTTTAAGTGTTTTGTTTGTTTAAATAATTTTTAGTTAACAAACTAATGTTTGTTAACAAAATTGGTCCAAAATAAATGAAAAGCCTTACTAAAATCAGACGAAATTAAAGGGATCAATATTCAGAAACAAACATTTAGGGACCTATTTATCAAGCCGTCAACCGCAAATACGCCGGAATTCCGCAGCGTAATTGTGGAGAGCTTGATTCGTCTTAGTTATCAAAGCCTACAGACCGGCGAAAGTAGAATTTTGTGACGTAACATACGATCCGCTGGTCGCAGTCCGACACAGATCGATGCTTATGTCACTACAGATGTTCCGAATGCAAATTCGGCACTATCTGACTACTTTTGCTACTTATCAAATAACTACAGGTACGCTCACCACTATTGCGGCCCAGCGTACCTGGTTTTCAATCCGCCGCTCTGGAGGCCGCAGATGCCATAGGAATCAATGGGAGTCTGAAAGCAGCGAAAGCTTATGTTCTCTGCTGCCCAATATCCCATTGATTCCTATGGGAAAATGAAAGTTATCTGACTACTTTTGCTACTTATCAAATAACTGCCAGATACGCTCGCCACTATTCCGGCCCAGCGTACCTGGTTTTCAATCCGCCGCCCTGGAGGCCATGGATGCCATAGGAATCAATGGGAGTCTGAAAGCAGCGAAAGCTTATGTTCTCTGCTGCCCGATATCCCATTGATTCCTATGGGAGAATCAAAGTTATGTTTACACCTAATACCCTAACATGTACCCCGAGTCTAAACACCCCTAGTCTCCTGCCCCCGACACCGACACCTAAATAAAAGTTATTAACCCCTATCCTGCCGCTCCCAGACCCCGCTGCAACTAAATAAACGTATTAACCCATAAACCGCCGCTCCCGGAGCCCACCGCCACATATATTATACTTATTAACCCCTAATCTGCCACCCCCTATACCGCCGCCACTAACATAAAGTTATTAACCCCTATCCTGCCACTCCCGGAGCCCACTACAACTGAATAAATGTAAACCTAACAACCCGTTAACTTTATATTAAATATTAACTCATTCCTATCTTATAATAAATTTAAACTTACCTTTAAAATTACATTAAACTATATTAAACTAATAATTAATCTACCCTAACTTTTATACTAAAATAACATAAAATTACAAATTAAATTAACTATATTATATATTTAAACACCTAACCCTACTCAAATTATTTAATTCTACACTAAAAAAGTTACAAAGTTACAAAAAACTAACTAACACTAAGTTACACAAAAAAATAAACAATAAGTTACAAAAAATAAAAAAGAAACGATCAAAGATTTAAAATAATTAAATCTAATCTAATGGCCCTATCAAAATAAAAAAAGCCCCCCCATAAAAAATAAAAAAAAACCCTAACCTACAATAAACTACAAATAGCCCCTAAAAGGGCCTTTTGCGGGGCTTTGCCCCAAAGAAATCAGCTCTTTTACCTGTAAAAAAAATACAAACAACCCCCCAATAGTAAAACCCACCATCCACACAACCAACCCCCCAAATAAAAAGCTATCTAAAAAAAACTAAGCTCCCCATTGCCCTGAAAAGGGCATTTGAATGGGCATTTAGCTCTTTTGCAGGCCCAAGTCCTAATCTAAAACTAAAACCCACCCAGCTTTCATCCTATTGGCTGATCCAATCAGCCAATAGGATTGAGCTCACATTCTATTGGCTATTCCAATCACCCAATAGAATGCAAGCTAAATCCTATTGGCTGATTGCAACAGCCAATAGGATTTTTTCAACCTTAATTCCGATTGGCTGATAGAATTCTATCAGCCAATCGGAATCTAAGGGACGCCATCTTGGATGACATCATTTAAAGGAACCTTCATTGTCGGTAGTCGTCGGAAGGAAGAGGATGCTCCGCGTCAGATGTCTTGAAGATGGAGCCGCTCCGCGCCGGGTGGATGAAGATAGAAGATGTCGTCTGGATGAAGACTTCTGCGGGCTTGGATGAAGACTTCAGCCACTTGGATGAAGACTTCTGCTGGCTTCGATGAGGACTTCTCCCGGCTTCTTGGAGGATGGATGTCGGATCTTCAAAACTGTAAGTAAATCTTCTGGGGTTAGTGTTAGGATTTTTTTAAGGGTTTATTGGGTGGGTTTTAGTTTTAGATTAGCACTTGGGCCTGCAAAAGAGCTAAATGCCCTTTTAACGGCAATGCACATTCAAATGCCCTTTTCAGGGTAATGGGGAGCTTAGGTTTTTATAGATAGCTTTTTATTTGGGGGGTTGGTTGTGTGGATGATGGGTTTTACTATTGGGGGGGTTGTTTGTATTTATTTTTACAGGTAAAAGAGCTGATTTCTTTGGGGCAATGCTCCGCAAAAGGCCCTTTTAAGGGCTATTTGTAGTTTATTGTAGGTTAGGGTTTTTTTTTATTTTGAGGGGACTTTTTTATTTTCATAGGGCCCTTAGATTAGGTGTAATTAGCTTAAAGCTTTGATAATTTCTTTTTTATTTTTTGTAACTTAGTGTTTATTTTTTTGTGTAACTTAGTGCTTCTTATTTTTTGTAACTTAGTTGTAATTTTTTAGTGTAGAATTAAATTATTCGAGTAGGGTTAGGTGTTTAAATATATTATATAGTTATTTTAATTGGTAGTTTTATGTTATTTTAGTATAAAAGTTAGGGTAGATTAATAATTAGTTTAATATAGTTTAATGTAATTTTATTATAACAGTTAGGGTAGGTTAATTAATAGTGTAATATAGTTTAATGTAATTTTATTATAACAGTTAGGGTAGGTTAATTAATAGTTTAATATAGTTTAATGTAATTTTATTATAATAGTTAGGGTAGGTTAATTAATAGTTTAATATAGTTTAATGTAATTTTATTATAATAGGTTAGATTAATTAGTAATTTAATATAGTTTAATGTAATTTTAGTATAATAGTTAGGGTAGGTTAATTAATAGTTTAATATAGTAAAATTAAATTTTAAAGGTAAGTTTAAATTTATTATAAGATAGGAACGAGTTAATATTTAATATAAAGTTAATGGGTTGTTAGGTTTAGGGATTAATAGGTTAATTTAGTTTATGGCGATGTGGGGGGCTGGCAGTTTAGGGATTAATACATTTATTTAGTTGCGGTGGGCTCCAGGAGCGGCAGGATAGGGGTTGATAACTTTATGTAGGTGGCGGCAGTGTAGGGGCAGCAGATTAGGGGTTAATAAGTATAATGTAGGTGGCTCCGGGAGCGGAGGATGTGGCAAACTTCATTGTGGCAAACCTCGCCACTTATGAACTATGCAGGAATTGTTATTTAGGCTAATGGTTAAAATGTATGTTAAACTGTTTGTTACTGTTTAAACTCCCTGCTGTTTCAGTTGGGAAACCCCTTGTAGGGGAGACTGTTTTTAAAAAGTGTTTGTTTTTCCAGTTGTTGAATAAGTTGTTGTTGACTCCCAAGCTATGTGTCATCTAGTTCTTGGTGGAAAGGGGTTATTATTACAATTACCAAGAGTAGTTATTTGCTTGTCTCTGCTTACCAAAAAGATATTACAGATCCTACTGCCTCTCTGCTACAATTACCAAGAGTAGTTAATTGCTTGTCTCTGCCTACCAAAAAGATATTACAGATCCTACTGCCTTTCTGCTACAATTACCAAGAGTAGTTACTTGCTTGTCTCTGCCTACCAAAAAGATATTACAGATCCTACTGCCTCTCTGCTACAATTACCAAGAGTAGTTACTTGCTTGTCTCTGCCTACCCAAAAGATTTTACAGATCCTCTGCCTCTCTGCTACAATTGGTGGCAAGCGACGGGATTCAAAGCACACAGCAAGTCATAGGACATCGAGGTATATGAACGTACGGTGAATGGGGACAGATTATACCAGACTAAAGAGAACTGCATTGAAGGAATTACTGGAGGCGAGAGTAATTATTGCCAGCAATAAAACCAAAGCAAGGCTGATTGCAGAGCTCATGGAGGGAGACCGGGTAGCAGGTACGGCCGTACCCATGGCGAACAACGAAACCGAATTCCAAAAAGAGATGCGGACCCGGGTTGGCTTTTTTTCCGCTACCCCATTCGGAGGAGCTCCTGACACGGACATCAGCAGACGTACAGGAATACTTGATGGTGACCCGACAAACCACCCTGAGACCCGGAGAGGGGCTACCAGTACACTCCAGTGCTGGTACAGGGAAAGCTAAGATTCCCTACCATGCATTCAAGGATCATACCGACATGGAGGATATCGATGGGTACCTACAGGACTTTGAGCGATTATGCCAACTGCATAATATTAGTACCGCTGACCAAGATCCCCTACTGGCTGGCAAGTTATCCGGGCGTGCTGCTGAAGCCTACCGCACCATACCAGATGAGGACAGCATGGACTACCAGAAGGTAAAACAGGCCATCCTGACTAGGTATGCTATTACCCCGGAGGCATACCGACAGCAGTTCCGAGACCTGAAGAAGCTGAACAAAGATACCCACACTGAGTGGGCGCATCAGCTATCCAGGGCCGCTAAAGGCTGGTTGCAGGCAGCCCAAGTCACCCAGTTGGAAGACCTTTTACAACTCCTGTTGATGGAGCAATTCTTCCAAGGGGTGTCCACTGAATTGCAAAACTGGCTGAGAGATCGAAAACCGTGCATGGTACATACCGCAGCGACCTTGGCCAACGAATACCAAGACGCTCGGATAGCTCAACGAACACAGCAACGCTCCAGTATTGGGGTCACCCCAAAACCCACTGCAGCTCCCACACCTCTACTACCCCGTCCTGGAGGGGGAATCCACCCTCCCCGATACCAGACTCGATCAGCTATCTGTGGTGACATTTTTATCACAGGGATATTGGAATATAGCTCACAGATTTTATAACTGACAATTCACATATCTGGCTTATTCAAGTAGTTCTTTTGTCTAGTGTAGTCTAGAAAGACACACCCAATGGTCTTTTTGAGTGACATTTGATAAGCCACTCCCTTTTGAATTGGGTTATAAAATACTGTAACACCAGAGCCTCTGTCTCTTCTTTGTATCCTGCTCCTGCTAAAAGATGGATGATGTTGGACACAGAGAATCTGGCTAAGTATTTCTGGGATAATATTCTGTGTAGCACAATTGGGGTTAGTTTAGAAAAGTTGCCCTGTATCTTAAAATGTGGACTGTATCTGTAAAATAGATTGATATATATATATATATATATATATATATATATATATATATACCTGTAAATATTTATCTTATTATTAACATATATTGATTCCTAAATAAACTGTTTGACAAATAATGGAGGACCCTCATAGAGTTTATTTCACAATTTATCTGTGTTGGTTTTAGTGGTACCACCATAGAGATTTAGTATATTATATTTAGTAGAAAGTAGAGATATTTTAATTAATAGATAACCACACTATCCGTTGCCATCTTTGTAACCAACAAGGGCACATTCAGAGAGACTGTCCCAGGAACAAGAACCAATCCACCTGGAACAACCAGAACAACCTGGCAACTGTACACTGGTACCAGATTGAGCCCCGACTACAGACCCAACCCGCAGTCTTCCACAAGGAACCCTTGGGCATCTTACACGAGGTAAACCCAGTACAGGCAGCTTCGGACAACCTACAAAGCCACCGCCAGGTGGTCTATATAGAGGGCCGACGTGTCCAAGGGCTGCGTGACTCTGGGGCCACCATAACCTTGCTCCGGCAACATTTAGTTTCCACCAATCAACTCACCGGAGACTGTGTAGCTGTCCGGGTGGCCGGGGGAGCCATTTACAAGATTCCCACGGCCAAAGTACACTTGGATTGGGGAGCAGGGTCAGGGAACATAGAAGTGGGCCTTATGCAAAATTTGCCCGCAGACGTTATTTTGGGCAACGACTTAGGGGAGCTGACTTCAGCGTTTGCACCCCGAACCTCCCCACAAGCAGCACTGCCCGTGGTTACCCGACAACAGGCCCGCACCAACACACTGACTGATCACTCTGAGGCTCAGGTAAGCAATCACCCCCCTAATGTCTCTTGGGCCCCTCCACTAGAGTTTGGTAGCAAAGTGGCCAATGACCCCTCATTGCAAGTATATAGGGATAAGGTAAACCAGAATCAGGCGGGGTTGGAAGGAGAGAGGTATGGTTGGAACAAGGGGTTACTGTACAGGTATACTGAGAAGATAGTGGCCGGATCTATTCCCCTGTCCGTTCAGCAGTTAATAGTACCTCAGAGGTATAGACGAGAACTGCTACGGGTTGACCACGATATTCCGCTGTCAGGCCACCTAGGAGTTAGTCGGACGAAGCACCGCCTAACTCAGAATTTCTTTTGGCCAGGGATCACCAAAGATATTAGGCAGTATTGCCAGACGTGTGACACCTGCCAACGAGTAGGGAAAAGAGGAGACCGATATAAGGCAAAGCTACACTCCCTCCCCATAATAGAGGAGCCTTTTAGTCGAGTGGCGGTGGACCTCATTGGCCCCCTAGCCAAGCCTAGCCCCTCGGGGAAGAGGTATATACTCACGGTCGTGGATTATGCCACCCAATATCCTGAGACGGTGGCTCTGGCTAATATTCATGCAGAGACCGTGGCGGATGCCCTCATCAAAATCTTCTCCCGCATGGGATTTCCCCGGGAGATTATTTCGGACCGGGGCACCCAGTTTACGGCTGAAATTACCCACCAGTTGTGGAGAGCATGTGGGGTGAAACCCATTGTAAATTCCGCTTATCACCCCCAGTCTAATGGGCTCTGTGAACGGTTTAATGGAACACTGAAACAGATGCTCCGCACGTTCATAGATACCCAGAAGAACTGGGAGTGGTTTCTACCCCATTTGCTTTTTGCCTACCGGGAGGTACCTCAGGAGTCCACGGGGTTCTCTCCCTTTGAATTATTATTCAGAAGGAGGGTACGGGGTCCCCTAGACTTAATCCGAGAGCATTGGGAGAGGGAAGTCACTAGTGATGGTACTCCTATCGTACCATACGTGCTGGAGTTTAGGGAGGGCCTGGAGGCCCTGACTCGGACCGTCCGCTCCAACCTTCAGGTGGCTCAAACCCGTCAGCGCCGTTGGTATGATAGGGGCGCCAGGGACCGCAGTTTTCAGACTGGGCAGAAGGTGCTAATCTTAAAACCGGTCAAAAATTATAAACTGCAGGCCTCCTGGCAGGGCCCATACAAGGTGGTGGAACAAATCTGCGACACCACCTATGTGATCGGCCCATGTACTGGAGCAGGCGGTAGACGCATGCTCCATGTAAATATGTTGAAGCCGTACCATGAACGCGCAGAGGAGGTGAATGCTATTTGCTCCCCTGCAGCGGACGACACAGACAGTTTACCTCTTTCCGACCTCCTAGGAATGAAGAACCAGAATGAAGGTCTGGGAGAGGTACAATTGGGTGATCGGTTAAGTCCTCGGGAATGAGCTCAAATATCAGAGCTACTGCAGGAAAAGAGAGACACGTTCTACAACGTGCCTGGATATACCAGACTGGCCACCCATAGGGTAGAAACCCCAGGTCACCTCCCCATGCGTCAACCTCCTTACCGCATACCAGAATTGGTGAGAGAACATATGCGGAAGGAGTGATTGAGCACTCGGACAGCCCCTGGGCCTCGCCGGTAGTTCTAGTGCCGAAGCGGGACGGCACGACCCACTTCTGCGAAGACTACCGGAAACTTAATGATAAAACCGTCTCTGACGCCTACCCTATGCCCCGGATAGATGAGCTCCTGGATAAAATGGCTCGAGGCCAGTACCTCACCACCATAGATCTGTGTAAGGGGTACTGGCAGATCCCACTAGCCGAGGATGCCATTCCCAAATCAGCATTCGTCACCCCGTTTGGCCTGTACCAATTCAAGGTCATGCCATTCGGGATGAAGAACGCTCCGGCTACTTTCCAGTGAATGGTAGATCGGCTACTGGATGGGTCCCAAGAGTACGCATGAGCCTATTTAGACGACATAGCTATATTTAGCAGCTCCTGGGACGAGCATTTGAACCATATAGGGGCGATCCTAGATCGCATTAGGGAGGCAGGATTAATCCTTAAGCCTAACAAATGTCATATAGGGATGGTGGAGGTCCAGTACCCAGGGCACCGAGTAGGTAGCAGGCAGCAGAAGCCCGAACCGGCCAAGGTAGAGGCCATAGCCAAGTGGCCCACTCCCCATACCAAGTCCCAAGTGCTAGCCTTTCTAGGTACCGCAGGCTATTATAGGAAGTTCGTACCTAATTATAGTACCCTAGCCAAACACCTCACCGACCTCACCCGTAAAAACCTTCCTAAGATTGTTACCTGGAGCCCAGAGTGTGAACAAGCATTCCAAGAACTGAAAAACGCTCTCGTAAATGCCCCTATCCTTGCTGCCCCGGATCCAACTAAACGCTTTCTCGTCCATACAGACAGTTCTATGTTTGGATTGGGAGCCGTATTGAGCCAAGTCGGGGCTGATGGCGGCGAGCATCCTGTGGCCTACCTAAGCAGGAAACTGTTACCCCGAGAAGTTAGCTACGCCGCCATCGAAAAGGAATGCCTGGCTGTGGTGTGGGCCCTCAAGAAACTTCAGCCATATCTATATGGACAACAATTTTCCCTGCTCACAGATCACAACCCGTTGGTGTGGCTGAACAGGGTATCCGGAGACAATGCCCGGCTGTTGCGCTGGAGTTTGGCGCTGCAGCCGTTTGACTTAACAATCCATTACCGACCTGGGAAGCAAAACGGCAACGCCGATGGGTTGTCCAGACAAACTGAACTTGAACCTTGATCTGTGAACACTCCTCCGGACCTCCCCAAGCCAATCCGTTGGGATCAGACTGGGTATGCCGGTTTGGTTCTGGGGGAGAATTGTGGCAAACCTCATTGTGGCAAACCTCGCCACTTATGAACTATGCAGGAATTGTTATTTAGGCTAATGGTTAAAATGTATGTTAAACTGTATGTTACTGTTTAAACTCCCTGCTGTTTCAGTTGGGAAACCACTTGTAGGGGAGAATGTTTTTAAAAAGTGTTTGTTTTTCCAGTTGTTGAATAAGTTGTTGTTGACTCCCAAGCTATGTGTCATCTAGTTCTTGGTGGAAAGGGGTTATTATTACAATTACCAAGAGTAGTTATTTGCTTGTCTCTGCTTACCAAAAAGATATTACAGATCCTACTGCCTCTCTGCTACAATTACCAAGAGTAGTTACTTGCTTGTCTCTGTCTACCAAAAAGATATTACAGATCCTACTGCCTCTCTGCTACAATTACCAAGAGTAGTTACTTGCTTGTCTCTGCCTACCCAAAAGATATTACAGATCCTACTGCCTCTCTGCTACAGAGGAATAGGGGTTAATAAGTTTATTAGAGTGGCGGTGGGCTCCGGGAGCGGCAGTTTAGGGGTTAATAAGTTTATTTAGTTGCGGCGGGGTCTGGGAGCGGCGGGATAGGGGTTAAACAGTTTAGTATAATGGCGGTGTTTAGTGACAGTATACAAATAAGGCTGGGAAAAAGCCGAATAGCAGCGAGATCGATGACTGTTAGTTAACAACAGTCCACTGCTCATAGCCCCGTACTTGGTGTGCGGCTTTTTGACAGCTTTTTGTTAAATAAGGAGAGCGTATTCAGGTCCGCGGTAGCGATGTTATGCGATGTCAGGCAAGCGTATTGGTGCCGGCGAATGCAAGTAAGTTGACGGCTTGATAAATAGGCCCCTTAATCTTAACCTAAATTTTGACTTATGCACATGTCTAGTAAACATTATCTAATACTAAGCAGTATATCAGTAACTAATTTATAAAGAAGCAACATTTAGATCTGAGTTAATTTACAAATCAGTTACTTAACTAGACCATTATAATATTTTTATTCCAATATTAAAAGCTGTGTTTTTGGTGACCTCTAGTGGTGCCTGTAAATTATTATTATTATTTTAATTAAAACCCAGGGCTTGATTTAATACATCTGCACTATGCTTCAGGGCTATATGGGCTATATGCCTTGTGCAATTAATTAAAGGAATCTGTTCAATCCTTAAAGGTATTTCCTTTATTTCTCATTGACAAAGAGCAACAAATTAATACAGATTAATTTATATTCACTTTAAATGGGGTTTCTCAGCACTGACAGGTGCTTCCATGTTTGTAGCCCTCTGTGAGATGTTGCATTCATAAAGTCTCATTACATAACAGTTTGCAGGGAAATCAAGGTGTAGCCCTTTCCCTTAGAATAATGCTGAATCCAGCTCTACAAGACGTTGGCGTTGCAACCTTGGTATACTAACTGAGGATAAATAAAGTAAGACCTTAGGATAGATTCGCTTTACCTTGTTAAATGTGTGACATACATATATTTAAAATAAGATTCCCATGTTTAAGGGACATTATGCGCAAAAGTAAATTCTTCATAATTCTTCTTAGCTGTTTTTTAAATTATTTTACATGCAGATCTTATTCAATGCAATGTTGAAATGCTGAAAATTATACTGTGTATGTATGCAATTTGTATTTTATGTCACTTTAATATTGATTAAATACATTCTAGTTTTTAAATTCACTTTTACTGACCTATTCATAGGAGGTATTTTTTAATTAAAAAGAACTTGGTTAGGTGCCAATTGTCGTAGATTATAGACATCTTCAGCCATTTTATAAAACGATTATATTGACTAAGGCCTAGATTTAGAGTTTGGCGGTAGCCGTCAAAACCAGCGTTAGAGGCTCCTAACGCTGGTTTTGGGCTACCGCTGGTATTTAGAGTCAGTCATTAAAGGGTCTAACGCTCACTTTGCAGCCGCGACTTTTCCATACCGCAGATCCCCTTACGTCAATTGCGTATCCTATCTTTTCAATGGGATCTTTCTAACGCCGGTATTTAGAGTCGTGTCTGAAGTGAGCGTTAGAATTCTAACGACAAAACTCCAGCCGCAGAAAAACGCCAGTTTATAAAGCTCTTAACTACTGTGCTCTAAAGTACACTAACACCCATAAACTACCTATGTACCCCTAAACCGAGGTCCCCTCACATCGCCGCCACTCTATTAAAATTTTTTAACCCCTAATCTGCCGACCGCACGCCGCTGCCACCTACATTATCCCTATGAACCCCTAATCTGCTGCCCCTAACACCGCCGACCCCTATATTATATTTATTAACCCCTAATCTGCCCCCCTCACCGTCGCCTCCACCTGCCTACACTTATTAACCCATAATCTGCCGAGCGGACCGCACCGCTACTATAATAAAGTTATTAACCCCTAATCCGCCTCACTCCCGCATCAATAACCCTATAATAAATAGTATTAACCCCTAATCTGCCCTCCCTAACATCGCCGACACCTAACTTCAAGTATTAACCCCTAATCTGCTGATTGGAGCTCACCGCTATTCTAATAAATTTTTTAACCCCTAAAGCTAAGTCTAACCCTAACCCTAACACCCCCCTAAGTTAAATATAATTTAAATCTAACGAAATAAATTAACTATTATTAAATAAATTATTCCTATTTAAAGCTAAATACTTACCTGTAAAATAAACCCTAATATAGCTACAATATAAATTATAATTATGTTGTAGCTATTTTAGGATTAATATTTATTTTACAGGCAACTTTGTATTTATTTTAACCAGGTACAATAGCTATTAAATAGTTAAGAACTATTTAATAGCTACCTAGTTAAAATAATTACAAAATTACCTGTAAAATAAATCCTAACCTAAGTTACAATTAAACCTAACACTACACTATCAATAAATTAATTAAATAAAATACCTACAATTATCTACAATTAAACCTAACACTACACTATCAATAAATTAATTAAATACAATTCCTACAAATAAATACAATTAAATAAACTAACTAAAGTACAAAAAATAAAAGAGAACTAAGTTACAAAAAATAAAAAAATATTTACAAACATAAGAAAAATATTACAACAATTTTAAACTAATTACACCTACTCTAAGCCCTCTAATAAAATAACAAAGACCCCCAAAATAAAAAAATGCCCTACCCTATTCTAAATTACAAAAGTTCAAAGCTCTTTTACCTTACCAGCCCTTAAAAGGGCCCTTTGCGGGGCATGCCCCAAAGAATTCAGCTCTTTTGCCTGTAAAAAAAAAAAATACAATACCCCCCCAACATTACAACCCACCACCCACATACCCCTAATCTAACCCAAACCCCCCTTAAATAAACCTAACACTAAGCCCCTGAAGATCTTCCTACCTTGTCTTCACCATGCCAGATATCACCGATCGTTCCAGGCTCCAAAATCTTCATCCAAGCCCAAGCGGGGGCTGGCGATCCATAATCCGGCGGCTGAAGAGGTCCAGAAGAGGCTCCGAAGTCTTCATCCTATCCGGGAAGAAGAGGCAATCCAGACCGGCAACCATCTTGATCCAAGCGGCATCTTCTATCTTCATCCAATGACGACCAGTTCCATCTTGAAGACTTCCACCGCGGACCCATCTTCTTCTTCCGACGACTTCCCGACGAATGACGATTCCTTTAAGGGATGTCATCCAAGATGGCATCCCTCGAATTCCGATTGGCTGATAGGATTCTATCAGCCAATCGGAATTAAGGTAGGAAAATTCTGATTGGCTGATGGAATCAGCCAATCAGAATCAAGTTCAATCCGATTGGCTGATCCGATCAGCCAATCAGATTGAGCTCGCATTCTATTGGCTGATCGGAACAGCCAAACGAATGCGAGTTCAATCTGATTGGCTGATTGAATCAGCCAATCGGATTGAACTTGATTCTGATTGGCTGATTCCATCAGCCAATCAGAATTTTCCTACCTTAATTCCGATTGGCTGATAGAATCCTATCAGCCAATCGGAATTCGAGGGACTCCATCTTGGATGACGTCCCTTAAAGGAACCGTCATTCGTTGGGAAGTCATCGGAAAAAGAAGATGGGTCCGTGGTGGAGGTCTTCAAGATGGAGCCGGTCGTCATCGGATGAAGATAGAAGATGCCACTTGGATCAAGATGGTTGCCGGTCTGGATCGCCTCTTCTTCCCGGATAGGATGAAGACTTCGGAGCCTCTTCTGGACCTCTTCAGCCGCCGGATTATGGATCGCCAGCCCCCGCTTGGGCTTGGATGAAGATTTTGGAGCCTGGAACGATCGGTGATACCTGGCATGGTGAAGACAAGGTAGGAAGATCTTCAGGGGCTTAGTGTTAGGTTTATTTAAGGGGGGTTTGGGTTAGATTAGGGGTATGTGGGTGGTGGGTTGTAATGTTGGGGGGGGTATTGTATTTTTTTTTTTACAGGCAAAAGAGCTGAGTTCTTTGGGGCATGCCCCGCAAAGGGCCCTTTTAAGGGCTGGTAAGGTAAAAGAGCTTTGAACTTTTGTAATTTAGAATAGGGTAGGGATTTTTTTATTTTGGGGTTCTTTGTTATTTTATTAGGGGGCTTAGAGTAGGTGTAATTAGTTTAAAATTGTTGTAATATTTTTCTTCTGTTTGTAAATATTTTTTTATTTTTTGTAACTTAGTTCTTTTTTATTTTTTGTACTTTAGTTAGTTTATTTAATTGTATTTATTTGTAGGAATTTTATTTAATTTATTTATTGATAGTGTAGTGTTAGGTTTAATTGTAGATAATTGTAGGTATTTTATTTAATTAATTTATTGATAGTGTAGTGTTAGGTTTAATTGTAACTTAGGTTAGGATTTATTTTACAGGTAATTTTGTAATTATTTTAACTAGGTAGCTATTAAATAGTTCTTAACTATTTAATAGCTATTGTACCTGGTTAAAATAAATACAAAGTTTCCTGTAAAATAAATATTAAAGGGACACTGAACCCAATTTTTTTTCTTTTGTAATTCAGAAAGAGCATGCAATTTTAAGCAACTTTCTAATTTACTCCTATTATCAATTTTTTTTCGTTCTCTTGTTATCATTATTTGAAAAAGAAGGCATCTAAGCTTTTATTTGGTTTCAGTACTCTGGACAGCACTTTTTTATTGGTGGATGAATTTATCCACCAATCAGCAAGGACAACCCAGGTTGTTCACCAAAAATGGGCCGGCATCTAAACTTACATTCTTGCATTTCAAATAAAGATACCAAGAGAATGAAGAAAATTTGATAATAGGAGTAAATTAGAAAGTTGCTTAAAATTTAATGCTCAATCTGAATAACGAAAGAAAATTTTTGGGTACAGTGTCCCTTTAATCCTAAAATAGCTACAATATAATTATAATTTATATTGTAGCTATATTAGGGTTTATTTTACAGGTAAGTATTTAGATTTAAATAGGAATAATTTATTTAATAAGAGTTAATTTATTTAGTTAGATTTAAATTATATTTAACTTAGGGGGGTGTTAGTGTTAGGGTTAGACTTAGCTTTAGGGGTTAATACATTTATTATAGTAGCGGTGAGCTCCGATCGGCAGATTAGGGGTTAATTATTGTAGGTAGCTGGCGGTGACGTTGTGGGGGGCAGATTAGGGGTTAATAAATATAATATAGGGGTCGGCGGTGTTAGGGGCAGCAGATTAGGGGTACATAGGTATAATGTAGGTAGCGGCGGTATACGGAGCGGCAGATTAGGGGTTAAAAAAAATATGCAGGTGTCAGCGATAGTGGGGGCGGCAGATTAGGGATTAATAAGTGTAAGGTTAGGGGTGTTTAGATTTGGGGTACATGTTAGGGTGTTAGGTGCAGACATAGGAAGTGTTTCCCCATAGAAAACAATGGGGCTGCATTAAGAGCTGAACACTGCTTTTTTGCAGCTTTTTTTTCAGCTCAAACTGCCCCATTGTTTTCTATGGGGATATCGTGCACAAGCACGTTTTTTAAGCTGGCCGCGTCCGTAAGCACCGCTGGTATCTAGAGTTGCAGTGGCGTTAAATTGTGCTCTACGCTCCCTTTTTGGAGCCTAATGCACTGAAAACCCAGCCCTTCTGTGAACTCTAAATACCAGCAGTATTTAAAAGGTGCGGGAGAAAAAAAGCAAGCGTAGCTAACGCACCCCTTTGGCCGCCAAACTCTAAATCTAGGCGTTTGTTAAGCAGTGTATACAAAATAAATGCTAAAGCACAATTATTAAGGGCTCCTGCTGCCACCTAAATCATAGTGTGAAAAGGGGCTGAGGTTTCAGGCACGTTTATTCTTAAAAAGACATTAATCACCTCTTGCTTTTGTGTAAAATTGTACATGTCTAACACTCTCTACAGAACGGCAAAAACAAATTCTGTAGCTGTCAAATACTGCATATCAAATAGCTGGTTTGTGCAGTTTGCAGAATTATGAATATCTGTTACAGATTTCGCTTTTTGGCCTCACGAAGAAAGCATGAAACAAAGCACAATTTTTACACAAAACAAGAAGTATTTAATGTCTCTTTAAAAGTCAGTTACCATTATCTTATACTAGTCTTCTGCATTTGTCCACGTCATGAATGCACCAAGTGAATTGAAAGAAAACGAAGAAATACTGACAAAATGTGTCAGTATTCATTTAGTTTCCTTCACAATTACTTTTAGGGGTTAAATCCAGAGACAGGTCACGCAAATAGAAGGCATAGGAGAAGGTTGTTTTGCACATGCCCAGGGATTCATCTTGCTAAGAGCAGCCCGGAGCTCTGTGATGAAGAGTTGAGAGAGGTAAGTATAATGCTACAGGTGGACTTATTGTTTGTAGCAAAGGAATATTTACATTGTTTAACGAAACGAATGTAAATATTCCACAAATATTCAGTGTTCGTTTAGTTTAAGTGCACCAGACAAATATTCAGGAAAACTAATTTTCATAAATATTCGTTGCGAAAGATTTGGAAGAACCAAATTTAAGTCTATCTTAAACTTACATCATACTTACAGTTGGCTAGATCCACTAGCAGCCTTTTTACTTTAACAGTATATAAGTTATTCTATGGAGTCCCCTCACTTTATAAAAACTAATATCGCGCTCAAAAAAAGTTTGCTGCAACACCACAATTTGAACATTGTGCAGTTCAAAGAGATTTGTAACTATTCCTCATCACAGTCACATGTTGCATATTCAGCTCTATTATAATCAAAGGAGACATAATTATCTCACAGCTCTTCAATTCTTGACACAATGAGTTCCAATGTCAAGAATACCAGAATCACAAAACCCCCTCTAATACTGTTCAAAACAAACAAATTAAACAGAAAATAATTCACCCTCTTTAAAGTCCACTCAAACATAAACAAAAAAAACTTCACAGAGTATTTAAAAATTCTGCATACTTGCCTAGAGAATTCTATGTGCTTGGCTGAGAGAATCCCGCATGCTTGGCTTAGAGAATTCTATGTGCATGGCTGAGAGAATTCCGCATGCTTGGCTTAGAGACTGCCGCATGCTTGGCTGTGAGAATTCTGCATGCTTGGCTTAGAGAATTCTATGTGCATGGCTGAGAGAATTCCGCATGCTTGGCTTAGAGACTGCCGCATGCTTGGCTGTGAGAATTCTGCATGCTTGGCTTAGAGAATTCCTCATGTTTGGCTGTGAGAATTCTGCATGCTTGGCTTAGAGAATTCTATGTGCTTGGCTGAGAGAATTCTGCATGCTTGGCTTAAAGAATGGCGCATGCTTGCCTTAGAGAATGCTGCATGCTTGGCTGTGAGAATTCTGCATACTTGGCAAAAGGAATTCCATTTGCAGGGCAGAGAGAATTATGCATGTTTGGCCAAGAGAAATCTGCATGGTTGGCTTAGAGAATTCTGCATGGTTGGCTTAGAGAATTATGTGTGCTTGGCCAAGAATTATGCATGCTTGGCTTAGAGAATTCCATGTGCTTGGCCAAGAGAATTCTGCATGGCTGGCTTAGAGATTTCTGCATGCTTGGCTTAGGGAATTTCGATGCTTGGTTTAGAGAAATATGCATGTTTGGTTAAGAGAATTCTGCATACTTAGTTTAGCGAATTCCACATACTTGGTTTAGAGAATTCCACATACTTGGTTTAGAGAATTCCACATACTTGGTTTAGAGAATTCCACATACTTGGTTTAGAGAATTCCACATACTTGGTTTAGAGAATTCCACATACTTGGCTTAGAGAATTCTGCATGCTTGGTTTAGAGAATTCCACATACTTGGCTTAGAGAATTCTGCATGCTTGGTTTATCGAATTCCACATACTTGGTTTAGCGAATCCCACATACTTGGTTTAAAGAATTCCGCATGCGTGGTTTAGATTATTCCGCATGCTTGGTTTAGAGAATACTGCATGCTTGGTTTAGAGAATACCGCGTGCGTGGTTTAGAGAATTCCACATGCTTGGTTTAAAGCATTCCGCATGCTTGGTTTAAAGCATTCTGCATGCTTGGTTGCGATTTTGGTGAAAAACCCCAATGAACAACAACACCCACCCTCAGCCCCCAATCATCACCTGTCTGTGAGAATTCTGAGATGTCTCTTTTTTATCCAACCAGATATAACAAAAAAGAAATGCCAATATTCAGCCCTTACAAACATTTATGCATACTGTGTTTCAAGTGTGTTTTTAAAATTGTTGTAGTTGTAAATGATTTAACCACTTAGCAATACGTTCTTGTTTCATGGGCAAATTGGACAATGACGCAACTGTAGATGTTAATGGGTCATCAATGATAGACTCTCAATGATTTGTGAAACAAGGCACAGTGAAATTCGGACATAATCTTAATACAATATCACAAATGTTTATAAATCTATCCCAATAATTAATAAGGCTTGAGAGGTAGCAGAAATGGCTATTTGAATCTAACCCAGCAAGTAGTCATAAAGAATATTATGAGTGTGACAAGATAGGAAATGATGTGGTCTCATAAATCTTTGTGAATCCTGGTGGCTATACTGGTCACAGCTGGCGGTATTTTTTTTAAACATAAATTAAAGGGACACTCCAGCCCATATTGGTATGTACCTGGATGCATTTCATTTTTAGATACAAGCATTTTTGTAATATACAAGTATTAGCAAAATGAGAATATCCAGCTATGCTTCACATGCACGTGCAGAGAAAAACGTTGACATTAAAACAGTGATAACTTTAGAAGCATTTTTGCCATTACATGTATATTGCAAATCTGCTTCTACTCAAAGATGTAATTTATCTATGTGCATTTAAATTTTGACCAGAATGTCCCTTTAATTTAGTTTAATGTTGAAAGTGAAACATTTACAAACTAAAGACAGTGCATGGCGTCAAAATGGACTCTTCCATTTAAATATCTGGTGTAGTCAAATGTAAAAAAATACATTTGATCAAATCCTAAACAATGGAATCTGCTAAGATTATAATATCACATTTTATCTCTCGGAGAGAAAACATAAAAAATATGGAAGAAACAGCAGATTATAAAATACTGATGAGCATTTCTCTGTTGATGTCATTCACGCTGAGATATTAGAGAGCCTGTTGCTTAAGTGACTGGTTTGTGTGGATACAAAAAATGCTGCTGTAAAACAATTATTATGTCACACTGATACATAGCTGGAGGTTATACAGCTTGGCCACACAGTATCTAATGAAAGCTCTGTTTGTTTTCTTTACCTCAAAGGGAGAGATTACATTTCAACCTCATAAAGCTTTTACAAAAGAATATTACAGCTGAGCACTTAACTCCACTACATTGTGGGACTTTATATAAATATTAACTGGCTGAGATTATGTTTACCATCCATCATTCAGTTTATTTTAATACACAAAATGTGCATCCAGTGGCCATCACAATTTTCACATTTATCATTAATACATTTATTATTATTATTATTATTATTAATAATAATAATATTTCACCATGATCATATCCTATGTTCTGCAGAATACAGTGAATTCAAATATATTTCACTTGGCAGTACAAAATATAGAGGAGGAAGACCCTGCTTCAAACCTGTATACACCAAACAGCTTAGATTAAGTAAACAATGTGGGTGCTGAAACTGTGCATATAATATAAAGATTACACATACATATGGTGCAAATGGAATTATTTTCATTTGTTATCAATATGACCCTTTAGATCAGGGGTAAGCAACCCTGGGCCCCCAGATGTTTTGGAACTACATTTCCCATGATGCTGAGACACTCTTTAGACTGCCTGAGCATCATGGAAAATGTAGTTTCAAAACATCTAGGGGGCCAAGGTTGCTGACCCCTGCTTTAGATACTTTAAGCTCTGAATCGTATACACAGTACTGAAAACAAGAAATCTGGGTTCACACTAATACAAGACATCAAACTCATGTTTTTATTTTTTTATTTAGATAGGGTATACAATTTTATAAAGTTTCAGTTTACATCTATTTTCGAATTTGCATTATTCTTGTGGTATTATTTGTTGAAGAGCAAACCTAGGTAGGTAGCATGAATTTGTCTGGAGCACTATATGGTAGTAGACTGTGAAAACATTGCTGCCATCTAGTGCCTTTCCATATGTATAACACTGTTAAAAGCATTTTTGCTCTTGAACCTCCCTACATGCTTTCCAATAAAGGATATAAAGAGAACAAAGTAAATTTGACTATAGAGATAAAATGGAATGTTTTTTTTAATGTCACACTCTATCTGAATAATTACAGATAAATTGGGTTTCATGTCCCTTTAAGCATTACAACGAGAAAGGGAATTAGCAAGTTCCAATACAGTAGTGTGCAATGGGTCAGAATGAAAGCGTCAGCTTTAGGAAGGACAATCAGTTTGATTTATACTCTATTTATGCCAGTTCATAGCAATAATTTACAGAAAAAGGGACTCATTTTAACAAAATAAATAAATATTTTCACATTACTGTTAAAGGGATATGAAACCCAAATTGTTTCTTTCGTGATTCAGATGCAATTTTAAGCAACTTTCTCATTTACTTCTATTATAATTTATTCTTTGTTCTTTTGGTCTCTTTTGGAAAAAGCAGGGATGTAAGTTTAGGAGCCGGACCAATTTTGGTTCAGCCCCCTGGGTAGTGCTTGCTGATTGGTGGCTATGTTTAGCCACCAATCAGCAAGCACTACCCAAGTGCCAAGTTCTGAACCAAAAATGGGCTGGCTCATAAGGTTATACATTCCTGATTTCCAAATAAAGATACCAAGAGAAAAAAGAAAATGTAATAATAGGAGTAAATTAGAAAGTGTGTGTGTGTATATGTATGTATGTATGTATATGTGTGTGTATGTGTGTGTGTGTTTATGTATATGTGTGTGTATGTGTGTGTGTTTATGTATATGTGTGTGTGTGTTTATGTATATGTGTGTATGTGTGTGTGTTTATGTATATGTGTGTGTATGTGTGTGTGTGTTTATGTATATGTGTGTGTGTGTTTATGTATATGTGTGTGTGTGTGTTTATGTATATGTGTGTGTGTGTGTTTATGTATATGTGTTTATGTATATGTGTGTGTGTATGTGTGTGTGTTTATGTATATGTGTGTGTATTTGTGTGTGTTTATGTATATGTGTGTGTGTGTTTATGTATATGTGTGTGTGTTTATGTATATATGTGTGAATGTGTGTGTGTTTATGTATATGTGTGTGTATATGTGTGTGTATGTGTGTATATGCATGTGTGCGCCTGCGCCCGTGTGTGGTGTGTATTTGTAAATTCATGTATATAATTTTTTTGTATATAGTTTCTCTGCTGCACCCAGAAACCCATATGAATGAGAAGACTCAGAGTGGTATGTTTGTTTTTGTTAGTTTCAAGAGGGATCTGCAGAGCACTGCAGTACAACTCTAGTAGTCAAATGGTTAACATCGATTCTTCACAGCATTGCTCTGGGCTGGTTTACACTACAGGGTAGGCAGTGGCTATGTAATGTTTGCCTTTGCCATATGTGCTCTGGGTCCATGTGTAAGTTTGTATACTGAGGCCATGTCCTCCCAGGCTGAGTTTACACCTGAAAATAAAGTAACACCATTAGAGTGAGCACAATACATCTTTAAAGATGAATATGTCTGTATCTTTATGTTAAATAATTTTTTGTAATAATTTTTATTAATAAGTATTATTATGAGTGTAATTGTACTTTGTAATGTATTTTTGATGTGTTTTGTGACACTTTTTATTTTCGTGAAACAGTTAACCACTGCTCTAAGATCGCAGTAATGATTCTAGCGTAAATTGCAAACGATTGCAAAAACCCTCGCACAAACATTTGCGCGCCACTTGTAATCTAGCCCTAATAGTGGTTCGGGAGATTATTCCTACTTTTTTACCTAAATTATCTCCAATTTTTAGGTTTACTTTTTATCCAATCTATTTTGGGGTTTTTAGCTGCCATAAGGCACCTGTATATTCTTCTAAAACCTTTTTTAAACCCTCAAGGACGGAACTATCATTGGTGCCGCAACTGCAGTGGTGCCAGGGCCCAAGTGCTGGAGGGGGACCATAGCAGCTATCTATCTATCTATCTATCCTCAAAATCATTATACAGAGCAGCATGTATATTATTACTATTGCTTGCTTTTAAGTTACCTTTGGGGGCAGAAAAAAAAAATTGCACAAGGCCCCTCTGTTAAGAAGATCCACTACTGTAAACCCCACCTCATACTGTAAGGTTCCAGACTTCTACTGTATCTGGTCACATGATCTGAAGGGCTGAACTAAGCTGTAATACATAGCAACAATGACTATGGGCTCAGTGATGATTAAAAATAGCCCCCAAAAATTTTGTGTGAGTTCTCTCTCCTTCCAGGCAAGTTTTTGTAAGGGTTTATAAGTAAATATATTGTTTATAGGTTAGGGGTTAGTAAAGTGTCAACCCTTAACTTACAGTCTTACCAGGATAAACCTAATTAATCAAATCCCTGCAGTAACACTAAGCAACTGTAAGAAAGCTGTCAAAACCCCATGTCACCATCTCAGCCATTAGCAAAGGAAGGAGGGAGAGAATAGGATATTCAGCTAGAATGAGAAGAGGCCCACCTACCATTGCCAACATCATTTAAACAGTTATGGAGAATCCTTTCCCTTTTCTGCAAAATTGTTGCCACTACCAACCATTCCTTTTTTCTACTTTCTTGACCTTTCTGAGACTTTCACCATTACGGGTGCTCCAGGCCTAAAATTGACTCTCTGCTAAAATTTTTGAACAATATTCGGGACAGCTGTCGTCTTCTGATAGTAGAAACTCACTCTGCCTTCATGCATAGCCCATGTCCCACCTGGACTACTACTTCCTGACTGATCCGGCTCTCGCAGTACATAATAGAAATAGCAGGGTATGATTTTATTGTTGTAATATTATAACAGTAGCAACATGGGAGCATTATTAGCAAGGACACAAGCTGAGTATTGCAATAGAAATTGATATATTCTTACTATATTTTATTTGTGTTATTTGCGTTACGATTACTTCATTCATAAAACTGTATTTAAATATAATAGCAGCTGGGAAATATTAATTGTCTATCATATAAAAAAGTACAAAAAGCTGTCAGCTAGATTACGAGTTTGGCGTTATGAGTGAAAAAGCAGCGTCATAGCGCTGCGGAATCTGTTGGCGCTCTACAAATAACCAATAATAAATAAATAAATATGCTTCATAACGCTGCTATTTTCCCTACCTCTTGCTATTACAAATCTTGCAGGTATAGCTGTACCGCACACTTTTTTGGCCGTCGCGCAACATCAGTACCGCACTTTAAGAAAAGTCCTTTTTCAATGGGACTTCCATAGCGCCGGTATTATGAGTTTTGCCTGGGAGGCCAAAAAGTGAGCCGTACAGCCTATACCGACACCGTACCGCCATCTAAAGTCAGTAGTTATGAGTTTTACGCTACAAAGCTGTAGAATAAAACTCCTAACTAAAATGTTAGTACACTAACACCCATAAACTACCTATTAACCCCTAAACCGTGGCCCTCCCGCATTGCAAACACTAAAATAAAATGATTAACCCCTAATCTGCCGCTCTGGACATCGCCGCCATTTAACAAATGTATTAAACCCTATTCTGCTGCTCCCTGACATCGTTGTCACTATAATACAATTATTAACCCCTAAACCGCCGCCCTCCCGCATCAAAAACACTATTTAAATATAATTAACCCTAATCTGCTGTCCACCCACTCCGCCGCTATAATAAACCTATTAACCCCTAAACCTAACCCTAACATAACCCTACCCCTAACACCCCCTAACTTAAATATATTTAAAATAAATCTAAATACAACCTACTATTAATAACTAATTCCTATTTAAAACTAAATACTTACCTGTAAAATAAACCCTAAGCTAGCTACAATATAACTAATAGTTACATTGTAGCTATCTTAGGTTTTATTTTTATTTCACAGCTAAGTTTGTATTTATTTTAACTAGGTAGACTAGTTAGTAAATAGTTATTAACTATTTACTAGCAACCTAATTAAAATGAATACAAATTTACCTGTAAAATAAAAGCTAACCTGCCTTACACTAACACCGAACATTACAATAAAATTAAATAAATTAAATTAACAAAATACATTTATCTAAATTGCAATAAAAAACAACACTAAATTACTCAAAATAAAAAAAGAAATTATCAAAAAGAAAAACTAATTACTCCTAATCTAATAGCCCTATCAAAATAAAAAAGCCCCCCCCAAAATAAAAAAACTCTAGCCTACACTAAACTGCCAATGGCCCTTAAAAGAGCCTTTTGTGGGGCATTGCCCCAAAGAAATCAGCTCTTTTACCTGTAAAAAAAATATACAAACAACCCCCCAACAGTAAAACCCACCACCCACACAACCAAACCCCCCCCAAATAAAATCCTATCTAAATAAAGCTATGCTAACCATTGCCCTGAAAAGGGCATTTGGATGGGCATTGCCCTTAAAAGGGTATTTAGCTCTTTTACATTGCCCAAAACCTTAAGCTAAAAATAAAACCCACCCAATAAACCCTTAAAAAAACCTAACACTAACCCCCGACGATCCATTTACAGTTTTTGAAGACCGGACATCCATCCTCATCCAGGCCGCAGAAGTCTTCATCCAAGCGGGCAGAAGTCCTCATCGAAGCCGGCAGAAGTCTTCATCCAAGCGGGCAGAAGTCTTCATCCAGACGGCATCTTCAATCTTCATCCATCCGGCGTGGAGTGGGCCCAACTTCAAGACATCCGGCGCGGAGCATTCTCTTCTTCCGATGGCTGTTGAAGAATGAAGTTTCCCTTTAAATGACGTCATCCAAGATGGCGTCCCAAGATGACGTCATTTAAAGGGAAACTTCATTCTTCAACAGCCATCGGAAGAAGAGGATGCTCCGTGCCGGATGTCTTGAAGATGGACCCGCTCCGTCCCAGATGGATGAAGATAGAAGATGCCGTCTGCATGAAGACTTCTGCCTGCTTGGATGAAGACTTCTGCCGCTTGGATGACGATGGATGTCCGGTCTTCAAAAACTGTAAGTGGATCGTCGGGGGTTAGTGTTATGTTTTTTTAAGGGTTTATTGGGTGGGTTTTATTTTTAGCTTAGGGTTTTGGGCAATGTAAAAGAGCTTAATGCCCTTTTAAGGGCAATGCCCATCCAAATGCCCTTTTCAGGGCAATGGTTAGCTTAGGTTTATTTAGATAGGATTTTATTTGGGGGGTTTGGTTGTGTGAGTGGTGGGTTTTACTGTTGGGTGGTTGTTTGTATTTTATTTTACAGGTAAAAGAGCTGATTTCTTTGGGGCAATGATAGGGCTATTAGATTAGGAGTAATTCGTTTTTATTTTTGATAATTTCTTTTTTTATTTTGTGTAATTAAGTATTGTTTTTTTTGTAATTTAGATAAATGTATTTTGTTTTAAATATTAATTATTTAGTTATTAATAGTAAGTTTTATTTAGAATTATTTTAATTATATTTAAGTTAGGGGGTGTTAGGGTTACGTTAGGGTTAGGGTTAGACTTAGGGTTACATTAGGGGTTAATATATTTATTTAGTGTTAGTGATGTCGGAGGCCAGAGGTTTAGGGGTTAATAACTTTAGTATAGTGGCGGAAACGATATTGGAGGTGGCAGATTAGGGGTTAATAAATTTATGTAGATGGCAGCGACATTGGGGGTGGCTGATTAGGGGTTAATAAGTGTAATGTAGGTGGCGGTGATGTTAGGGACGGCAGATTAGGGGTGTTTAGACTCGGGTTTTATGTTAGGGTGTTAGATTTAAACATACATTTTTTTTCCCCATAGACATCAATGGGGCTGCGTTACAGAGCTTTACGCTCCGCGATTGCAGGTGTTAGGCTTTTTTTTAGCCGTCTCTCCCCATTGATGTCTATGGGGAAATCGTGCGCGAGCACGTCAAAACACTGCTTGTATTTGGGTGCGGTACGCAACCATATCGCCCGCACAAGCTGTTTTTTGCAAACCTGTAATAGCAGCGCTATTAAAGGTGAGCATTGAAAATAACTTGCACGTTATTAGCGAGCCAGCCATAACGCAAAACTCGTAATCTGGCTGTCTGTTTCTCATGTAGTAAAACCAGGGAAACAATAAAGAGATGTGCAATTGTGATATAGGACTTACTTCTTGCCTGGTCGACTGATAAAACATAGAGTGTAAAGGCTGAAATCAAACTCTGGACTTGAGCCAATGAACTGAGTGCCTACTTCCTTGAAGAATCCATCCCAATGAAACTGCTTTCCAAGTACATCAGGGTAACTGGTCCACTGTAAAGGAAAGCACAGAGGGATCAGATTTAAAAAATAAATACAAAAATATATATACAGTATGTATATATATATATATATATATATATATATATATATATATATATATAGATTGTTAAATACAACAGAAAAGTAGTTCCAGTTGTATACTATTAATGGCCACTCTGGTTAGTCAAGTTTCAATACCTACCTTGTTTATTAAGCAATTATTTGAAAGCACAAAACTTTATTGTACAAAAGGATGGCAGATATTCCACAATTCACAATTTATTTTGTATCTTACACAAAAAATAAATTGTATTTATTTATATCATACCGTAACCATTTATTAAAACTGCAAATTTAACTCTCTCTCTCTCTCTCTCGCTCACTCTCTCACCCTCTCTCTCTCTCTCTTTCTCTCTCTCTCTTACTCTCTCTCTTTCTCTCTCTTTCTCTCTCTCTATTTCTCTCTCTCTTTCTGTCTCTCTCTCACACACATACTCTCTCTCTCTCTCATTCTCTCTCTTTCTCTCTCTATTTCACTCTGTCTCTCTCTCTCTCTCTCTCTTTCTTTCTCTCTCAATCTCTCTTAATCTCAATCTCTCTTAATTTCTCTCTCAATCTCTTTCTCTCTCTTTCTCTCTGTCTCTCTCTCTTTCTGCCTTTCTCTCACACACATACACACTCTCTCTCTCCCTCTCTCTCTTTTTCTCTCTATTTCTCTCTGTCTTTCTCTTTCTTTCTCTCTCTCTTCCTCTCTCAATCTCTCTCTCTCAATATCTCTCTCTCAATTTCTCTCTCTCTCTCTCTCTCTCTCTCTCTCTCTCTCTCTCTCTCTCTCTCTCTCTCTCTCTCTCTCTCTCTATATATATATATATATATATATATATATATATATATTTATATATTTATATATATATATATATATATATATATATAGTAAGCAACAAAATCAGTCATGAACAATGGACTGTGGAATCAAAAGAGTTAAAGGTTTTTCAACTTGCAGATGCACATAATTAAACAGTAAAGGGGTTTACAACAGGGTAGTTTAGAGGGTAGGCATCATGTCAGCCTCTGCTCAGTCCTCTGCAGCTGGTCCATGGTTTTTATCATTACAATGAAAATTGTGGAGGTAACTTAATTTGTGCTTCTAAACCACCACATCTGAAGTGTCAACAACGTATCATGCTGGTGGTTTATAATTAAATTGCTTCTCAGCCATTCAGGATAAATCTAATTGTCCTATTTACTCTGCTGCTGTCCACCAGGAAACAAGGACTGCTTGGGACACAGGGAATGTGACAGTCACTGACACTGGGAGTAGTGAAAAATGTCATGGTTAACTTTCAGTGACCTGTAAACAGGAGAGATCACAGGGACACAACCGATGAGAAATGGGAGGGTGTCTGCATTTTGTGGAGTGTGAGATAAGCACTGGGGACATATACATGGAATTTTGCATGTATAACAATTGGCAGAACAGATGAGTGTTATATTGTACATTTATCATTCAACTACTAAACTAAAAATAATTACAAATAGTTAATGTAGACAATGTCCTTGTTCAGTTAATGCAAAATTAAGAACATGACAATAAATAAATAATTACAAACATGTTGAATGGACATATTAATGCAATGATAAACTGTTCTTATGCATTACAAAACGTTATTTTAGCATAAATGTCCCTTAATAGGTATTTGTATGACCCATAAAAAGGCCTAATTACCAGTAATGTGCCTTAATGGAACTGATTAAACAGTGCGTGACATTAGAGTATGGCCATGTTTGATGAGACATTTTTGTGAAATTGATTTGACAAGCACTGGCTTCATCTGTTAAGTTTGCATTGCAATCTGTGGGCCTATAATGTTACGTTCAGTGGTTAGGATTAAGGCTAAGATAAAAGATCAGGTTTAGAGGTGAGGGATAAGTACAGTGTTTGGTATAGGAATAGAGTTTCCATCTTACATAGAATCCTAGAGAAAGGATTTACTTCTTGGCTGTCAGGCACAAAGCAATACATTGTAAAGCAACGAGCTGTAGACTACCCTGGCAGATGAGGATATAATCAGTTCCCAGCACACAAGAAAATAGTTCCAGATTTAGAAATGGTGTTTGCAAACAGGTTTGGTGGGACATGTAAGAAAGGGACTGGTTTGCAAATATTGGGCCATTAAAACCTTTAAGAGATGTAATGGCCCACAAATTATTGGTGTGTCTTAAAGGGACATGAAACCCAATGTTTTTCTGTCATGATTCAGAAAGAGCATGCAATTTTAAACAACTTTCCAGTTTACTTCTATTATTTAATTTGCTTCCTTCTCCTTCCTTTCCTTTGCTGAAAGGTTTATCTTGGTAAGCTTAGGAGCAGCAAATAACCTAGGTTCTAGCTGCTGATTGGTGAATGCATATATATATATATACCGATTGTCATTGTTTCATCCATGTGTTCAGTTAGAAACCATTAGTGCATTGCTGCTCCTTCAACAAATGATGCCAAGAGATTGAAGCAAATTTGATAATAGAAGTAAACTGGAAAGTTGTTTAAAATTGTATGTTCTACCTAAATCATGAAAGCAATTTTTGGGATTTCGTGTCCCTTTAAGCACCACCCTACTCCCCAATGAACAATTCCCTAGACACAGATACAAAAAAACGTACAGGATTTCAGTGTTGCTATTCTCATATTTAAATTGGACTCGAGGATACTAATTGTAATAACTTACTGGCCCATCAAAGTTGTAACTGTAATAATCCATCATGCCATTCTTTTCCAACAGGTAGAAACGGATCCAGCTGTGAAATCCAGAGACTTTGCCTTTCTTAACTTCACCTGTGAATACAATATGATCTGATGTCAATCTTCTTATGCATTTGTATTGATTTATATGTTCTCTGCCTTTCTGTATATATTGTTATTATGTATAATTTTGCATAACATGTAAACTATTTAACGAACATCAGTTGTTGCTATCTTTTGGATGTATTGCCTTGGGTACTGTTTTATACTTTCCCTTTTGCAAATCCCAAATTCTGATCACCATTAATGTATTTATTCATGCAATGCACATATATATTTAATTTTTGAGGTAGTTGTGTGATTTTTCTTTACACAGAGATTCTTTATCATACGCATTGTCACATACCAACAAACACATGCTCAAATCCACTGGAGTCTGTCTCCCCTTTAGATCGAGAGTAAAGTCCAAACCACATTTTCTGCAGATCTTTGATAAATTCTGTCTCAGTTTGGTAAAGACCTAAATATATAAACATGCATAATATTAATTGAAAAGGCTGAAGGCTCAGGGAAATCTTGTATTAAGTACTAATAATATGCACCCTGCTTAATGTTATATAATAGAACTATAGTAAAATCTCTTTAATTGCTTGAAGGAAGATGAACTACCAAGGCCTGTAATATCTGATGTTTTATGAATTAGATTTGAATACTTTTTCCTTAAAAACAAAGATCCAGATGCTTCAAAAAACGATGGGCTAATGTTAGCAAATGTGCAATATAAGAATATTGTGGGTGTGTTCATTTGCGCTTGTATTACAAGTTGAAAGTAAACTCCTTCGCTCAAGCACAATCAAATTTAACATGTAGATCTCTCATAAAGTCTAAGGGCTAAAATAAAAGTCACACAAAACACAACATAAATACATTAAAATATACTGTTACACTCATATATAATAAAAATATTATTATTTTTTTTATAAGGGTTCAAAGGTATATGGTATACAGTATGACTATGTATTTGACTGCAAAGGACATAACTATATATGTCTAAATAATAATTATACAATAACACATAATGATGTGTATTTACTATAAATATTTCACATTTCAATGTTTTATTTGAAATACATATTTATATATATATATATATTATATATATATATATATATATATATATATATATACCTATAACTATATTGTTTCTATTCATATAGATATATGGGTATCAATATATATTTTATATTACCATAATCGTGTGTATATATATATATATATATATATATATATATATATATATATAAATGGACAAAAAGGTTTTTACAGCACCTGTACATCCACTATAGCTGAAAGTATAAATAAACTGAAAAGCTGCGTTACCATAGCAACAACCCGGAAGTGAAGGCTCAAGCTGATCCGTATGCTGCAGAGTCTGGTTTATACCGGGACAGAGAAGCACTCCAAGAGGCTAATTACACACCTGCACAGGAAGCTTGTGGGATATCTTCATTACAAGAAGTACATCCTCACATACTCCAGGAGGCTGACGAAATCGGAATAGCCACTCGATCCGGCTTTTAGAAAGAGATTCTACTACCTACACATACCCCCAGTGCGGCATACTTACCTCTTTAGATTGGGGTAATATCTGGTAAGGGTATTTTATACCATCTTTTATCTTATACCAGCTGATATATGGCGATTCATCATTGACTGATTATATCCTAAGGACTTACATGAACTGTTCAGTTTATTTATACTTTCAGCTATAGTGGATGTACAGGCGCTGTAAAAACCTTTTTGTCCATATTTACTCCTACTGTCTGAGGTTACATATCTCATACGGTATCTGTCTTGTATAGCTGCCTTATACATCCTACTCCTCTCAGACGAGCGCTACTCGCAGAGTATCGCTTGATTCTACTCAGTACTCTGAGTAGTCTCATTCTACTTGTATTTCTATATATATATATATATATATATATATATATAAATATATATTAAATAATACATTTTTTTATGTTTTTCTACATGATGGACATAGAAATATATAATATATGTGTAATGCACTTCGGGTTTTGCTCTTTAGGTCTAATGTCGTGTCGGGTTAGCGTACATGAAGTATTAGTTATCTTAAGGCACGTTATTAAAATGTTAAATATTTAAAATATTAATAATAATTATTAAAAATGATTATAGATACTGTAAAATATATATACATTTTTAGTACATCTATAATAATGTTCTATATGAATAGATATAAAGATATAGGTATACATATATATATATATAGAAAATAAAAATAGCATTTTCCTGTATGTGAAGAACATTGGAATATGAAACATTAATAACTCTTGTTGGGTTAGCGTTAGCGTTGATAAGTGTTAGGTTTTTGTCTTCTGCATTCTCCACTGAAGCCTATGGGAAGAAAAAGTGCAGCCGCAATATCTGAGGTCCTGAAGTCAGCAAGCGCGAAAATGTTTTACTTTCAACTTGTTATTTGTTCACTAACCTGCGAATGCAAAAAGATTACTTCTAGAGGTGTTTACGCTTGGGCGAGAGCGCTAAATAGCGCACCACTTGTAATCTAGCCGTACATGTTTTAAAAATGTAATTGATGCAAGAGTTTAGAGAAGTTCTATACAAGATTGAGACTGATTTAAGCACAGAACTGCTTATTGGTTGTTCCTACAAACCTCGATAAAAAAATAAATCACCATTTCCACGTAAAGTTTAAAAAGTAAAAAATAGACATTAAAAAACAAAATGTTAATATCCACATTACTTTTAACTTTGTAGTACTATCACTTTTCAATTAGTAGGGAACTTCCTGGTAAAAGTAAGATTACATATTCCAGGGATTTTTTTCTGGCCTGATTTCCTAAAGCTCTCTGGTCTTGTGAGATTATCTCATCAGTATAGAGAGGTTCTCAAATAATTTTGGAAACACAAAATTTAGCTTGATAGTTGTTTATCTTACTATGCAGTGTTCTGGATTAAATAGAGAGTCTCCTACATTAAAATATAATGCTCAAATGTTTTGATCATTGGGATGAATTAGCTATTGGGTTTGTGTGTTAACGTCTTATGCTGATCATGCAGCTAAGGAGCATCCAAATTATAAGAATAACTCAAATATGTAGCCCTAGACTAATTTAGATATCACACACTGGTATTTATAGTCCTTTTTATTTTTAGGTAGTCATTTTATTCTAAGCAACTGCTAAAAGTGAAGGATATTTTTCCTCATGAAGAACATCCAGTGAAATTAAATGGGGTGGATAGGAGCCACAAATCTCTTGTCCTCCCTGACAATAGCCTTTAGCTAAAGCAGGGGTCACTTGAATGTCAAGATAAAAGGCAACTATTTTTTATATTTTTAAAGGAAAATTGTCTCCTATCTCTTAGGCTCCCCCTAGTGGCTATTGTGACTTCCTGTTTGACATGCTACTACGTTATTATCAAAATATCTGTGAACACATTCATGATGTTGATAGAGCATACAATTTTTTTTTTTTTTTTTTTTTTTTTTTTTTTTTTTTTTTTTTTTTTTTTTCAAAAGCTTTATTAAATATAATCCAGTGTAAATAAAAATGACAAGTGCACAACCAGTTTCAGTGCTTGAATACAATAATCAACATTAACATTAGTTCAGTAACTGCTTATACATTACTATAAAGTGAGCTTACTTTTTTGCGTCTTATTTTCTATATTCCTATATATTTCTATATATGTAACATTTGTGCTATTCATGTGGTATGTTGCTACGCATATCTACCAGGTTCCTGTGTTCCCCTAGTCTCTCTATATCTGGGTGGTATATATAGTGGGCCTTATGTTTGAAGTTTGTGGGTGTCCCTATTCTACACTGCTTCTCATGTAGTGCATCCCCTCCACTGCATTAGCATAGTTTCATGTGTTTCTATTGTATCGTTCTTTAGGTGGTGGTATCTTTCCAGATGCAATAGTGAGCTAACCTTTCCCTTCCACTCCTCTATTGTGGGTATTGTTTTAGATTTCCAGTATTTAGGAACCAACAATTTCGCGCTGTTTAACATAACCATCCTCAGTGCCTTGCTTGCAGAGCTTTCTAGCGTGGGGAGAGATAGGAAAAGCAGTGTTTTTGGACTATTTTGTATCGTCTTCCCTGTTGCTTTCCTAATGTGTTCTAAGATCCCTGTCCAAAATTGATCCAGTTCTGGACATTCCCACCAAATATGTGTTATAGTGCCTTCTCCCCCACACCCTCTCCAGCACTTCCCTGAGGCCGTTTTGTATATCTTGTTTAATCGGATGGGAGTGAGGTACCATCTAGACAGAAACTTATATCCAGATTCTTGAACCCTACTTGAGATTGAGGCCTGTTTTGTTGTTTGGAAAGCGGCTAACCACTCTGAGGTGCTAATGTCAGTGTGCAATTCTCTCTCCCATGCCTTAGTGTATGATGGTAGTGTCTGAGCGTCCTCTATAAGGAGGATCTTATATAGTAGCGAGAGTGCGTGGTCTGTTGCATTGGTCTTTATGCACAGGGTCTCGAAGGTTGTCAGCTGTCTAAGGTAGTTGTGTTTCTGCTTGTGAGTCGATATAAAGTGACTGAGTTGGGAGTGTGCCAGCCAGCTCATGCGAACTTCTGGGTTATTTTCTATTATTGTGTTTAGTGGTTTCAGTTTGTTCCCTTCCAAGAGTGCTGAGAGTGTTCGTTCCTTGTATGGTATTGTGTGACTGAGGTTTGTTTCTCTATAGTTCCAAGGGGTTGCGGGATTCTGGTATGTGGGTGTCAAGGGGCTTATGTGAGTGGAAATGTTTGTGGAGGTGTTTAACAGTCTGTCCCAGGTGGCGAAAAAGTCAGCGAATAGTGGGTATCTAGATGTTGCTGTTGGTCTGTCTCTCTCTGATAACCAGGCAATTCCCCCTGCATTGCTCATGCCCAGTATAGTGCGGTCTATCTGGACCCATAGTTTGTTGGGATCATTCCTACACCAATCCAGTAGTTGCCTCAGTGAGATGGCTTGTTTATATATCATAATATTTGGTAGTCCTAAGCCACCTCTGTCTCTGGGTAAATATAGTGTAGTTTTCTTGACCCTGGGCCTAATAGTCCCCCAAACGTAGTGTTCAATTATGCTTTGCAATTTGGACAGGTAATTGTGTGGGAGGGGGATTGGTGTAGTTTGCATAAGATATAGAAGTCTTGGCAGGATGTTCATTTTTATCACGTTTACTCTTCCTAGCCAGGATATGGGTTTATTTTTCCAGTTCGATAAGTCCGTCACTATATCTGCCTCTAGTTTTTTGTAGTTGGCCCTATACATTTCCTGTTGGTCCGGGGATAAGAATATGCCTAAATACTTCATCTTAGTTTTTTGTTTTTTGAGTGGGCAGTTCTGTAGGGACTGGTCAAGTGTCATTGCACCGTATGTGATGTTGAGGATCTCAGACTTGGTGAGGTTTAACTGGAAGTTGGAGACTTTGCCAAATTTCCCGAATATCTCAAGTGTTCTATTCATGGAGGTGTTAACATTGGTCAGAGTGAGCAGGACATCGTCCGCATATAAAGCTATCTTATACTTATTTGAGGCAATCTGAATTCCCTCTATTTGGGTATCAATCCGAATTTTTTGGGCTAGGGCTTCTATTGTAATAGCAAAAAGTATAGGCGAAAGGGGACAGCCCTGTCTCGTACCGTTCCTGATTGAAAAACTGTCTGATAGCAGGCCGTTCACTTTCACCTGAGCTGTGGGATTTGTGTAGAGAGTAAATACCAATTTTATGAAGGTGTCACTGAATTTCATCTTTTGCAAGACTAGTTTGAGAAAGCCCCAGTGAACCCTATCAAAGGCTTTCTCAGCGTCTGTAGAAACTAACACCATAGGGATTTCTTGTGTTTTCACATGCTCTATGATTTGAATTGTTCTTAGTGTGTTGTCTCTGGCCTCTCGGCCAGGTACAAACCCCACTTGGTCTGGGTGAATCAGGTCTGGGAGAAATTTATTGATCCTGGTGGCCAGTATTTTTGCAAATATCTTGATGTCAGTATTCAGCAGAGATATGGGTCTGTAGTTTTCCGGTTTGTCTGTTCCTTTGCCTGTTTTATGAATTACTGTTATGTGTGCTGCTAGCATAGCATCAGAGAATCCTTTCTCTTTTATTATTGAGTTAAATAAAGCTGTTAGTGGAGCTAGCAGATGATGGGCATAGGTCTTATAGTAGCGTGTGCTAAGGCCGTCAGGTCCCGGGCTTTTACCGTTAGGCATGTTTTTTATAGCGGTTTTGATCTCGTCATGTGTAATGGGGGAGTCTAGGTATTCACTGTCTTCTTTTCTCAGTGTTTTTAGCTGTGTATCTGCTAGGAATTCCTTCATTTCCTCCTGACAGGTGTCATTCTGGATGTTATACAGTCCCTGATAGTAGCGTCTGAATGTTTCTGCTATTTGTGTGCTATCTCTGTGTGTTTGTCCTGTGTGGTCTGTCATGGAGTATATATGTGTGTCTAGTTGCTTTCTCTTGAGTGTCCTGGCTAGTGCAGGTCCAATTTTATCGTTGATGTCAAAGTATTTCTGTTGTAGTCTGGTGGCCTGTTCTTGATATGTCTTTAGTAGGTGTTTGTTTAAGTCCTGTCTGGCAGTGGTTAGTTTTTTTAGAATTTCAGGAGAGTTGGGATTTTGTTTGAGTTGGGTTTCCCAGTATTTGATTTGGGAGGTTGTGGAGTTAACAAACTGTCTATTGATTTTTATTCCCTTCGCTTTGAGTCTAATAAATTCCCCTCTTAGCACGCATTTGTGCGCCTCCCATACCGTAGTGGCTGATGTGTCTTCAGACAGGTTTTCCCTAAAGTAGTTCCCCAATGCGTCGTCTATTTCTGATTTAACGAGCGTGTCACTAAGTATGTTCTCGTCTAGTCGCCATATAAAGGGCCTTATGGGGAGGTCTGGCCATTGCAGTCTGCATACTACTGGTGCATGGTCTGACCATGTCATTGGCAAGATTGTGGAGTTTTCTACCCTTGCCAGGCCTATTTGATCTATAAGGAAATAGTCTATTCTAGTATAGAGATGGTGCGGGTGGGAGTAGAATGTATAGTCACGTTTTTGTGGGTTTCTTGTTCGCCAGACATCATGTAGTTTGAGCTGATGCATCTGGGTGTGAATTGTTTTGATTATCCTTTGGTGGGTGCTAGAGTGTCCCAGAGAGGTGTCTAGAGTGGGATCTAACGGGAGGTTAAAATCGCCCCCTAGCAAAATTATTCCTTTGGAGTGCTCTAGTATTAGGTTCGCTACCTGCTTGAATACTAAATGTTGACCTTGGTTGGGGAGATATATATTTACCAATGTGGCGGGTGTACTGAACAGGGTCCCCACTATTATTAAGTATTGGCCATTGGCGTCTTTTATAACTTTGGTCGGGTTGAAATGAATATTATTTCTTATGAAGATTCCTACCCCGCCTCTCCTAGTTTTCCCTGAGGCTAAGTATGAAGTGTTATATTTGCTGCTCAAATATTTTGGTTCCCTGCCTTTCTTAAAGTGCGTTTCCTGAACAAATAGGATATCACCTGATTCTCTATACATATTGTTAAAGGCAATGGAGCGTTTCTCCGGACTATTGAGTCCTTTTGCATTAATTGTCACTAATGTAATGCATCTGAGTTGGGTGTTGTCCCCAGTATCTCTGGGTTGTTGTGGCATAATGACTAGTGGTATTTGTACTAGGTTGCCTCTAATTATCTATACTCTCAGGTGCTGGTATATGTAAAGTGCCTATCGTATTCACTGGTAGTCTGTGTATCTCTGTGATCTCTTGAGTGTGGGTATATGTCTGACTAGGAGTGGAGAAGGTCAAACCTATGCAGTAAAAACAGTAAATCACAATGTCTTGACGCTAAGCTCTAATACTTAACAGTGAATGGCAGATGTTAGTACAATCCTAGTTGCAAGCTATGTAAGAAAATGCAAAAATTAAATTAACGATCAAACTGTGCAATATCACGTCTCTGAACAATATGACAATATGACAATATAAACAATATTATAACAATATAATGAGGGCAGTATCCCTGTCCCTAAACCCTGTTAAAGAAAAATAAAGAGGCTTATCTAGCATACGACCTGAAGTCCAAAGTTCGTGTCAAATATCCCCCTTTTGGTGTTACTCATCTGTGAGCAGTCCCTGTATAGTTTCTTCCTGTAACTGTTTGTTTACAACAGGATTTCTCCCGTGTTTGTCTGAGTTCCTGGACGGTAATGGAGGTATCCTCTGCTCTACAGGTTGACGGCTGTTTCCTTCATTATGGGCCATCTCTGGGGGTTGTATTTTTATTTGTAGTGTTTCACAAAAGTGTGGTAGGTCTTCAACAGTCTTGAATACAGCAGTGTTACTACCTTTTGTAGCGATGATACAGACTGGGAAGCCCCATCTGTAGAGAATTCTCTGTTCCTGCAGGACTTTGGTGATGTACTGTAGTTCCCTCCGTTTCTGGAGCGTGGCAGGGCTTAGGTCTTGAAAAACTTGTATCCGATTACCCGCGTGGGTAATCTCTTGTTTTGCTCTGGCATGTTTCATAATTTCTTCTTTGTCCTTATAGTGAAGCGTTTTTAGGATCACATCCCTTGGAGGGGCTTTGGGGGGTGGCTTTGCTCTGAGTGCTCTGTGTGCTCTTTCTATCTGGATGTCTGGTGCATTGTTGTCGCCTTTGATCGTTCTGAACAATGCCTGTATACAGCCTTCTAGGGCGTTCGGTAGTATAGATTCTGGGATTCCACGTATTCTCATGTTATTTCTCCTCCCTCGATTATCCAGGTCCTCTACTTTTCCAAGTAGATGTTGGATGGTGTCGTCTTGTGCATATACCAGCTGTGATATGTGCTGTATGTCAGTATCCATTATATTATGGCCTTCTTCTAGTGTTGTGACCCTCTGTGTTATACGAGTGACATCCTTTTTCAGTTCACTATACCAACTTCTAACCTCTGTTAGCATCTCTTTAAGATCTTGCTTTGTGCAAAGTGGTAACAAGTCCTCTTTTGTGAGCCCCGCTTCAGGCAGGCCAATGCTGTTTATGTCAGTTGATACATCTCTTTGCTGATCCATTTCCCCTATTTCAGGTTGGATGTCTGATGTAGTTTCTATAGGCCTCAAATATTGTTGTAAAGTTTTAGAGCGTGGAGTATTATCTGTTCTGCTTGTTCTGCGGCCTGGCATATTGTTAGCACACTCCTGCATGAGATGTGCAATGGATTAGTAACAATGCCCTTGTGCTTATGTTGATTGTGCTGCATACACTTCCAGCCGAGCAGGGGATTTTCAGTAGGTCTCAACTAGGGAGCTTATCAGTCAGTACTGCACTTTTATTGTCACCTTATATCTTGTTGCTACTGTTCAGGGTTTACCCTTTTATGGGTTGCTTGTGTTGCTTGCTGTACGTAGTGTATCTACTAGTGGGGACTTCCAGAGCACTCCGGCCTGTGGTTGTGGTGCCTAATCTACCCCCGCCCCTCTTGTCTTGCCTTTATGTGCTGCTATTGAGCCCGCCGGGCGGGATTTCTCACCGTCTGTGCTCCCTGTTATAAGACCGGCTCAGGTGTCTGTGTCGTAGCTGCTTCCAAGTGCGCCTGGTAGTGCGCTCCGTGTCGAGGAAGGCCGCGGTCGTTGCGTCTGTCCGGTGCGATGATGCTGTTACTCCCGGCTTTTGCAAAGGGATCTCCGGGGGTCCGGTCACTGAGGGGGATATGTTATTGTTCATTAATCAGGTACTGCATGCGTTTAATTAGGGTTTTAAGGGATCAGGGCTTGGGAGCTCTCACTTCACACGGCCATCTTCCTGATCAGCCAGAGAGCATACAATTTTAAACAACTTTCCAATTTACTACTATTATCTAATTTGATTTGTTCTCTTTGTACCCTTTGTTGAAAAGCATACTTAGGAGCTGGGAGCTAGCTGCTGATTGGTGGCTAAACATATATTCCTGTTTTAATTGGCTTACTGATGTGTTCAGCTAGCACCCAGTAGAGCATTGCTTCTTCTTTAATTAATAATACCAAGAGAGTAAAGTGAAATTGATAATATAAGTAACTTGAAAAGTTAATAAAATTGGATGCTCTATCTGAATATTGAAGAGATTTCCTTTGTAAATTAAAGTACACACACTGGGCTAGATTAATTCATGTTTATGAGCTTGGTTAAGGGGCTCGTAGTAAAGGGAAGAATATGTTTGAAACTCAGTGAGCATCATTTCATTTATATTTTCACTAGATTGGTTATTGGCCATTCCTTATTTGTTTCTTATTTTTTGTAATTTAGTGTTTGTTTGTTTTTGTAATTTAGTTCTTTTTTTTGTATTTATATACTTTTTGTAATTTTTAGAGTAATGTTAGGATTTATTTAATGTGTCGTTTAGTTTAATTTAATTGGTAGTTAGTTTAATTGTAGTTTAACAATTATCTTAGTTTAATTGTTAGTTTAAAATTAATTTATTTAATTTGACAGGTAAGTTTTAATTTAATTTAATTTAAGATAGGGAAATTGTAATTTTAATATAAAGTTGGGGGGGTGTTAGATTTAGGGGTTAATAGTTTATTTTTGTATATTTTGTTGTGGGCGAGCTTTGGGTTTAGGGGTTAATAGTTTATTTAAGCATATTTCATTTTGGGGGGCTTGCGATTTAGGGGTTAATAGGTTTATTATAGCGGCGGTGTGGGCGGACGGCAGATTAGGGTTAATTATATTTAAATAGTGTTTGCAATGTGGGAGGGCGGCGGTTTAGGAGTTAATAGGTTTATTATAGTGGCGACGATGTCAGGGAGTGGCGGAATAGGGGTTAATACATTTTTATAGTGGCAGCGATGTCCTGAGTGGCAGATTAGGGGTTAATAACTTTATTATAGTGTTTGCGATGCAGGAGGGCCTCGGCTTAGGGGTTAACAGGAAGTTTATGGGTGTTAGTGTACTTTTTAACACTTAAAGGGACATTAAACCCAAAAAATTTCTTTCATGGTTTAGAAATAACATGCAATTTTAAACAACTTTCTAATTTACTTCTATTATCTAATTTGCTTAATTTTCTTGATATTCTTAGCTGAAAAGCATATATAGATAGGCTCAGTAGCTGCTGATTGGTCACTGCACATAGATGTCTTGTGTGATTGGCTCACCAATGTGCATTTCTATTTATTCAACAAAGGATATCTAAAGAATAAAGCAAATTAGACAATAGAAGTAAATTTGAATGTTGTTTAAAATTGTATTCTCTTTCTGAATCATTAAAGAAAATGTTTGGGCTTAATGTCCCTTTAAGTTATGAGTTTATGTTACAGCTTTGTAACGAAAAACTCATAACTACTGACTTTAGATGGCGATACGGATCTTGTGGTTATAGAGTGTACCACTTACTTTTTGGCCTCCCAGGCAAACTTGTAATACTGGCGCTATGGGAGTCCAATTGAAAAAGGTGCGGTACTGACGTTGCGTGACTGGCTAAAAGGTGTGCGGTACACCTATGCCGACAAGACTTGTAATAGCAGCGTTAGGGAAAATGAAGGAGTTATGGGCCATAACGATGCTATTTGACTCATAACGCAAAACTCGTAATCTAGCTGAATGTTTTTGTTCTTCTTTTTTTTTTTTTACTTTTTTCTCGTTTATGTTTTGCATGTTAGAGTTGCCTGCTTTATTAGGTGTTTTTTCCCTGTTTAAATTTATTTGTTTTGAAAGTGTTTTTGTGATGCTGGTACACAGTGGAGTTTGTTCTATATGCTCAGAAGTGATGGAGTTTCACTCGCAACTCAGATGTGACGAAAGGTGGGTATAAATCTGTTTCAGTTGAGCAATTTTCAAGTAACGATGTAGCAGCAAGTTTTATTCCATGAGATATTAGTTTCAAGAACTGGTTTTATTGACTCTGGGCCATTGATCAGAACACATCTATTTAAAAATATTGTGCTAATGTGTAATTCTTGAGAGAAGAAAAAAAAATGTTTCTTGACATTAAAAAAGACTCTATTTCCTGTTATACTGTATAGACACCTCCTGTTTTCATTTGAACCAATTTGACAATGATATCGCAGGTAGTGGTGTAAGTTGCTGCCTTCACTGAGAGGACCTGCATGTAGATCCAGCGTACATACAAGGTAAAATTACTAATATATCAAAGAATGCTGCCCTCTTATGCAAAATAATGTAAAAGCATTTCATGTGATATTGCACAGACTTATTAATTTAAGGACAACTTAATCCATCTGCGCATGAGCTGACATTGTGCATGAGCTGACATTGTGCATGTGCTGACATTTTGACAACTGGCAAAAGTATGAAAAGGAGTGGTGTGGAAATGGGATAAAGAATGCTTCAGTTCATACTAATATATCTTAAATTGTAGGTCCCTCAACTGTGAACCAATATAAATAAAACTTTAATGGAATATGGAATTCAAAATTAAAAGTAATTACTTTTTATGAGAGTATACAAAGGTAGGATCATGTGCACACGTGGGCACTAAATGTATATAATATTGTTTAAAATATTGTTGTATAGTGCTCAAAACAAGTGCACACTCATGAGCCTGCCAATTAAAAGGGGATACATTTGAAAAAAAAAATCCTATATTATTAAAGGCCAGATATGTTTGTCCGATGCAGTCATGTGCAGTAGAGACTGCAAAGCGAGACAAACATACCTGGCCGTAAGGGCAGTGACACACTGCAAGCAATGTGGCGTGCAGCGTAAAAATGCAGCTGTGTCACAGCCTTTAGGAAGGATCAATCAAGGCCGTGAAGATCAGACAGCAGAGAGGGTGGACGGGAGCGGGCGGGATCGGGGCGTGGCCAAAGGGAGCAGGCGTGGTGGGGGTGGGTGGGACCGCTGCACTGCAGAAAATGGCCCGTGCACACGGTCTTTAGGACTAATTATTAAATAAAATAAATTATTTTGACTTCCATTGCACTTTTAAATTGTTTGTTTACAATACAAAGCAAATTATGAACAATATGGCAATCAGAAAGGCCTACCCTTATGATGGAAAAAGAGGTAGAGCTCTTTCATAAGTTTGGTTTTCATGATCTCGTTTAGGAAGTTTTCTTGTTCCTTTAGTTCATCCTCAGTATAAGCCTCACAGGTTCCTGTTTTCCTGTCATAGTTGTCCAGCAAAGCAATAAACGCAGCATAGGTTGGACGTGAAAATAGCTTTTCATTCACATATTCATATAAGCTGTGAAAGAGAATGAGTATTTTTACAAGGTTTATTGGAAACCTGTGGCATTACTGCAATAACTTTTATGATAATGTAATACACAGTATGAACTATTTCAATTAGATTTGTATTTTGTATGTGCCATTTTATGTAGGTGCTGTGAATGTTCTTTTGGATTTGCTATTTGTGGAAAGAAAGCCCAGTCTCTGTTTGCATCATCACCCCATTATCTTGATACAGTTGCAATGTCCCTTTTCATGTTTGATTTGTATTAGCTATGCTTTCCAGTAAATGTGCACCTTCATTCTTTTCTTACAAGCATTATAACATGTTGGGCTAACACAGCTATAACACATTTCCTCAAGGCATTCCAACTACAGAGGAACCCATAAGATATTTATTGAGAGATAAGATATTAGTCTAGCAATGAAAAACAACAGAGTTTAGCAGTGCTATAGCTGTGGTAGGCTTTATATATATAATTTAAAAGGTTATCTAAGCCAATGTGCCAGCTTGGCAAAAGTTGAAAAAATGAGTGGGTAGATGGAAGTTTACCAGTTATAGATTAGAAGAGAAAGATAAAAGAGTTTATGAGGTTAAGAAGATAGAAGAGAGGATGAATAGCTTGGAGCAGAATCAGCAGATATGTGAAAATAAAGGACAAAGCCATTGCAGACAAAGAAATGAAAACTGGACTAGAAGTGAAAACAATATGTTTACAAGTACATGAAGGAAAATAAAACTAAAAACTAACCTTTATTTAGAAAAAAAAAAGTCTTCACAGTAAAATAAAATAATGAAAATCCATCAGTAAACTTAAAGTATATGGTTTAACTCAAAGGCTGACAATTCAATCACAGCTTGAAGCTTTATTCTTAAACTGTACTATTATCTTTATTTGAATAAATTACCGGTATACTGATAGTATTGCACAGTATACAGTGCACGTTTACAGGATTTAAAGGGATAGTAAACTCTAATAAATACTCTCAGGCAGATAAAAAGGAAATAGCTGTTTTCTTTGAATTTGACACTAATTGGAATGTGCATGTCAGTGTACAACTGGTTCTTAAAGCCTGATTACTCACTGGTTGATAAGCCTATCCTCCACTGCTTATAACAATAAAAACATGTCCTTTAATAAGTGATGTCGAGAACCAGAGATGTACAATAGCCCTGCAGATAAGGTGGTTTGACTATGAACTACCTCAAAGTTTCCCTGTTTCTCTAAATGAGTTTGATGAATAGAGGTTCTCAGGATTAACCTTGTATAAGTAAGAAAATACTTACGAATGCTCGCAAAGGTCATCTTTGGAACCTGTGTGTTGTGCCATTTCCTGTTTGTTTAAAATAATATCTGATTCTGTAGCCTTGTTAACATCTAACTTATACATTTTCTCTGATATCATCATAATTTCTTCATTGCTGATATCTCCTAGAAAAGAACACAAGAAGATCCAAAAGTTATGGATTTAACTCTTTTAATACTAAATATCTTGGCTTTGTAAAGAGAAGTAATACACACATGGGTAAATTGCATAGAGTATACGTATTAGAAGGATAATCTAGACTCGATAAGTGGGGGTTATATGCAGTATCTATATTGTTTTTATAGATGCCACTATAGTTGGTAATGGTCAAAGATTAGATCGAATCTTCATTTTAAAGACATGTTAGTATATTTTAGCAACGTTTTTAAAACTTAAGCTGGAGAAATAACTAGGGATAATAACAATAAGGCATGAAAGTTTGGGAGTATTGGGTAGGGAAAATAGAGTAAAACACAGAGGGGATGGTAGAAGGTGAAAATAGAAATATATATTTATCAGGTCTTGGGACCTGGAGACTCATAGCAGAACCTAAAATGTCTGAGGGTTAGAGCCAGCTCTATCACTGAACCTAGTGGGAACACAGGACCCAAGCTGCATTTGCCTGGGGTGGCAAATAGGGAGAGCGTATTCCAGCTAATAATGTTTGGATTTTTTTCAGATAAATTAGTCTCATATGGGGTCCATTAGTTGGGTATCAGCATGCTCTTATGTGAGATTTTGATATGCTGAATCTTTAAGACTGTTGCCTTTGGTTTGGTTTAAATTGGAAGTGGACAGAAAGTTGAAGGTCATCATTTCACATTTGGACCCAGACATTGCAATCTCTTGAGCTGGCCCTACTCAGGGTGATGCTGTGTGTTTATTGCATAATTTTAATGTTTCTAGGTGGGGTTTGTATGGACCTGAGTTCCTCTTAAATAAATTTGGACTTAAACAGGGGGAAGTAGGAAGAGGGACAGCTGGATATGGCTCACGACATGATAGTCCCACAAGATATAATAAATTTGGAAATTGTATATGTTGTATGTAACATAGTTATGAAAAAGAATTTAAATAAAAGCTATGTAAAGAGACATAAAGCCCACCATTGTTCTTTCATTTTCAGATACAACATACAATTTTAAATAACCTTCCAATTTACTTCTATTATTACATTTTCTTAATTTCTTGGTATTCTTTGTTGAAAAGGATGAAGGTAAGCTTAGGAGCGTGCACGTGTCTGCACCACTATATGACAGCAGTTTTGCAACAATGTTATACAATAGCAAGAGCTCTAAATGGCAGCACTTTTTCCTTCCATGTAGTGATCCAGAAGTGCACACTACGGGGCATATTTATGTATCATGTAATGCTGTCCGCATTCAGCGATGTCTGTCGGACATCATCTGCTGATCGGATCATGTTGGACAGACATTTGATAAATAGGCCCCTACCTATCTAGATATCTCTACAATAAAGAATATCATGAGATTGAAAACAAATCTGATAATAGAAAAATATTGGAAAGTTGTTTAAATTTGTAGGCTATTTCTGAATTATGAAAGAAAAATGTTGGGTTTCATGTCCCTTTGAATGTGATTTATTAAATAAAGTAGTATAACACAAACCATAGTCCAAAAAAAGTACTTGATTTAATGAGAGTTTTGTGAACTTTAGAATTTGTATTTCGATTTTGTTTTATAATAGTAGAAGTAGAAAAATACAGTTAAATAGCTACAACTGAAATTGCTATTCTTTGCTAGGTTAGTTTAGTCTCACAGAAATGGGTTGGCAGAGATGTTGTTTTTTATTTGGGAACGTTTAGGTTTTTTGGAGGTTGAGCAAAATGTAACTATGCTTCATTTAAATAAATGCTGTAATTCCTTCTCATCTTCAGAAGGATGGAGATATTAGTAAGCATTTACATTGTTAATAGGCTAATTGGCTATTCTTCCCAGGACCTTTTTAATGGGTACACCACCCAGCTGGTTTTAGTGACCACCTGGCTAAAATTGTACCCGATATTAAGCTAAAATAAGCTAATATTAGCTGTTTTCAATGTTTATTGCACAAATTATCATTCAATTAATGCTTGTTAAATGATGCAATTAATTTGTGCTTTAGATAGCAGAAAATGTTATAATAGAAAGTATTACACTGTCCTCACATGGCTACTTTATAATGACACCAAAAAGAAATCACAACATTTCGGGAGTTACCCCTTAGTCATGTGAATGACACACCTCCATTATTTACAGGTTTATATACACAGGTATAATCAGGTACAATTAACCAATCATCATATAGTACCATCTAATGTTGAGAAACAAAATTACAATACAAAAAAATTACGTTATCTGTGTATAAACACATAAGTAAGCAGCACATAAAAATCACAAAAATATAATTTTTTGCCTAAATTCTTAAAAAAACACTGAAGGTCTCTATTAAGACCCTTAGGGTACAGGGTGCATAATTTATAGATCAAAAGACCTCTCTTCTTTTTAACAGATTTTCCCTATTACCACCCCTCTTTGGTCTAAATACTTGTTCAATAATTTGAAAACGGAACTTTGAAATTTGATGGCCAGCCTTAACAAAGTGGTAAGATACATACATCTTGATAAAGGCTTTCTAAGGAAGCTGAAACGTGTAGATGTGACCTGCTGGAAATCTACAAACTCACTAATTCCTATATACAGAGCACTCTGTGAAGAAGAAGGGAGATACTTTTGGATATTGGAATACTGCACAGACAAACGCAGAAAGTATACCATCGATAGAAACTCCGTGATTGGCTTACCCAGCCCAGGTGATACCAGAACCCGGAAGTGAGAGTATCGAAGGAAAAACGTTACACACGAGGCGGACGCCGCCACAGCGGTTCGTGGAAGGCACTGGGAGGTAGAAAGTAGCCTTAAGGAGTAATTCTAATTCCATTTGAATTGAACGTCTATACCCCCTAAAAGTTCATACGACGTATAAAAAGGCAAGTAATATGTACATAAGACGTACAGATTTGAAGACAAATTGGGCCCCACTTATTTACAGAGAACTGATAGAAGTGGCACACTGTTTCTTAAATCAGATAATTATTCATTTGTTTGGATGAACTGATACCATATCTTATTAGGAATTACACGCTGTCTTAGTCTTGGCCTTTTTCAAGTCATATTTGGAGGAGAATTGTATTATTTACTTGATGTATTATATACATTGCTTGTGAATTTCTGCTATATTCATTTGTTGCATTTGATTTTAATATAGGAACATAATAGTCATTACTTTTAGATAATATTAGCATTAATACCACTGGTGGTTGAGATTATAATTCTCTGTATGCATTGATTATATATTGATATAAATTAAATGTTGTTGATGTGTTGTTGCTTTTAGCGCATCTTTTTTGTGTGTTTTTAGTAGTCTTTCTGGGAAGGTTGTAGTGACTTTTTCTTTAAAAGTTGCCTTACACATCTGAGAGTGGTTTAATTCAGCTTGTGTTTCTATTTTTGAGTACTCCTTTGAGCTAGCTCAACACATTTGTAAGCCAATGAAAATGGGTATACAAGTTCAGCCACCAATCAGAAGCTATCTCCAAGCTCCTGAGCCTATTTAGATATAATTTTCAACAAAGGATACCAAGGGAATGAAGCAAATTAGAAAACAGAAGTAAATTGGAAAAGTATTTAAAATTGTATGTTCTATCTGAGTCGTGAAGGAAAAATGTTGGGTTTCAGGTCCCTTTAAATGGATAGGAAAGTAAAAATTACACTTCCACGATTGTGATAGAACATTTTAAGAAACTTTTCACTTTTATTTTCAAATTAGCTTTGTTCTCTTGATATCCTTTGTTGCAAAAGAATACACACTTGTGCCCCTTGCCATTGGCTCAGCTAGCTCACAGTAGTGCATTACTTCTCAAGAGCAGACTTTAACTATGTATTCAATCCCTCTGCAGAGGTTAAATACATAGTTATATGGAAGCAATGGAACAAAAAAAAAACCTCTAACATTATTAGAGCATTTTTATTTTTGCACTGTTATATCATACTGTTCAGTGCTTGATAATTATTTCTTTAGCTATCCCACAGCAACAGACATCATTGTAGATAGTCAGGTCTGCAGGATATTTATTTTAGCACAATTTTTCCAGTGCTGACTAGATTTACAATATTGTTAAGGCTGAATTTAGATTATTTTACTTTGGAGGAAGTTTGATTTATTTTGAAGATACTGGTTATTTAAAAAGTTCTTCACCTAATATTTAAGTAAGAGTGTGGAAGTTACTTGCTTCAGACGTTTTAGTTGAGCGTTACGCATATTTTATATTCCTATGTTCTTCACATAGAAAATAATGTACTTTTTATTATTAAATATATATATTTCTATATATATCTGATACTGTTAATTTAAAATAGATATATTTACCATCCTATATATCTATAGTAATAGATACACAGGTATTGGTATTAGGTATAAGTATTAATAGATATATTTAGAAATATGTATTTACAATACAAAGTACATCGTTCTGTATGTGAAGAACATTGGAATAGAAAATATTAATAACTCCTGTTAGGTTAGTGTGCAAGCAATAGATTTAATTTTTTTCTTCTCCATTGACTTCTATAGGGATGATACTTTAACACAGTTGCAATATTTGTTTAGCGTGCGATGGGTTTTGCACGCAAAAACTTTTTACTTTCAACTCATAATATGCACGCTACCCGATGCTAGCCAAGTTTATGCATTATCCTGCTGGAAGTAGCCATCAGAAGATGGGTACACTGTAGTTATAAAGGGATGGACATGGTCAGCAACAATACTCAGGTAGGCTGTTGCGTTTAAACGATGCTCAATTGGTACTAAGGGGCCCAAAGTGTGCCATGAAAATATCCCCTACACCATTACACCACACCACCAGCCTGAACTGTTGATACAAAGCAGGATGGATCCAAGCATTTATGTATATTTGAGTTACTGTTGCCTTTCTATCATCTCAAACTAGTCTACCCATTCTCCATTGACCTCTGACATCAACAAGGCATTTTCGTCCACACAACTGCCACTCACTGGATATATTCTCTTTTTCGGGCCATTCTCTGTAAACCCTAGATATGGTTGTGGGTGAAAATCCCAGTAGAACAGCAGTTTTTGAAATACTCAGACCAGCCCGTTTGGCACCAACAACGATGCCACGTTCAAAGTTACTAAAATCCCCTTTCTTCCCAATTCTGATGCTTGGTTTGCACTTCAGCAAGTTATCTTCACCACGTCTAGATGCCTAAATGCATTGAGTTGCTTCCATGTGATTGGCTGATTAGCAATTTGTGTTACCAAACAATTGAACAGGTGTACCCAATAAAGTGGCCGGTGAGTGTATATATATATATATATATATATATATATATATATATATATATATACATTATATATATACAGTATATATATATATATATATATATATATATATATATATATATATATATATATAGTGATGTCGCGAACCTAAAATTTTCGGTTCGCAAACCGCGGACTCGAACTTCCGGTATTGTTCGCGAACGCGCGAACCGCGCAAACCACCATTGAATTCAATAGGCAGGCGAACTTTAAAACCTACAAGGACTCTTTCTGGCCACAATAGTGATGGAAAAGTTGTTTGAAGGGTCCTAACACCTGGACTGTTGCATGCTGGAGGGGGATCCCTGGCAAAACTCCCATGGAAAATTACATAGTTGATGCAGAGTCTGCTTTTAAGCCATAATGGGTCTAAATCAACTAACATTCCCAAAGTGGCTGTCTCAAAACATCCCGGACAGAAGATAGATTGATAGTGATAGATAGGATAGATAGATATACATAGATTGATAGTTAGATAGAATCGATAGAAGAGAAATAGATATATTTGTTAGATATATAATTACCCTAATAAATTCTAATAATCAAACATGCGTTCTTGGACCCAACTAGCTTGTGTCAATTAGTACTTTTCTTAGCACTTTAATCCCTGTTCCCCCCCCCCCCCCTATCGTGGGAGTTCTATATAGCCTGCCAGATTACCCTGAAAAATTATAATAATAAGACATGTGGTCTGCTACCTATTTTAACGAGGTTGTGTTTTAAGTACTACCATTCTTAGCACTTTAATCTCTGTAACTCCCCCTATTTGGTGAGGTCTATACGGCCTGGATGATTACCCATACAAAATATAATAATAAGACATCTGCTCTTGGTCTGCGACCCATGGTAACTATGTTGTGTTAATTAGTAATGTCCTTCGCATTTTAATAGCTGTTACTCATACTCACCCTATCGGTGGAGGTCTATATGGCCTGCATGATTACCCTTACAAAATATAACAACCAAACATATGTTCTGGGACCCATGGTAAGTAGGTTGTGTTATGTAGTACTGTTCTTTGCATTTTCATACCTGTTACAACACCAAATGGTGGCAGGTCTATCTGTCCTTCATGATTAGCTGCACCCAAACCCAAAAAAAAAGCCGAGTGGTCTTAGACTAACACCCATGGCTAACTCTGTTGTTTCAATTAGTACTATTCTTAGCACTTTCATCCCTGTTACGGGCGGTCTACATGGCCATCATGATTAGACCGAACAAAATACTACAATCCAACCTTTGCTCAGTTTTCATAGGCCCTTCATTGTCTGTATTTTGATAGTACAGTTCTTATTATTTTTATAGCTGATACAACACCGAATGTTGTCAGCTCTATATGGCCTGCATGATTAGCTGCACCCAATACAAAAATAAATCCAAGCGGTCTTGGATTAACACCCATGGCTAACTCTGTTGTTTCAAGTAGTACTATTCTTAGCACTTTCATATCATCATCCCTGTTACTTCCAGGACTCTCGGTGGTGGTGGTCTACATGGCCATCATGATTAGCCTAACCAAATACTACAATCCAACCTTGGCTCAGTCTTCCTAAGGCCCTTCATTGGCTGTATTTTGCTAGTACTGTTCTTATTACTATGGTGGTCTACATGGCCATCATGATTAGCCTAACCAAATACTACAATCCAACCTTGGCTCAGTCTTCCTAAGGCCCTTCATTGGCTGTATTTTGGTAGTACTGTTCTTATTAGTTTAATAGCTGATACGACACCGAATGTTGTCAGCTCTATATGGCCTGCATGAATAGCCGCACCCAAAGCCAAAAGAAAGCCAAGCGGTTTTGCACTAAAACCCATGGCTAACTCTGTTGTTTCAAGTTCTACTATTCTTAGCTCTTTCATCTCATCATCCCTGTTACTTCCAGGACTCTCGGTGGTGGTGGTCTACATGGCCATCAGGATTAGCCTAACCAAATACTACAATCCAACCTTGGCTCAGTCTTCCTAAGGCCCTTCATTGGCTGTATTTTGCTAGTACTGTTCTTATTAGTTTAATAGCTGATACGACACCAAATGTTGTCAGCTCTATATGGCCTGCATGAATAGCCGCACCCAAAGCCAAAAAAAAGCCAAGCGGTTTTGCACTAACACCCATGGCTAACTCTGTTGTTTCAAGTTCTACTATTCTTAGCACTTTCATCTCATCATCCCTGTTACTTCCAGGACTCTCGTGGTGGTGGTCTACATGGCCATCAGGATTAGCCTAACCAAATACTACAATCCAACCTTGGCTCAGTCTTCCTAAGGCCCTTCATTGGCTGTATTTTGCTAGTACTGTTCTTATTACTACGTGGTGGTCTACATGGCCATCATGATTAGCCTAACCAAATACTACAATCCAACCTTGGCCCAGTCTTCCTAAGGCCCTTCATTGGCTGTATTTTGGTAGTACTGTTCTTATTAGTTTAATAGCTGATACGACACCGAATGTTGTCAGCTCTATATGGCCTGCATGAATAGTCGCACCCAAAGCCAAAAAAAAAGCCAAGCGGTTTTGCACTAACACCCATGGCTAACTCTGTTGTTTCAAGTTCTACTATTCTTAGCTCTTTCATCTCATCATCCCTGTTACTTCCAGGACACTCGGTGGTGGTGGTCTACATGGCCATCATGATTAGCCTAACCAAATACTACAATCCAACCTTGGCCCAGTCTTCCTAAGGCCCTTCATTGGCTGTATTTTGGTAGTACTGTCATCCTTTTGAATAAAAGATTACAGTAAAGGCATTGATTTTAGAAAGCCACAGATCATTATTTGCAACCTTGAATTTAGAAAAAAAAAATTGATTACACAGCCGTGACACTTATTTATGCTCAGGCCTTTTTAATACGAGGGTCCCGGAGCCTCAACCGAAACAACAGCATGAAAGAGGAGATATGTCATCCTTTTGAATAAAAGATTACAGGAAAGGCATTGATTTTAGAAAGCCACAGATCATTATTTGCAACCGTGAAATTAGACAAAAACATTGATTAGACAGCCGTGACACTTATTTATGCTCAGGCCTTTTTAATACGAGGGTCCCGGAGGCTCAACCGAAACAACAGCATGAAAGAGGAGATATGTCATCCTTTTGAATAAAAGATTACAGGAAAGACATTGATTTTAGAAACCCACAGATCATTATTTGCAACCGTGAATTTAGAAAAAAAAATTGATTACACAGCCGTGACACTTATTTATGCTCAGGTCTTTTTAATACGAGGGTCCCGGAGCCTCAACCGAAACAACAGCATGAAAGAGGAGATATGTCATCCTTTTGAATAAAAGATTACAGGAAAGGCATTGATTTTAGAAAACCACAGATCATTATTTGCAACCGTGAATTTAGAAAAAAAAATTGATTAGACAGCCGTGACACTTATTTATGCTCAGGCCTTTTAAATACGAGGGTCCCGGAGCCTCAACCAAAACAACAGCATGAAAGAGGAGATATGTCATCCTTTTGAATAAAAGATTACAGGAAAGGCATTGATTTTAGAAACCCACAGATCATTATTTGCAACCGTGAATTTAGAAAAAAAAATTGATTACACAGCCGTGACACTTATTTATGCTCAGGCCTTTTTAATACGAGGGTCCCGGAGCCTCAACCGAAACAACAGCATGAAAGAGGAGATATGTCATCCTTTTGAATAAAAGATTACAGGAAAGGCATTGATTTTAGAAAGCCACAGATCATTATTTGCAACCGTGAAATTACACAAAAACATTGATTAGACAGCCGTGACACTTATTTATGCTCAGGCCTTTTTAATACGAGGGTCCCGGAGCCTCAACCGAAACAACATCATGAAAGAGGAGATATGTCATCCTTTTGAATAAAAGATTACAGGAAAGGCATTGATTTTAGAAAGCCACAGATCATTATTTGCAACCGTGAAATTAGACAAAAACATTGATTAGACAGCCGTGACACTTATTTATGCTCAGGCCTTTTTAATACGAGGGTCCCGGAGGCTCAACCGAAACAACAGCATGAAAGAGGAGATATGTCATCCTTTTGAATAAAAGATTACAGGAAAGGCATTGATTTTAGAAAACCACAGATCATTATTTGCAACCGTGAATTTAGAAAAAAAAATTGATTACACAGCCGTGACACTTATTTATGCTCAGGCCTTTTAAATACGAGGGTCCCGGAGCCTCAACCAAAACAACAGCATGAAAGAGGAGATATGTCATCCTTTTGAATAAAAGATTACAGGAAAGGCATTGATTTTAGAAACCCACAGATCATTATTTGCAACCGTGAATTTAGAAAAAAAAATTGATTACACAGCCGTGACACTTATTTATGCTCAGGCCTTTTTAATACGAGGGTCCCGGAGCCTCAACCGAAACAACAGCATGAAAGAGGAGATATGTCATCCTTTTGAATAAAAGATTACAGGAAAGGCATTGATTTTAGAAAGCCACAGATCATTATTTGCAACCGTGAAATTACACAAAAACATTGATTAGACAGCCGTGACACTTATTTATGCTCAGGCCTTTTTAATACGAGGGTCCCGGAGCCTCAACCGAAACAACAGCATGAAAGAGGAGATATGTCATCCTTTTGAATAAAAGATTACAGGAAAGGCATTGATTTTAGAAAGCCACAGATCATTATTTGCAACCGTGAAATTAGACAAAAACATTGATTAGACAGCCGTGACACTTATTTATGCTCAGGCCTTTTTAATACGAGGGTCCCGGAGGCTCAACCGAAACAACAGCATGAAAGAGGAGATATGTCATCCTTTTGAATAAAAGATTACAGGAAAGGCATTGATTTTAGAAACCCACAGATCATTATTTGCAACCGTGAATTTAGAAAAAAAAATTGATTACACACCCGTCACACTTATTTATGCTCAGGCCTTTTTAATACGAGGGTCCCGGAGCCTCAACCGAAACAACAGCATGAAAGAGGAGATATGTCATCCTTTTGAATAAAAGATTACAGGAAAGGCATTGATTTTAGAAAACCACAGATCATTATTTGCAACCGTGAATTTAGAAAAAAAAATTGATTAGACAGCCGTGACACTTATTTATGCTCAGGCCTTTTAAATACGAGGGTCCCGGAGCCTCAACCGAAACAACAGCATGAAAGAGGAGATATGTCATCCTTTTGAATAAAAGATTACAGGAAAGGCATTGATTTTAGAAAGCCACAGATCATTATTTGCAACCGTGAAATTACACAAAAACATTGATTAGACAGCCGTGACACTTATTTATGCTCAGGCCTTTTTAATACGAGGGTCCCGGAGCCTCAACCGAAACAACAGCATGAAAGAGGAGATATGTCATCCTTTTGAATAAAAGATTACAGGAAAGGCATTGATTTCAGAAACCCACAGATCATTATTTGCAACCGTGAATTTAGAAAAAAAAATTGATTACACAGCCGTGACACTTATTTATGCTCAGGTCTTTTTAATACGAGGGTCCCGGAGCCTCAACCGAAACAACAGCATGAAAGAGGAGATATGTCATCCTTTTGAATAAAAGATTACAGGAAAGGCATTGATTTTAGAAACCCGTGGATAATTTTTTGCAAACGTGGAATCTAAAAAAACATAGATTATACACCCAGTACACTTCTTTATCCTTAGGCCTTTTTAGCAGAGGCACCAGGACCCTCCACAAAACCAGCAGCTTGAAAGAGGACATATGGCATCCTTTAGAAAATTAGAGTACAGGAAAGGCATTGATTTTAGAAACACAGAGATCATTAGTTGCAACCGTGAAATCACAAAAAACTTCGATTACACACCAAGTACACTTATTTATCCTTAGGCCTTTTTAGCAGAGGCTCCAGGACCCTCCACAAAACCAGCAGCATGAAAGAGGACATATGGCATACTTTAGAAAATTAGATTACAGGAAAGGCATTGATTTTAGAAACACAGAGATCATTAGTTGCAACAGTGAAATCTAAAAAAACATAGATTATACACCCAGTACACTTATTTATCCTTAGGCCTTTTTAGAAGAGTGTCCCGGAGCCTCAACAGAAAGAACAGCATGAAAGAGGACATATGGCATCCTTTTGAAAAATAGATTACAGGAAAGGCATTGATTTTAGAAAGACAGAAAAAAATTGTTACAAACGGGAAATCTAAAAAATCATTGAATAGACACCCAGTACACTTCTTTATCCTTCGGCCTTTTGAGCAGAGGCTCCAGGACACTCAACAAAACCAGCAGTAGGAAAGAGGACATATGGCATCCTTTGTGAAAAAAAGATTATAGGAAAGGCATTGATTTTAGAAACCCGGGGATAATTTGTTGCAACCGTGAATTTGAATAAAAAAAATGGTTGGATGGACACCCAGTACAATTCTTTCTCCCTAGGCCTTTTTATAAGAGGGTCCAGGACCCTCAAACAAAACACCAGCAGGAAAGGGGACATATGGCATACTTTTTAACAATACAGTAAGAGTACAGGAAAGGCATTGATTTTAGAAACCCATAGATAATTTTTTGCAAATGTAAATTTGAATCAAAAAAATTATTCGATGGACACCCAGTACACCACTTTCTCCTTAGGCCTTTTTATAAGAGGGTCCTGGACCCTCAAAAAAAACACCAGCAGGAAAGAGGACATATGGCATACTTTTGAAAATTAGATTACAGGAAAGGCATTGATTTTAGAAACACAGAGATCAGTTATATGACCCGGGAAATAGGAAAAAAAACATTGATTGGACACCCAGTACATTTCTTTATCCTTAGGCCTTTTTAAAAGAGTGTCCCGGAGCCTCAACAGAAAGAACAGCATGAATTAAAAAAAAAGATTGGATGGACACCAGGTACAATTCTTTATCCATAATGCCTTTTTATAAGAGGGTCCAGGACCCTCAAACAAAAAACCAGCAGGAAAGAGGACATATGGCATACTTTTGAACAATAGTACAGGAAAGGCATAGATTTTAGAAACCCATAGAATTTTTTTTTAAAATGTAAATTTGAATAAAAAAAATGATTCGATGGACAGCCAGTACACCTCTTTCTCCTTAGGCCTTTTTATAAGAGGGTCCTGGACCCTCAAAAAAAACACCAGCAGGAAAGAGGACGTATGGCATCCTTTTGAACAATAGAGTACAGGTACAGCATTGATTTTACAAACCCAGAGATCATTTTGGTCAATTGTTAAATAGAAAAATAAAAATGAGTGGCCAACCAGTACACCTCTTTCTCCTTAGGCCTTTTTATAAGATGGTCCTGGACACTCAAAAAAAACACCAGCAGGAAAGAGGACGTATGGCATCCTTTTGAACAATAGAGTACAGGTACGGCATTGATTTTACAAAACCAGAGATAATTTAGGTCAAATGAGAAATAGAAAATAAAAATGAGTGGACACCCAGTACACCTCTTTCACCTTAGGCCTTTTTATAAGAGTGTCCAGGGCCCTCAAACAAAATACCAGCAGGAAAGAGAACATATGGCATACTTTGGAACAATAGGGTACTGGTACGGCATTGATTTGTGAAACCCACAGATAATTGTTTGTAAAAGTGAAATAGCACCAAAAACCATGCTTGGACTCCAACTCCAGGTCGTTCACCTTCAGCTTTTTTATAAGAGGGTCCAGCACCCTAAACAGAAACAACTGCAGGAAACACCACCACATATGCCATCCTTTTGCACAAGCGAGTACAGGTATGGCATCCATTTTAGAAACCCAAAGATAATTGAGAGGAACCAGGAACATTTTTATAAAAACTGGATGGGGCAACCATTACTACAGGTCGTTCTCCTTCAGCCTTTTTATATCATGGGCCACGACCCACAACAGGCACAACAGCATGAAACAAAACATATGCCACCCTTTTGCACAATAGAGTACAGGTATGTCATAGATGGAACACGGAGATAATTTAGATCAACCAAGAGACGGATAAAGATGCTTGGTCGGTCCTACTCTTTCAAATTTGTTGCATTTTGCGTTCAATTGAATGGTCCACCGGATATGAGTGGTGTGTAAAGTTGTACAATTCGTAACAGTTTAATCACTAGTGTTATGTGCCTTATTTTTTTATTTGAGTTTTGTACCCACAGAGATGCAGCAGAGGCCAGAAAAATTAGGAATGTACAAATGACTGAAACATTGGGGTATTGTTGGAGCAACTGCTGTAGCAGCGGCCAGAAAAATCGATGTTTGAAAAACATTTATAAAGTGCCCTAAAAGCTTGTGGCTTGAACACTAGTTGTTGGCGGATAAGTCAAGCAAGTCCTCCGTCTTTATAACCAAAAAAAAAAGGCCAGCCTGTGTACCAGTTGTAGCCCAAGGCAGCTCATATCATCATCAGTAGTTTTTTATTCAAATGTATCGCCCAATGTCAGTCCCTTCAGGATCCAGCCCTCATTCATTTTTATAAAAGTGAGATAGTCAAGGCTTTTTTGACCTAGGCGACTTCTCTTCTCAGTGACAAAACCTCCTGCTGCACTAAAAGTCCTTTCGGACAGGACACTTGAAGCGGGGCAGGCCAGAAGTTCCATTGCAAATTGGGATAGCTCAGGCCACAAGTCCAGCCTGCACACCCAGTAGTCAAGGGGTCCATCCCTCCTGAGAGTGTCGAGATCCGCAGTTAAAGCTAGGTAGTCTGCTACCTGTCGGTTGAGTCTTTCTCTAAGGCTGGATCCCGAAAGGCTCTGATGGTGCATGGGAGTTAAAAAGGTACGCATGTCCTCCATCAACAAGACGTCAGGAAAGCGCCCGGTCCTTGCCGCCGTGGTCGTGGGAGGAGGATTAATTTCATCTCTTCCCCTGTTACATTCCTGTGGTGCTGTGACATCACCCTTATACGCTGTATAAAGCATAGTTTTTAATTTATTATAAAAATGCTCCATCCTTTCCGACTTGCGGGAATTTGGTAACATTTCAGGCACTTTATTCTTATACCGGGGGTCGAGGAGCGTGGACACCCAGTACAGGTCGTTCTCCTTCAGCTTTTTTATACGAGGGTCCCTCAACAGGCACGACAGCATGAAAGAAGCCATTTGAACAAGGTTGGATGCTGAGCTAATCATGTCGCGTTCCTCCTCCTCACTGATCTCACTGATGGTATCTTCTTCCCCCCAGCCACGTACAACACCACGGGTACCAGAGAAGTGACAACAACGAGCACCCTGGGATGACTGTTGTGCTCGGTCTTCCTCCTCCTGATCCTCCCTAAAGCCACATTCCTCCTGTGACTCCTCTTCCTCACAATCCTCTTCCTGCGTTGCCGCAGGTCCAGCAAGCAATGCTGATTTGGCTGTTTGTGGGGGTGATGGACACCACAATTCTTCCTCTTCCTCTTCACGCTCATCTACTGCCTGATCCAGCACTCTTCGCAGGGCACGCTCCAGGAAGAAAACAAATGGTATGATGTCGCTGATGGTGCCTTCGGTGCAACTGACAAGGTTTGTCACCTCCTCAAAAGGACGCATGAGCCTACAGGCATTGCGCATGAGCGTCCAGTAATTTGGAAAAAATATCCCCAGCTCCCCAGAGGCTGTCCTAGCACGCCGGTCATAAAAATACTCATTAACAGCTTTTTCTTGTTGGAGCAGGCGGTCAAACATTAGGAGTGTTGAATTCCACCGTGTCGGGCTGTCGCAAATCAAGCGCCTCACTGGCAGGTTGTTTCGACGCTGGATATCAGACAAGTGCGGCATGGCCGTGTAGGAACGCCTGAAATGGCCACACACCTTCCTGGCCTGCTTCAGGATGTCCTGTAAGCCTGGGTACTTATGGACAAATCGTTGTACAATCAGATTACACACATGTGCCATGCACGGCACATGTGTCAACTTGTCCAATTTCAATGCCGCCACCAAATTACTTCCATTGTCAGAAACAACCTTGCCAATCTCCAGTTGGTGCGGAGTCAGCCACTGATCCACCTGTGCGTTCAGGGCGGTCAGGAGTGCTGGTGCGGTGTGACTCTCCGCTTTCAGGCAAGTCAACCCCAAGACGGCGTGACACTGCCGTACCCGGGATGTAGAATAGTACCTGGGGAGCTGGGGGGGTGCCATAGATGTGGAGCAAGACACAGAAGTTGAAGAGGACTCAGCCGAGGAAGAGGTTATGGAAGAGGATGGAGTAGGAGGAGTAGAGGAGGTAGCAGCAGGCCTGCCTGCAAGTCGTGGCGGTGTCACCAACTCTTCTGCAGAGCCACGCATTCCCAATGTGCAGTGTAGGTGATATACCTGCCCTGACCATGCTTTGCAGACCAGCTATCCGTGGTCATATGGACCCTTGCCCCAACGCTGTGTGCCAGACATGCCATAACTTCCTTTCTCACAACAGAGTACAGGTTTGGGATTGCCTTTTGTGAAAAGAAATTTCTGCCAGGTACCTTCCACTGCGGTGTCCCAATAGATACAAATTTTTTGAAAGCATCAGACTCCACCAGCTTGTATGGTAAAAGCTGGCGGGCTAAGAGTTCAGACAAGCCAGCTGTCAGACGCCGGGCAAGGGGGTGACTTTGAGAAATTGGCTTCTTACGCTCAAACATGTCCTTGACAGACACCTGACTGTGGGCAGATGACCAGGAACTGCTACGTAAGAGAGACTGAGTGGAGGATGGTTGAGAGGGGGCAAGGAGGACAGCACTGGTTGACATGGCTGAAGATGCTGGAGCAGGAGGAGGAGGGCAGCTTTCACTTTGTGTGCTGCTTTTACTCATGCGTTCTTCCCATCGGCCTTTGTGATGGGAGACCATGTGCCTTCGCAAAGCAGTTGTACCTAGGTGGCTGTTGGACTTCCCACGACTCAGTTTCTTTTGGCACAGGTTGCAAATGGCATCGCTGTTGTCAGAGGCAGACACACACAAAAAATGCCACACTGCTGAGCTCTGCGATGACGGCATTCTGGTGGTGGCAACAGCATGCGTTGATGGGCGTCGGCGGGCTGTCTGGCTGACCCCTGGTGACGATGCATGCTGTCTGACTGTGCCACTAGCTCCTTGAGACGACCTCCCCATGCTTCCAAATCGTCTCCTCCTCCTCCTCTCTGTCTCCCCATCTGAACTTTCCCCCTCTTCTTCTTCTCTTCAGGCACCCACGTGACATCCACCGACACATCATCATCAACCGCTTCACTTGTATCTGAAACATTAAGAAAGGAAGCAGCAGCGGGTACAACATCACCATCATCATCACACCGTACCTCCATGTCGGTAATGCTGCCTGACTGAGACTGATCACTATTATCTACATCCTCTGTCAATGATGGTTGCGCATCACTCATTTCTTCAAAATGATGTGTCAATAACTCCTGTGACAGATCAAGTGAAGCGGCTGTGGTGCTAGTGTTGGTGGTGGCGACAGGCGGCGGAGTGTCACTGGTCAGTTGAGACCTGCCCAAAGCACAGCTGGACTTAGATGGTGCGTCAAGGTTAGGAGGACTAGCAGCGGAAGCTGAAGAAGATTGGGTTTCCTGTGTTAGCCATTCAACTAGGTCCTCCTCAGAAGTTTTTGCATCCCCCCTGGCACCCGGCATCTGAACAATGTGCATATTTGTAGGGTCTAAAGGAATCATAGCACCACGACCACGACCACGGAACCTGCGGGGTGGCCTGCCTCTGCCTGTAATTTTTTTTTAAATGGACACTAACAATACTATTACACCAATTGAGTGGTGGCACTGTGAAAGTGGGCACAGTATACGCTGTGAGACTGACAACAACAAAAAAGACAGATGTTTTAAAAATCACAAATTGTTAATTTTTTGAAATATTACTAGTACTGTGGCAACAAATATGATTGTTTGGCACTATTTGGCAAATGAGCCTGTCTGGCACACATGCTGGGAGAAAGGAAACTGCAATTCAATGGCACTAGGAGACTGAAGAATCACAGTCAAAACAGTTATGATTAACAAAAATTCCAATCCTGTTACAATAAATATGAGTGGTGGCACTAATTGGCTAGTTGGGACTGGCACACAGGCAGGCAGGCAGGCAGGAGGAAAATGCAATTCAAGGGCACTAGTAGACTGCAGATTGACAGTCAAAACAGTGTTGATTGACAAATTTTGCAATAGTGTTAAAAGAAATATGATTGCTAGCACTAATTGGATAGTTGGGCCTGGCACACAGGCTGGCAGGCAGTAGAAAAGTGCAATTCAATGGCACAAGCAAAATGAGGATTAAGATCAACAATCAAGATTTTTTTTATTTTAATTAGTAACTATACTGTGACAACAATTAGGATTGGTGTAAATAGTTGGCAAGACGGCCTGGCACAAAAGGATGGCAGGCAGGAGGGAGATGCAATTCAAGGACACTAGGAGACTGATTAATGACAGTCAAAACAGTGATGATTGACAATTTTTGCAATACTGTTAACAGAAATATGATTGCTGACAACAATTGGCTAGGTGGGCCTGGCTCACAGCAGGCTGCAAGGCAGGAGGAAAGTGCTATTCAATGGCACCAGCAAACTGAGGTTTCAAATCACAGCAACTATTACCAAAAATTTTAATTTTTAATTATTAGAATACTGTCACAACAAATATGATTGGTGTAAATATTTTTTAAGTAGGCCTGGCACACAGGCTTGGAAGGCTGTAGAAAAGTGCTATTCTAGGGCACGAGCAAACTGAGGATTAAGATCATCAACAATAAAGATTTTTTTAATTGTAATTAGTAACTATACTGTGACAAAAAATTAGGATTGGTGTAAATAGTTGGCAAGACGGCCTGGAACAAAAGGATGGCAGGCAGGAGGGAGATGCAATTCAAGGACACTAGGAGACTGATTACTGACAGTCTAAACAGTGATGATTGACAATTTTTGCAATACTGTTAACAGAAATATGATTGCTGACAACAATTGGCTAGGTGGGGGCCTGGCTCACAGCAGGCTGCAAGGCAGGAGGAAAGTGTTATTCAATGGCAGCAGCAAACTGACGATTCAAATCACAGCAACTATTACCAAAAATTTTAATTTTTAATTCTTAGAATACTGTCACAACAAATATGATTGGTATAAATATTTTTTAAGTAGGCCTGGCACACAGGCTTGGAAGGCTGTAGAAAAGTGCAATTCAAAGGCACGAGCAAACTGAGGGTTAAGATCATCAACAATAAAGATTTTTTTAATTTTAATTAGTAACTATACTGTGACAAAAAAATAGGATTGGTGTAAATAGTTGGCAAGACGGCCTGGCACAAAAGGATGGCAGGCAGGAGGGAGATGCAATTCAAGGACACTAGGAGACTGATTACTGACAGTCTAAACAGTGATGATTGACAATTTTTGCAATACTGTTAACAGAAATATGATTGCTGACAACAATTGGCTAGGTGGGGGCCTGGCTCACAGCAGGCTGCATGGCAGGAGGAAAGTGCGTTTCAATGGCACCAGCAAACTGACGATTCAAATCACAGCAACTATTACCAAAAATTTTAATTTTTAATTATTAGAATACTGTCACAACAAATATGATTGGTGTAAATATTTTTTAAGTAGGCCTGGCACACAGGCTTGGAAGGCTGTAGAAAAGTGCAATTCAAAGGCACGAGCAAACTGAGGGTTAAGATCATCAACAATAAAGATTTTTTTAATTTTAATTAGTAACTATACTGTGACAAAAAATTAGGATTGGTGTAAATAGTTGGCAAGACGGCCTGGCACAAAAGGATGGCAGGCAGGAGGGAGATGCAATTCAAGGACACTAGGAGACTGATTACTGACAGTCTAAACAGTGATGATTGACAATTTTTGCAATACTGTTAACAGAAATATGATTGCTGACAAACAATTGGCTAGGTGGGGGCCTGGCTCACAGCAGGCTGCAAGGCAGGAGGAAAGTGCGTTTCAATGGCACCAGCAAACTGACGATTCAAATAACAGCAACTATTAACAAAAATTTTAATTTTTAATTATTAGAATACTGTCACAACAAATATGATTGGTGTAAATATTTTTTAAGTAGGCCTGGCACACAGGCTTGGAAGGCTGTAGAAAACTGCAATTCAAAGGCACGAGCAAACTGAGGGTTAAGATCATCAACAATAAAGATTTTTTTAATTTTAATTAGTAACTATACTGTGACAAAAAATTAGGATTGGTGTAAATAGTTGGCAAGACGGCCTGGCACAAAAGGATGGCAGGCAGGAGGGAGATGCAATTCAAGGACACTAGGAGACTGATTACTGACAGTCTAAACAGTGATGATTGACAATTTTTGCAATACTGTTAACAGAAATATGATTGCTGACAACAATTGGCTAGGTGGGGGCCTGGCTCACAGCAGGCTGCAAGGCAGGAGGAAAGTGTTATTCAATGGCAGCAGCAAACTGACGATTCAAATCACAGCAACTATTACCAAAAATTTTAATTTTTAATTATTAGAATACTGTCACAACAAATATCATTGGTGTAAATATTTTTTTAAGTAGGCCTGGCACACAGGCTTGGAAGGCTGTAGAAAAGTGCAATTCAAAGGCACGAGCAAACTGAGGGTTAAGATCATCAACAATAAAGATTTTTTTAATTTTAATTAGTAACTATACTGTGACAAAAAATTAGGATTGGTGTAAATAGTTGGCTAGACGGCCTGGCACAAAAGGATGGCAGGCAGGAGGGAGATGCAATTCAAGGACACTAGGAGACTGATTACTGACAGTCTAAACAGTGATGATTGACAATATTTGCAATACTGTTAACAGAAATATGATTGCTGACAACAATTGGCTAGGTGGGGGCCTGGCTCACAGCAGGCTGCATGGCAGGAGGAAAGTGATTTCAATGGCACCAGCAAACTGACGATTCAAATCACAGCAACTATTACCAAAAATTTTAATTTTTAATGATTAGAATACTGTCACAACAAATATGATTGGTGTAAATATTTTTTAAGTAGGCCTGGCACACAGGCTTGGAAGGCTGTAGAAAACTGCAATTCAAAGGCACGAGCAAACTGAGGGTTAAGATCATCAACAATAAAGATTTTTTTAATTTTAATTAGTAACTATACTGTGACAAAAAAATTAGGATTGGTGTAAATAGTTGGCAAGACGGCCTGGCACAAAAGGATGGCAGGCAGGAGGGAGATGCAATTCAAGGACACTAGGAGACTGATTACTGACAGTCTAAACAGTGATGATTGACAATTTTTGCAATACTGTTAACAGAAATATGATTGCTGACAACAATTGGCTAGGTGGGGGCCTGGCTCACAGCAGGCTGCAAGGCAGGAGGAAAGTGCGTTTCAATGGCACCAGCAAACTGACGATTCAAATAACAGCAACTATTAACAAAAATTTTCATTTTTAATTATTAGAATACTGTCACAACAAATATGATTGGTGTAAATATTTTTTAAGTAGGCCTGGCACACAGGCTTGGAAGGCTGTAGAAAACTGCAATTCAAAGGCACGAGCAAACTGAGGGTTAAGATCATCAACAATAAAGATTTTTTTAATTTTAATTAGTAACTATACTGTGACAAAAAATTAGGATTGGTGTAAATAGTTGGCAAGACGGCCTGGCACAAAAGGATGGCAGGCAGGAGGGAGATGCAATTCAAGGACACTAGGAGACTGATTACTGACAGTCTAAACAGTGATGATTGACAATTTTTGCAATACGGTTAACAGAAATATGATTGCTGACAAACAATTGGCTAGGTGGGGGCCTGGCTCACAGCAGGCTGCAAGGCAGGAGGAAAGTGTGTTTCAATGGCACCAGCAAACTGACGATTCAAATCACAGCAACTATTAACAAAAATTTTAATTTTTAATTATTAGAATACTGTCACAACAAATATGATTGGTGTAAATATTTTTTAAGTAGGCCTGGCACACAGGCTTGGAAGTCTGTAGAAAAGTGCAATTCAAAGGCACGAGCAAACTGAGGGTTAAGATCAACACTAAAAATTTTTTTTATTTAAATTAATAACTATACTGTCTGACTGTGACAACAATTATGATTGGTGTAAATAGTTGGCTAGACGGCCTGGCACAAAAGGCTGGCAGTGGCAGGCAGGAGGTACATGAAATTCAATGGCCCTAGGAGACTGAATATTTGCAGTCCAAAAAATTATGTTTTTTTTTTTTTAATTACTGTTACAAGAATTGTGATTGGTGCCACTAATTGGCTACTTGGGCCTGGCAGACAGGCTGGCAGATATGAGTCATGGATGGTAGGTAGGGCAGTAATTTAACACAGTATGCTGTGTAAGTGACAAAAACACAGGACTGATAGAAAATTAAGTTACATTACACTAGCAAAATATTTAAAAATTTTAGATTTTAATATTAAAATTATGTTAAGAAGTGCAATGCACATATGACTCTATGAGTGGTCGCACTGGCTGGCTGCTACGTAGGGCAGCAATTATAACAACAGTATGCTGTGTAAGTCAGATAGACAGTTAGACACAGTCCTGATAGAAAATACAATTAGATTACACTAGCATAATGATTTAAAGACTTTTTTTTGGAAATTTTAAGAAAAAGGTTAAGCACATACATATGAGTCGTGGCTGATAGCCTTGGAAGGGCAGCTATTAAAAACAGTAGGCTATGTATGTCGGATACACACACGCCTGATAGAAAATACTATTAGATTACACTAGAAAAATTATTGAAATTATTTTTTGGGGGGGGAAATTAAAAAAAGGTTAAACACATATGAGTCGTGGCTCATAGACTAGGGAGGGCAGCAAGTAAACACAGTAGGCTCTCTATGTCAGCAAAACACACAGGCCGGATATAAAATTAGATTTGATTACACTAGCAAACAAATTTAAACTTTTTTTTTTATATATATTAAAATTAAGGTGAAAGAAAAATAGATATGAGTGCTGGGTGGCTGCCTGGCACAGACCAATTAACCAAAAGACTGAAAAAAAAATGAGGTATATTAATGAGTGAGCCTGACAGACACAGGCATGATAGTAAATGTAATTAGATTACACTAGAAAAATATTTTTTTGTGTTTTTTTTTTAAATTAAAAATAATGTTATAAACGGATATTAACACTGCTGGCTGCTGGCTGGCACAGAGCAATGAACCAGAGTATATGCTGTGTGACACTGGCCTGATAGAAAATGAAAAAAAAATTACACTAGAAAAATAATTATATTTTTGGGTTAGTTAAATTTAAACTAATGTTGTTAGGGAGATATCAGTGGTGGCAGTAGTCACAGCATATGCTGTGAGCCTTAAACACACAGCTGAAAGCCAGGCAAATGCTAATAAAAAAAAAAAGAAATAAAAAAAAAAACGGCACGAAATATAGCCCTAAAAAGGGCTTTTTGGGGCGCTGTGCTTGCAGCAGAGATGAGTGGAGTCCTTCTGGACTGCAAATACACTAGCCTAGCTATGTTTTTCCTATTAATGTCAGGAGCAAAAACATAACACGTCCTATCATTAAAAAAGCAAGGTCGTTATGAGTCTAAAATGGCGGATTCCGAGTAGCTGGGAGTGTCTGTGAGGGAATGTCTGATGTTGATTGGCTCTAATGTGTCAGGCGGCTGTGACATAAAGGGTCAAAGTTTCCACAATGATGACACATAGGGGCGGATCGAACATCGCCATGTGTTCGCCCACAAACGCGAACGCGAACAACCTATGTGCGCTGTGAACCGTTCGCGGGCGAACAGTTCGGGACATCACTATATACATATATATATATACAGTATATATATATATATATATATATATATATATATATACTGTTTTGTATTGTGTAAATATGAACACAAGCACATGATTTGTTTGACATTTATTGAATCATACAAACTACAAGCAGCAGCAGTTCACTGGTAGTTTATGAGACTTACAGAAGAGCTTATTTAAATACAGATACATTTGATATTACCTGTTTTACCAGGATATGCAGCATTCCCTAAGTCCTGGTCTGCATCTATTAAAAAAAAACATACAACATTTTTTAACTTATGAATATTTATAAATTCCCTTAAATTACTGGACAGTATTGAAAACATACCATTGTAGTCACTTCTGCTGCTGCTTGCGCTGTTTTTTTTGCTGCTGCTGCTGCTGGTGCTGCTGCTGCTGCTGCTGCTGCTGGTACAAGCTGTTTCATAGTCACTGCAACAGTTGTTGAATTTGACACACTTTTTGTTACAATGGCAGGGCTCTTTCTTTTTATACTTTTGCCCACACCTTCCCTGGCATAGAGTCTCTATAGATTGGAATTAAAAACATTTTAGAGAAAGATTACACTGTTGTCAAAATCTAACAAGAAGAAAATGAACTGCTATCATTTATGAAAATATCTCTTAGCTCCCTATTTATTTTGACCACATTCCAAACTCTCCTATGTTTCAGTTATAAAATAAGAGTAATAGAGTACAGTAGGGGGAAGTGGAAGAAATAGAAGGAGGTGAAAAAGAAGGTTGGAAAAGAAGAGCTTTGAGTAAGGGGGGAGTTAAAGGAGGGTAATGAGAGATAGATGACACAAGGGTAAGGAAAAGAAACCCAAATAAAATTCAAATTTCCTCCATTTTTATTTCTACTTGTGTTGTAAAAAGACTTCCTTGAACATTCAATGCTGTTAAGCACTGTTGGTGCTTAATGAAACCTCTACTGACTGTATGCTAGTTGTGAATTTTGGCATATATTTCTACTACAATAAGTGGATAACTAAAGAATTCACCGAACTCACACTAGCAAGAGAATCAATGAACCGGTTTCACTAAAGTGAGAAGTTTTTACAATCTTCACTCTATTGGATAATGTATAATAATAATGGATTTTTTCTCCTAAGTAAAGTGATTTTTAAATTATTAGTGTTTGTATGCCAAGGTTACTACTTTGGAGATTGGATTCCACTTCTAATTTAATAGTGTACAATTGTACTTCAAGCTGTATAAAGGAGATATTTAAATAGCAAACAATGCAATATTATTTAATTTACCTTGATGGACGTCTTTTTCCGAGGAAGGATCAGCATCTAAAAAAGACAAGCCATAAGAGATACAGGCATACCTCAAATATATTGCGGGTTTGCAATAAAGTGAATATAGCAACAATGGGAGTCACACAATTTTAAACTGTAGTCTATTAAATGTGCAATAGCATTATGACTAAAAAACAATGTACATACCTTAACTAAAAAATACTTTATTGCTAAAAAATGCTAACCATCATCTGAGCCTTCAGTGAGTCATAATCTTTTTACTAGTGGTGTTTATATATATGTTGGAAAATGGCCCTGATAGTCTTGCTCGAGACAGGGTTTCCGCAAACTTTCAAGTTTTAAAAAGAGCAATATCTGCAAAGCACAATAAAAAAAAAAGGTATGCGTGTGCTTAATTTTTCTCAGGGAGAGATGGAATTGGAACACATTTATATTCTAATTAATATATATATATATATATATATATATATATATATATATATATATATATATATATATATATAAATATATATTTATGTATGTACTGTATATATAGTACTTATAGGTGTTGATTCTGATAAGTGCCAAATTGTGTTAGGAAGCTTTTGGAAAGTATAAAGAAAATGAACTGTGATCACAGTGAGCAGGAAGGTCACATATTAAGTATTTTTCTAGTGAGCCAATAACGTGTCTTCAGGTCCAACCCCCCCAAAAGAAACAGGGGTGGCCAAAAACGATCAGACAATAGACTGTGACTCTCCAGTCTCTCTCTTGGAGTGTTTGAAATTCAATTTTAAGAGGAATTTTACATCAAAAGCAAACAAAATAAATAATGACTATATAATACAATATTGCTTTCTTTTCATTAATTGGGTAGATTCAAATTTGACAAATTTGAAGTCTGTGAAAAGCAAAAATAATACATTTTGGTAAATCAAGTAGACAAGTTAATGTTTTACTGTATTATATCCACTAGGGGGAGACATAAGAATATTAACGGGAACATTATACCAGATAGGAAACAAATCTGCTGTAGACTATAAAAAGAAAGCAGAGATAGGTATGTATGCTGGTTACCAAAATGAACTTAAATAATGCACACAACTCTCAAAACAGGTAAAATAAAATTAGCAAAAAGCACTATTAAATGTTCAGCTACGAAACACAGTTTTACAAATACAAAATAGATTTTACTTAAAGCTATCTCACTTAATATCCTATTGATACTTTAGCTCTGTTTTTGGATGTTTTCTATATAGTTTCTAACATGCTGACACTCACACAGACAGGGCTGAATTTTTCATTATGCAAAGTAAGTAGCTGCCTACAGGCACTCGGCAGTTCAAGTAATCAGAGTAAAATATGCTGCTTTACATTGCACTAATTATTACATTTTGTGTGTTATAAACTTTGCTGTCAAACAGAGCTATTTATGTGGGTTTTGTTTTTAAGATAGGGGACACCTGAATTACCGCTACTGATAGGCACCAGAATTGGAAATCAGCATAATATGTTCAAGAGAAATTACACATTTGGCCTATATTTAAAAACATCCATCATATTATATTGATCTTTATTAGCTATCACTAATTTTGTATAATCACTAAACGTGTTCCTTAAATTGACATTACGTATTAAAGGGACATAAACCCAAAAAATGTCTTTCATGGTTTAGAAATAACATGCAATTTTAAACAACTTTCAAATTTACTTCTATTATCTAATTTGCTTCATTCTCTTGATATTCTTTGCTGAAAAGCATATCTAGATAGGCTCAGTAGCTGCTGATTGGTCACTGCACATAGATGCCTTGTGTAATTGGCTCACCAATGTGCATTTCTATTTATTCAACAAAGGATATGTAAAGAATGAAGCAAATTAGACAATAGAAGCAAATTTGAATTTTGTTTAAAATTGTATTCTCTTTCGTAATCATGAAAGAAATGTTTTGGGTTTAATGTCCCTTTAAATACATTTCATACACCTCCCTCTAATTAAGGGTGCCACCATTTTTAAACTTAGGTTTATCCACAGGTGTCTGAAGTAGCGTTGCTGCACATATACAAACACATTTCAGCAATGCAATGCAGTGATACATATATTTCAACATGGCAGCACTCTTGACTAGAGTGGGAATAATCTCAGTACAATGCTTATATAATGTGTTGTGTTTAATGCCACTTTAAGACATGAATCACACCATTGTGGCCCCTGGGCCTTAGGTTTAATATGTCTGTTACAGGCATTCTGTCTGTGTTGCAAGCTTCTCTTGCTGGCTTCTGTAGATGATTGAGCATAATGAATAGATATTTTTTACAAGTTTTGAAATGACTAAAATGATTTGTGATTAGACTAATTATATGCAGCTGGTATAGCATCATGTCATGTAGCTAGGCAAATCCAGTGAATATCATTTTAATATGAACTAGAACATTAGGTCCAGGGGCTGATTCCTTTCCTTTATGTGTGGACAATCTATTTAGGTTTCTGGGTCTGTGTGATACCATTAAATAAACTGTGTATACCAACACTGCACAGAAGAAAATCACAAACTCACTTATATAATTATATTATCACTTACAAAATCATTCTCTTTATAAATATCAAAATTCCTATTGTGAAAAGTAACATGGTAATAAATGCAATGTAGCATAATTCACTAGTAATGTAATGGTAGTGTGGAATAGAAAATACACCAGGAATTATTAACAAATACTAATATCAACTTCAAGCATGTTATCTGACCAAGTTTACGGTATAAAACAAAACCACTTTAAGGGATATGAAACCCAATTTTTTTCCTTTCATGATTCAGATAGAGCATGGGATTTTAAGCAACTTTCTAAATTACTCCTATTATTAATTTTTCTTCGTTCTCTTGGTATCTTTATTTAAAAAGCAGCTATGTAAGCTTAGGATCCAGCCCATTTTTGGTTCAGCACCTGGGTAGCGCTTGCTGATTGGTGACTATAGAAAGTTGCTTAAAATTGCATGCTCTATCTAAATCATGGAAGAAGAAATGTGAGTTTCATATCCCTTTAAGGTAGTAATATCTTTAGATCTATACTGTTCCTTTGTATAATACTGTATTACTCTATATTGCATTTATTGATTCACATTTACTTTTCACAATGGCAATATTGATATTAAGAGGATAATTTTATAATTATTACATAAAATTATATGTCAGTTTCCAATTTGTATACATGGATTCATGATTGCAGGTTGGCGATTTTTCTGTGAGGGGTTAGACGTGGTAAGTTTAAATTGCATATTATATATATATATGTATATTTTAAAAAAAACTGTACGCTTCTGAGCTCCAATGAGCTCACCTAAGTTTATTCTTTAACAAAGGATACCAAGAGGCAGAATCACATTTTGATAATATACATTAACTATCAAGCTTTTATTTAAATTACATACTCAGTCTAAAACTTGAAATTTTAATTTCTTTCATATAGGTGGCGAGAGTCCACAAGCATTTTACTAATGGGATACACATTCCTACCAGGAGGAGGCAAAGTTTCCCAAACCTCAAATGCCTATAAATACACCTCCCACCTCCCACCTCACATATACCTCAGTTTTAAAAACGTTTCCTCCTTAGGAGGTGGTGAAGCAAGATGTGCTTGATTCTTTAGTGAAAGGCTCTTCTGAGCATATTGTAGCCCAGTTCCTCTCTAAGTACAGTGTTTGTCTGAGGGATGTGAAGGGAGTATTGCCTGATGATACCATGTTTTCACCTATGGGAAATTTGGTCGCAGGGATTCATCTGCTGCTTCCCTTTATAGATCGACATTATACTCCTCTAGCATTACCTCTGCTGATAAGTTTCAGTACTGGTTTGGCTGTCTGCTATATGTGTATGGGTGTTTCATGGTAAGTATAATACGTTTTTCTTTTTCTTTAAGATACTCTCAGCTATGGAAGGCACTTTATTGTTTTAAAGTTATAAATGTGTATAAATATATGTATTTGCCACGAGAATGGTTGTTTATTTTCCTTAAGCATCATAAATGCAGCATGAGTTTGTGAAACACTGCTTTTTAGCATTTGGAGGCAAGTTAAACAATATTTATTTTTTAGCTTACCTTAGGCTTTCATTATCTCTGGTGGCAACATTTTTACACCTTTTTTTCAGCTTAACTCTGTGCTCTCTCAATTTTTAGAGAGCTATATTTCAACTTTGATTTTACATCTTCATCGATGTTTTATTATATTTTTTTAAGACTACTGTTATTACTCCTGACGTTTTCCCAATTCCATGCTATCTCTAATGTGATTGCTAAAGAATGGTCTAAACCTGGTACTTCTTTTAACCCTTCTTCTAGGTTTCAAATTGCATCCTTTGCCTGTTGCTAATTTGGAACTTTGGTAAACAGTCCCTAAAATTGATGGGGCTAATTCCATTCTTGCTAAACGTACCATTCCTATGGAAGACAGCACTTCTTTTAAAGACCCTTTCGATAGGAAGCTTGAATCTTATCTTTGAAGGGCATATTTACATACTGGCTATATTCTTAGACCTGTTATATCCATGGCTAATGTTGCTGCTGCTTCTACCTTTTGGTTGGACAGCTTAGCTCAGCAGTTGTCTTCAGATCCTGAATTATCTAACATTATTCTTTTACTTCAACACGCAAATAATTTTCTTTGCGATGCTATCTTTGATGTTATGAAAATCAACGTGAAATCTATGTCTTTAGCAATTTTAACTATAAGAGCTTTATGGCTTAAATCTTGGAACGCTGACATGGTATCTAAAACAAGATTACTATCTCTTTCATTTAAAGGTAAAAACCTTTTTGGTTCTCAATTGGATTCTATTATTTCCACTATTGCTGGGGGTAAAGGAGTTTTTCTTCTTCAAAACAAAAAATCTAAGGGAAAATTTAAAGTTACTAATCGTTTTCGTTCCTTTCATCAGAATAGAGAACAGAAAAATGCTCCCTTCCCTAAAGCCTCTGGCTCTAATTGGAGACCATCTCCAAATTGGAATAAATCCAAACCATAAAGAAACTAAATCCGGCCTCTAAGCCAGCATGAAGGTGCAGCCCCAATGCAGTTCTTCATGTGGGGGGCAGACTAAGACTATTTCAAGATTTTAGGGCAGACTCTGTCCAAAATCAGTGGATTCAGAACATCATATCACAGGGTAATGAATTGGATTCAGAATAAGACCTCCCATGGGTATATTCTTTCTCACACATGTTCCAAAACACCCAGTAAAGGCCCAAGCATTTCTGAAATGTGTTTCAGACCTAGAACTCTTGTGGGTAATTAGTCCAGTTACTCTACAGGAACAGGGCTTGGGATTTTATTTGAATCTTTTCATTGTCCCAAAGAAGGAAAATTCTTTCAGACCAATTTTGGATCTAGAAACTCTAAATCGAGTCCCAACTTTTAAGATGGACTATTCTGGACTATTCTTAGACTTACAGGATGCTTACCTTCACATCCCAATCCACCCAGATCATTATCAATTTCTGAGATTCTCTTTTCTAGACAAGCATTACAAATTTGTCGCTCTTCCATTTGGCCTAGCAACAGCTCTGATAATATTCTCAAATGTTCTCAGTGCTCTTCTATCTGTAATCAAAGAGCAGGGTATTGCAATGTTTCCTTATTTGGACGATATCTTGGTACTAGCTTAATCTTTTCATTTAACAGAATCTCACACAAAGCAACTATTGTCATTTCTTCAAAGACAGGGTTGGAGTATCAATTTACCAAAGAGTTTCTTGATTCCTCAGACAAAGATCACCTTTTTAGGTTTCCAGATAGATTCAGTGTCCATGACTCTATCCCTAACAGAAAAGAGACAATTGAAATTGGTTTCAGGTCTAAACTTTCAGTTTCTATCATTCTCTTCAGTGGCTATGTGCATGGAAGTTTTAGGTCTCATGATTGCAGCATTGGATGCTCGTTTACATATGAGACCTCTACAGCTTTGCATGTTCCACCAATGTTGCAGGGATATCACAACTGATATTCTTAAATCCCAACACACAACTCTCTCTGACTTGGTGGTTAAACCACCATTTTATTATTCAAGGGGCCTCTTTTGTTCATCCTATCTGATCTGTAATCACCACAGATGCAGGTCTTACTGGCTGGGGAGCTGTCTGGGGGCCTCTGACAGCACAAATAGTTTGGAATCCTCAAGAGGCAAGGTTACTAATTAATATTTTGGAACTCCGTTCTCTCTTCAGAACTCTTCAGGCTTGAAGGGAAGATTTATCAAGCAGCAGATGCTGCAATCTAACCCCAAAGTTTCCAGCTCGCCGGAAACTTAAGTTAAGAAGCAGCGATCATAAGATTGGTATGATTGACAATCTGAATAATTGACACCTCCTGGGTGGGCGGCATTGCACAAGCATTTCACCAGAAATGTCTGCATTTAGCGATGCAGGGCAGACTTGATTTGCTATAGCAAATCATGTCTGCCTGGGGCAGGATAAATCTAGCCCTTGGCCTCTATTGAAGAAGGAACCTTATATTCATTTTTAAACAGACACATATCACTACAGTGGCATATGTCATCATCAAGGGGGAACTCACAGTCCCCTAGCTATGAAAAAAGTATCTTGCATACTTTCTTGGGTGGAATCCAATTCCTGTCTAATCACGGCAATTCATATTCCAGGTTTAGACAATTGGGAAACGGATTATCTCAGGCAAAAATCTCTACATCCGGGGGGAGTGGTCTCTCCACCCAGATGTATTCTATCGAATTGTACAGATGTAGGGCTCTCCAGAGGTAGATCTGATGGCCTCTCGTCTGAACAAGAAACTTCCCAGGTACCTTCCAGGTCCAGGGATACTCATGCAGAAATGATGGACACGCTAGCAGTTCCTTGGTTTTCCCAGTCTGCTTACATTTTTCCCCCTCTGGTTCTACTTACAAGAGTGGTCTCAAAGATCATAATAGAACAACTTATATGTTTCTGACAGCACCAGCGTGGCCTCACAGGATTTGGTATGCAGACCTTGTCTGAATGTCTAGTTGCTAGCCTTGGACTCCTACTCTAAGACGTGACCTCCTGTCTCGAGGCCCGTTATTCCATCCAGATCTCAAATTTCTAAATTTGATGGCATGGAAATTGAACGTTTAGTCCTCAGTCATAGAGGTTTATCTGACTCCATTATTAACATTATGATTCAGGCTCATAAGCCTGTTTCAAGGAAAATATACCACAAGGTTTGGAAAACCAATATTATGGTTTTCTTCACATAATTATTCCTGGCATTCCTTTCGTATTTCCTAGGATTCTTCAGTTTCTTCAGGATGGTTTGAATAAAGGTTTGTCTGCCAATACCTTAAAAGGACAAATCTCTGCTCTTTCTCTTTGCATACCTTTACTAAATTTTACCATTTTGATGTTTTTGCATCGGAAGCAGCTTTTGGTAGAAAGATTCTTCAGGCAGTTGTCTCAGTTCGATTCTAGTGCCTATGATTTAAGTTTTTTGAATTTTAAAGAATCAATTATTGTTTGGATTTCATTTCTCAGCGGAAATGGCTGATTTTATTTTATCCCTCCCTTTATTGTTACTCGTGGACTTCCACATCTTGGGTATTATATCCCATCAGTAACAAGCTTGTGGAATCTCGCCCCCTATATGAAAGAAAACATAATTTATGTAAGAACTTAACCTGATCAATTCATTTTTTCATGGTGGCGAGAGTCCACGAGGCCCACCCATTTTTGTGTGTTTTTTATATATTTTGTATAAAGCACATCTTTTATCCTGCTCCTCTTTTTTATGCTTTTACTCATTTTACTTATTTCACCTCACTAACTTGGCTATATGTTAAACTGAGGTTTGAGTGAGGTGGGAGGTGTATTTATAGGCATTTGAGGTTTGGGAAACTTTGCCTCCTCCTGGTAGGAATGTGTATCCCATTAGTATCAAGCTCATGAACTCTCGCCACCATGAAATAAATTAATTTATCAGGTAAGTTCTTGTATAAATTATGTTTTTGACCTTTTTAGATGAAAATATTTCTTCAATTTATTTTTTATATATTAACATTGTAGCACACACAAGCACATCATATATCTACATATTGGGTATAAAAGATCAGACGTTTTTCTCTTTCCTTACATAGACATATGTGGTAGTCATCGCAGCAGTCATCAAATCGCTTACAATGTTCATTGCACTGACAACTATAGGACTTGTTTGGTTTGTCTCCACAGCGTTTCTTGCATGAGTCCTGGCAACCTGTAGAAAGAAGAAAAATACATAAAATTACCATTTTTTTTTAAAAGAAATGTATTTAAAAATTGTTTTATACACAATTTAGGTAAATAATTGTCACAGATTCTGTGTATATGTAAAAGAGTGTGTGTACTGGTATAAGCAATTACTGTTGATTATATGCTTATTAGGGATGGGCGAATGTTTCGCAACAATGCTCCCGCTCGCACGCTAGCTCCTCCTCCTCTATTTGCACCTCGGGTAGCGCTCGTATTACAAGTTGAAAGTAAAAAGACCTCATATTTTTGAGCCCTTATAACTTTTGCGCACAATATTTTTTTTTAATAATGGAACTTTACTTGTTTAGCGAAACAGTTAACCAGAGCTCTGAGGACTCACTATCCTTACAGTCGTTAACTTCAATTACGCTCAAGTGATCGTGTTTACTTTCAACTTGTAATATGAGCGCTACACCCGATGCATGCAATCACCGCGATAAACCCCTTTTCACTTGCGCGTAACTGTTAGCACATCACTCATAATCTGGCCCTTAATGTTTAAATATAATCTGATGAGCCACTATGTGTGTAAAAGTAAATGTAACAAGAGGTGAGCAGACATGATTCGCTGTAGCAAATCATGTCCGCTCAACCTTGCTAAATGCCGACAGCATACACATAGTGAAATGCTTGCGCAATGCAGCCCCCTGCTCACTGGTGGCCAATAGGATACTAGCAGGGGCTGTCAATCATCCTGATCGTATCAGATCGGTATGATTTCAGTCCGTCACCTAAAAGGTGGTGGAGAAGTTAAGGAGCAGCTGCTTCTTAACTTCTTTTTCTGGTGGAACCAGAAATGATGGGACTTGGATTCAGCATCCACTGCTTAATAAATCAACCCCTTAGGGTTGTTTTAGGATTGCAATAGTACTCTTCAAACAAAAATATTATTGCCAACCTGTGTTTGGATTCTTGCCGAAGTCTGCATGGAAATGATGAAGAGCCAGCAGGTTTATCTTTTATTTTTATTTTGTTTAAATAATCTTTTATTGAGGTTAAAAAGATAAAACAAAGGACATACATCAATCATCACAGCTTTAAAATAGATAAATAATAATACCCCTAATAATCAAATTCCAAGGTGGGTGAAGCGCACCAGGGGCCCATGTTAGAATATGGGGAGGGGGTATTTTGGTTAAATTATTATCTATTGAAGATTAGCAAATGGTACATAGAAAGTTTACCACCATGTTACAGCGATAACAATCATAAACGAACATTGAGACAAAGGTAATTTGACACCGTACATTTCAGCTAGAGAGTAGCATTAACAGGGCTGGTTGCTATCGGGCTGGGCGCTGGAAAGATATAGCGTTTATGTGACCATACAGGTTATTTTGCTGCGTGTCTGTCATTGACAATAACTGCATATCAGGTGGCATGGTTTATCAAATAGGTGAGGCATGGAAAACTATTTATTATACCTTCAGGTAGGAGCTGACTCACCCCCGCCCTCGCCGGCTGAGGGAGGGGAAGAAATCATGTTGTTATAAAAAAATAGAAGGAAATAATTAATTTTAGAGTGTCCTAATACAGGAGCATTGGTTTGTTCAATATGGTATTAGACAGAAAATCACCCTCTAATGAGAGTATTCATACAAGCGAAGTGAGATCTACTCTCTGCTCCCTATGATTTAACTTAATTCAACTCTGTAGTTAAAGGGACATGAAACCCAAAAATCTTTTTCATGATTCAGATAGAGAATACAATTTTAGACAACTTTCCAATTTACTTCTATTATTTAAATTTGAATTTGCTTCCTTCTCTTGTTATCATTTGCTGAAAGGTTTATCTAGGCAAGTTCATGAGCAGCAGATAAACTAGGTTCTGTTGTTGATTGGTGGCTGCATGTATATATATATTGAATGTGATTGGCTCACCCATGTTTTCAGTTAGAAACTAGTAGTGCATTGCTGCTCCTTCAACAAATGATACCAAGAGAATGAAACAGATTAGATAATAGAAGTAAATTAGAAAGTTGTTTAAAATTGTATTCTCTGTCTGCATCATGAAAGAAAAAATGTGGATTTCATGTCCCTTTAAGGGAAACATATATAGCTTAACTGCTGAGTCCAAACCTCGGACACATTGGATAACCCTGAGCAAACCGGACACTGTTATGTAATTATACTTATCTCTAACATACTCCTCTAAAGTTAACCTGGAGATTATATCAGTGTCAAGCATTATGGGCTTTAATATCATCTGAGTAGTTTATGCAATAAGGTGAGGAACTTAAATCATAAGATATACAGTTTTGTAGCTGCAGTTAGTACATATCTTTGCTTATGCAACAAATCTTCACTCATCTCTTACCCCAGGACAGACATAGCAGTTAGAGCCAACCCTGACGTCAGTAGAGAATGAAGCAAGGCATATATATATACCATAAAGAGATATATATGAGGTAGCAGATATCTAATTAACAATATATGGGGCACTATATTAGTTAGTAGGATACTAACATATTCAGGCCAAATTGAAAATTGAAATAGCTATAATACTGTCATTGCAGAGATATATGTGACAGGAATCCAATCGGATGAGACTTGTCTGGAACATTAATATATCCTTAAGGTTAAGAGATTATGCAAAAAGAAGCAAAACTGCTTGTTACAATAATAATATTTCTACAGAATTATACTGGAGTCCTACTGTAGTAAAAACTGGTTTTAATGTTATAGTACTATGCTAGAGTAGGAGTTCTATGGGCATATATCCGTCATAAAAATCTACAGGTATAGCTGGAACTGACATGTCAAACACACTGTTATCATTATATGTCCCCAGGTGCATTTATAGAGAAGGAGTAACAGTGGAATACAGCTGAAACTATAATCCTAACCTGTAGGGGGTATTAAAAGATTCACAGTAGTTTGATGAACAATGAAACAGTGTAAGAATCATTCTGTCAATACCAAAGATAGTTTAACAAAACAAATAGCCCTGTCTGAGCTTAGTGTGACATGGAATATAGCATTTATCATGGTAACATAATATTCTAATATCATATTGTGCAGGGTAATGTTGCTAAGGCTATGATCTAAATGTAACAACTTTATATGAGAGAACAATAATTCAGTAGGTGTTCAGACAATGTACACATCTAGCCACTCAAAGGATAAAATAATGACCTGGTAATGTATTGGGAGACAGGGATGTATTAGCATTAGTATTACCCCTAGTTTAGACTTTGTGTCAAGGATTTAATTGTACATAAGTAAGTTATCATATCTAGTGGTCTGTGGTTATGTAATACACTTGGCTTATAGGAATCATTGTCAAAACATCCAATAATCAATTCTATGAAAATAACAGTATTCCTGCATGAGGAACATTTCATGTATATGGTGAAGAGACATTACAGTGAGAGTCAAAAACAATATAGTCAGGCTATGGGCCAATGCAATGTAACAATTATGAGGCTTATGGCCCTAAAGTTTAGCCAATGCTGGACTTATGTGTTTACCCAATGACAATCTTTAAGTAGCACAGAAACAATGGTGATAAAGACTGGGCAAATTGATGTAAATACTGCAGTAAACCCAGTGATGTCAGTGAACTGAGAAAGACCCAGATTATCAGGACCCAGCAACTGTATGTCCCCTTTATGTCACATTTAATCTTACAGCCACCAATGTGATGCTGAGGTCCTCCGCTCTCTCTTAGGTCAGCCAGTGTTCGGATTTCAGCCCAGAACTCCTTAGATATCTTGACATTGCCTACTAGCAGGCCAACCACACCATCTCGGGCTTTGAGTACAGAGGGCTCTGCGAGAGGGACCCTACTCTTTGCAACAGAATCATGTCCATCCATAGTACTATGGTCTCTGGGCTGCCGCGCAACTGGGTCAAGGTGTGGCTCCTCTTCCGCTGCATTAGCCCATGGTGGATGACCCTGAGTTTGCACTATGCAGTGCCGTGTATACTCTGCTTCGGAGATAGTGGGCCGCAGAGGACCGTGTTGCTTACAGTGGTCCGTTAGGTCTACTGGATTAGGCTCAGGGCTCCGTTCATCTATGCAGCTCACTTCCTTCAAGTCTTGAGGTACATCTCCTCTCCAACGTGGTATACTTGAGATGCAGAGTCTGGTAGCTTTCTCTGTCCCACATGCTATTGGTGTATCTCATTTTAGGTTCACAGCCGCTCTCAGTTCCTCGATGAGTGCTTGTTGAGGGGCTTCCATAGAGATTAGCAGGCTGCGTAGCGCAGATACAATTTATTTTGCCATAGGTTGACTTAAGGCTAGGTTCATGTGTGAGAAAAGAAAGGTAACTCTAATAATAGCGATAGTGCATAGATGTCTTATATAATGGCATAATCACATCAGGCCAGAAAGATCTTTGTGCTGTTGTGTCGCCAAACACTTTGATACAGTGGCCTATATTGGTTGCCCCACATTCTAGGGCTTAATTTAGAGAGGTATTGTAGTTTAGGATTCCATTTCTTGCTTCATATAATGATTTATTTGATCCTACAGCAGGAGCTCTAGAAAGAAATGTCTTGCTGCTTCAGCTACTGACTCCACCCCATCACCAGCAGGTTTATTTGATAAACTCTTCATGGATATATGAATAACGCTGATAATATGAGCATCCAACGTGAGATAACTTTATATCTCTATATAATGCTTATGAATGTGCCATTTTGATGGACACTAAGGGCGTTGATTCAGGTATATTAGTTAGTAAATATTTTCTGTATTCTATGATTTGCTTTGTGTTTTGTTTTTTTGCAGTTCATGTTAGAGTTTACTGAACAAAGCTGAAGATCTGAAAAAAAAACTAATTTACCCTGAGAAGCTATTTGCTGATTTATACTTCATCAATATTTTCCTCTCTTGGACACGTTAATATGTTCCCGTTTCTTCCCTGCATTTCCCCTCTATTGTTCTTACAAACTCCCTCTTTATACCCCTATAAAATATATCCTGATTGACCTCTTCGCCTGTCACTTGCTAGCACACATTTCCCTGTCAAACATCTAGCTACATCTGTAGCAGAAAATCAGTCACCTGACGGTTTGTCTATATAAACCCAATTAATACATATTTGCATTAATTTTGTAATGTGGTGTATGTGTTTAAGTAAAATATGTAGGTCCAACAAATCCAGATGAGTTTAGGGATATAGCCTTTGGAAAGCTTCTTTAATATTTTTACCAGGTCCTCTTGGTTGTTTCCAATAATGGTTGATTCCAATCACAGAGCAGATCTTATAGGTTCCTCGCAATCTCTGTATGTAGGGTTTTGTTGGGTCAGGCAAGTTACAACATACTTATGAATTACATAATTTCACTAGTTAAAAACTGTAATTTCTAGAGATTATCTGATGGACAAAAAAATAATATGGTCCATTAATATGTTCTGTTTTATTTTATCCTTATTATTATTATCATTAACCCCTTCACGTTGTTAGGACAATCCATGACGTTCTAATAGCGCTGGGCTTTAACGCCGTTAGAACGCATTGGAATGTCCTACCTTATGCATAATCCTGCAGCTCCCCTCTTTGATGAAGTTAAGAATTGGCTTGGAGGCGTGCCTAGCAGAATAGGCACTACATAATGATCCAATCCTGGCCTTGAAATTATGTGATCGCATAAATGATAACGTGACTTCCTTTTTACTAATAGTCTTTACATTCGAACTTCGTTCTGATGTTAACTCTATTGTACCGACATGAAGGGGTTAATAAAGCTAACAATAAAAATAACCTAACAATAGGTTGTGTGCATTTTGAGATAGGTCAGGGCCTTAAAGGACCACTAAAGTAAAAAATAAAATTTCATGATTCAGATAAAGCATGCAATTTATAAAAAAAAGCAAAGAACTTTCAAATATACTATACTATAATATATATATATACTGTATATAATCAAAATGTGCTCATTCTTTTTTCTGGGACTCCGGCTCCTACTGAGCACGTGCAAAAGTGCACAGTACATAAGTATATGCATTTTGTGTTTTGCTGATAGCTGTCACCTGATACAGGTGAATGGAACATTGAATTAATGACTCTTGGCAGGGCCCTCTGCCCATTTGATCCCTATAAATGTTTCCTTGTATACCACCTATGTTTATAGCGCTGTGTTATTGCAATGTCTTTTCTGTGTATTTGACAATTATTCAATTATACTGTATCTAGTGGTCCTTTAAATGTGTAACACACTATTTATACTGGTTATTATCGGCAAATTCACTAAAATTATTAAAGTATTACTGTTTAATGATTATAATTCCTCTATTTCCTACAATGTTTAAAAATAATTTTTGGTGGTGTGTATCAGATCTGTGTAATGAAGGGTACATTAGTGTTGAAACTTCATGGGAAAAGTGAAATGTGTGAGCTGTTAGATTCTGGGCTTCATCTGTGAGAACAGCTGGCCAGGAACTTCTGTGGCCTGTGCTGCTATTGCTATGTAGGACAGAGCTGATTAAGTCCTCTCAGGGAATTTTTACTCAGCGTTTGGCAGCAAGCCATGTGCAAATAATACTGTGCTCTCATGCACTCTCTCTAATTGTAGGTAACAGGGGACTCCTGTAGTATTGAGGGACTCTTCTTTTTGCTTAGGACTTAAAGATTACATAGTTATCAAGCTGTTGAATGCACAATTACACAGTCATTTAATATAGCTGTTTTTGTTTTGTTTATTGTGTGTGATTTTAAAGGAGACTGCTAATTTTTAGTTGTATTTGTAAATTATCATCTTTTTTTTAACTCAACATTTCATTCCCCATAAATTGTTGTTTTATCCATAATTATAAAACTTTCCAATGTACTTTCATTATTTTTTTTCTGTGCTTCCTATAATTTAAAGAAAAATTTTAGTGTTTCCCCTCCCTCAAAAAGACTTGAGTGTATTCTGTGGATTGCAGAACCTTGACACTTCCTACGTGCTGCACTGCCATTGGTTGATATGTGAACATACTTTTTTACCTGTCTCTGATTGGCCATAGCAAACAAAATAAACAATATCCAAGAGGCTTTTTAACCTTTTAACGCCGTTATGCCGTTCTATTCCGTCATATTTACACTGGGCTTTAAAGCCGTTATGACGGAATAGAACGTCATATCAAACGGCTGTCCTGAAGCCTTCTGCGCTTCAAGGACTTGATCGCGGTCTGGAGGGCGTTCCTAGGGTTGTAGGGACGCCCCCCAGATGCGATCCAATAATTGAAATCTCGCGATCGTATGCACGATCGCGTAGTTTCAATTTGTCTACATCGGAACAGGTGTTCCGATGTAGACACTTTAACCCTGTCACGAAAGGGTTAAGGGGTGTGTCCAGAGGTTGAAAACTAATGCATATATAAAGAAAATATACTTTTAAACTATCTTAAAACATGTATTCTGTATTCAGATTGCAGTGAATAATTTTTAAAGCACAGATTGAAAGAAATACTTCGATGTCCCTTTTAATTTTGCATAATAAAGTATTTGGTTGTGTTGTAATTGTAATAAAAAAAGTATTTTTAAGTTTTCTATGCTACAATCTGCAATGAAAGTAGATTTATAGGGAAATGAAATTGATGTATTAACAGTAACAGTAGGGATGGGAGAATGTTTTGCAGCATTCAAAAAAACGAAACAAATTTTAACAAATGCGTTCGTTCATTTCAAATGTTTGCACAACATTTGTTTAATGTAATAATATTTCTAATGCTATCTTTAAATTTAATATTCAATTCAAATTTTTCTAATTTGAATATTGCATAATTCAAAGTGAAACATTCAAATTAATATATTTCTAACTATTATGTATCAATTACTAAATTCCTACCACATGAACTATTGAATTTTTGAATAGTATTTGTTAAATCCAATGTGGATATTCGCTCTAAATATGAACATTCAAAAATTAAAGTAACATTTGAAAACCGGAAATAACATTCGATTACCAAATTTTAATGGATTTTCATTCTTATCAACATTTAATTGTAAAAAATGAATGTCTATAGAACTATTCATTCTACCAAATGAATTACACTTTCAGCAAATTCACCCATCGCTAGTAAACAGCCCACCAAATATGAGCTTCTCATTTTAGAGAAACTACCATAGTAACACTGAAAAGCAAGAAAGTTGCACAGTCAGGATAGGTGAATCTACAGAATTTGTGACCTATTACCCAGGTTCTCCATAAAGCAGAACTATATAGAAAGGTAAAGCAGAAATTAACACTGATGAATAGCTGTTGTATCACGTCTAGCTCTATGGCAGTTGTATAAAACCAATATTATATTTTTTAGTTAAAGTGACATAACAGACTTTGAGACTGTACTATACATTGCTTAATTAGGAAAACAACTTTGCAATATATTTTAACTAGCTGTTGCCCGCGACTTCGCTCACATGGATTTTGTGATTTGTAAAAAATAGTGAAAAACACGCCCAATCGCAACGATGTTTGCCCGTTAGGGTTGTGCACTCACTGACATGAACTTCTTGAGTTTTCATTTATTATCTGTCACCTAGATTACAACGCTGCTTTTTAACGCTCGCTGGTATTACGAGTCTTGAAATGACAGGCTCACCGATCACTTTTTTGTCCAGACTTGGAAATACCGCAAATCCTCTCAAGTCAATTGCGTATCCTATATTTTCAAAGGGACTTGCATAGCGCCGGTATTACGAGCCTGACCAAAAGTGAGCGGTAGACCCTCTCCTGTCAAGACTGGTACCGCATTTTAAAGTCAGTAGTTAAGAGTTTTGCACTACAACGCTGTAGCATAAAACTCTTAACTAAAGTGCTAAAAAGTACACTAACACCCATAAACTACCTATTAACCCTTAAACCGAGGCCGTCCCACATCGCAAACCCTAAAATAAATATTTTAACCCCTAATCTGCCGAACTGGACATCACCGCCACTATAGTAAATATATTAACCCCTAAACCGCTGCACTCCCGCATCGCAAACACTAGTTAAATATTATTAACCCTCTAATCTGCTGTCCCTAACATCGTCGACACCTACCTAAATTTATTAACCCCTAATATGCCGCCCTCAACGTCGCCACCATTATATTAAATGTATTAACCCCTAAACCTAAGTCTAACCCTAACCCTAACCCCCCTAACTTAAATATAATTACAATAAATCTAAATAAAATTTCTACAATTACCTAAATAATTCCTATTTAAAACTAAATACCTATAAAATAAACTCTAAACTAGCTACAATATAACTGATAGTTACATTGTAGCTAGCTTAAGGTTTATTTTTATTTTACAGACAACTTTGTATTTATGTAGTTATTAAATAGTTATTAACTACCTAGTTAAAATAAAGACAAATTTACCTTTAAAATAAAACCTAACCTAAGTAACAATTACACCTAACACTACACTATAATTAAATAAATTAACTAAATTAAATACAATTAATTACAATTAAATAAAATTATCTAAAGTACAAAACCCCCCCCACAAAATTACAGAAAATAATAAAATAATTACAAGATTTTTAAACTAATTACACCTACTCTAATCCCCCTAACAAAATAAAAAAGCCCCCCAAAATAAAAAAGCCCTAACCTAAACTAAATTACAAATAGCCCTTAAAAGGGCCTTTTGCTGGGCCTTGCCCCAAAGTAATCAGCTCTTTTACCTGTAAAAAAAAAGTACAAATGCCCCCCAACATTAAAACCCACCACCCACACAACCAACCCTACTCTAAAACCCACCCAATCCCCCCTTAAAGAAACCTAACACTAACCCCTTGAAGATCACCCTACCATGAGACATCTTCACCCAAAAGTGGTCCTCCAGACGGGCAGAAGTCTTCATCCAAGCCGGGCAGAAGAGGTCCTCCAGACGGGCAGAAGTCTTCATCCAGTTGGCATCTTCTATCTTCATCCATCCGGCGTGGAGTTGGTCCATCTTCAAGACATCCGATGCAGAGCATCCTCTTCATCCGGAGTCTTCTGACTAAATGACAGTACCTTTAAGTGACGTCATCCAAGATGGCGTCGCTTCAATTTCGATTGGCTGATAGAATCAGCCAATCGGAATTAAGGTAGAATAAATCCTATTGGCTGATGCAATCAGCCAATAGGATTGAGCTCGCATTCTATTGGCTAATGGAACAGCCAATAGAATGCGAGCTCAATCCTATTGGCTGAATGGATCAGCTAATAGGATTGAACTTCAATCCTATTGGCTGATTGCCTCAGCCAATAGGATTTTTTCTACCTTAATTCTGATTGGCCATCTTGGATGACGTCACTTAAAGGTACCGTCATTTAGTAAGAAGACTCCGGATGAAGAGGATGCTCCACTTCGGATGTCTTGAAGATGGATGAAGATAGAAGATGGCATCTAGATGAAGACTTCTGCCCGTCTGGAGGACCTCTTCTGCCCGGCTTGGATGAAGACTTCTGCCCGTCTGGAGGACCACTTCTGCCCGGTTAAGTGAAGACGTCTCACGGTAGGGTGATCTTCAAGGGGTTAGTGTTTGGTTATTTTAAGGGGGGTTGGGTGGGTTTTAGGGTAGGGTTGGTTGTGTGGGTGGTGGGTTTTAATGTTGGGGGGTATTTGTACTTTTTTTTTACAGGTAAAATAGCTGATTACTTTGGGACAATGCCCCGCAAAAGGCCATTTTAAGGGCTATTTGTAATTTAGTGTAGGATAGGGCTTTTTTATTTTGGGGGCTTTTTTATTTTGTTAGGGGGATTAGAATAGGTGTAATTAGTTTAAAAATCTTGTAATTATTTTATTTTTTTCTGTAATTTAGTGGGTTTATTTTCGTACTTTAGATAATTTAATTTAGTTAATTTATTTAATTATAGTGTAGTGTTAGGTGTTAGTGTAACTTAGGTTAGGTTTTATTTTACAGGTAAATTTGTCTTTATTTTAACTAGGTAGTTATTAAATAGTTAATAACTATTTAATAACTATTGTACCTAGTTAAAATAAATACAAAGTTGCCTGTAAAATAAAAACAAACCCTAAGCTAGCTACAATGTAACTATTAGTTATATTGCATCTAGTTTAGTGTTTATTTTATAGGTAAGTATTTAGTTTTAAATAGGAATTATTTAGGTAATTGTAGTAATTTTATTTAGATTTATTGTAATTATATTTAAGTTAGGGGGGTTAGGGTTAGAGTTAGACTTAGGTTTAGGGGTTAATAACTTTATTATAGTGGTGGCGACATTGGGAGTGGCAGATTAGGGGTTAATAAATATAATGTAGGGTTCAGCGATGTTGGGGGCAACAGATTAGGGGTTAATAATATAATGCAGGTGGCGGCGATGTCGGGGGCGGCAGATTAGGAGTTAATAAGTGTAAGATTAGGGGTGTTTAGACTCAGGGTTCATGTTAGGTTGTTAGGTGTAGACATAAAAATTATTTCTCCATAGGAATCAATGGGGCTGCGTTAGGAGCTAAACGCTGCTTTTTTGCAGGTGTTAGATTTTCTTTTCAGACGGGCTCTCCCCCATTGATTCCTGTGGGGAAAACGTGCATGAGCACGTTTAGCCCGCTCACCGCTAACGTAAGCAGCGCTGGTATTGAGGTGAGATGTGGAGCTAAATTTTGCTCTTCGCTCACTTTTTTGCGGCTAACGCCGGGTTTCTAAAAACCCGTAATACCAGCACTGTCTGCAAGTGAGCGGTGAGCATAAACTGCTCGTTAGCACCGCACCCCTCCTAACGCAAAACTCGGAATCTAGGTATGTGTTTCTTGTAATCTAAATACAAATTTTTGTTTCTGTAACATCTTTGTTTTTTGAGATATAGGTATCCTCATAAATTACCCCCCCCCACATACCTTTGACCCCCGTAAGTGGATTTTTGGGAAATGGTAAAACACATGTTTTCTTTATTTTCAAAGAGAATCTAAATACCAATTTTCACGTCTGTAACATCTTTAGTTTTTGAGATATACAGTAGGTATCCTCGTAAAAAAATGCACCCCCCCTTTTTCACCCCATTAGGGACGTAATATCCAAAAATCCTTCCTTAGTGGGTGCCTACATTATAAAAGCAATGTACCTTCCAAATTTCACATTCCTAGGTTAAACGGTTTGAGCTGGGCCTTGATGAGTCAATCAGCCAGGACATTATATATATATATATATATATATATATATAATTTATTTTGTCCCCCTTTCCTATAAATTGAAAGGGTGTTCAAGAATTCTGAGAAATGGAAAATACTCACTGTATATATATATGTGTGTGTGTGTGTGTGTGTGTGAGAAATACTCTAATATATTATAAATGCATTTTTATATGTTTATTTTAGCCCTAGCACTTTACTTCTGGTTTGAAATTTTCTATCATGTATATGAAATATAAGCAGTTATCATGTTCAATATATATATATATATATATATATATATATATATTAATATATATATATATAAAAAAACAACAAGGTTATATTAAAGCAGTTTAAAGTTTAAGTGAAACTAACAGGAAGTTTACTGACTAATATGGACAATTCCACCAGAAAAAGTTAGTTTATTCAGCACAGGAACATCTACCTATTTAAAAAAGTACTGTAATAAATTTTTAAACAGAAAATACATGAGTACAATGTAAATTTTACGGAAGCCCAGAGAGGCCATGCATTTTAAATATTTTTTAACTTGTTTTGTCGACATAACAAAATTGTTTTTTGAAGATTTTTTTAAACTCAGATGTTATATTTGCCTGACTAGATTTCATTCAGGAAGTGTTACAGTGATGGAAGATACTGATTGAAAGGGAAAGCCGCTGCCCTGGCTGTCACAGCAGCCTGCGTTCCATCCAATTTTCATACCCCTTCCGAGGATTTTATCAGATATTCATACCATTTATACATTTTAACCCCTTAAGGACTGGGCCTTTTTTAATATTTACCTATCAAAACTATATATATATATATATTTTAGTAGAAAACCCGAAGTATTGATTTAGGCCCATTTTGGTATATTTCATGACACTATTTCCCCGTCAAATGCGATCAAATTAAAAAAATTGTTTTCACAATTTTAGGTTTCTCACTGAAATTATTTACAAACAGCTTGTGCAATCATGGCAAAAAATGGTTGTAAATGCTTCTCTGGGATCCCCTTTGTTCAGAAACAGCAGACATATATGGCTTTGGCATTGCATATTGGTATTTAAAATGCCGCTAAATGTCGCTGCGCACCACACTTGTATTATGTCCAACAGTGAAGGGGTTAATTAGGTAGCTTGTAGGGCTAATTTTAGCTTTAGTGTAGAGATCAGTCTCCACCCTGACACATCCCACCCCCTGATCCCTCCCTGACCCCTTTCAAACAGCTCTCTTCCACCCTCCACCCCACAATTATCACCCCCCATCTTAAGTACTGGCAAAAAGTCTGCCAGTACTAAAATAAAAGGCATTTTTTTTTACATAATAATATATATATATATTTTTATATATATTTTCTGCAGGGTAGAATCCCCCCTTACCTCCTGATCCCCCCCAAAAAGCTCTCTAATCCTCCCCCGTACCTATTTGCCGCCATCTTAGGTACTGGCAGATGTCTGCCAGTACCAGTTGCTGCAAATTAGGCAGTGTAGCTGCCCCCCCCCTCCTGAATACCCTCCCCCCCAGATCCCTTTCTGGCAACAGATCCCACATAGGATTTCCCTTATTGCCCCTTCTTCCTCCTGCCCACTCACTGAAGCATGTTATTTTTTTTCCAACGCCTGTAGCGTGGCTTAGCGGTCCCACTCGCTCCCACCTTCCTCCCGCCCCTACAGTAATTGGCCGCCCACCCGCCTCATCACTGCAATCCCCTTTTTTACCCACCGATGCAGAGAGGGCCACTGTGTCTGCTATTTCTGAACAAAGGGGATCCCAGAGAAGCATTTACAACCATTTGTGCCATAATTGCAAAGCTGTTTGTAAATCATTTCAGTGAGAAACCTAAAGTTTGTGAAAAAGTTTGTGAAAAAGTGAACTTTTTTTTATTTTGATCACATTTGGCGGTGAAATGGTGGCATTAAAAATATACCCAAATGGGCCTAGATCAATACTTCGGGTTTTCTACTAAAAAAAAATATATATATATATTATTTATATATATATATATATATATATATATATCTATATATATATATATATATATATATATATATATATATATATTATATATATATATACACAGTATATATACATGTGAAGGGTTATTCATTGATACCTGACAGATATCAGTGTTACCAATGTAGTTTTGGCTAATTTTGAAGAAAAAAAAATGTTTGGAAATAACAAAGGATTACCGTACTTGTATTTATTGCCCTATAACTTGCAAAAAAAGCAAAGAACATGTAAACATTAGGTATTTCTAAACGCAGGACAAAATTTAGAAACTATTTAGCATGTTTTTTTTTTGGTGGTTGTAGATGTGTAACAGATTTTGGGGGGGTTAAAGTTAGAAAAAGTGTGTTTTTTCCATTTTTTCATCATATTTTATATTTTATTTTTTATAGTAAGTTATAAGATATGATGAAAATAGTTGTATATTTAGAAAGTCCATTTAATGGTGAGAAAAAACTATATATAATATGTGTGGGTACATTAAATGAATAAGAGGAAAATTACAGCTAAACATAAACACCGCAGAAATTGTAAAAATAACCCTTGGTCCAAATGGTCAAAAAAATGGAAAAGTGGTCTGGTCACTAAGGGTTTAAAGGGGTAGTGAAGGGTAAATTTATTGATTACCCATTGTCTTAAATGGGTAGTTGAGGATGATTTTACTGATTACCTGTGTCTTAAAGGAGCAGTTGAGGGTGAATTTACTTATTACCCTGTGTCTTAAAGGGCACATGAGGGTGAATTTACTGATTACCCTGTGTCTCAAAGGGGTTGTTAAGTATGATTTTATTGATTACCCTGTGTCTTAAAGGGGTAGTTGAGGGTGATTTTACTGATTACACAATGTCTTAAATGGGCACTTGAGGCTGATTTTACTGATTACCCTGTGTCTTAAAGGGACAGTTGGGTGGAATTTTACTGATTACCCTGTTTCTTAAAGGGGTAGTTAAGATTAAATTTACTGATAACCTTGTGTCTTAAAGGTAAAATAAAAAGTCACTCCAGCCCAATGGATAAATCAAAAGACCTTTATTGCTTCATGGTGCCAAGAAAACAAACAACAACATTTCAGACCTCTCACAGGTCCTTAGTCATGTCTACAGGTGTATACATAATGGCTGCCTTTATACCTGAATCTAGGTATCAAGACACACCCACATCCTGTATGGTAACTACCTCCTAGTGGTTACAATGTAGAATAGCATTGACATAGATTACATTTTTATTCTCTTAAAGATATAGTACCATATAGTGTGTTATATATTCAAAGTAAATTAAAACAATTAAAAAACAATGAGAGCACTATCCATTAACATCTAAGAGATCTATTAACATATAAGCAGGGCAGGTGGGAGAATTTTATTGCTCACAATGTTTCAATATATGACACACCTGTTTGGGGTCTGTGTGCTGGATGTTTCAGTATTTGATACACATGTTTTGGGTCTGTGCGCTGGATGTTTCAGTATGTGACACACTGTTTGGGTTCTCTGCGCTGGATGTGTCAGTATGTGACACACTGTTTGGGGTCTGTGTGCTGAATGTTTCTGTATGTGACACACTGTTTGGAGTCTGTGCGCTTGATGTTTCAATATGTGACACACTGTTTGGAGTCTGTGAGCTGGATATTTAAGTATGTGACACACTGTTTGGGGTCTCTTCTCTGGATGTTTTAGTTTGTTTATGCACTATTTGGCATCTGTGCTTTGGGTGTTTCAGTATGTGACACACTATTTGGGGTCTCTGCTCTGGATGTTTTAGTATGTATGCACTATTTGGCATCTGTGCTTTGGGTGTTTCAGTATGTGACACACTATTTGGTGCCTCTTTATTTTTTATTAGTAGATTCAGATCCCTGTTTATTTTTTTTACAGACACACACACACACGCACATAGATATTTATGTGTGTGTGTGTCTGTAAAAAATAAACAGGGATCTGAATCTACTAATAAAAAATAAAGAGGCTCCAATAGTGTGTCACATACTGAAACACCCAAAGCACGGATGTCAAATAGTGCGTCACATACTAAAACATCCAGAACAGAGACCCCAAATAGTGTGTCACATACTGACACACCAAGAGCACAGACGACAAAAAAGGGTGTCAAATACTGAAACATCCAGTGCACAGACCCCAAACAGTGTGTCACATACTGAAATATCCAGCGCACAGACTCCAAACAGTGTGTCACATGCTGAAACATCCAGTACACAGACCCCAAACAGTGTGTCACATACTGAAATATCCAGCGCACAGACTCCAAACAGTGTGTCACATACTGATACATCCAGCGCATCGACCCCAAACAGTGTGTCACACACTGAAACATTGTGAGCAATAAAATTCTCCCACCTTCCCCTTTAAGACTCAGGGTAATCAATAAAATCCTCCCACCTTCCCTTTAAGGACACAAGGTAATCCGTAAAATCCTACCCACCTTCCCATTTAAGACACAGAGTAATCAATACAATTTCCCCCATCTACCCCTTTAATAACAGAGTAATCAGTAAAATCACCTCAACTACCCCTTTTAAGACACAGGGTAATCAGAAAAATTCCACCCAACTGACTCTTTAAAACACAGGGTAATAAGTAAAATCACCCTCAACTGCCCCTTTAAGACATAGGGTAATCAGTAAATCACACTCAGCTATCCCTTTAAGACACAAAGCTAATATTAAAATCACCCTCAACTACCCCTTTAAGACACAGGGCAATCAGTAAAATCAAGCCCAACTGCCCCTTTAAGACGCAGGGTTAATAAGTAAAATCACCCACAACTGCCCCTTTAAGACATAGGGTAATCAGTAAAATCATGCTCAGCTGCCCCTTTAAGACACAGGGTAATCATTAAAATCACCCTCAACTATCTCTTTAAGACACAGGGTAATCTGTAAAATCACCTCAACTACCCCTTTAAGACACAGTGTAATCAATAAAATATCCCTTAACTACCTTTTAAGACACAGGGTAATCAGTAAAATCACCCCAAATACCCCTTTAAGACACTGGGTAATCAGTAAATGCCACCCAACTGCCCCTTTAAGACACAGGGTAATCCGTAAAATCACCCCAACTGCCCCTCTAAGGCATAGGGTAATCAGTAAAATCACCCCCAACTGCCCCTTTAAGACACAGGGTAATCAGTAAAATCATGTTCAACTGCCCCTTTAAGGCACAGGGTAATCAGTAAAATCACCCTCAACTATCCCTTTAAGACACAGGGTAATCTGTAAAATCACCTCAACTATCCCTTTAAGACACAGTGTAATCAATAAAATATCCCTTAACTACCCCTTTAAGACACAGGGTAATCAGTAAAATCACCCCCAAATACCCCTTAAGACACTGGGTAATCAGTAAAATGCCACCCAACTTCCCCTTTAAGACACAGGGTAATCAGTAAAATCACCCCAACTGCCCCTCTAAGACATAGGGTAACCAGTAAAATCACCCCAACTGCCCCTTTAAGACACAGTGTAATCAGTAAAATCATGTTCAACTGCCCCTTTAAGGCACAGGGTAATCAGTAAAATCACCCTCAACTGCCCCTTTAAGATATTGGGTATTCAGTAAAATCACGCTCAACTGCCCCTTTAAGACACAGGGTAATCAGTTAAATCACCCTAAACTACCCCTTTAAGACATAGGGTAATCAATAAAATCACCCTTAACCACCCCTTTAAGACACAGGGTAATCAGTAAAATCACCCCCAACTACCCCTTTAAGACACAGGGTAATCAGTAAAATGCCACCCAACTGCCCCTTTAAGACACAGGGTAATCAGTAAAATCACCCTCAACTGCCCCTTTAAGATATTAGGTAATCAGTAAAATCACGCTCAACTGCCCCTTTAAGACACAGGGTAATCAGTAAAATCACCCTAAATTACCCTTTAAGACATAGGGGTAATCAATACAATCACCCTTAACCACCCCTTTAAGACACAGGGTAATCAGTAAAATCACCCCAACTACCCCTTTAAGTCACAGGGTAATAAGTAAAATCACCCTCAACTGCCCCTTTACGACATAGGGTAACCAGTAAAATCATGCTCAACTGCCCCTTTAAGACAGGGTAATCAGTAAAATCACCATCAACTACCCCTTTAAGACAATGGGTAATCAATAAAATCTCCCCACCTACCCCTTAAAGACACAGGAAAATCAGTAAATTTAACCTCAACTACCCCTTTAAGACACTGGGTAATCAGTAAAATTCCAGTAAAATTCCACCCAACTGCACCTTAAAAAGAGCTACCCCTTTAGACACGCAGTTTGAGATCATTAAAATGTATATCTGATCAAATCCTTGAACGGAGTATGAAAATTGGATGGAACGCAGGCTGCTGTGACAGCCCAGGGCAGCGGCTTTCCTTTCAATCAGTATCTTCCATCACTGTAACACTTCCTGAATGGAAATCTAGTCAGGCAAGATATAACATCTGAGTTTAAAAAAAATCTTCAAAAACAATGTTGTTATGTCGACAAAATCCTCTCTGGGCTTCCGTAAAATTTAACAACTGGAGAACTTAAATACATTTGACATGAATATTGTGCAAAAAGCCAAGAGCTATATATATAAAACTAGTAAATATTTACCCAAAATGATCTGTCTTAAAAATAATCTAACTCCCTTTTTACAGATGTTTAATCCTATTTCATAGTCTCAGTTATAAGTTACAAAACTTGGCTGCCTTTAATGTTGTTGTATCCTTTTCATCTAGGAATATACAGTCACTTAGAAGTGACATAGTTTCAGTAGTTATATAACTTAATCAGAACAACATACAAGACATCTTTGCTCTTAGAACCACAATAACTAACATTGGATTACTGACAGGTTTTGGTCAGATAAACAAGAACAATACACATTTTGACAGTTGTCACAATATAGTGATGATAATGAACATTTATACACTAATAAATACAACATCCTGCACTATATGATAATGTGAGGCATCTCTACACACGCTGCTGCACTGTATAAATAATGCAGAGTACCTATACATTAATAACATATAGACTGCTCCATATAATGATGTTGAGGGGTCATATACTAAAAAACAGAACAGGCTGCCCTGTATAATGATATTGAGTGCCTATACAATGTGGGTCAGCTCAGCAACCTGTGCTACATAATGATGCCAAACATTTATACACTACTGTACTGTATAATTATTATGCCAATTATCTATACAGTGAAATAGGACTTGTCTTGCAGTATATAAAAAGTTGGAGTATTGCCAGTGCTCCTATTTGTGCCCATTATCCCCAGTAGTACCCATTAGGCTATGAGTGTAGGGAACGTCCCACTGCTGTCACCGGCTCCACCAACTTTTACAAAAGCAGCTAAAGTTTTGCAGAGATATTTCAGCCAGATGCTGTTCTGACTGACCTCTCTCTCTTCTTCCTATGTTTCAGGGGAGTCCCCTCCAATTCTAGCCATTTTGCCACCACATAGGTACCCTACTATGGAGCCCAAATTAGGCAGCAATAAAATAAATATACACATAAAAAAAATATATATATTATATCAATGCACCAAATTTGCACCTCCCCTACAGGGACACCCTTACGCCTAATCTGCCTCTATTGTAACACCGGCCAGGGCCGGCTCAACCATGGACTAAGTGGGTCCAATGGACCCAGGGCAGCACTTAATAAGGCCAGGGCCAGCACTTTAGGTGACTGAGTCAGTCACTGTCAGACCCAGACCATTCCTGTTTTCTGTCTCCATGATAGGAAGCCGCAGGTTCCCAGCAGCAAAACCTTATCATGCACAAAGACACAGAAGTGTTCAGGGGGTAACCTTTAAAGTAGGGCAAGTGCATCTCTTCCCTAACTTCCTTCCCACTTATTGTGCAATTGTGCATAAGCAGGTAGCCAGTCAGACTATTAGGTTGATTTGCTAATCAGTAACATTACTACCGGGGGGCATTATTGCATTCACCCAGGCAGCACAATATCTTGAGCCGGTGTCCTTGTCAAAATCTGCGACCGACGGAATTTGTGACCGTTACGTCACCACATTCCTGACTGCACACGTGACTGGTTGACCACCAATCACCTGCTAGTGACACCTCCTTCGTCAAGGTCGCACATTCTGAGTGCTCGCATCTGAGTGTTCACATTGATCCGGGTGGGAAAATGATACAGGCAAAGGAGCTATTGTATTGGGGCTCTTTTATTCTCCTAAAGCAACTTATCTCTAAAGCACCACACCGGAGGCAGAGTTAAGATGTTGCTTGCCCTCAATATTAGATATTTCTATTCAATCTCTCTGCATATTCACTTTTTAGGTTCACGTCCTCCATCTCTACTACACACATCTACTTTCTCGTGTCGCATATTACCGTCTTAAAGGGCCACTAAACCCAAAATCTTTCTTTCATGATTCAGATAGAGAATAGAAATTTAAACAACATTACAATTTACTTCTATTATTTATTTTGCTTCATTTTTTAGATATCCTTAGTTGAAGAAAAAGCAATGCACATGGTGAGCCAATCACACGAGGCTTCTATGTGCAGTAACCAATCAGCAGCTACTGAGCATATCTAGATATGCTTTTCAGCAAAGAATATCAAGAGAATAAAACAAATTAGATAAAAGAAGTAAATTAGAAAGATGTTTAAAATTGCATTCTCTTTCTAAATCATAAAAGAAAAAAAGTGGGTGTCATGTCCCTTTAACTCCAAGTACTTAATATTGTTACTGGTATATAGCCATTAGGTCAGGAATATATTATTGCCTCTTAGTAAGCGAGCACTCAGAATGTGCGACCGTGACGAAGGAGGTGTCTCTAGCAGGTGATTGGTGGTCAACCAGTCACGTGTGCACTGAGGAATGTGGTGACGTCACGGTCGCACATTCCGTCGGGTCACAGATTTCGATACTACACCGGGCCCTGACACCAGCCCTGGATGCAGGCTTATGAGGGACAGCATATTCATCACTGCCTAGGGCAGCACTAAACCTAAATATACCCCTGTTGCAGAGGAGATTATTACTACGTATACAAAATACCGACATTTCTTTGTTTTTTTTTCATGTGAAGAAGCTTTAAAGGCAATAAAACAGGTTTATAAAATCAGATTTTATAAACGAGACTTGAATTGAATTGAAAATAGTATTATATTTTCATTTGTCAGTGAGCTAAAAGAAGCACAGATTGTAATTTAAAGGGTCATTATAATAAAAACAATGACGCTCTACTCTACTTTAGAACAATGTACTTTTAAGACTAACAACCCTGCATCTTTGCGGGGGATAAACACATAGTAAAAATATTTTTCTACCAAAACAACAATAGATAAAGATACAGCCATAGAAGGAAATGTGTGGGGGGAGTTAGAGCTTTACAATTCAGAAACTAAAAAGAAAGGGTTAATGGTGAGGCACTGCAGTATACCATTTGCAGGTAAAGTAATTAAAGTACATATTATATTTTGTCTCTATCCCAACTTGTTTTATGTCCCTTTAACATGGCAGCCTCTGGCTCTATTAAAGCCTCTCAGTTTAAAGAAAATACAGATCACGTCTTAGTGCAATTTAAAATATTTACCAGTAAGTAACTTTTACATTATCTTTTTTAACACTTTATACAGCACAAAAATGTATTGGCCAGACATAACTGTAAGAAATCTTTACACGTGCCAAAGCAACATCTTGTTTCTACCCCCTGCTAACAATGTAAGATTCATTTTATATAGTGTATAATGCAGAATAAAATAATAGCTTGTGTAAAAAATCAGATATTCTAAATCTAAAGATAAATACAACATTAACAATGCACAATCTAAAGTAAACCAAAACCTTCATTGAGTACTTTAAATATTAAATCTGATACAATGCCTCCTTAATGCCTGTACAGTTTCCACAGTAAACCCCCCAGAAACTTACTGTCACTTGGGCAGGTTTCAAAGGCTACAATGCAGGATATAATAGAAAATACAGAAGGCAAAAAAACACCTTCATCATGGTGGCAAAAGAGACAGAAGAATCCTCTCCTGAGTCCAAGTAACACTGAGATCTATTCTGTGGAAGGGTGTGTCTTTTTTATACTAGTTTTTAAAAGGGGAGGAATAAATAAATATATAAAAAACCTTAAAAAAACAAAACAAAAAAACACTCATCGCTTGTCAGTAATTAAGAATTAATTGTTAATCTCACATTCATTAGATTTGTATCCATAAGATCATTCAAAATTAATATTTCCCTATTATTTATTATTATTTATTATTATTATTATTATTATTATTATTATTATTTTTAATAATATCCAGGCATAACTCAGCAAATTATGACTAGATAATAGTTTTTATGACAAAGTTTTTTCTTTTTTTCAGAATGAGTCAAAAGAATAAACTACTTTATAAGCTTGGTTTTTGCTGTCATTTTGTCAAGAAAATACCACATAAAAGATAATGATAGTGTGTTGTTATATAAACAGCCTTGTTATTGAAAGACAAGAGTGTTTGTGGAATTAAATCTGAAACAGCTATGACCATATAGCAGTATTACTGAGTTACAATAAGGGACATTTCTTAAGACTTGTGTTTACATCATAACTTTTATAACCTTTTTATAAATTGTTTCATAGATATTGCTTTGTGTCTGGCCCGAAATGAGTACATTATTAACTGCCTCAGTAAGTTGTGATGAAGAACCTATATGAGACAAATATAAGTAAAAATGGGAGGATGCAGGTTGGGCCCATGCTTGGATTTTTGGATTACACGGGCAAAGAGACATTACCCCCCCCACCCATGAAATTAAAATACACTACCAATACTGTTTCTTAACTAAATGTTCTAGTGATGAGCTAAGACAGCTATAGATAACTATTTATCTATCCTATTAAATAGATTCTAATTATCACATCAAATTGACTGTTAATATGTTAATCTGTAGCAAATCAGTGATGGTTCTGCATAATGAATGAAACAGTGATGACAATATATAACACACAGGAATCTGGAGGCAGGATGACCTTTTTTTCTTTTTCCCCATTATACCGAGACTGATATAAGTATGTCTAACAGGAAAATGTACCAAGCTGCAGGTGGATAAGTTCTTAAGCAGAAAACCTGTCCAACTTCAATTGCCACTTGGAAAAATTTAAGACTGCAGAAGAGCTGTATTGTCCACTCCTGCACCCTGCTCTTGGGCAACCGATTGCATGAGAGCAGGACCTGTCAATCATCCAGAACAAACGAGTTTTGGGTGATTTATCTTTGTCACCTAGGATAAGAAGCAGTTTCTTAAATTTGTGGTTTCAGACTCACTCTTGCCAGCCTGAACTGCAAATTCTCAGAAGCTGGGAATACATCTTGATAAGCCCTAAAATAGACCACATTAACTTACAGTGGGTTACTATCAGGTTTTGGTCAGATAAACAAGAACAATACACATTTTGACAGTTGTCACAATATAGTGATGATAATGAACATTTATACACTAATAAATACAACATCCTGCACTATATGATAATGTGAGGCATCTTTACACACACTGCACTGTATCATTAATGCAGAGCACCTATACATTAATAACATATAGGCTGCTCCATATAATGATGTTGAGGGGTCATATACTAAAAAACAGAACAGGCTGCCCTGTATAATGATAATGAGTGCCTATACAATGTGGGTCAGCTCAGCAACCTGTGCTACATAATGATGCCAAACATTTATACACTGAAAATGAACAATACTGTACTGTATAATTATTATGCCAATTATCTATACAAAAATGAAATAGGACTTGTCTTGCAGTATATAAAAAGTTGGAGTATTGCCAGTGCTCCTATTTGTGCCCATTATCCCCAGTAGTACCCATTAGGCTATGAGTGTAGGGAACGTCCCACTGCTGTCACCGGCTCCAACAACTTTTACAAAAACAGCTAAAGTTTTGCAGAGATATTTTAGCCAGATGCTTCCAGCTGTTCTGACTGACCTCTCTCTTTGCTTTCCTATGTTTCAGGGGAGTCCCATCCGATTTTAGCCATTTTGCCACCACATAGGTCCCCTACTATGGAGCCCAAATTAGGCAGCAAAAAAAACAATTAAAGGGACATGAAACCCACATTTTTTCTTTCATGAGTCAGAAAGAGCATGTGATTTTAAACAACTTTCTAATTTACTTCTATTATCTAATTTGCTTCATTCTCTTGATATCCTTTGCTGAAAGCATATCTAGATAGCATCAGCAGCTGATGATTGGTTGCTGCACATAGATGCTTCGTGTGATTGGCTCACCCATGTGCATTACTATATCTTCAACAAAGGATATCTAAAGAATGAAGAAAGTTAGATAATAGAAGTAAATTGGAATGTTGTTTAAAATTGTATTCTCTACCTGAATCATGACAGAAACATTTTGGGCTTAGTGTCCCTCTAATAATTATATCATGCACCAAATTTGCGCTTCCCCTACAGGGGCGCCTTTAGGTGGTCACCTAGTCTTCCTTTATTTTAACACCGGCCCTGGATGGAGGCTTATGAGGGAAAGCAGATTTATCATTGCCTAAGGCAGTACTAAACCTAAATATAACTAGTGATGTCGCGAACTTAAAAATTTTGGTTCGCGAACGGCGGACTCGAACTTCCGTTACTGTTCGCGAACCGACGAACCGCGCGAACCGCCATTGACTTCAACAGGCAGGCAAACTTTAAAACTCACAAGGACTCTTTCTGGCCACAATAGTGATGGAAAAGTTGTTTCAAGGGTACTAACACCTGGACTGTGGCATGCTGGAGGGGGATCCATGGCAAAACTCCCATGGAAAATTACATAGTTGATGCAGAGTCTGCTTTTAACCCATAAAAGGCCTAAATCACCTAACATTAATAAATTGTTTGCAATAACGTGCTTTAAAACATCAGTTATGATGTTGTATCGATCAGGTAGTGTAAAGGTTACGCCCGCTTCACAGTGACAGACCAAACTCCAAGTGTAACGCACCACAAACAACCGCAAACAGTCCATTTGCACAACCACAAGATAGATTTGATAGATAGATACATAGATTACATAGCTCTATAGATGCAATATACATGAGATCGATACAAATTACATAGATCAATAGATGCAATATACATTTGATAGATATGAATTACATAGATCAATAGATGCAATATCCATTTGATAGATACGAATTTTATCGATCAAAAGATGCAATATACATTTGATAGATACGAATTACATTGATCAAAAGATGCAATATACATTTTATAGATACGAATTACATCGATCAATAGATGCAATATACATTTGATAGATACGATTGATAGTTAGATAGATTTGATAGATAAATAGATAGATTTGATAAGACATGCGGTCTGGGACCCGTGGTGTGTTAAGTAGTACTATTCTTAGCAGTTTACTACTACCTGTTACTCCTCCTTTCGGGGGAGGTCTATATGGCCTGCATTTTTGGAACAGGGAGATGGAAGAAGATAATTGGTCTTTATTTTTTAAATATTAAAATTACTGTGACAACAAATATGATTGGTGGCACTAGTTGGCAATTGGCCCTGGCTGACACACACGCTGGGAGGAAGGCAACTGCAATTAGATTACACTAGCTGACTGATGCTTTACAGTCCAATTTTTTTTTTTTTAAATTTACAATACTGTTAGAACAAATATGATTGGTGGCACTAGTTGGAAATTGCAAGTGGGCCTGGCACACACGCTGGCAGGCAGGCAACTGCAATTCAATGGCACTAGCAGACTGATGATTCACAGTAAAAAAAGTTTTTAGTTTAAATATTTTCAAATGAATAAAGATGTATACAGCACCCACTACTCACTAGTGCACGGAGAGGGCTGACCAAGCCCAAACAATTCAAGTATAAGAAAGCAGTCTCCAGCAGTGAGCAAAGTGACTTTTATTTTAAACACAGGTCAAATACAGCAACGTTTCGGGCTAACAATAAGCCCTTTCTCAAGCCTGACATAAGTTAAACAAAACACCATTTAAATAGCCATATTGGCGCCAAACAATTGTGAAAAAATTGCACATATATCGCCCTCCAGTGGTGGACTTGAATATTGCATATCAAAATAAATTTTCTTGCACTTGCAAAGATACAAATGTGTTACAAAATATTTTACATTGTATATATTGCACAAATTCAATAACCAACTTCATAAGTAAAGTGCCAAGTGATCCTATAAAAATAAAAATAAAAAGTAAAAAATTAGAATAATAAAAATAATATGTGACAACTAAATTCAATGTGAATATATTAGTAAAAATAAATATATTAAGTATTCAAATTTATTAGAATTTAAAATTAAAATTGATCACAATACTCATATCAAAATCTCTTAATTACCATATATATATATAGGAACACAATCAATCGAATGGACTATATATAGATTAAAAAATTGATATATATGGGAATCCTTCAACAAAGGATACCCATATTACAATAAGTCAGAAATTTAAAAACTAATGGGTACTCAGTAAATATATAGGTAATGCCAAATGTCTATATCCAATAATGTCACTCAAATGACCTTTTTTGACTTACTAGTTAAGGCATAATCCACTATAATGCTAAATTTAAATATATAGCAAAGGTAAATGCAAACCCGTAAGCTTACTAAAAGAAGTAACCCTATTTATCTTACTCAATATTAAATTACAATTTTTAAATTTTAAATTTTAAATGTTGTCCAGTTACACTCCCTATTGAGGCCTTTAGGCCATAAGGTGTTAAGCTCATTGATCCAAAAGGCTTCCCTTTTATTCAATAAGGCCTCTCTATCACCACCTCTCCTTGGCATGTGTATATGTTCCAAAATTTGGAAACGTAATTGGCTGATGCTATGTCCTGCTTGTAGAAAATGCGCAGACACTGGAGCATCCTTGCCACATCTAATATTTGACTTGTGCTCAGATATCCTCTCACGTGCCTCCCTTGTCGATTGTCCAATGTATACCAATGAACATGGACATTTAATGGCATAGATGATAAATTCTGTTCTACAAGTCAAATATTCTTTAATTCGGTATTTTCTACCTGTATAGGGATGAAAAAATTCTCCTCCCTTAATCATAGAATTACAATTTATGCAAGAAAGGCAAGGATAGCAACCTGTGCGCCGCTTACCAGTAATAGTTTTCTGATGATATTTATGACTACCAACATCTGCTCTAACTAGTTGATCTTTAATATTTGGACTCCTTTTGTAAGCCTGCATTGGAGGTTCATGGAATGCATTAATGTCAGGATGGCATTTCTGTAGAATGTGCCAATACTTTCGTATAATTTTGTTAACCTGACTACTCCTAGTGCTATATTGTGTGACAAATAATAGCCTATTGATCTTGTCTTTATTCCTATTCCTCTTGTTTCCAATGGGTTCAGACTTTCCAATTCTTGAAATGATATTTTGCTTCTCTTTATTCACAAGTTCAAACGGGTAACCTCTTTGTAAAAATTTGTTTGAAATCTGTTCCAGTCTTTTTGTTTTTAATTCAGTATCAGACACAATACGATCTACTCTTAATAATTGACTTTTTGGTATTGCTTTAAAGGTGGAAGGTGGATGAAAGCTGCCATACAGCATAGTGTTGTTTTTATCTGTGGGCTTTGAATAAATGTCCGCTCTCAATCCATGTTCCACCTTGTAAATGCATGTGTCTAAGAGTTGAATAGACTACTCATCCCATGTCAAACAAAATTTAATACCATTAACAGACTTATTGAGATCATCATTAAATAGAAGTAGGGATCCAATGTCGCCATACCATATGCCAAACACATCGTCAATGAACCTCCACCATGTGGCACCAAATTTCTTAAATAATGTATGTTCATAGACAAAAATCTCTTCAAAATTATTCATAAAAATTTTGGCATATGTTGGGGCGACATTGGATCCCATAGCAGTACCCTTCTTTTGAAAGAAAAATTCATCCTTAAAAAGAAAATAATTCATATAGAGAATAACCTCTAATAATTCTAAAAAGAATTGTATCTGAGGTAAGCTGAATCTATTGTCAGTTTTCAAAACCTTGGCAACTGATTCTATCCCACTTGTATGTTTAATAGATGTGTATAAGCTAGACGGAATCGTCAGCTTGTTTTTTCACAGAGGATTCGGATGCAGACACCGGAGGGGTGGCAGGAAACACCGGAAGCGTGCAATCGTCCAACCATGGAGCAAAGAAAGCCAAACAAACCCGGTGGAACAGCCGGGGCAGAGGTAGGAATCACAACTGAGTATGGCATGGAGTGCTGTGAGTGCCGAATTGCTATCGCAGAATTCAGTTGATGTTCCTCCCCTTGATACAAGCGGGACTCTTGGTAAATGACTTTTGTATTTTCTAATAATGCAATGGACTTTGATATTGACAAAGATGTAAATGTTGATAATTTAACAGCTAAGAGCAAATATGTAAGTGATACTAATAATGATAGTCGGGCTGATGCTCACGCTAAAGAAATTAATATTGTTCATAATATCTCAGGGGTTAATTTAACTAATGAAGAAGTCACTCTCCTCAACAAAGGGCTATCATATTGCCCTATTAACAAAGGGAATTTATTCCAATTGAAACATGAATTACATGCTTTTTTTTCGCAGGATTAAACTAAAATTGTTTTTTGACAAAAAAAGGTAAAACTGATAATGCGGTAACCCCTTTTAAGAGCAATGAGATGCTGACTTGCCAGACAGTGGGTCTTAAGAAAAATAGCAATTTTAATCCGGTCATTACTGATAATGGAGCCAATACATTCTTTGAACTAGTACTTAGGGATGTCGAGCAATTATTCCAGACACCTGATATTATGTTCCAAAAACGATTGATGGAATATAAAAATGATTCGGCATCCTTGAAGTGCTTGAAACAGAGAAAGGAATTGGCTATTAAGGCAGCTGACAAGGGTGGTGCCCTAGTAGTGATGAATCAGGTGGCATATATATCTGAAATTGAGCAACAACTTAGTGATACCTCTGTATACGTCAGGATTGGTTATGACCCCACACGCATAAGAATCAGAAAGAGATTATAAGTATTCTGGGTAAATCTAAAAACAATGGATTGATTTCTAAAGATTTGTATGATTTTTTTACATGTTAAACATCCAGTGAGACCTGTCATCTATTGTCTGCCAAAGATCCATAAGAATGAGTTAGAACCACCTGGCAGACCAATAGTGGCAGGATCTGGATCTATTTTCACTAATATTTCTATCTTCTTGGACAAGATTCTACAACCATATGTGGTGAAATCTACATCTTATATCCAAGATACATATGATTGAACAACTGGATTTGGAAAGTACTAAGGTTATTCTGTTTACACTTGACATGTCTAGCTCATACACATCTATTAAACATACAAGTGGGATAGAATCAGTTGCCAAGGTTTTGAAAACTGACAATAGATTCAGCTTACCTCAGATACAATTCTTTTTAGAATTATTAGAGGTTATTCTCTATATGAATTATTTTCTTTTTAAGGATGAATTTTTCTTTCAAAAGAAAGGTACTGCTATGGGATCCAATGTCGCCCCAACATATGCCAAAATTTTTATGAACAATTTTGAAGAGATTTTTGTCTATGAACATACATTATTTAAGAAATTTGGTGCCACATGGTGGAGGTTCATTGACGATGTGTTTGGCATATGGTATGGCGACATTGGATCCCTACTTCTATTTATTGATGATCTCAATAAGTCTGTTAATGGTATTAAATTTTGTTTGACATGGGATGAGCAGTCTATTCAACTCTTAGACACATGCATTTACAAGGTGGAACATGGATTGAGAGCGGACATTTATTCAAAGCCCACAGATAAAAACAACACTATGCTGTATGGCAGCTTTCATCCACCTTCCACCTTTAAAGCAATACCAAAAAGTCAATTATTAAGAGTAGATCGTATTGTGTCTGATACTGAATTAAAAAACAAAAAGACTGGAACAGATGTCAAACAAATTTTTTACAAAGAGGTTACCCGTTTGAACTTGTGAATAAAGAGAAGCAAAATATCATTTCAAAAATTGGAAAGTCTGAACCCATTGGGAATAGGAATAAAGACAAGATCAATAGGCCTATTATTTGTCACACAATATAGCACTAGGAGTAGTCAGGTTAACAAAATTATACGAAAGTATTGGCACATTCTACAGAAATGCCATCCTGACATTAATGCATTCCATGAACCTCCAATGCCGGCTTGCAAAATGAGTCCAAATATTAAAGATCAACTAGTTAGAACAGATGTTGGTAGTCATAAATATCATCAAAAAACTATTACTGGTAAGCGGCGCACAGGTTACTATCCTTGCCTTTCTTGGATAAATTGTAATTCTATAATTAAGGGAGGAGAATTTTTTCATCCCTATACAGGTAGAAAATACTGAATTAAAGAATATTTGACTTGTAGAACAGAATTTATCATCTATGCCATTAAATGTCCATGTTCATTGGTATACATTGGACAATCGACAAGGGAGGCACGTGAGAGGATATCTGAGCACAAGTCAAATATTAGATGTGGCAAGGATGCTCCAGTGTCTGCGCATTTTCTACAAGCAGGACATAGCATCAGCCAATTACGTTTCCAAATTTTGGAACATATACACATGCCAAGGAGAGGTGGTGATAGAGAGGCCTTATTGAATAAAAGGGAAGCCTTTTGGATCAATGAGCTTAACACCTTATGGCCTAAAGGCCTCAATAGGGAGTGTAACTGGACAACATTTAAAATTTAAAATTTAAAAATTGTAATTTAATATTGAGTAAGATAAATAGGTTACTTCTTTTAGTAAGCTTACGGGTTTGCATTTACCTTTGCTATATATTTAAATTTAGCATTATAGTGGATTATGCCTTAACTAGTAAGTCAAAAAAGGTAATTTGAGTGACATTATTGGATATAGACATTTGGCATTACCTATATATTTACTGAGTACCCATTAGTTTTTAAATTTCTGACTTTATTGTAATATGGGTATCCTTTGTTGAAGGATTCCCATATATATCAATTTTTTAATCTATATATAGTCCATTCGATTGATTGTGTTCCTATATATATATGGTAATTAAGAGATTTTGATATGAGTATTGTGATCAATTTTAATTTTAAATTCAAATAAATTTGAATACTTAATATATTTATTTTTACTAATATATTCACATTGAATTTAGTTGTCACATATTATTTTTATTATTCTAATTTTTTACTTTTTATTTTTATTTTTATAGGATCACTTGGCACTTTACTTATGAAGTTTTTTCACAATTGTTTGGCGCCAATATGGCTATTTAAATGTTGTTTTGTTTAATTTATGTCAGGCTTGAGAAAGGGCTTATTGTTAGCCCGAAACGTTGCTTTATTTGACCTGTGTTTAAAATAAAAAGTCACTTTGCTCACTGCTGGAGACTGCTTTCTTATACTTTAAATATTTTCAAACCTGTTAGAACAAATATGATTGGTGGCACTAGTTGGCTTGGCAAGTGGGCCTGGCACACACGCTGGGAGGAAGGCAACTGCAATTAGATTGCACTAGATGACTAATGTTTCACAGTCAAGAATTTTTTTTATTTTAAAAATTTAAAATACTGTTAGAACAAATATGATTGGTGTAACTAGTTGGCAAGTGGGCCTGGCACACCACGCTGGCAGGCAGGCAACTGCAATTCAATGGCACTAGCAGACTGATGATTCACAGTCAAAAAAGTTTTGATTTAAAATATTTTCAATACTGTTACAACAAATATGATTGGTGGCACTAGTTGGCTAGTGGGCCTGGCACACACGCTGGCAGGCAGGAACTGCAATTCAATTGCACTAGCAGACTGATGTTTCACAGTCTAAGAATTTTTTATTTGAAATATTTACAATACTGTTAGAACAAATATGATTGGTGTAACTAGTTGGCAAGTGGGCCTGGCACACACGCTGGCAGACAGGCAACTGCAATTCAATGGCACTAGCAGACTGATGATTCACAGTCAAAAAAGTTTTGATTTAAAATATTTTCAATACTGTTACAACAAATATGATTGGTGGCACTAGTTGGCTAGTGGGCCTGGCACACACGCTGGCAGGCGGAAACTGCAATTCATTGCACTAGCAGACTGATGATTCACAGCTCTAAGAATTTTTTATTTTAAATATTTACAATACTGTTAGAACAAATATGATTGGTGGCAGTAGTTGGCAGCAAGTGGACCTGGCACACACGCTGGCAGGCAGGCAACTGCAATTCAATGGCACTAGCAGACTGATGATTCACAGTCAAAAAACTTTTGATTTAAAATATTTCAATACTGTTACAACAAATGTGATTGGTGGCACTAGTTGGCTAGTGGGCCTGGCACACACGCTGGCAGGCAGGAAACTGCAATTCAATTGTACTAGCAGACTCATGATTCACAGTCTAAGAATTTTTTATTTGAAATATTTACAATACTGTTAGAACAAATATGATTGGTGTAACTAGTTGGCAAGTGGGCCTGGCACACACGCTGGCAGGCAGGCAACTGCAATTCAATGGCACTAGCAGACTGATGATTCACAGTCAAAAAAGTTTTGATTTAAAATATTTTCAAAAACTGTTATAACAAATATGATTGGTGGCAATAGTTGGCAGCAAGTGGGGCCTGGCACACACGCTGGCAGGCAGGCAACTGCAATTAGATTACACATGCAGACTGATGTTTCACAGTCAAAAAATATATTTTTTTAAATATTTACACTACTGTTATAACAAATATGATTGGTGGCACTAGTTGGCAAGTGGGCCTGGCACACACGCTGGCAGGCAGGCAACTGCAATTCAATTGCACTAGCAGACTGATGATTCACAGTCAAAAAAGTTTTTATTTTAAATATTTACACTACTGTTATAACAAATATGATTTGTGGCACTAGTTGGAAAGTGGGCCTGGCACACACGCTGGCAAATAGGCAACTGCAATTAAATAACAATAGCAGACTGATGTAACAATTTGTTTTTAAAAAGTTACACTAATGTTACAACAGATAGGAGTGATGGCACTCAGGATAGAACTAGGCACAGTATGTGCTGGGCCAGCCTGACACACAGGCTGGCACTAGTGGCAGGCTGGCCTGCAAACTAAAATTAAAGGACACTGAACCCAAAATTTTGTTTTGTAATTCAGAAAGAACATGCAATTTTAAGCAACTTTCTAATTTACTCTTATTATCACATTTTTCTTTGTTTGAAAAAGAAGGTATCTATGCTTTTTTTGGGTTTCAGTACTCTGGACAGCATTTTTTTATTGGTGGATGAATTTATCCACCAATCAGCAAGGACAACCCAGGGTTGTTCACCAAAAATGGGCCGGCATCTAAACTTACATTCTTGCATTTTAAATAAAGATACCAAGAGAATGAAGAAAATGTGATAATAGGAGTAAATTAGAAAGTTGATTAAAATTCCATGCTCAATCTGAATCACGAAAGAAAATTTATGGGTACAGTGTCCCTTTAAATAACACTAGAAGACTGATGTAAAAAGTTTTTTTTTACAAAATTTAAACTAATGTTACACCAGATAGGAGTGGTGGACTGGCACTGAGGATGGAAGTAGGCGCAGTATATGCTGGCAGTCTGACACACAGGCTGGCACTAATGGCAGCCAGGCTGGCCTGGCAACTAATATTAAATAACACTAGAAGAGGACTGATGTAAATTTTTTTTTTTTACATTTACACTAATGTTACACCAGATATAAGTGGTGGAAAAAAGAGCTATTAATCACACTATATGATGTGGGCCTTACACACAGGCCTGATGGAAAATGAAATTAGATTACACTAGCAAAATGATTTAAAAGTTTTTTTTTAAATTTTAAATAATGTTAAGCAGATATGAGTGGTGGCTGCTGGCACAGCAATTAAAGTTGTATGCTGTGTAAGCCTGACACACAGGCCTGATAGAAAATGAAATTAGATTACACTAGCAAAATGATTTAAAAGTTTTTTTAAAAAATTTTAAAATAATGTTAAGCAGATATGAGTGGTGGCTGCTAGGACAGCAATTAACCACAGTATGCTGTGTAAGCCAGAAACACACATGCCTGATAGAAAATGAAATTAGATTACACTAGCAAAATTATTTAAAAGTTTTTTTTTATTTAAAATAATGTTAAGTAGATATGAGTGGTGGCTGCTAGGACAACAATTAACCACAGTATGCTGTGTAAGCCAGAAGCACACAGGCCTGATAGAAAATGAAATTAGATTACACTAGCAAAATGATTTAAAAGTTTTTTTTTTTAATTTAAAATAATGTTAAGCAGATATGAGTGGTGGCTGCTAGGGCAGCAATTAACCACAGTATGCTGTGTAAGCCAGAAACACACAGGCCTGATAGAAAATGAAATTAGATTACACTAGCAAAATTATTTAAAAGTTGTTTTTTTTTTAATTTTAAAATAATGTTAAGCAGATATGAGTGGTGGCTGCTAGGGCAGCAATTAACCACAGTATGCTGTGTAAGCCAGAAACACACAGGCCTGATAGAAAATGAAATTAGATTACACTAGCAAAATGATTTAAAAGTTTTTTTTTTTCAATTTAAAAATAATGTTAAGCAGATGTGAGTGGTGGCTGCTAGGGCAGCAATTAACCACAGTATGCTGTGTTAGCCAGAAACACACAGGCCTGATAGAAAATGAAATTAGATTACATTAGCAAAATGATTTAAAAGTTTTTTTTTTTTCAATTTAAAATAATGTTAAGCAGATATGAGTGGTGGCTGCTAGGGCAGCAATTAACCACTGTATGCTGTGCAAGCCAGAAACACACAGGCCTGATAGAAAATGAAATTAGATTACACTAGCAAAATGATTTAAAAGTTTTTTATTTTTAATTTAAAATAATGTTTAAGCAGATATGAGTGGTGGCTGATAGGGCAGCAATTAACCACAGTATGCTGTGGAAGCCAGACACACAGGTCTGATAGAAAATGAAATTAGATTACACTAGCAAATTGATTTAAAAGTTGTTTTTTTTTAATTTAAAATAATGTTAAGCAGATATGAATGGTGGCTGCTAGGACAGCAATTAACCACAGTATGCTGTGTAAGCCAGAAACACACAGGCCTGATAGAAAATTAAATTAGATTACACTAGCAAAATGATTTAAAAGTTTTTTTTTTTAATTTAAAATAATGTTAAGCAGATATGAGTGGTGCCTGCTAGGGCAGCAATTAACCACAGTATGCTGTGTAAGTCAGAAACACACAGGCCTGATAGAAAATGAAATTAGATTACACTAGCAAAATGATTTTAAAGTTTTTTTAAAAAATTTAAAATAATTTTAAGCAGATATGAGTGGTGGCTGCTAGGACAGCAATTAACCACAGTATGCTGTGTAAGCCAGAAACACACAGGCCTGATAGAAAATGAAATTAGATTACACTAGCAAAATGATTTAAAAGTTTTGTTGGTTAAATTTACACTAATGTTAAGCAGATATCAGTGGTGGCACTAATCACAGTATATGCTGTGAGCCTCACACACAGGCTGAAAGCCAGGCAAATGCAAATAAAATTAGAAATAATAATAAAAAAAACGACTGAAGTTATAGCCCTAAAAAGGGCTTTTTGGGGTGCTGTCCTTACAGCAGAGATTAGATGAGTCCTTCAGGACTGTAGTGGACACTAAATACACTAGCCTAGCTATCTATTTCCCTATAATGTCAGCAGCAGCAACACTAAAGCTCCTCTCACTAAGAAAGCAAGATCGTAATGAATCTAAAATGGCTGCTGCCAAGGAGCTGGGAGGGTCTGTGAGGGAGTGTCTGCTGCTGATTGGCTCAAATGTGTCAGAAGGCTGTGAGATACAGGGTCAAAGTTTCCTAAATGAAGAGACATAGGGGGTGGATCAAACATCTCTTATGTTCGCCCGCGAGTGGCCGAACGCGAACAAGCTATGTTCGCCGGGAACTGTTCTCCGGTGAACAGTTTGCGACATCACTAAATATAACCCTGTTGCAGAATGAGATAATTACTAACGTATAGAAAATTCCTGACATTTTTTGTTTTTCTTTCGGGTGTGAAAAAGCTTAAAGCACTAAAACAGGTTTATAAATCAGATTTCATAAATGATACCTATAATTGAAAATAGTATTATATTTTCATTTGTTAGTGCGGTAAAAGAAGCAGAGATTGGAACTTAAAGGGCCATTTTAATTGAAAAATTACAAGCTCTACTACAGAACATGTAATTTTAAGACAAACAACCCTGCACCTTTGTGAGGGTTAAACACATAGTAAATATACCGCTTGGGGTTCGCAGAACACTGCTGATCCAATGCTGAAACTGATGCTGGCCTAATCAAGCAGCACTAGTCACACAGCTGAGTCGTGCAACTAGTGCTGATTGGATATGCAGGGGTTAAACACATCGAGGAGCAGGGTCACTAGTCTCTAACAAATTTGAGCAAGTAATTTTTTTTTTACTGTAATGGCCCTTTAACCCCTTGGCGACCAAGGACGTGTCAGGCACATCTACAAAAAATGACGGTTTAAGGACCAAGGACGTGCCTGGCACGTCCTCTGGGGTTTCAAGCATTGTGATCACTTTCAGCCACTTTCAGGGTATTGCAGTGATGCCTCGATGTTTGAGGCATTACACAATACCCTTTACTAACCATCAGATGCAGAGAGAGAAACTCTGTGGCCCTCTCTGCATCGGCCAGCGGTGGTGCCGATCATTGAGTGGGTGGTAGCCATAGCAGGGAGGGGGGTGGGCGACCTATCGATAGAAGAGGTGGGAGGGTGTGTGTGTGAGGGCGGAAGGGGGGCGTGTGAGGGGCAGGAAGGGGGCGTGTGAGGGGGCAAAGCAAATGGGACCGCTCCTGGCCCGGCATGTAATTTAGTAAGAGCCTGGAACTTTGGACAGGGGGGATCATGGTTGGGAAATGGATCTGGGTAGGAAGAGGGTGGTAGGGGTATTCGACGTGGGGAGGGGGCCTACACTATGGAAAGGGTGTTTTAAAATAAACTAAAACCAACAAAATGTATTACAAAGTGGGTACTTGCAAATAGCTGCCAGTACCCAACTTGCAAGTAGGTAGAGGGGGATGGGTTAGAGAGCTGTTTGGAGGGGTTGAGGAAGTTAGGGGGCTAAGGGGGGATCCAACACTGCAGAATATATAATATATATATATATATATATATATATTAAAAAAAGGCTCTATAAAAACCTCTCCGTTTAAAGAAAATACAAATCCTGTCTCAGTGCAGTTTAAATTACTATTTACCAGTAAACTAACTTTTACATTATTTTTTGTAACACTTTTATACAGCACACAATGTATTGGCCAAGACATTACTGTAAGATATTTTATATATGTGCCCGAAGCAACATCTTGTTTTCTACCCCCTGCAACAATGTGAGAGCCATTTTTTATAGTGTATAATGCAAATAAAACCAATAGTTGTTTTAAAATCCCATATTCTAAATCTTAAGATAATTACAACATTGAAAAAGCACAATCTAAAGTAAACAAAACACTCATTGAGTCTTTAAATATTAAATCTGATACATATGCTCCTTAAAGTGAGGTAAACATTTGTGAATGAAAGCCCGTTTTTTTAAAATAATATTAATAACGGGGCACTTTCATTCATCAAAGTTTACAAAGCAGCCGTTTTTTAAAATAAATAAATTACCTTTATTTCTTTTCAGAGCTAGAACAGCTTCCCCCACCTAGAGATCCTCTATTCACATGTCAGCAATGACCTAACTCCTGCTTCCTCCAATCACAGCTTTCCCTCCAGGGTAGTCATTGCCTGAGGACCATGCTGTGATTGGAGGAGAAGCAGGATTAGTTATTGCTGACGTGTGAATAGAGGATCTCTAGGTGGGGGAAGCTGCTCTAGCTGTTGAAAAGAAAAAAAACATTATTTATGTAAGAACTCTACCTGATATAAATTCATTTTTTTCTTACTGGCAAGAGTCCATGAGCTAGTGACGTATGGGATATACAATCCTACCAGGGAGGGGCAAAGTTTCCCAAACCTCAAAATTCTATAAATACACCCCTTACCAACACCCACAATTCAGTTTAACGAATAGCCAAGTAGTGGGGTAATAAAGAAAGGAGTAAAAAGCATCAACAAAGGAATTTGGAAATAATTGTGCTTTATACAAAAAATCATCACCCACATAAAAAGGGTGGGTCTCATGGACTCTTGCAATATGAAATAAATGAATTTATCAGGTAAGTTCCCTTACATAAATTATGTTTTCTTTCATGTAATTGGCAAGAGTCCCTGAGCTACGTGACGTATGAGATAGTAATACCCACAGATGTGGAACCTCCACAGAAGAGTCACTAGAGGGGAGGGATAAATAATAACAGCCATTCTTCTGCTGAAAAAATTAATCCACAACCCAAATATAAGTTTATTCTCATAATGAATAGCAAAAAACTTAAACATAATCAGAGGCCAATCAAACAAACAGCTGCCTGAAAAACTTTTCTACCAAAAACTGCTTCTGAAAAAGCAAAAATACATCAAAACCGGTAGAAATTTAGTAAATGTCATGCAAAGACCAGGTTGCTGGCTTTGCAAATTTGATCAAACTGAAGCTTCATTCTTAAAAGCCCACAAAGTGGAGACTGATCTAGTATGAATGAGCTGTAATTCTCTGAGGCGGGCCCCTGACCCCGACTTCAAACTAAGCCTGATGAATCAAACGCTCTAACCAAGATGCCCAAGGAAATGGCAGAAGCCTTCTGACCTTTCCTAGAACCAGAAAAAAGATGACAAATAGACTAGAAGTCTTCCTGAAATCTCAGCTAGCTTCAACATAATATTTCAAAGCTCTTACCACCATCCAAAAGAATGCAAGGATCTCTCCCAAAGAATTCTTAGGATTAGGACACAAAGAAAGGACACCAATTTCTCTATTAATGTTGTCTAGAATTCACAACCTCTAGGTAGAAATTTAATGAAGTCCGCAAAACTGCCTTATCCTGATGAAAAATCAGAAAAGGAGATTTACAAGAAAGAGCAGATCATTCGGAAAACTCTACTAGCAGAAGAGATAGCCAAAAGGAACAACCACTTTCCAAGAAAGTAGTTTAATGTCCCCAAAGAAGCATAGGCTCAAACGGAGGAGCCTGTAAAACCTTCACAACCCAAATTAAGACTCCAAGGAGGAGAGATAGATTTAATGACAGGATTAATACGGACCAAAGCCTGTACAAAACAGTGATATCCCAGGAAGCTTGCAATCGTTCTGTGAAATAACACAGAAAGAGCAGAGATTTGTCCCTTCAAGGAACTTGCAGACAAACCCCTTTATCCAAAACCATCCTGAAGAAACCTGTTAAAACTTCTAGGAATTCTAAAAGAATGCCAGGAGAATTTATGAGACGAACCACAAAGAAATATAAAGTCTTCCAAACTCGACTAATAAATCTTCCTAGAAACAGATTTCAAGCCCCTGTACATAGTTATTACATCCACTGAGTCAGAGAAACCTCTATGATAAGCACTATGCGTCTCAATATCCACTACCTTCAATTTAATGATTGAGATCCTGATGGAAAAAATGGACCATTGTTTCTGCCTGAGGATCCCTGGACCCTGGACAGGTACCTGGGTAGTTTTTTCTTTAAATGGAAGCCATCAGCTCTATTTCTGGAAAACCCCACATCTGAAACAATCTGAGAAAACACATCTGGATGGAGCAACCCAATCCCCCGGATATAAAGTCTGATGGCTGAGCTAATCCGCTTCCCCAATTGTCTATACCTGGACAATTAGACAGGAGCTGGATTCCACCCAAACAAGTATCCCAAGCCACTTCTTTCATAGATTTGGGACTGTGAGTCCCACCCTGATGACTTGACTATGCCACAGTTGTGATATTGTCCTGTCTGAAAAACAAATGAATGGTTCTCTCTTCAACACGCGGCCAAACTGAAGAGCCCTTAAATAGCAGGGAATTCTTAAAATATTGATTGGTACCTCTGCCTCTAGCGATTTCCAAACCCTTCCCTGCTGTCAGAGATCCCCCAGACAGCTCCCCCAACCTGAAAGACTTGCAATCTGTTGTGACACAGTCCAGGTTGGATGAACAAAAGAGGCCCCTTGAACAATACGATGGTAATCTAACCACCCAAGTCAGAGACTAGTTCGAACATTGGGATTTAAGGATATTAATTGTGATATCCTTGTATAATCCCTGCACCATTGGTTCGCATACATTGCTGGAGAGGTTCTATCCTGAAAATGAGCAAAGGGGATTGGTCGATGCTGCATTCATGAGACCCCTAAAACTTCCCATGCACATAGCTACTGAAGGGAATGACTTCATATTTATTCGTCTCTTGTCTGTTGAGACAGAGTCCATGGACACTGAATCTATCTGGAAACCTAAAAGGTGACCTTGTCCTGAAGGAATCAAAGAACTTTTTGGTAAATTGATCCTCCAACCATGTCTTTGAAGAAACAACACTAAGTAGCATTTGTATGAGATTCTGCAGAATGTAAAGACTGAGCTGAGTACCCAAGATATTTCCAAATAAGGAAACACTGCAATACCCTGTTCTCTGATTACAGAGAGTAGGGCACAAGAACTTTTGAAAAGATTCTTGGAGCTGTCGCTAGGCCAAATGGAAGAGCGACAAATTGGTAATGCTTGTCTAGAAAGAGAATTTCAGAAACTGATAGTGGTCTGGATGAATCGGATATGAAGATATGCATCCTGTAAGTCTATTGTTGACATATAATGCCCTTGCTGAACAAAAGGCAGAATAGTCCTTATAGTCACCATTTTGAAAGTTGGCACTCTTACATAACGATTCAAATTTTTAGATCCAGAACTGGCCTGAATGAATTTTCTTTTTTTGGGACAATGAATAGATTTGAATAAAACCCCAGACCCTGTTCCTAAAATGGAAACTGGTATGATTACCCCTGAAAGCTCCAGGTCTGAAACCACACTTCAAAAAAAGCCTGAGCCTTTACTGGATTTGCTGGGATGTGTCGAGAGAAAAAAATATTCTCACAGGAGGTCTTACTCTGAATCCTAATCGGTACCCCTTGAGAGACAATACTCCAAATCCATTGATTTTGGACAGAATCTGCCCCAAATGTTTTGGAAGAATCTTTAATCTGCCCCCCCTACCAGCTGAGCTGGAATGAGGGCCCCGCACCTTCATGCAGGACTTGGGGGCTGGCTTTGAATTCTTTAAACGGTTTGGATTTTCTCCAACTTGAAGAAGGATTCCAACTTGGAACCAGTTTCTGGGGGAAGGATTAGGTATTTTGTTCCCTATTTTGTCGAAAGGAACGAAAACGGTTAGAAGCTTTAGATTTACCCTTTAGGTCTTTTATCCTGAGGCAAAAAAAACTCCCTTCCCCCCCTAGTGACAGTTGAAATAATCAAATCCAACTGAGACCAATAAACTTATTACCTTGGAAAGAAAGAGATTGTAATCTAGACTTAGATACCATGCTCAGCATTCCAATATTTGAGCCACAAAAGCTCTTCTAGCTAACAATGATTAGCATGTGGAAGCAAGAAACAATTGCTATACCAAATCAGGATCCATTTCCTGTTGCGCTAGCCTTTACAACAAAAAGTTGATTTAGCTGCAACATCCAGCCATAGAAATGGCAGCGCCTCAGAAGACTAGCCAGAATATAAATAAGCTTTCCTTAGATAAGATTCAATGTTTCCTATCTAAAGGGTCTTTAAAAGGAGTACCTCATCTTCATAGGAATAGATAGAATGTTTAGCAAGAGTAGAAATAGCCCCATCAAGTTTGGGGATTTTTTCCCAAAACTTTAATCTAACTCGCTGGCAAAGGATATGATTTTTTAAACCTTGAAGAAGGTAATAAAAGAAGTACCAGGCCTATTCCCATTCCTTAGAAAATCATTATCACGCTAAATAGCATCAGGAACTGGAAAAAACATCTGGAGTAACCACGGAGGTTTATAAACAGAATTTAAATGTTTACTAGTTTCTAATATCAAGAGGACTAGTTTCCTCAATAGCCAATGTAATCAACATCTCTTTTAACAAGGGGAATGAAATATACTTCATTTTAAATAAATAAGTAGCATTTGTCAGTGTTAATATCTGAGGAAGGATCTTCGAATCAGATAGATCCTCATCAGAGGCGGATAATTCAGTATATTGTCGGTCATTTTACAAATTCATCAACTTTATGAGAGTTTTAAAGACCTTTTTACGTCTTATTAGAAGGCGGGGATGGCCAGCCAAAGCGTTCTGAATCGATCAGCACTAAAATCTTTTATATTCATCAGCATATATCCATGTACCATTAGATGTTTAAGGAACAACAAGCATTTTAATATTACTGATGGACAAATTCTCCTGCATGTACAAGCATATCATGACAACTATTACCATACTACAGCTGGAGATATAATCTCCACAAATTTACACACAAATGCACTTAGCTTTGGTAGAACTGTTATCACTGCAGCAGGGTTCCAACAGTAGGTTTCTAAGACAGGATCAGATTGAGAATCTTGCAAATGTGAGATAAATCACAGCATAATTATCAATTTCCCTTACTATGGGCAGTTTCAGGAATGCGGGAAAAAAAAATGCAAACAGCATAGCCCTCTGACATAGAAAAAGGCAATAGGCATATAGGAATGGGGTTTTAAATGGTTTTTTTTTCTTAAATATTTATTTAAGCCAGTAGTGTACGAATACCAAAAAAGAAAAAAAAGAGTCCGCAAAATAATATTCACATCATCGCACGCAGGGCTATAGAATGTCAAAATCAATCTAAAGTTTACATCCACTAGCCTGCCCAATCTGCAGGATTCTTAACAAATCAAGAACATATCATCTCTGTACATACTACTGAATTTTTTAACCAATTTTTTTAGACTCAAATATCTAAACCACACCCCCCCCCCAAAAAAAAAAGGCAAACATTAACTTGCTCACTCTTTAGATCAGTCCTGGCTTAGACGGTTCCTACCCTAACCTCCAGCCACTCTGATACGGTATCCTTTCTTCTGAAACCAAAGTTAGAAAGGATACTAAATTGTTACAGGGGATATAAATTTCATTTGTACTTCTAATGGCCAGTCCATGACTTAATTTTAGCCATTTATTTAAAGTATTTCCTCAAATTCGACTCTTCTCTCAGTTTACCTATAATATAACTCAATTTTCATTTGTAAATTAATTAATTAATAAACTCCCCAAATACTAGGGCTTTTCTTAATTTCCATTTTTAACTATTAAGCTTTGAGCTGCCATTATGCGCGGTATTAACTAACTGCCGCTCTCGGACCCTTTTAGACCTTGATAAAGGAAAAGAATTATATTTGATAGTAAATTCAATCTGTGCCCCCACATATTTATCTTAGCCAATAGTTGACCTTACCCCCAAAATTGTCTGATTTTGGCGGCATTGCCACAAGCAAATGTAAAAGATCCCGCCCCTTCTGGCCCTACATTTATAGCAAACAAATCCTAGAGTCTTCACGTGCCCACTTATTAAGTCCTATCGGAGTTAAGTAGTCATTATTAATAATTTTCCCAGTGACTTTTCCCTCCAACCAATTATCAAGTTGTTGACATACTAGAGCTTATACTTTTCCTAACTTCTTCTTCCTGTAAATCTTGGGATACATTTTTGGAGCTTCTCTGTAATTACCTTAAACTATGATTTAGACCCTAATTTAACATATAATATACTATACCAATATGTAGTGATCTCATGCCTGCTTTATAAAGTTCTAAGTCTTGCCTTCTAAACTCTTGTAGGTTCCATGCTAGCCTCATTTAATGGTGATATAACTTTGTAATAAAACTTCTACCTTGCAAATAAGCATAAAAGTTTTTTTGAGGTAAATGAACTTTCACTATAAAGTTGTACTTTATTTGTACCCTTCTAATGTTTAATGTTTAATGGTCTTCTGAAATTGTTTGGCACAAGTTATGACATCACACGCAAACTGAACATTTTTTCGGTGCTAACAAAATCCGTGTCAGGGTGCCAGGAATCAGACGAGAAGTGCAAAAATAATCACACCTATATAACTAGCAAAATATAATAAAAGTCCACAAGTCAAATAAAAAGCCAGGAGTCAAAACAGATCTGGTAGTCAGACGAGCCGAGTCTCAGGAGCCCAAAGCGAATAGTCAGTGCGAGCCGGAATCAGGAACAAGGAAAACAGCAGAGTCAGGAACAAGCCAGGGATCAGGAACCATGAAGGACATCAGGCAGCCAGGTAATACACAGGAACTCTCACAAACAGGCCTGAGACAACGCAAAGGCAAAGCATATTGAACAGAGGCCCTTTAAATAATAAGTGATGACATCACAATTCTGAGACTGCATCCTGTCTCACACGGATGATGCACACCAGTCTCAGGAAATGAGCAGCATCCCCCACAATGCACCACAGTCAGCAAGAGAGTTGAGTAAAATGGCTGCCAGCAGCACATGGCAAAGAAAACAGGGGAAAAAACCCTGTCTTAAGACAATCAAAGGCCTTAATGGCAGTAGGTGACCAATGGAGTGGATTATTCTCATGTCTGTGATAGGTTTGACCAAGGAAGAAAAGTTTTTAATAAACTTTTTATAGTAATTGGTGAACCCCAACATATCTCGTAGGACATCATTAATAAATTCCTGAAAAACAGCAGGAGCATTACATAGGCCAAAGGGCATTACAAGATACTCATAATGCCCACTCCTGGTGTTAAATGCTGTTTTCCATTCGTGGCCCCTCCTTAATCTAACGAGATTCTTATGCTCCTCTCAAATCAGTTTAGTAAAAACCGTTAGCCTCCCTTGAGGTGGTCAAAGAGTTCCGTAATGCGCGGAATAGGGTAAGCATTCTTAATGGTAAGACGGCCTAAGACCCCTATTATCGATGCATGGTCTTAACTCGTCACACTTTTTCTTCACAAGAAGAAGCTCCTCCCCCTGCAGGCACGAGCAGGATTTGTGGATGATCCCACGTGACAGAGCATCGGCAACATACTCTCCTCATAGCACCAATTCTCTACCAACGGACAGAGGGCTACACCCGGCCCAGAGGATGGAATGGCTCCAGTTGCAGGTCTATGGCACCAATCGTAAGACGGTGTGAGGAGGCAATGTACCGGCACGCACCCTTTTCAAAAATGTCTAGGAACTCTCAGTACTCCTCTGGCACTTGAGATACTGAAGAAGTGCACAAGACTTTCAACTGGTTCTCCGAAGACAAGTGGAAAATACATCTGCGGGGACCACGACTAAATTTCAGACCTGACACCAGTCGAGACTGGGATTGTGCTTTTGGCGCCAGGGATAACCCAGAACAACGGAAAAATGTGGAGGTTTATCACCTGGAACTGGAAGGTTTCAAAATGGAGAGCCCCAACAGCCCAAGGACAAACAGAGCAGTTTCGAGAGTAACGAGTAGCGGCCGTCTGAAGGTGCCCTGCATCAATCGGCCTCAATAGCAAGTGGAACAGACGAGGCCATAACAGGAATGGAGTGCTTTGATACAAAAGCACTGTCAATGAATAGCCGCAACACCAGAGTCAACAAGAACTCCCTGAAGTGACTATGGAGGAGTCCACCCAGGAAAGGGACAACCATGACCAAAGGTTTCTTCTTAAGCGGATCGGGGACGAGGATAAACCACCCCAAGGTCTGCCCCCGACAGGACCTTAGGTGCTGAGTGTTTCCCAGCAGTGTAGGACAAGACTTCAAAAGGTGGCCCTGTAACCACCAATAGAGGACAGAGCCCCCTCCCCTCTCCTAAGGCCCTCTCCGCCGCGGAGAGACGCGTGAATCCAACTGCATGGACCTCAGGCAGTACCTGGTGACTCGGGACCAGGAGGCATGGGAGGATGAGGGAGGGCATGGGGTGGGAACGAACCACGTAGGAGGACAATGGAACAGGAGGCTTCCGCAAGCGCCTCTTTGAAAGAGGGCCTCTCTCTGAGTACTGACTGTCAATTAGGATAAAAAAAGACCACCAATGCCTCGAGATCCTCTGGTAAATCTCTGGCCAGCAACTTCATCTTCTAATTGCATCAGAGCAGCCCATGAAAGAGGGCCTGGCAACAAGGGCTTCACTTGTTCCAACTACCTCTGCGGCAAGTGTACGGAACTCAATAGCATACTGAGCAACAGATCTTGTCCCTTGCTGAATGGACATGAGTCGTTTCGCAGCAGAGGAGGAGATAGCCCGGAACATCAAATACCCTTCGAAAGGAGGCCACAAATTCAGGTTAATTTGAAATCACATGTTTATTAGTCTCCCACAAGGGGACTTAGCCCAGGCAAGAGCTGTAGTCCAGCGAGTAACGAGATGAGAAATCCCACCTTGTCTCTGTCAGAGGGGAAACAGCCCTGAGGTGACATCTCACAAGTAAATGCCCACCTGGTTCAAAAACCCCTCTGCAGCTGAATAGGATCGCCTCCCATATCGCTGAGGTAGAGGTCGCAGCAACCGGACATGCTCCTGGTAGGCATAGGTCGCAGCAGCGGAAACAGGAGCAGCCATAACTTGCGGGACACTTTGGTCCAAATGTGCAGTGACGAGTCAGCAGGGTTTTCAGGGCTAGCTGCAAATTGATCCAAGCGGTGATCCTGTACATTCATCCTGGAAATGATGGCAGGTAAAGGTGGATTATTCAGCACCATCAGGATTCATGGCCTTTGCGTAATGTCAGGGTTACAGGAATCAGACTGAGACAAGAAGTGCAACAAATAATCACACCTTTATTAATAGCAAAAAATAATAAAAAGTCCACAAGTCAAATAACAAGCCAGGAGTCAAAACCAGAGCAGGTAGTCAGACGAGCCGAGTCAGGAGCCAAAGCGAATAGTCAGACGAGCCGGAATCAGGAACAAGGAAAACAGCAGAGTCAGGAACAAGCCAGGGATCAGGAACCAGGAAGGACGTCAGGCAGGCAGGTAATACACAGAAACTCTCACAAACAGCTCTGAGACAACGCAAAGGCAAAGCATACTGAACAGAGGCCCTTTAAATAATAAGTAATGACATCACAATTCTGAGACTGCATCCTGTCTCACACGGATGATGCACACCAGTCTGGCCATAAAAGGAAGGTCAGGAAATAAGCAGCATCCCCCACAATGCACCATAGTCAGCAAGAGAGGTGAGTAAAATGGCTGCCAGCAGCAGATGGCAAACAAAACAGGGAAAAAAACCTGACAATCCGGAAATGACACACTCGCGACATTGTAGACGCAATCTTGTGCAAGGAACTCAGCGTCAACTAAGATGCCGGAAATTACGAATTTGCGTCATCGGACGTACCTTTGCACCAAAAAAATTATTGCGCCAAGAATTACGCAATAAACTTTGGCATTTTGCACCCTCGCGAGCCTAATTTTACCCGCAAAATTGAATGAAAAAGCAGTCAATTGAGAAAAGACTATACCCTAGGTAAGAAAATTCTTTCCTAAATATGTTTTTTTCCCAAATATGAAACTGCAAAAGGAAATATACATAAACCTGACTCATGGCAAATATAAGTGGAATACATATATTTAGAACTTTATATTAATACATACATACAGTGCCAAACCATAGCTGAGAGAGTCTTAAGTAATGAAAACTTACTTACCGAAAGACACCGATCCACATATAGCAGATAGCCAAACCAGCACTGAAACAGTTATCAGTAGAGGTAATGGAATATGAGAGTATATCGTCAATCTGAATAAGGGAGGTAGGAGATGAATCTCTATGACCATAACAGAGAACTATTAATAGATCTCAGCGAGGAAAACCATTGCATTCAATAGGTAATACTCCCTTACATCCCTCTGACATTCACTGTACTCTGAGAGGAATCAGGCTTCAAAATGCTCGAGAAGTGCATATCAAACGTAGAAATCTAGCACAAACTTACTTCACCACCTCTATAGGAGGCAAAGTTTGTAAAACTGAATTGTGGGTGTGGTGAGGGGTTGTATTTATAGGCATTTTGAGATTTGGGAAACTTTGCCCCTCTGGTAGGATTGTATATCCCACTACATCACTAGCTTATGGACTTCTTGCCAATTTCATGAAAGAAAAGGGAATATTTTTTTAACAAAACGGCGCTTCTTTATAACCTTTGATGATGAAAGTGCCCGTGTTTTTAATAGTATTTTTAAAAAAACGGGCTTTCATTCCACCAAACTTTACCTTTACTTTAATGCCCGTCACAGTTTTCACAGTTAAAACCCTCCAAAACTTACTGTCACTTGGGCAGGTTTCAAATGCTACGATGCAGAAATATAATAGAAATACAAAGAAGGCACAAAAAACACCTTTATGTGGCAAAAGAGACAGGACGAATCCTCTCCTGAGATCTATTCTGTGGAAGGGTGTGTCTTTTTATACTAGTTTTTAAAAGGGGAGGAATAAATACAATACATTTAAAAAAAAAAACCTTTAAAAAAACAAAACAAAAAAACACTAATCGCTTGCCAGTAATTAATGAAGAATTAATTGTTTTGTGTCTATATTTAATCCCAACATTCATTAGATTTTTATCCATAAAAATCATTCAAATTAATATTTCCCTATTATTTATTTTTAAATATATCCAGGTATAACTCAGCAAAGATGATAGTTTTTATGACAATATTTTTTTCTTTTTTCAGAATGAGTCAAAAGAATAAACTACCTTTATAAGCTTGGTTTTTGCTATAAAAGATAATTATAGTGTGTTGTTATATAAACAGTTCTTGTTATTCAAGACAAGAGTGTTTGTGGAATTAAATCTGAAAACAGCTTATGAACAATATAGCAGTATTATTGTAGGAGTCACACAATATGGAGACACAATATGGGACATTTCTATGACCTTTACAACAGGGGTACTCAATCGGTAGATCGGGATCTACCAGTAGATCAGAAGGCGCTGCTGAATAGATCTCGGCTGATGTGTCTCCCAAATAATCGTGGTCAAGTTACGCAATCTCAACACAGGGGGCGTGAGAAGAGTATAGTTGCTAGAGATAGGCTTTATCTACTGCCAGTGTGTGAAAGGGGCAGGTCATTTAAACAGTCTGATGGTCGGACACGAAAAGTGCTACAGGATTGGATCTTTGAGGGACATTGATTTCAACTAATCAATGTAGATGATTTTTGAACGACAACACTACTTGGCCTATCAAAGCTATGGTTTAGTGAGTACTCTCCCAATGGATATTGCAGTATAGTATAGTTAGGAGGGTAGCATCAATAGATAGAAAAAGAAAGGGGAAGGCTGCTGTGCTTATGCCTAAAGAACACAGTCTGATTAACGTCTGGCAAAATGAACGTGTTAATCGGTAAGAAAATGGACTGCATGGCGAGCTATTGAAATTAAACGTCCGCCACCTACCATAAAGTTATCAACCCCTATCCCGCCGCTCCGGAGCACCCACCACCTACATTATATTATTAAACCCCTAATCTGCCCCCCCTACACCGCCGCCCACTATATAAACATATTAACCCCTAAACCTAAGTATAACCCTAACCTTAACCCCCCCCTTAACTTAAATATTATTTAAAATAATCGAAATAAAATTACTACAATTAAATAAATTATTCCTATTTAAAACTAAATACCTTACCTGTAAAAATAACCATAACCATAGCTACAATATAACTAATAGTTACTATTGTAGCTAGCTTAGGGTTTATTTTTATTTTACAGGCAACTTTGTATTTATTTTAACTAGGTACAATAGTTATTAAAATAAAGTACCTGTAAAATAAATCCTAACCTCAGTTACAATTACACCTAACACTACACTATCATTAAAATAATTAAATAAAATAACTACAATTAAATAAAACTAATTACAATTAAATAAAACTTAACCTAAAGTACAAAAAAAAAACAAACCACTAAATTACAGAAAATAAAAAAATAATTACCAAGAATTTTAAACTAATTACACCTATCTAATCCCCTAATAAAATAAAAAAGCCCCCCAAAATACTTAAAAATCTCTATCCTATACCTAAATTACAACTAGCCTTAAAAGGGCCCTTTTGCAGGCATAGCCCCAAAGTAATCAGCTTTTTACCTGTAAAAAAACAATACCCCCCCAACATTAAAACCCACCACCCACACACCCCATCCTACTCTCAAAACCACCCCAATCCTCCCTTAATATAACCTAACACTAAACCTTGACGACTCACCCTACCTTGAGCCGTCTTCACCCCAGCCAGGGACAAGTGGACCTCAGAGTGGGCAGAAGACTCTATCCAGGCCGGCATCCTAATATCTTCATCCATCGGGCAGAAGAGGCCCTCCAGAAGGAGAAGACTTCATCCAGGCGGTATCTTCTATCTTCATCCATCCGGAGCGCAGGGGTCCACATCCTTCAAGCCAGCAGACACGGAGCATCCCTCTTCTTCCGCATGGACTCCTGACGAATGAAGGTTCCTTTAAATGACGTCATCCAAGATGGCGCCCCTTGAATTCCGATTGGCTGATAGGATTCTATCAGCCCATCGGAATTAAGGTAGGAAAAATCCCTATTGGCTGATCCAACTCAGCCCATAGGATTGAGCTTGCATTCTATTGGCTTATTGGAACAGCCCAATAGAATGCAAGCTCAATTCTATTGGCTGATTGCATCAGCCAATAGGATTTTTCTACCTTAATTCGATTGACCTGATAGAATCCTATCAGCCAATCGGAATTCCAAGGGATTGCCATCTTGGATGACGTCATTTAAAGGAACCTTCATTCATCGGGAGTCGTCGAAAGAAGACGATGCTCCGTGTCGGCTGGCTTGAAGATGGACCCGCTCCGGATGGATGAAGATAGAAGATGCACACCTGGATGAAGCCTTCTGCCGTCTGGAGGTCCTCTTCTGCCCGGATGGATGAAGACTTCTGCCCCTCTGGAGGTCCAACTTGTGGCCCGGCTAGGTGAACGGACAGCTTCAAGGTAGGGTGATCTTCAAGGGGGTTAGTGTTAGGTTTTATTAAGGGGGGGATTGGGTGGGTATTTAGAGTAGGGTTGAGTGTGTGGGTGTGGTGGGTTTAATGTTGGGGAGGTATTGTATTTTTTTTAAAGGTAAAGAGCTGATTACTTTGGGGCAATGCCCCGCAAAAAAACACTCTTCAATTCCCTTCCTATATGTGGGTATTATATTGTGATGGGCACACAAACCAACAGCTTACTTATGTGTATCCCCCACTACTTTTAGGAACCTTTTAACAATCCTGTTCACATTTAACCAATAAGGTGGATGCTATTCACATACAGCACAAGCAGCTGTTCCTGGTTTCCTGCTCGGCATTTATTATATATAATATGCAATGCTTGCTCTACGAGATGCCATGTAAAGCTTTGAATACATTGTGTACGCTCCACTGAACATTGCCTGCTCTAATCATTTTAGCGAAAACTTTATCATCAAGAGGATATTATCTTTTGGCTATCTCATGACCCCCTCTTCTGACCATTGCATAGTCTGGGATTACAATCCACATGGATAACTCATTAAACTCATACTTTGCGCCAAAATACAAAAAGACCCCTAATGCAAATCAGCTCAGCTACCCTTACAGGAGTAAAATCCCCAGTTACTCCCCAAATTAATTCAAATGGACAGAAAAAAGGGACAGCCACTAATCAATCAGCTATATAAAGAGATCATTGAAATACCTTATTACTGTATATATCCCTAATTGTACCAGTATATATAGAATCAAAGTTCAAACAAAGATAGTTTAACACTTTATTACAGTAATAATTTAACACTTTATTGTTGATATCATAAAACTAGACCACCAGTGGTTGGCAATAAAAACATTAAAAATCAATAAAAAAAGTGCTTTAAAATAGTAATGACTGATATCAATGTCCCCAATTTATTCTAGAATGTTGTAAATTCATGAACCTGGATCAAACAATATCCTTGTAAAATTGTCAAGATAAATCTACAACTTTTTGAATAGTAGAAACTAACTAGGTAGATACAGGCATGGAGACCCTTTAAAGTGGTTGTGGATATAGTTCCAAGTGTTAAAAGATGTGTATGGATTAGTGGAGTCGCTGTTATAGTGCAACTATATATACAAAGAAAGATACTTAGGCCCTCTAGTTACCAAGCCGTCGACTTTCTTGCATTCAACAGCACCAATACACTCACCCTAAGATCGCCTAACATCGCCGCCGCGGACCTGAATACCGTTCACCAAATATATCAAGAAAGCTGTCAAAAAGCCGTGCACCAAGTACAGTGCGATGAGCAGCGGACTGTTGATAACTAACAGTTATTGATCTCACCTGCTCTTCGGCTTATTTGCAGCTTTTCTTGCTATACTGTCACTAAGCACCCCACACTATACAATACTGTTTTACCCCTTAAACCGCTGCTCCCGGAGCACCCCGCAACTAAATAAAGTAGTTAACCAACCCTAAACCGCCGCTGCCGAACCCTGCCGCAACTCTAATAAATGTATTAACACCTAAACGGCCGCCACCTACAATTAAAGGTTATTAACACCCTATCCCTGCCGATCCCAGACCCCGCCGCAACTAAATAAAATTGTTTAACCCCTAAACCCCCGCCGCTCCCGGAGCCCACCACCACCTACATTATATTTATTAACCCCTTATCAGCCCCCCTACACCACAGCCACTTTAATAAACATATTAAACCCCTAAGTCTTAACCCTAACACCCCCCTTAACATTAAATATAATTTAAAATAATCGAAATAAAATTACTACCATTAAATAAATTATTACTAATTTAAAACTAAATACTTACCTGTAAATAAAACCATAAGATAGCTACAATATAACTAAATAGTTACATTGTAGCTAGCTTAGGGTTTATTTTTATTTTACCAGGCAACTTTGTATTTATTTTAACCTAGGTACAATAGTTATTAAATTATAAGTACCCTGTAAAATAAAATCCTAACCTAAGTAACAATTACATCTAACACTACACACTATCAATAAAATACTTAAATAAAATAACTACAATTAAATAAAACTAATTACAATTAAATAAAATTAACTAAAGTACAAAAAAAACCAAAACACTAAATTACAGAAAATAAAAACAAATAATTACAAGAATTTTAAACTATTTACACCTAATCTAATCCCCCTAATAAAATAAAAAGCCCCCAAAATAATAAAAATCCCTACCCTATACTAAATTACAAATAGCCCTTAAAAGGGCCTTTTGCAGGGCCATTGCCCCAAAGTAATCAGCTCTTTTACCTGTAAAAAAAAAATACAATACCTCCCCAACATTAAAACCCACCACCCCACACACCCATCCTACTCTAAAACCCACCCAAATCCCCCCTTAATAAAACCTAACACTAACCCCTTGAAGATCACCCTACCTTGAGCCGTCTTCACCCAGCCGGGGACAAGTGGACCTCCAGAGGGGCAGAAGACTTCATCCCGGCGGCATCTAATATCTTCATCCATCCGGGCAGAAGAGGACATCCAGATGGGCAGAAGACTTTATCCCAGGCGACATCTTCTATCTTCATCCATCCAGCGGGTCCATCTTCAAGCCAGCCAACGGTGGAGCATCCTCTTCTTCCGACGACTCCTGATGAATGAAGATTGGAATAGCCAATAGAATGCAAGCTCAATTCTATTGGCTTATTGCATCAGCCACTAGGATTTTTCCTACCTTAATTCTGATTGGCTGATAGAATCCTATCAGCCAATCGGAATTCAAGGGACGCCATCTTGGATGACGTCATTTAAAGGAACCCTTCATTCGTCGGGGAGTCGTCGAAAGAAGAGGATGCTCCATGTTGGCTGGCCTAGATGATGGACCCGCTCGGACTGGATGAAGAAGAAGATGCCGCCTGGAATGAAGCCTCTGCCCATCTGGAGGTCCCTCTTCTGCCCCGGATCGGATGAAGACCTTCTGCCCCTCTGGACGTCCACTTGTTGCCCGGCTGGGTGAAGACGGCTCAAGGTAGGGTGATCTTCAAGGGGTTAGTGTTAGGTTTTATTAAGGGGGGATTGGGTGGGCTATTTGTAATTTAGTATAGGGTAGGGATTTTTATTAATTTGGGGGGCTTTTTATTTTATTAGGGGGATAGAGGTGTAATTAGTTTAAAATTCTTGTCATTATTTTTTTATTTTCTGTAATTTAGTGGGGGGGTTTTGTACTTCAGTTAATTTAATTTAATTGTAATTAGTTTTATTTAATTGTAGTTAATTTATTTAATTATTTTAATGATAGTGTAGTGTTAGGTGTAATTGTAACTTAGGTTAGGTTTTATTTTACAGGTAAATTTGTATTTATTTTAGATAGGTAGTTATTAAATAGTTAATAACTATTTAATAACTATTCTACCTAGTTAAAATAAATACAAAGTTGCATGTAAAATAAAAAAAAAATCCTAAACTAGCTACAATGTAAACTATTAGTTATATTGTAGCTATCTTACGGCTAGATTTAGAGTTTTGTCGGTAACGACCCGCGTAGCTAACCCTGGCTTTTTTCTGGCCGCAACCTTAAAATAACTCTGGTATTGAGAGTCCCACCAGAATGGCTGCGTTAGGCTCCAAAAAAGGAGCGTAGAGCATATTTAACGCCACTGCAACTCTCGATACCAGAGTTGCTTACGGAAGCGGCCAGCTTCAAAAACGTGCTCGTGCACGATTCCCCCATAGGAAACAATGGGGCTGTTTGAGCTGAAAAAAAAAAACCTAACACCTGCAAAAAAGCCGCGTTCAGCTCCTACGCCAGCCCCATTGTTGTCTATAGGGAAACACTTCCTACGTCTGCACCTAACACCCTAACATGTAATCCGAGTCTAAACACCCCTAACCTTACACTTATTAACCCCTATTCTGCCGCCCCATGCTATCGCTGAACCCCTGCATATTATTTTTAACCCCTAATCTGCCGCTCTGTAAACCGCCGCTACTTACATTATCCCTATGTACCCCTAATCTGCTGCCTCTAACACCGCCCGACCCCTATATTATATTTAGTAACCCCTAATCTGACCCCCCCACAACGTCGCCTCCACCTGCCTACACTTATTAACCCCTAATCTGCCGACCGGACCGCACCGCTATTATAATAAAGTTATTAACCCCCTAATCCGCCTCACTAACCCTATAATAATTAGTATACCCCCTAATCTGCCCTCCCTAACATCGCCGACACCTAACTTCAAACATTAACCCATAATCTGCCGACTGGGAGCTCACCGCTATTCTAATAAATTTATTAACCCCTAAAGCTAAGTCTAACCCCTAACACTACACCCCCCCTAAGTTAAATATAATTTAAATCTAACAAAATTAATTAACCTTTTATTTAATAAATTATTCCTATTTAAAGCTAAATACTTACCTGTAAAATAAATCCTAATATAGCTACAATATAAATTATATTTATATTATAAGCTATTTTAGGATTTATATTTATTTTACAGGTAACTTTGTATTTATTTTAACCAGGTACAATAGCTAAAATAGTTAAAATAATTACAAAATTACCTGTAAAATAAATCCTAAACTAAGTTACAATTAAACCTAACACTACACTATCAATAAATTAAATAAATAAAATACCTACAATTACTACAATTAAACCTAACACTACACTATCAATACATTAATTAAATACAATATCTACAAATAAAATACAATGAAATAAACTATCTAAAGTACAAAAAATAAAAAAGAACTAAGTTACAAAAATAAAAAAATATTTACAAACATCAGAAAAATATTACAACAATTTTAAACTAATCACACCTACTCTAAGCCCCCTAATAAAATAACAAAGACCCCCAAAATAAAAAATGCCCTACCCTATTCTAAATTACTAAAGATCAAAGCTCTTTTACCTGACCAGCCCTGAACAGGGCCCCTTTGCGGGGCATGCCCCAAAGAAATTCAGCTCTTTTGCCTGTAAAAAAAACACATACAATACCCCCCCCCCCCAACATTACCAACCCACCACCCACATACCCCTAATCTAACCCAAACCCCCCCTTAATAAACCTAACACTAAGCACCTGAAGATCTTCTACCTTATCTTCACCATACCAGGTTCACCAATCTATCCAGAAGAGCTCCTCCGATGTCCTGATCCAAGCCCAAGCAGGGGGCTGAAGATGTCCATGATCCGGCTGAAGTCATCATCCAAGCGGTAGCTGAAGAGGTCCATGATCCGGCTGAAGTCATCATCCAAGCGGGAGCCTGAAGAGGTCCATGATCCGGCTGAAGTCATCATCCAAGCGGGAGCTGAAGAGGTCCCATGATCCGGCTGAAGTCTTCTATCAATGGCATCTTCAATCTTCTTTCTTCCGGATCCATCTTGCAGACCTCCGACGCGGAACATCCTGCTGGCCCGACGGACTAACCGACGAATGAAGGCTCCTTTAAGGGACGTCATCCAAGATGGCGTCCCTCGAATTCCGATTGGCTGATAGGATTCTATCAGCCAATCGGAATTAAGGTAGGAAAATTCTGATTGGCTGATGGAATCAGCCAATCAGAATCAAGTTCAATCCCGATTCGGCTGATCCGATCAGCAATAGAATGCGAGCTCAATCTGATTGGCTGATCGGACTCGGCCAATCGGATTGAACTTGATTCTGATTGGCTGATTCCATCAGCCAATCAGAATTTTCCTAACTTAATTCCGATTGGATGATAGAATCCTATCAGCCAATCGGAATTCGAGGGACGCCATCTTGGATGACGTCTCTTAAAGGAGCCTTCATTCGTCGCTAGTCCGTCGGGCCAGCAGGATGTTCCACGTTGGAGGTCTGCAGAAGGATCCGGAAGAAAGAAGATTGAAGATTGCCGTTGACAGAAGACTTCAGCCGGATCATGGACCTCTTCAGCTCCCGCTTGGATGATGACTTCAGCCGGATCATGGACCTCTTCAGCTCCCGCTTGGATGATGACTTCAGCCGGGATCATGGACCTCTTCAGCCCCCTGCTTGGGCTTGGATCAGGACATCGGAGGAGCTCTTCTGGATCAATCAGTGAACCTGGTATGGTGAAAGATAAGGAGGAAGATCTTCAGGGGCTTAGTGGATTAGGTTTATTTAAGGGGGGTTTGGGGTTAGATTAGGGGTATGTGGGCTGGTGGGTTGTAATGTTGGGGGGGGGTATTGTATGTGTTTTTTTTACAGGCAAAAGAGCTGAATTCTTTGGGGCATGCCCCGCAAAGGGCCCTGTTCAGGGCTGGTAAGGTAAAAGAGCTTTGAACTTTAGTAATTTAGAATAGGGTAGGGCATTTTTTATTTTGGGGGTCTTTGTTATTTTTATTAGGGGACCTTAGAGTAGGTGTAATTAGTTTAAAATTGTTGTAATATTTTTTTGATGTTTGGTAAATATTTTTTTATTTTTTGTAACTTAGTTCTTTTTTATTTTTTGTACTTTAGTTAGTTTATTTCATTGTATTTATTTGTAGATATGTATTTAATTAATGTATTGATAGTGTAGTGTTAGGTTTAATTGTAGGTAATTGTAGGTATTTTATTTAATTAATTATTGATAGTGTAGTGTTAGGTTTAATTGTAACTTAGGTTAGGATTTATTTTACAGGTAATTTTGTAATTATTTTAACTATTTTAGCTATGTACCTGGTTAAAATAAATACAAAGTTACCTGTAAAATAAATATAAATCCTAAATAGCTATAATATAATATAATTTATATTGTAGCTATATTAGGATTTATTTTACAGGTAAGTATTTAGCTTAAATAGGAATAATTTATTTAATAAGGAGTTAATTTATTTCGTTAGATTTAAATTATATTTAACTTAGGGGGGTGTTAGTGTAAGGGTATAGACTTAGCTTTAGGGGTTAATAAATTTATTACAATAGCGGTGAGCTCCAGTCGGCAGATTAGGGTTAATGTTTGAAGTTAGGTGTCGGCGATGTTAGGGAGGGCCGATTAGGGGTTAATACTATTTATTATAGGGTTAGTGAGGCAGATTAGGGGTTAATAACTCTATTATAATAGCGGTGCGGTCCCGCTCCGGCAGATTAGGGGTTAATAAATATAATATAGGGGTCGGCGGTGGTTAGGGGCAGCAGATTAGGGGTACATAAGGATAACGTAAGTAGCGGCGCTTTGCGGTCGGCAGATTATTGGTTAATAAGTGTAGGCAGGTGGAGGCGACGTTTGTGGGGGCAGGTTAGGGGTTTAATAAATATAATACAGGGGTCGGCGGGTGTTAGGGGCAGCAGATTAGGGGTACATAAGTATAACGTAGGTGGCGGTCGGCAGATTAGGGGTTAAAAATATTTATCGAGTGGCGGCGATCGTGGGGGGACTTCGGTTTTAGGGGTACATAGGTAGTTTATGGGTGTTTAGTGTACTTTAGAGCACAAGTAGTTAAGATCTTTACATACCGGCGTTAGCCCAGAAAGCTCTTAACTACTGACTTTTTTTCTGCGGCTGGAGTTTTGTCGTTAGATTTCTAAACGCTCACTTCAGACACGACTCTAAATACCGGAGTTAGAAAGATTTAATTGAAAAGATAGGATACGCAATTGACGTAAGGGGATCTGCGGTATGGACAAAAGTCGCGGCCTGAAAAGTGAGCGTTAGACCCTTTCCTGACTGACTCCAAATACCGGCGGTAGCCTAAAACCAGCGTTAGGAGCCTCTAACTATGGTTTTCACGGCTACCGCCAAACTCCAAATCTAGGCCTTAGGGTTTATTTTAAAGGTAACTTATTTAGTTTTAATAGGCAATAATTTAGTTAATTATAGTAATATTATTTAGAGTTATTTAACATTATATTTAAGTTAGGGGGGGTGTTAGGGTTAGGGTTAGACTTAGGTTAGGGGTTAATATGTTTTATTATAGTGGTGGTGGTGTAGGGGAGCAGATTGGGGGTTAATAAATATAATGTAGGTGGTGGTGGGCTCCGGGAGCAGCAGTTTAGGGGTTAATCAATTTATTTAGTTGCAGCGGGGTCCGGGATCGGCAGTATAGGGGTTAATAACCTTTATGTAGGTGGCGGCGGTTATAGAGGCAGCAGATTAGGGGTTAATAGGTATAATGTAGGTGGCGGCGGGGGTCCAGGAGCGGCTGCTTAGGGGTTAATACATTTATTAGAGTTGCAGAGGGTTCTGGGAGCGGCAGTTAAGGGGTTAATAAGTTTATTGAGTTGCAGCGGGGTCCGGGAGCGGCGGTTTAGGGGTTAATAAGTATAATGTAGGTGGTGGTGGTGTAGGGGGGCAGATTAGGGGTGTTTTAGAGTCGGGGGTACATGTTAGGTTGTTAGGTGTAGACATTTACCATAGGAATCAATTGGATATCGGGCAACAGCGAACATGAGCTTTCGCTGCTGTCAGACTCCATTGATTCCTATGGCATCCGCCGCCCTCCTGGGCCGGGAATAGTGGCCGAGCGTACCTGGTAGTTCTTTGATAACTTCCCAAAAGTAGTCAGGATTGTGCCGAATTTGCGTTCGGAACATCTGGAGTGACGTAACCATCGATCTGTGTCGGACTGAGTCCGGCGGATCGTATGTTACGTCACTATATTCTACTTTTGCCAGTCTGTAGGGTTTGATAACTACGGCGAATCAGGCTCACCACAAATACGCTACGGAATTCCAGCGTATTTGCGGTTGACAGCTTGATAAATAGAGACCTTAGCGTTTTTGTCAAGGTCAGTGACTAGTTCTTCCTCCAGAATCCAAAATTCCACTAATTTCTCCTCTTTTAAGGTAAGCTGTTTTTTCCCCTCTCAGGCATGGCGTCCGATATCCAAATGCTTGGGACACTGCCGTCCTTGGTTCTGGGTTACGTGCTCTACGTCACGTGATGTCGCTCACCAATAGAAAAGGCGGATTGCCGGTTGTATAGAAGATATTCTGTATTAAACTAAGTGTCCAATACTTGAAATAACAATGGATCCAAATCTAGTTGCTAACAGCTAAACAGAGTTCTCTGTTATAGTCCATCCAAACGGTTGTTATTCTTTTACACAATCTACACATTTCAGCATAGCAGCCTTTTTCAAGATTGTATTTTCACTACCCCCATACACCCTTTTTATTCACATATGCTTAATTGGTTGTTCTCCTTCCTTTGGATTTCTTAAAGGTATATTAATTTTCTCCACAGTGTTGGAAGTTTCCAAGTGACCAATGAGATTCATGGGATTATTGTATCAAGTCTCTATGTATATTCAAGACTCATATTCTGGAACACAATGTGCCACATTATCCCACATATTGCATAAAAATACCATAAACAATTGAATTAATATAGTAAAAACTTTTGAAGTGAATATATTTAATTTTAAATTATAAAAATGATTTGTTTAGTTGCTTATTTGTTTATTTATTAACACTCGTTAACTATTATCACTGCATTATGGTATAAAATAAACTACTATCCACTAGACATGTGCATGGCGAAAAAAATTCGGTTTGGTTCGTTTGGGATCGATTCAGAATTTTTCGAAGTTCGTTTCGGATCAATCCGAATTCGGAAAATTTCGATCGATTCGTTTCGGATTCGTTTCGGATTCATTCGGATTCAAAGAAATTCGGCTGGATCTCGGTTCAATTCCGATTCGGTTCGATTCGCTTCGTAAATTCGGCAATTCGGTAAGGTGGGATTAGACTAGTATTATACTGTATATTAGGTTGTTAACCTAACATACTGTATAATACTAGTTAATCCAATGGCCATCCGAATTTACGAATCGATTTGATTCGGCAAATTCAGCAAAATTTTAATTTGGAAATTCGGTTCGATTTCGAATTGCCGAATTTGCCGAATTTCCGAATCGAACGAATCGCACATGTCTACTATCCACTGTTCATAAAGCTTAAAGGGATAGTATAGTCAAATTAAACTTTCATGATTCAGGTTGAGCATGCAATTATAAGCAACTTTCTAATTTACTTATATTATCAATTATTCTTTGTTCTCTTGTTATCGTTATTTAAAAAAGCTGGAAAGTTAGCTTAGAAGCCTGCAAATTTTTGGTTCAGCACCTGGGTAGCGCTTGCTGATTGGAGTCTAAATGTTAGGCATCCAATCAACAAGTTCTACCCAGGGTCCTGAACCAAAAATGGGCCGGCTTCTAAGCTTACTTTCCAGCTTTTTTAAATAAAGATACCAAGAGAACGAAGAAGAATTGATAAATAGGAGGTAAAAATTGCATGCTCTATCTTAAATATGAAAGTTTATTTTTTACTAGACTAGCCCTTTAATCAGAACTTGACTAATTGGGTCACGCTTACCTTTATCTTGTACCGCAAAAGTTAATCTAATTAAAATGAATTATATTACCGAAACTTCTGTATCTAATACAAAATATACCCATCCCTTTAGCTAAAAAAAAAGATATTAATTATCTAAAATAGAATTTTCAGAATGTTTCTTTGGGGCTTGCCAGAAGTCGCTTGGCTCTGGAAAAAAATAGTAATTTAAGACAATTTGATGGATTAGCATTTCCCTCACTTCATATCTATAATAGTATATGTTTAGCTAAAGTGGCACTGGACTGGCTTACTGAGGACAACTATATTGCTTACCTAGAGGTAGAAATAAAATAGTCCTTCCCGTTAATTTGTCAGCTCTTTTACTTTGTCCTAATAAACATATACCTATTAGAATTACAAAGATGTATACTATATATCACATCATCAGAGCATGGCAGCATATATGGCTTCTACTTAAATTAGATCCTTATATTTCGGATTTGCTTAACTTCTCAGGTAACCCTTGCTTCATACCCGGTCTTAATAGTAAACCATTTAACAGATGGACTAATAAGGGATTGGTATATTTATCTCAAATTAATTAATTGGATACTTCTCGGGTATGTACCTTTGATAGTTTGAAAATGAGTTATGACCTTCCAAATGTAGACTTCTATGCTTTTCTACAAGTCTGACACTCGTTCTATGAATACACTAAAGATTTCAACTTTATCTGGACACAAAATGGGGTTCAAATTGGACTCTCCTTGTACAAAGCAGGTATTCACTCTATTAACTATTGGTATAAACTGATACTATCCAATCTAGGAGAAATTAATCTTCAAAAATGTAATACAAAATGGCAACAAATCCTGAGGATCTAGTGAAACATAGTATTCAGAAAGTAGAGAAAGCCACTCTCTCTGCCGCCTGGCACAAATCACACATTAAACTTATTAATCGGGTCTATATCACTCCAGCCAACTAAACAACTGGTACCCGAACACTCAAAATCATTGCCCTCAGTGTTACTCATTCGAAACCGATCTGATCCATATGTTCTGGTGTTGCCCTAAAATAGGCAAAATAGGAGGTATAATATTTGCTTTTTTAATACAACCATCCTAGGAGGCAGATACCTTATACTTAAAAATTGGAAAAACGGTAATGAACCAACTATCAATAATCTTATATATCTCCTCCAATCACAGGCAATAAAAGGACAATTTGATAGTTTCACTCCACAGAAAAAGGTGTTAGGAAATACTTTAAGAAATAGGAAGGGTTTATCCAGTTATATGAAAATAATATTCAAAGACAGTTCCTACTGCCCCTTCAAAATTCCACATTTTCTTAACTCCCTAACTTCCCTTTGGGTATCGGGAGAGGAAGTGGAGTTCCATGACATGGTTAGAATTCTCTCTTCCTTTTCCACCCCCCCCCCCTTTTGTTGTATTTATTTATTATTCCTTTTCCTTTTCTTTTCCATATCTGATTTGAAGAATATTTCTGGTTAGATACACCAGCATTTGAAGATATAAATAAATTACAGTGAAATATATGTATCCCCTTTATAAACTGTTGTCATATCTTCAAAATGTAATTCTAAGACTTAAATAATACTTTGAATTTTTGATGTATACCACAAAACTCTATGGGGCATATTTACAATGTGCGAGCGGACATGATTTGAAGTAACGCATTATGTCCGCTGCACATCACTGGCCCATCGACAAATGCCAACACCATTACGTTGTCGGCATTTATCATTACACCAGCAGCTCTTGTGAACTGCTGGTGCAAATGCTTGCCCCCCTGCAGATTCGTGGCCAATCGGCCGCTAGAAGTGGGGTGTCAATTAACCCGATCGTATTTGATCGGGTTGATTTCTGTCCACCGCCTCAAAGCAGGCGGACAAGTTATGGAGCAGCGGTCTTTAGACCGCTGCTTCATAACTTTTTGATAACTTCTGTTCTCCCGGCGAGCCTGAAGGCTCGCCGGTAACAAGGGGCCTCAAGCTCCATACGGAACTTGATAAACATGCCCCTATATTATATCTGCTAATTTGTTTTTTTGTTTTCATTAGGTAAGTAATGAGAGACCTCAGTGGTCCCTCTCTACCATGATACCTTCTATTATTCTCAGATATTGAATTAGATGAGGTTTAAAATGATGTTCAAGTATTATTCAGCAGGTCTACTCTTTGTTTGATTTATTTTGGTATGTTATATATATGCTTGTCTTTTCGTAATTTGCGTGACACTAATAAGAAAGTTATCTCTATTGGACAGTCTGTAACATTTCAGGTTATTATTTTGTATGCTTATGTTGTCACCTAATACAAGAAAAATTTATTGAGAAAAAAAAAAGTAATGCAAAAATTTAAATCCACCCCATTGCCACCATCCAGGCATGATAAATAGTTTTGCAGCAATCTCTCAGTTTTTATGGTCTAGAACAACCATTGATTCTAATAAGTGACAGTGGAACCACATGATCTCACAGATTTCTGGAGCAGATAACATAAAAATAGTATCATTAGTTATAATAAATATTGCAGCAATAAATGGCGCAATCTGTTTTTGTGTGAATACTTTAATTACATATATATAAATATATATAGAAAAAGAAAGAAGTCTGTGACAAAGGCGCTGTATAATCCAAAAGCACTATTACTAGAATGCTGCCAGGATATAGAGTTTCCCTATAGTCTCCTATCCTAATAAACACCAAGTAATAGAAAGGAAAGAAAGGTGGTATTGAAAGGCGCAAACGGTGAAGGAGCAATTATGAGTGCGATCAATCTTTTGTGTGTAGCCAGTTTGACATGTTTTAGTGATATTTTCTAGCAATCACCATTAAGATCACACTTATTATTGCTCCTTAACAGTTTGAGCCTTTCAATACCACTTTCTTTTATATAAATATTTATATGTGTATATATATATATATATATATATATATACATACAGTGTGTGAAATGATACATACAATATCAGCATCTTATGAGAGTACTGCATTTCTTTATATATATAGGGTGATACATATTTGGATTATTTCAGTATACTTTTGGATGGCATTTTTTTTCTTTATATGACAATATGATCTGAGTCATAATACAGTCAGATGATGGTCTTGGTTGTTGGTGCGTTTGTGCTACCCAGCCACATAATGTTCATTGTTCTCTCCAGTCCAATAGAACAATGCAAGTGTAACCTTTCAATCGATTCCTTTATCTGCTTGTGAGCTAAGACCCTGTACACAGAGCATATTATTTACTGTACACTAGGGATGTCCACAAATGTGTAAACATAATTAAGTCTACTGAAAAACATTGATGAACAAATCTAAAAATAATTTATATACACTATATATTTCAATACAAATTAAATGAGTAATCCAAGATAAGTGCCAAAAATCTACCTATAACCACAATCATCTAAATTGGACTCATCAGAAAAAAATGAATGAACCAGATCCACATGGGAGGGGCACTGTGTGTGTTACAAACAGGGGAATGCAGTCTTGGATAAGCAAAAAAAAAAGCATTTATTAGCCACTATGGGATTTGCCTTGAATAAATGCAAAATACTAATTTTAGTAATAATAAAAATACTATTCAAAGTGATATTATTATGCTTAATTAAATAAAACAATTGAGAAAATGTCTATCGTTCAACAATAGTTAAAGCAAAATGGATTTTGGACTCCAGCCATGTCAGAACTGGTTTAGCAAAGAATGGATCAAAATGTATCTCTAACAGGGAAGTTGCTGGCAGGTTTGATTAATCCCAATGTTATTTTTTCTAGCAAAGACTGTAGTACATCAAGTTATATTGTTCATAAGTGTACATAAGGGATAAACCTCCTATTACGTCTTTCTTGTACCCAATACACTGAATAAATAAAGACACTTGACAACAGGTTATATGGGCTAAAGACCGGTCACGGTCACATTTATTAATAACAATAAGCCTTTAAAACTAGGCTTATTCAACTATGCCAAATAGGCAACTTTAAATAGATATATAAAGAACTATATTAGTTCTTCGCTGGTGGCAGCAAAGACTAGCTAAATTAACCCTTACTGACAGACGGCCAGGGCCCTACACAGTGTTTGCAACGTGGCAGGCTGCCACGCCCAATTGGCAGGGAGAGAGAGCTGTAAGCTATAGAGGTATTTGCCTAAGAGGTATTTGCCCGCTCTCTAGGCCCTGACCGACCGCCACAAGAGTCAACGCCTCTTGCCGCCACAACTGACTAGCTCCTATACAACATATTAACTATACCTAACCAGAATTCTTTTTTTTTTTTTTTTTTTTTTTATTTTATATAAACTAAACAATTAAACAAACAATAAAAGTGCTTTGCGAATGTCAGCTAAAAAGATGTCCAGAACGCCGTCAGGGCGGTAAAGAGCCTTATTGTCAGCCGTTATTGCATCATGCCTAATGGCAAAACCACCTAACGCCGTGACCGTTCTCCCCATCTCCCTGTTCAGCTTCTTCCTAACGTTGTACGCAGCCCTCTGGTTCACAATGTATCGCCAACGCAGTCGTGCAACCACGTTAGACCAACCAATCTTGACATCAGCGAGTAAAGCACACACCCAGCGTACATCTGAAGCCATCCTCCTGATCAAGTCCAATACAGGAACCGACCCCATGTCGTTCCCACCCAGATGCAAAACAATGATATGGGGCTGACACCACCTCCTATGTGCATCCTGGAGCAAAGCAGGTAACTCTTCCCATGATAACCCTCTGCGCCCTAGCACACTAGCTCTGGATCTTGAAATCCCCAATTGCTGTCCATCCAGCCGCTGCGACGCCCTGATGGACGCCCAGTGCACGAAGGAATGACCCAATATCCAGACACGCTTCGTGGGCGCATTCCTACCTGCAAGCACATGATACACAACTGAACCAAAACTTCAGGAACAGGAAAAACAACAATTCCAACACCTAACGAGACTCACCCTCCAAGGGGCGTATGTATGACTTAAATCTCCCCGATTTCCAGCGCCCCAAACTCTTGATGCCCGCCTCAGACACCCCACTGCTAGCTGCGCTAGTAGCCGCCCCGATCCGAAAGGAATGGGGTGCAATTCGCGAAGGATCCAGCCCAGCAGCGGACGCTGCCTTGGCTAGAACCTTCTTAAATTGGAATAAAGATAAGGCGGAGCCATCTTCATGGACAAGGAGCTGCCGAAAACTTTTCGGCCGAACCACACAATAAGCCTCATAGTTCCGAACAGGGCAGCACTCCGGAAAATCATGCTTCCTCAAAGGAAGCCATGCACCTCTACCTAGCGGATCCATTTTAGCCCTTGGTACAAGGAGCAACAGACCATCCTCCGACGGCCGAACGTGCTCCCATTGTATCCCACCCTTGGTATCGCCTTTAGATGAAGCCACCACTTCACCAATCCTCAAAGCCCCCGCTAGAGCAAATGAGAATGCGGTCCTGAATAACAAAGCCTCAAACTTTGAAGCACACACTGACTGCAGAGTGCCCACCAATGCCCTCAACCGTAAGGGTGTAATAGGCTCTCTACGATCGCTCACTCGAGGGGACATCCGTCCCCATCCTTTCATTACCTGTTTCACCAGGAATGACCGTGAAAAATCCGCTATGCCGAGTGTCTTATTAAAGAAAGAGACGGCCGTTAACCTACTCTGCGCCGACAGCCTAGTTACACCCTGCTTATGTAGCCCTGCTAGCCATTCCAGCACCTGTACCTGCGTAGCCCTCTGCACGGAGAACCCTTGCTGGCCGGCAAAGCAGACCCACTATCTCCAGTGTTTCTCATAAGCACACCAAGTCTTAGGGGCCAAGGACGCCCCTACTAGGGGAAGGACACTTTCCCAACCCCCGCCATCTGCCAAAGAAAATGAGGGCAAATTAGACCTGTGCGTGCTGCCATTGGTGCGAACCTCCTAAACTGATCCCACCGAAATCTAGAGAGAGCATCAGCTATGACGTTGTGAACCCCCGGAACGTGTCTTGCCGTGAATCGTACATTCAACTGCAAGCAGCGCAACACCAGGTGTCGCAAATACGTGACTACCCTGGGTGACGAAGCCGATAACCGGTTTATGGCATAAACAACACTCATGTTGTCCGACCAAAAAACCACCACCCTATTAGCCAACTGCTGACCCCATAGTTCTATTGCTACAATGATTGGAAAAAGTTCCAATAAAGTAAGGTTTTTGGTTAAACCAGCCGAAACCCAATCCTCAGGCCATGGAGCCGCGCTCCATTCACCCGCAAGGTAAGCCCCATATCCAAAGCCCCCTGCCGCATCCGTAAATAGGTGCAACGCTTGATTGGAAATAGGGCCCTCCCTCCATATGCACACCCCGTTAAATTTCTTTAGAAATTCCTCCCAGACGCTGAGGTTGTCCCTCATCTCGGCGGACACCTCTATCCTCGAGTGCCTTGCCTTAGAACCCTGCAACCGACTCTCCAACCGTCTGTTGAATACCCTCCCTATGGGTATAGCCCTTCCAGCAAAGTTCAGCAGGCCCAACAAAGACTGCAACTCTTTGAGAGAGATAGAGCTGGCTTTACGCACCAACAAAACCACCTGCAACAGGCGGTCGACCTTGTCTTTTGGCAATCTACAAACCTCAGCTGCGGTATCGATTTCGATACCGAGGAAAGTGAGGCGTGTACAGGGGCCCTGTGTCTTGTCGTCAGCTAGAGGAACCCCAAATCTACCCATCATCTCTTGCATGACCACCATCATGCGTGCGCATTCTTCCGAATCCGTCTTTCCCACCAGCAAGAAGTCGTCCAGGTAGTGAGCCACGGCCCCACCCCCAGACTCCCTCTGAACTACCCAATGCAGAAAGGAACTAAAGCATTCAAACAGTGCGCACGAAAGCGAGCATCCCATGGGAAGACATTTATCCACATAGAACGCCCCATCCACCTTCATGCCCATAAGCCTGAAAGCCGACGGGTGCAGGGGCAGTAAACGAAACGCTGACTCTGTCAAGTTTCGCCATTAAGGCCCTCGCCCCTTTGCCTCTGACGATCTCAAGCGCATCATCAAAGGACTGTTAATGCACTGAACTCGCTTCTGGGTCGATGGCATCATTCACCGACCCCCCTCTCGGGAAAGACAAATGGTGGATGAGCCGAAACTTGCCCGTGTCCTTCTTGGGAACCACCCCAAATGGACACCAAATCCGCCAATGGCTTTGCCCAAAATGGGCCAACCACTCTCACCAAGGCTACCTCCTTACCCAGCTTCTCCCGAACCACTCCCGGAAATTCGTAAGCCGACTTGAGATTCCTGTGTATTACAGAACCCCGCACGGCCCCCACTACCAGAATATAGAACCCCTCCCTCAACCCCGACCAGAGCAAATGCGCTGTCAATATCCTTAGTCCCGAAATGCAGAAGAGGGTTACCCACCATCTTCCTGCGAAAAGCCATATCATATTCCCGCCATGCTCCCTCTTTAAATCTGGCACGGATATCATCGATCGTATTATCGTATTTGAAGAGATTATGGCCTTGAGATGGCCACTTGTCAATATAGCAAGTAGCTAGCACCCGGAAGCACCTCTGCCACTCCTCAAATGTTTCCGGCCTCTGAACCTTCTTAGGTCCCATGCCGTCTGCGGTGCACTCCCGAGCCCTACAGGCATATCGTCCATCCTGAATCTTCTTAACCACCTTAGACTTTAGGTGCCCGTACAAAGAGTGCACCAAGCACGGATAAGTGTCCCCGTGCGACACTACCTTCCTGGACAAAGGAAGGTCTCCCACTGGCATGGACGCAAAGCTAGCGTCCTGAGGGGGAGGGACCCCTTGGCTATGCTCAACCGATGCCCCCTTACCTTTCGCCTGCGCCGCTACCAGCTTCTTAATCATCTTGAACATCTCCTTCTGCCCCTTACCCACTAGTCCTAAGTCACCCTCACTCTCAGAACCAGACCCACTAGAGGATGATCGTAGCCCAGTGTGTGCAGATGTGTGCAAAAGGAACTCACCGCTGGGGGCCAAAGGTGGCGCAGCTCCAGATGGCAAACGCTGACTCCTGTCCTCTACAGCCGCCGTGGATGAAACTGCCGCCGGCACAGGACCCTGACTGGAAGAAGCAGCCACAGTTGACACTGTCTGATCCATAACGAGAGCCTGTGGAAACAAAACAGATTGGGGAGTACTCCGTGCTGATGACTGGGCCCCTGAGGGGCCCCCTACCTGCTCCCTGGACAAACACACACCTAACGCAGCAGACACAGCCTTACGTATCATCTCCTCTGTCACACCAGCAGATTGCCCATGCAGCCCACTCACAGAGCCCACAGACTCACCCCTAATGCCCTGCGTGACATGTGCACCAGTATCCCGTTGCCTAGCTACCCCTGAGGCAGTACCCACAACGTCTAAGAATTCAGTGTCACCCACAGAATCCCCTTGACCCACCACAGTTATACCCCTGTGGCTCGCACCCAGACACACACCCTGCCCAGTTTGGACCCCCGGAGACACACCCAGTGTTACACCCTGCACAGACATACCCCCATGAGCAACACCAGGAGACCCCTGCACAGTTATACCCCCGTGCGACACACCCGGAGACACACCCTGCACAGCCATACCCATGTGTAGCCCAACCGGGGGGCCCTGCATAGTGCGATTGCCCAAAGTGCCCCTCCTTTTGAGTTTTGCAATAGTGGCCCACCTACCGCCCACTGATTTGCCCGTAGCCTTCCTAGTCTGACCTGTTCGCGGCCCACCTTTGCCGCCCCCCGGCTGCCTCAGGAGCCTGACCACCCGCACGGAGACTCCCCAACTTACTAGTCCGAGCTCCGTGCGGTGATCTGCTCCTTGTTGCTGCCCGCAGCCGTGCATGTCCGTGCTCCTCCCCAACTGACTCATCACTAAGGGAGGAAGTGCGCGACGTGACGGCGGAAGGGGCGGAGCTACGCCCCGACGTGGGCCCGGGCACCTGAAGAGCCCGGACCACGTGGGCGGCCCGCGCGCCTTCCGGACTTGCTCCCACTATACCCAGGCCCCCATGGGGAGTATCACCCCAGAGGGCCTGAGCCAATGAAAACACTGATGCCAAGACCGCAGGAGACAGGGACCCAAGCTGCTGCCAAGACACGTGACCGGCAGCAGCCTGGTCCCCCTGCGGCAACTCCTCCCGGGCCTCAGAAACTAAGGGACAAGAGGGCTCCTGCACCTCTGGAAATAGCGGAGGGGAATCGGGAGGGGGAGGGGAAGGGACCCGCCTAGTAGGGGTAGATGATATAAGATGGGAAGGGCCAGCCACCTCCACCAGACCCGCTCCCCTAGAACCAACTGTCTCAACCTGAGCCCCCAAACCACCATGGGGGGAGATAACAGGAGGGACAGGGACAGAAGAGGAACCCTGAGCTCCAGGGCCCGCCGCAGGGGCCCTAGATCCCAGCTTCCCCTTGGCCCTTGCTTGTAGCACCGGAGAAACCCTAGGCCTAACAACAGGGGAGGGAGGTACCACATCCTCTGAGCCTGATCCTCCATTGTCTCTTGCAGCTCCTCTCATGCCTGGAACCACCTTCACCACTTCACTGTAGCGCTTAGGCGGGATAGACTTCCTCTTAGCACGCTCCATCACCACAGCAGAAGAAAGCTTGCTTGAAGTCTGGAACCAGGAAGAAAAGAGGGCCGGATCCACTGCAGCCAGGACCTATAAAGGTAAGCAGAAACACCGCCCCCCTACATGCAACATTGTAACATCTAGTACCTTCCAGACTTCAACTCAGTTATCCCTTAATTTTGCTACAGGCCCACTAGAGGGCCTTCCACTTACATTATTATTATTCTTTATTTATTTGTGATGTCCCATAATATTCAACAGTGCAGTATACAATGAATGAGGAAAATATTAAACAAAATGAGATAAAAGCATTAGAGAGCACAGCTCCCTAGATAATATACAATCTAAATGTGTGTACATGAATATGTGTGTTATTTGTGAGTGTTGTGTTGTCTATATGTGTGAGTGATTTTGTGTGTGTTTGGTAGGGACAGTATGTTAGTGCAGGGGTCAGTGTGCATGTGAGTATGTTTGTGGTTGTATGTCTATATGTGTGTGTTTGGTAGGGACAGTATGTTAGTGCTGGGGTCAGTGTGTGTGTGTATGTTTGTGGTTGTATGTCTATATGTGTGTGTTATTTTGTGTGTGTTTGGTAGGGACAATATGCTAGTGCTGGGGTCAGTGTTTGTGTGAGTTTGTTTGTGGTTGTATGTCTATATGTGTGTGTTTGGTAGGGCATGTATGTTAGTGCTGGAGTCAGTGTGTGTGAGTATATTTGTGGTTGTATGTCTATATGTGTGTGTGTGATTTTGTGTGTTTTTGGAGGGGACAGTATGTTAATACTGGGGTCAGTGTGTGTGTGAGTATGTTTGTGGTTGTATGTCTATATTTGTGTGTTTGGTAGGGACAGTATGTTAGTGCAGGGGTCAGTGTGCATGTGAGTATGTTTGTGGTTGTATGTGTATATGTGTGTGTTTGGTGGGGATAGAATGTTAGTGCTGGTGTCAGTGTTTGCGTGAGTATGTTTGCGGTTGTATGTCTATATGTGTGTGTTTGGTAGGGACAGTATGTTAGTGCAGGGGTCAGTGTGTGTGAGTATGTTTGTGGTTGTAAGTCTATATGTGTGTGTGTGATTTTGTGTGTTTGTTAGGGACAGTATGTTAGTTCTGGGGTTAAAGGGACATAATACTCATATGCTAAATCACTTGAAACTGATGCAGTATAACTGTAAAAAGCTGACAGGAAAATATCACCTGAGCATCTCTATGTAAAAAAGGAAGATATTTTACCTCACAATTTCCTCAGCTCAGCAGAGTAAGTTCTGTGTAAAAAGTTATACTCAGCTGCTCCCAGCTGCAGGTAAAAAAAAAAAAAAAAATGAAGAAATGAACAGCAGCCAATCAGCATCAGCAGTGCTGAGGTCATGAACTCTTACTGTGATCTCATGAGATTTGACTTAACTCTCATGAGATTTCATAGTAAGCTTCATTTACCTGATTGGTGAAATAATATGAAAGTTCACGAGGCTCATCCCCTAAGCTGTCCTAGGACAGACACACTAAAATGCTGCTTAGAAATCCTTTGCAATGGGAGGTGGCTACTGAGGAACTTTTGAGGTAAAATATCTTTCTTTTTTACATAGAGATGTTCAGGTGATATTTTCTAGTCTGCTTTTTACAGCTATGCTGCATCACTTTCAAGTGTTTAAACATTTGGGTATTATGGCCCTTTAATGTGCGTGTGAGTATGTTTGTGGTTGTATGTCTATATGTGTGTGTGTTCATTTGTATGTGTTTGGTAGGGACAGTATGTTAGTGCTGGGGTCAGTGTGTGTCAGAGTATGTTTGTGGTTGAATGTCTATTGTGTGTGTGTGATTTTGTATGTGTTTGGTAGGGACAGTATGTTAGTGCTGGGGTCAGTGTGCGTGTGAGTATGTTTGTGGTTGTATGTCTATACGTGTGTGTGATTTTGTGTGTGTTTGGTGGGGACAGTATGTTAATGCAGGGGTCAGTGTTTGTGTGTGAGAGTATGCTTGTGGGTTGTATCTCTATATGTGTGTGTGTGTGTTTAGTAGGGACATTATGTTAGTGATGGGGTCAGTGTTTGTGTGAGTATGTTTGTGGTTGTATGTTTATATGTGTGTGTTTTGTAGGGACAGTATTTTAGTGCAGGTGTCAGTGTGTGTGAGTATGTTTGTGGTTGTATGTCTATATATGTGTGTGTGATTTTGTGTGTGTTTGGAGGGGACAGTATGTTAATGGTGGGGTCAGTGTGTGTGTAAGTATGTTTGTGGTTGTATGTCTATATATGTATGTGATTTTCTGTGTGTTTGTTAGGGACAGTATATTAGTGCTGGGGTCAGTGTGTGTGTGGGAGTATGTTTGTGGTTGTATGTCTATATGTGTGTGTGAGATTTTGTGTGTTTATTAGGGACAGTATGTTAGTTCTGGGGTTAATGTGCATGTGAGTATGTTTGTGGCTGTATGTCTATATGTGTGTGTGTGTTCATTTGTATGTGTTTGGTAGGGACAGTATGTTAGTACTGGGGTCAGTGTGTGTGAGAGTATGTTTGTGGTTGTATGTCTATATGTGTGTGTATGTGTTTGGTAGGGAAAGTATGTTAGTGCTGGGGTCAGTGTGGGTGTGAGTATGTTTGTAGTTGTATGTCTATATGTGTGTGTGATTTTGTGTGTGTTTGGTAGGGACAGTATGTTAGTGCTGGGGTCAGAGTGTGTGTGAGTATGTTTGTGGTTGTATGTCTATATGTGTGTGTGTGATTTTGTGTGTGTTTGGTAGGGACAGTATGTTAGTGCTGGGGTTAGTGTGCGTGTGAGTATGTTTGTTATTGTATGTCTATATGTGTGTGTGATTTTGTGTCTGTTGTTAGGGATAGTATGTTTGGGCTGGGGCCAGTTTGTGTGTATGTTTGTGGTTGCATGTCTATATGTGTTTGTGTGATTTTGTGTGTGTTTGGTAGGGACAGTATGTTAGTGCTGGGGTTAGTGTGCGTGTGAGTATGTTTGTTATTGTATGTCTATATGTGTGTGTGATTTTGTGTCTGTTGTTAGGGATAGTATGTTTGGGCTGGGGCCAGTTTGTGTGTATGTTTGTGGTTGTATGTGTATATGTGTGTGTGTTATTTTGTGTATGTTTGGTAGGGACAGTATGTTAGTGCTGGGGTCAGTGTGTGTTACTATGTTTGTGGTTGTATGTCTATATGTGTGTGTGTGTGTATATGTGATTTTGTATGTGTTTGTTAAAGACACTATGTTAGTGCTGAGGTCAGTGTGTGTGAGTATGTTTATGGTTGTATGTCTATATGTGTGTTTGTGATTTTGTTTGGTAGGGACAGTATGATAGTGCTGGGGCCAGTGTGTGTGAGAGTATGTTTGTGGTTGTATGTCTATATGGTGTGGGATTTTGTGTGTGTTTGTTGGGGAAAGTATGTTATTGCTGGGGTCAGTGTGTGTGAGAGTATGTTTGTGGTTGTATGTCTATATGTGTGTGGGATTTTGTGTGTGTTTGTTGGGGAAAGTATGTTATTGCTGGGGTCAGTGTGTGTGTGAGTATGTTTGTGGCTGTATGTCTATATGTTTGTGTGATTTTGCGTGTGTTTGTTAGGGACAGTATGTTAGTGTAGGGGTCAGTGTGTGTGTGAGTATGTTTGTGTTTGTATGTCTATATATGTGTGTGTGTGATTTTGTGTGTGTATGTAAGGGACAGAATGTTAGTGCTGGGGTCAGTGTGTGAGTATGTTTGTGGTTGTATGTCTATATGTGTGTGTGATTTTGTGTGTGTTTTTTAGGGACAGTATGTTAGTGCTGGGCTTATTGTGTGAGTATGTTTGTGGTTGTATGTCTATATGTGTTAGTGTGATTTTGTGTGTGTTTGTTAGGGACAGTATGTTAGTGCAGGGGTCAGTGTGTGTGAGAGTATGTTTGTGGTTATATGTCTATATGTGTGTGTGTTATTTTGTGTATGTTTGGTAGGGACAGTATGTTAGTGCTGGGGTCAGTGTGTGTGACTATGTTTGTGGTTGTATGTCTATATGTGTATGTGTGATTTTGTATGTGTTTGGTAGGGACAGTATGATAGTGCTGGCGTCAGTGTGTGTGAGTATGTTTGTGGTTGTATGTCTATATGTGTGTGGGATTTTGTGTGTGTTTGTTGGGGAAAGTATGTTATTGCTGGGGTCAGTGTGTGTGTGAGTATGTTTGTGGCTGTATGTCTATATGTTTGTGTGATTTTGTGTGTGTTTGTTAGGGACAGTATGTTAGTGCAGGGGTCAGTGTGCATGTGAGTATGTTTGTGGTTGTATGTCTATATGTGTGTGTGATTTTGTGTGTGTTTTTTTGGGACAGTATGTTAGTGTTGGGCTCATTGTGTGAGTATGTTTGTGGTTGTATGTCTATATGTGTGTATGGTTTTATGTGTGTTTGTTAGGGACAGTATGTTAGTGCTGGGGTCAGTGTGTGTGTGTGTGAGTATGTTTGTGGATGTATGTCTATATGTGTTTGTGATTTTGTATGTTTTTGTTAGGGACAGTATGTTAGTGCTGGGGTCAGTGTGTGAGTATGTTTGTGGTTTTATGTCTATATGTGTGCGTGATTTTGTGTGTGTGTTTGTTAGGGACAATATGTTAGTGCAGGGGTCAGTGTGTGTGTGAGTGTGTTTGTGGTTGTATGTCTATATCTGTGTGTGTGTGTTTGGTAGGTAACAGTATGTTAGTGCTGGGGTCAGTGTGTGTGAGAGTATATCTGTGTTTGTATGTTCATATGTGTGTGTGATTTTGTGTGTGTTTGGTAGGGACAGTATGTTAGTGCAGGAGTGAGTGTGTAAGAGTATGTTTGTGGTTGTATGTCTATATGTGTGTGTGTGTTAATTTGTTTGTGTTTGGTAGTGATAGTATGTTAGTGCTGGGGTCAGTGTGTGTGTGAGTATTTTTTTATTTATACCAGGAAGGATACATTGAGATTTTTCTCGCTTTCAAGTATGTCCTGGGTCCACAAAACATTGCATTGATACAATATGTGTTTGGTAGGGACAGTATGTTAGTGCTGAGGTCAGTGTGTGTGTGAGTACAGTATATGTCTGGTTGTATGTCTATATGTGTGTGTGATTTTGTGTGTGTTTGTTAGGGACAGTATGTTAGTGCAGGGGTCAGTGTGCATATGAGTATGTTTGTGGTTGTATGTCTATATGTGTGTGTTTGGTAGGGACAGTATATTAGTGCAGGGGTCAGTGTGTGTGAGTATGTTTGTGGCTGTATGTCTATATGTGTGTGTGTGTGATTTTGTGTGTGTTTAGTAGGGACAGTATGTTAGTGCTGGGATCAATGTGTGTGTGAGTATGTTTGTTGTTGTATGTCTATATGTGTGTGCGTGTGATTTTGTATGTGTTTGGTAGGGACAGTATGTTAGTGCTGGGGTCAGTGTGTGTGTGAGTATGTGTGTGGTTGTATGTCTATATGTGTGTGTGTGATTTTGTGTGTGTTTGGTAGGGACAGTATGTTAGTGCAGGGGTCAGTGTGTGTGTGAGTATGTGTGTGGTTGTATGTCTATATGTGTGTGTGTGATTTTGTATGTGTTCAGTAGGGATAGTATGTTAGTTCTGGGATCAATGTGTGTGTGAGTATGTTTGTGGTTATATGTCTATATGTGTGTGTGTGTGTGATTTTTTGTGTGTTTGGTAGGAACAGTATGTTAGTGCAGGGGTCAGTGTGTGTTAGTATGTTTGTGGTTGTATGTCTATATGTGTTTGTATGATTTTGTGTTTTTGTTAGGGACAGTATGTTAGTGCAGGGGTCAAAGTGTGTGAGTATGTTTGTGGTTGTATGTCTATATGTGTTTATGTGATTTTGTGTCTGTTGTTAGGGATAGTATGTTAGGGCTGGGGCCAGTTTGTGTGTATGTTTGTGGTTGTATGTGTATATGTGTGTGTGTTATTTTGTGTATGTTTGGTAGGGACAGTATGTTAGTGCTGGGGTCAGTGTGTGCTACTATGTTTGTGGTTGTATGTCTATATGTGTGTGTGTGTGTGTATATGTGATTTTGTATGTGTTTGTTAAAGACACTATGTTAGTGCTGAGGTCAGTGTGTGTGAGTATGTTTATGGTTGTATGTCTATATGTGTGTTTGTGATTTTGTTTGGTAGGGACAGTATGTTAGTGCTGGGGTCAGAGTGTGTGTGAGTATGTTTGTGGTTGTATGTCTATATGCGTGTGGGATTTTGTGTGTGTTTGGTGGGGACAGTAGGATATTGCTGGGGTCAGTGTGTGTGAATGTTTGTGGTTGTATGTCTATAAGTTTGTGTGATTTTGTGTGTATTTGTTAGGGAGTGTATGTTAGTGCTGGGTTTAGTGTGCATGTGAGAATGTTTGTGTTTGTATGTCTATATGTGTGTGTGTGATTTTTTTATGTGTTTGTTAGGGAGAGTATGTTAGTGCTGGGTTTAGTGTGCATGTGAGTATGTGTGGTTGTATGTCTATGTGTGTGTGTGATTTTGTATGTGTTTAGTAGGGACAGTATGATAGTGCTGGGGCCAGTGTGTGTGAGAGTATGTTTGTGGTTGTATGTCTATATGTGTGTGGGATTTTGTGTGTGTTTGTTGGGGAAAGTATGTTATTGCTGGGGTCAGTGTGCGTGAGAGTATGTTTGTGGTTGTATGTCTATATGTGTGTGGGATTTTGTGTGTGTTTGTTGGGGAAAGTATGTTATTGCTGGGGTCAGTGTGTGTGTAAGTATGTTTGTGGCTGTATGTCTATATGTTTGTGTGATTTTGTGTGTGTTTGTTAGGGACAGTATGTTAGTGTAGGGGTCAGTGTGTGTGAGTATGTTTGTGTTTGTATGTCTATATATGTGTGTGTGGGATTTTGTGTGTGTATGTTAGGGACAGAATGTTAGTGCTGGGATCAGTGTGTGAGTATGTTTGTGGTTGTATGTCTATATGTGTGTGTGATTTTGTGTGTGTTTTTTAGGGACAGTATGTTAGTGCTGGGCTTATTGTGTGAGTATGTTTGTGGTTGTATGTCTATATGTGTTAGTGTGATTTTGTGTGTGTTTGTTAGGGACAGTATGTTAGTGCAGGGGTCAGTGTGTGTGAGAGTATGTTTGTGGTTATATGTCTATATGTGTGTGTGTTATTTTGTGTATGTTTGGTAGGGACAGTATGTTAGTGCTGGGGTCAGTGTGTGTGACTATGTTTGTGGTTGTATGTCTATATGTGTGTGTGTGTGATTTTGTATGTGTTTGGTAGGGACAGTATGATAGTGCTGGCGTCAGTGTGTGTGTGAGTATGTTTGTGGTTGTATGTCTATATGTGTGTGGGATTTTGTGTGTGTTTGTTGGGGAAAGTATGTTATTGCTGGGGTCAGTGTGTGTGTGAGTATGTTTGTGGCTGTATGTCTATATGTTTGTGTGATTTTGTGTGTGTTTGTTAGGGACAGTATGTTAGTGCAGGGGTCAGTGTGCATGTGAGTATGTTTGTGGTTGTATGTCTATATGTGTGTGTGATTTTGTGTGTGTTTTTTTGGGACAGTATGTTAGTGTTGGGCTCATTGTGTGAGTATGTTTGTGGTTGTATGTCTATATGTGTGTATGATTTTATGTGTGTTTGTTAGGGACAGTATGTTAGTGCTGGGGTCAGTGTGTGTGTGTGTGTGAGTATGTTTGTGGTTGTATGTCTATATGTGTTTGTGATTTTGTATGTTTTTGTTAGGGACAGTATGTTAGTGCTGGGGTCAGTGTGTGAGTATGTTTGTGGTTTTATGTCTATATGTGTGCGTGATTTTGTGTGTGTGTTTGTTAGGGACAATATGTTAGTGCAGGGGTCAGTGTGTGTGTGAGTGTGTTTGTGGTTGTATGTCTATATCTGTGTGTGTGTGTGTGTGATTTTGTGTGTGTTTGGTAGGTAACAGTATGTTAGTGCTGGGGTCAGTGTGTGTGAGAGTATATCTGTGTTTGTATGTTCATATGTGTGTGTGTGATTTTGTGTGTGTTTGGTAGGGACAGTATGTTAGTGCAGGAGTGAGTGTGTAAGAGTACGTTTGTGGTTGTATGTCTATATGTGTGTGTGTGTTAATTTGTTTGTGTTTGGTAGTGACAGTATGTTAGTGCTGGGGTCAGTGTGTGTGTAAGTATTTTTTAATTTATACCATGAAGGATACATTGAGATTTTTCTCGCTTTCAAGTATGTCCTGGGTCCACAAAACATTGCATTGATACAATATGTGTTTGGTAGGGACAGTATGTTAGTGCTGAGGTCAGTGTGTGTGTGAGTACAGTATATGTCTGGTTGTATGTCTATATGTGTGTGTGATTTTGTGTGTGTTTGTTAGGGACAGTATGTTAGTGCAGGGGTCAGTGTGCATATGAGTATGTTTGTGGTTGTATGTCTATATGTGTGTGTTTGGTAGGGACAGTATATTAGTGCAGGGGTCAGTGTGTGTGAGTATGTTTGTGGCTGTATGTCTATATGTGTGTGTGTGTGATTTTGTGTGTGTTTAGTAGGGACAGTATGTTAGTGCTGGGATCAATGTGTGTGTGAGTATGTTTGTTGTTGTATGTCTATATGTGTGTGCGTGTGATTTTGTATGTGTTTGGTAGGGACAGTATGTTAGTGCTGGGGTCAGTGTGTGTGTGAGTATGTGTGTGGTTGTATGTCTATATGTGTGTGTGTGATTTTGTGTGTGTTTGGTAGGGACAGTATGTTAGTGCAGGGGTCAGTGTGTGTGTGAGTATGTGTGTGGTTGTATGTCTATATGTGTGTGTGTGTGATTTTGTATGTGTTCAGTAGGGACAGTATGTTAGTTCTGGGATCAATGTGTGTGTGAGTATGTTTGTGGTTATATGTCTATATGTGTGTGTGTGTGTGATTTTTTGTGTGTTTGGTAGGAACAGTATGTTAGTGCAGGGGTCAGTGTGTGTTAGTATGTTTGTGGTTGTATGTCTATATGTGTTTGTATGATTTTGTGTTTTTGTTAGGGACAGTATGTTAGTGCAGGGGTCAAAGTGTGTGAGTATGTTTGTGGTTGTATGTCTATATGTGTTTATGTGATTTTGTGTGTGTTTGGTAGGGACAGTATGTTAGTGCTGGGATTAGTGTGCGTGTGAGTATGTTTGTGGTTGTATGTCTATATGTGTGTGTGATTTTGTGTGTGTTTGTTAGGGACAGTATGTTAGTGCAGGGGTCAGTGTGCATGGGAGTATGTTTGTGGTTGTATGTCTATATGTGTGTGTTTAGTAGGGACAGTATGTTAGTGCGGGGGTCAGTGTGTGTGTGAGTATGTTTGTGGTTGTATGTCTATATGTGTGTGTGTGATTTTGTATGTGTTTGGTAGGGACAGTATGTTAGTGCTGGGGCCAGTGTGTGTGTGAGGATGTTTTTGGTTGTATGTCTATATTAGGGATGGGCGAATGTGTAAATATCCAAATTCGAATGTTAGAACGAATGTTATTTCCGAAATTCGAATTATAAATCCGAATGTTGATAAGAACGAATTTTCTTAAAAATTCTATAATCGAATGCTATTTACAGTTTTCGAATGTCACTTTCGAGTTCAAATGTTTATAATTATATCGAATGTCCACATTTGAAATTTCGAATTTAACATTCTATTTAACAAATACTAGTCAGAAGTTCAATAGTTCATGTGGTAGGGCGGGAATCTAGTAAATTGATACATAATAGATACCAATATATAAGAAAAAAAATATCCAAAACGAAGCAGCTGTATAAAAACTTGATTCCTTTATTCCTTAAAAACGTATGCAAAGGACATGCAGCAACATAGAGAGGGTTCAGACAAATAAACTCTGACCGGTTTCGGTCATATTGACCGTAATCATAGAATAGCACCTGTTAGGGGGAGCTCCCTTTTATGCTGAACAATCCATGTTCATTGGTTAAAAATTGTGTTGCTGAACACCTTAACCCTATCAATACCTTTGTCCCTTTTAGTCACATATTGAAAAACTTTCAAAATAGTAAATTCATGGGTACATTGACAATTGACAATATTTGTAAAGAAACAATTTAGATGAATAGAATCTTAAGTGGATGATTTTTTAACAGCAAAGGAAAAAGCAAATGCATTAACATTTTAAACCCATGGAACAATGGGATTCGACAAATTAACACAGATGTTGGATATACAAGTGTAATGTAGTGTATAGAGAGAAGATAAGTACAATAAAAATAAATATAAATATAAATGTATATGAGCAAGTTCATACATGTGAGCGTGTAATGATTTAACAGAAAAACATTAACCATATAGATGGACAACTAATAACACTCTCGTGATCTCCACCAGTCAAAACTCCAACTCCAGATAATCCTTAGGAAGGCAGATAGATTATATCCTAAAAGGACAAGAGGAAGGCACAAACATAGCCCAGTAACGTTTGAACCAAGGAGAGAAAGTGTGTTTAAAGGTTACACTTACAAGAGGTGAAGCACCACCAGGTGCAATATCAGCAGTACTGGGACCTTTCAGCCGCCCAGTGGACTGTAGAATCCAGCCAGCAGGATAAGGATGGTTCCAACTTGTGACCCTGGCAGGATTATTTCCTTCTTCAGGCTGCAGCTCACACAGCAATCTGTCTGCACCTGTGTCTCCCTTACTTGCTCCCAGGAAGGAAAAAGCACAGCAGGGACTGAAGTAGCTTTGAATCTGGGCCTCTAAACTTGGTGTGTGTCGTCAGCTTCTTTTCTACTGGTTCAAAGGTTACTGGGCTATGTTTGTGCCTTCCTCTTGTCCTTTTAGGATATAATCTATCTGCCTTCCTAAGGATTATCTGGAGTTGGAGTTTTGACTGGTGGAGATCAGTGAGCTGGACCACTGTTTTAGTTCCAGTCTGCATCAATAGCACCGTTTGGGTGCGCCTCACTTGTGAGTATATACTAATCTGTTGGTCCTGTGTGTGTTGGGGCCCTGACGCTACTAGGCCATGTTTGGCGCCTCTGTTCCTTTTCCATTTTTCAGATCACGATACATCAGGATGACCGTCCTATGACAGAGAGCTGCCTCCTATCGTTTTTATAGGACTGTTGCTGTGGACATTACTGTGATTTTCTATCTGGGTGATTTCATTTTATATTGTTTGTATTACTATCACCACCAATTGTTTTAGTTGTGTTGTTTATTAATTAGGTATAGATAGCGCCCCCTATGAGTGTGGTGTATAAATTGTATGCACCACTCTCTTATATTTCTACGTTTATTAGAGATGTACGATGCATTCTCTAATACGTTTGCCTACTTTTCGGGTAGTTCCGTCTGTGTACTGTTTTTTGCAAATAGTGCATTCTATTATATAAATTACAAAAGTACTTTTGCAATTTACACAACCTTTAGTATTGAATTCTTCTCCCGTTACATGGGACTTAAATGTTGAAGAAATATTTACATGATCACAGGAAGAGCAAACTTTCTTTCCACATTCGAATGTTCCATTATATCTCAACCATGATGACCCTTAGTTCTTTTCATTTTTTAGCATGCTTGGGGCTAAAATATTTCCAAGGGTCACATTCCTTTTAGGGACAAACATACAACCCTGTTCAACTGTGTTCCTTAGGTACTTATCCCCCATTAGTATTGGTAAATTCTTTTTGATGATTCTACAAACATCATCATATTGAGAGGAATATGATGTAATAAATTTGAGATTATGTTTTGAATTTCTGGGATTTCGTGTTGATTTTTCTAATGTACTTGCCCTGTTGGTGTCCTTAATTTAAAAAAATGCTTTATCTATGACTTTGTTGGAATAGCCCCTCTTTAACATTCTTGTTTTTAGGTTTCTGCACTCTGACCGAAAAGGTATGTTCATGTGTACAGTTTCTTTTTCCCCGCAGGAATTGACTTATGGCAATCCCTTTAAACACATGTTGCAGATGGCAACTGCGGGCATGTAAAAGACTGTTGCCTGAAATTGGCTTTTGGTAGAGAGCAGAGATGATATTTCCTCCATCTGGATCTCCTGTAAGGGAGATATCAAGAAAGTTGATGGTATTTTTCTGCCATTCATAAGTAAACTGAAGTCCCACCTTATTGTTATTTAAGGTGGTGACATACTCATCAGCAGTCTCAGAATCAGATGACCACACTATTAGCAGATCATCAATGAACCTGGCGTATTTCACAATATGTTCTGAAGGGGTGGTACCACCTCCATAGACGTGGCCCCTCTCCTACCAACCCATAAACAGGTTGGCATAGGAGGGGGCAAACTTTGCCCCCATAGCAGTGCCACGTCTCTGGAGGTAGTAGCACCCCTGGAACATAAAAAAATTGTGTTCTAGTAAGAATTTCACAATTCTGACAATCAGATTTTTAGACTCCAATGGGAGGTCTGTGAACAAATTTAGGAAAGAATTCACAGCTTGTAGACCCTGTGTATGAGGGATAGAGGAGTACAGTGACACTACATCAATTGTTAGCCAACTGTACTCCTCCCTCCATGTCACAGTCTCCAAAACTTGTAGCGCATGGGAGGTATCTCGTATATAGCTGGGTAAAAACAAGACCATGGGCTGTAAAAAATCATCCACCCTCTTGGATAGGGGTTCCAATAGAGACCCTATACCCGCCACTATAGGCCTCCCCTTGACATTGCATACACTTTTATGAACTTTTGGGAGGTGGTGGAAGATGGGTATCACTGGATCAGTAACCATACAGAGGTTAGCTGTTTCTTGATCCATGAGACCCTCCTCCACCACCTCATCCAAGAGATGTGATAGCTCTCTAGAGTATGTGGCAGTAGGATTCCTAGGTAAGATAGTGTAGGTTTCCAAATCACCAAGTTGTCTTAATGCTTCGTTGACATAGTCTAACCTGTCCATAACTACCACACTCCCTCCTTTATCACACTGTCTAATCACTATCCCTTCATTCTTTTGAAGATTCAATAAGGCTTCTCATTCCTTATTAGTAAGATTAGAGGAACTAGAGTTTAGGGAGTTATTGAGTTCAGTGAGATCCTCAACAACCCTCTCATGAAACACTTCTAGGATTTTTCCTCTTGCCTGTGTGGGATAAAATTGTGATTTATTTTTAAATTTTGGTGCAACATTATGGACCTGTGAAGGACCTACTTCATTGTTTTCTCTACTTAGATCTTCAAGTGTGACTAAAGCACATGTGTACTCAAAAGAAATATGTTTGCTTACAGCTGTGTTGTGTATGGAGGACTCTGTAGCTTCTAGTGTTTGATTTGCTTTGTCTCTAAAGAATTTCTTCAGAGTCAAATCTCTGATCAATTTATTCAGATCTAGTATGGTCTGAAAAAGATTGAATTTCCTGGAAGGGACAAAGTCCAAACCTAGATTGAGTAGTCTAATTTTAGTTTCTGTAAGTTGATAACTTGAAATATTGATCATCATGTTCATTGGTATTTCTTGATCTTGGGGTTTTTGCCTCTTAGTGTATATCTCGGTTGTTCCAATAATTCCTTGCTGTTTTTTGCTGCTGCTACTGTGGCACCCCTCCCCCCCTTGGAATTGTTTGGGGTCCTCTTGAAAAACCTAGGAGTTAGATTTGTGTGTCTGGGAATGACTTAATATCTGGGCATTGGTTTTCGGTCTTGCTCCCTGATTTTTTTCTTATACTTATAGTGGACAGTGGGGGTTCCACTCCTTTATTAACAAAGCTTCTTATATGCCATTTGGAAGTCAAGTCTCCTAATTTGCTACACTCATTTGTACTGCTGGCGGTATGCACTCCCACCAACGGATTTTTGATATCCAATTTCTGACACTGTGTTAAGTATGCTGCTTGCAAAATATGGCAGCTGACAAGTGTGTCAATAGGAAGTTACCACACACAGCGTGATCTACCTGGTAACTGGTGACATCATCAAGGAAATACCTGGTCTGTTTGAGGGTAGGCCGATCCCTTGTCACGTGGTACGCCACACGCAGCCTGCATGAGGAAACGGGGAAACCGCCTATGCAAGAACGCTGCATCCGTGAAACTGAGAAATATAAGGAACAGGGATATCGGCTCCATTTGACTGGATGAATTCTACACAACAACTAGATCGATGTGGTAAGTGCATATCCGTTTATTTCCTGCATTTGTCAAGAACTGTTGCTGTGACCATTCGCAGAGTGGCTAACTGACTATACGTTGTGAAGTCAGAGGGATTACACGCTACTCCTTATCCCTGAACACTCTACTCTTTGATTGTTCTACACTCTAGCTAAAGCCATTTTTATCCACACAAAGGTTAACTGGACTTTAGATGTAAAACAAAGTATAGAGGCGCCAATGGTGCAGATCAATGGTGATTGAGACCACAACAATACCCCAATATCAATCCAGCTCGCTGTTCCAAGGTAGAATAACGGAAGGGTGGGTATCAGAGTGTTAGTACTCTAAAGTAGCATAGCAAAAGGAAGTATCATACATAACACTAGGAGTGGATTTGGTAAATTTATTAAAAAATATAAAAAGTAGTACCACTCATCTCAGTGTTAAAAAAGTATATTATACATAAGGAATACATGCGACGCGTTTCTCAGATATACCGTTTCCTCAGGCATGTTTTTACACAATTCTTAACCTCCTTATATAGGGCTATGCTACTGGGAATACACCCACAACCCACCCCCAACAATTGTCAGATTTCAAACCAATCAAGGGCCATCATTTGCAATGACGCCGCCCCTGTTACAATATAATACATAAATTCTCTATGTATGCTCTAGTAATCTCTCAAATAAATAAATAAACTAAATGTTTCTAGATTGGTGTTTTTATATATTGATATTTTGCAGGGACCTAACATTTTTATAATAGTCATTTTGCAATCTAAGGTATTCGTAATTCCTATACTCTCATTGGGTAACTAGGCCATCAATCATTCTGTAGTTGGATAGCTCACAAAATATACTTGCTAATACGTCTATATGGCTGTCAGTCAAAATGGGATTTTCGCGCTAAATCTCCTGCTGTCATTCTAACTACACTATCACTCGGAGTGCACACGTTCAATCAGAGTACTGACTGGTGGCGCGCCTCCATTACCAATGCGCAACGCTATGTGCCGTGATTGACATACACTGTAGTTTGGAGGTGTATGATACTTGATCATGGACAATAGTAAACAAAGCCTCCCATTGGTCTTGCCTGTAGTCACATGGGGGGGGCGCCTCTGCTACTAATATTACAGGCTGTCATTGAGACTTAGAAAGGTGTAATGATTGGTGGCGGCCAACAATAAACAAAGCCTCCCATTGGTCATGCCTATGTTCATGTTGGACGGGTTGTTACTATTGGTCCGTGGGGGGAGACAAAACAAGGAAATGTGCCATTACTAAACCCGATTGCTCTAGATACAGTTACTCCGCAAAATGGTGTTATTGCAATCATGAGAGCAGGTTACATAGTGAAGCACCAATGTAAACAGTGGCATAATGGGAAATACTGATTCCTTAATAAACGAAGGAGTTACCATGTTAACATATGTCAGTTGTATTAGGTGTATTTATATAGGACAGTGAATATATATATATATATATATATATATATATATAAACACTGATAGTGCTATAAAGATATATAAAATAAATAATATAGTGAAATACCAAGTGTGATAAGAAAAAATAAGTAAAGTAATACAGGGATCATAGTGTAAGTCTAAAGCCCAATTTCCAATGTAATTAAGAGAGGCACACAGTGATGTGTGGGGAAGTAAAGGTTATATAATAATTATAATATAGTCAGTGGGAATACGCTAGTGAATGATATGTTCCTTATATATAGGGACAATATGACCAACTAGGTGGGAGGTGTAAGGATGCATGACATTACTACACAATGACTCCCTTTTCTGGAATATTAGTGTGTGTCTAAAATTATAATAACAATAACTCACTTATCTGGAGTATTGGTATGTGTCAAAACTAATAGTGAAACATAAAATTGACAAGTGATATTGGTACTAGTACGTGGTGTTGTGATATATAAAGAGATATTTAAAGGGATATACTAAGATGACTACGTGAAGGTGGGCAATACCCATCTAAGGACAACTGGGATAAGGAATTACAATTAAAACTTGTAATGGCCAAATACTGGAGTCCCCACTGAAACAGATAGAAAGTGGAATAAAAATACACATAAAACATAGAGTGCAACTAAACAAATGCTATGGAGTCAATGACTTCATTAAGCCCCGTAGGAAACAGTGTTTGAAATTTAAATATCCAATACGTTTCCCTTTGTCTCAGACGGGTAAATCTGTTGTAATGATGACTAGTTGGGATGCTTTCTAAAGGTGTGATACTAAATTGGCATCCACCTTGTGTGGTTTTAGTGCACTTGTGTCTGGAGACACTATGTTTAGTCGAGTTTTTGGTTACATTCCTTTTATGTTCCCCCCATCTCAGTCTCACCTTCCTGGAGGTGCGTCCAATATACTGGACCCCACATGCACATGTAAGTGCGTAAATGACATAACCAGAATTACATGTAAGATGTTCAGTAATCTGGTGTTCTTCTCCTGTTGTATGTGATATTATGGATTTTTTTCCATGTGTAATAAATTTGCACATATGGCACCGTCTATGTCCACATCTATATGTCCCAATGTTATTATCATTCCTTCCTATCCTATAATCAGAATTCCTGGACCCATTTTTATTATATTTGATGTGTTTTTTAGTCATAACCACCTTACTGGGTGCCAACTTTTGTTTCAAAGTTGGCGCCATCCTATACACTACCCTAGGTAGAGGGGCCAACACTTTCTTTAGTATGGGATCCCTAAGTAGAATGGACCAGTGTTTTTTTATGATCCTATTAACTGCCCTAAAGTTGGAGTTATATTGGGTGACAAATAGGGGTTGGCCCTGAGGAACTATATTTTCTGTCTGCTTTTTGGATTTTTCCCCACTAGATAGCAGGTTATTTCTGTCTAGTAGTCTTGCTCGATTATAGCCATGTTCTATTAGACTCTTGGGGTAACCTTTTTCCCTAAACCTGTCTTTTAGTATGAGGGACTGTTCATCATATTTGTTGATGGAACTACAGTTACGCCTGATGCGGCAAAATTGGCTGTAAGGAATATTAATTTTCCAGTTGTTATAATGATTACTGGAATAGTGCAAAAAATTATTACAGTCTACTGACTTGAAATACGTGGAGGTACAGATGTTTCCATTTTCCCCCCATGTCAACATTAAATCCAAAAATTCAATTGTATGTGTCTGAATATTAGATGTGAATTCTATACCCATATTGTTATTGTTAAGGGAGTCTACAAAAATTTGTGCCTCTTCACAGGATCCCTCAAACACAAACAGTAAATCATCTATGTAACGGCCATAGAACACCAGATTGCCCCTCCACTTTGTATTGTAGATGAAAGTTTTTTCGAATATCCCCATAAAGAGGTTAGCAAAGCTAGGGGCAAATCTGGTGCCCATGGCCGTTCCCTTAGTCTGTAAATAAAACTGGTCCAAAAATTGAAAATAGTTATGTTTGAGGATAAAATCTATAAGAGAGATCAGATATTCTTTCTGTTTATCAGGCATATATATATCCCTATTCAAAAAAATCGAAGTGGTTCTAAGTCCCCACTCGTGTGAGATATTTGAGTATAGTGCTCCCACATCGCAGGATAGCCATATATAGTTATTTTTATACTGTATCTGTGTCAATTTTTGCAACAAATCTGTACTGTCTTTAATATAAGAGGGGAGGTGTTGAACGTATCTTTGTAAAAAGATATCTACATATTCACTTAACCTATCAGTTATACTATTAATCCCCGCTATAATAGGACGCCCTGGTGGTTTAAGAGCATCTTTGTGCAGTTTTGGAAGGTGGTAGTAATAGGGCACACCGGGATGATCAGGAAGCAGATATCTCTTTTCTTTCTTGCTTAGGATGCCCATTTTACCACCGTCTTCCAAAATTTTAACCAGTTTTTCAGAAAATATTCGGGTAGGGTCTTGATTTAATTTCCTATAGTAATTTGTGTCATGTATAATACGCTCAGCTTCTTCAATATAATCAGAATAATTCTGAATTACTATCGCCCCACCTTTATCGGCCTGGCGGATGACAAAAAAGGGGATATATAATTTGTCCACACATGTCCTAACCAATGATGAGATAAGGATTCTGGGTAGGGGTCTGTCCTATTGCCCCCCTAACACACATAATTTGTTTCATCTCTTTGTAGACCTCAACAAATATACAAGGAAATTGTCACTACAGAGATACTTTGCTCTAAAGTCACTTAGGAAAAACAACATTGAGGGCACACCTATACTTCTTGATAGCTTACCCAATAGAAATACATCTCCTATTGTATATTGTGAACCAGAGTTGCTTGCAGAGGAACTTTTTGACTCTGTCATCCACACCTCACTTACACCAGCATCAACATTCAATCCACCTAAAGAGGATGTTTCATATATAGACCTATTCCAGCAGCTAGTATTGGATGATTGGGAGAAAATTCCCAACCATATCATTGGTAATAAGAAAATATGGCCCAATGAGGAGAGAGCCCTGAGACGCCTGATGGGTGACAAAACTATTGTCATCCGCCAGGCCGATAAAGGTGGGGCGATAGTAATTCAGAATTATTCAGATTATATTGAAGAAGCTGAACGTATTATACATGACACAAATTACTATAGGAAATTAAATCAAGACCCTACCCGAATATTTTCTGAAAAACTGGTTAAAATTTTGGAAGACGGTGGTAAAATGGGCATCCTAAGCAAGAAAGAAAAGATATCTGATTCCTGATCATCCCGGTGTGCCCTATTACTACCACCTTCCAAAACTGCACAAAGATGCTCTCAAACCACCAGGGCGTCCTATTATAGCGGGGATTAATAGTATAACCGATAGGTTAAGTGAATATGTAGATATCTTTTTACAAAGATACGTTCAACACCTCCCCTCTTATATTAAAGACAGTACAGATTTGTTGCAAAAATTGACACAGATACAGTATAAAAATAACTATATATGGCTATCCTGCGATGTGGGAGCACTATACTCAAATATCTCACACGAGTGGGGACTTAGAACCACTTCGATTTTTTTGAATAGGGATATATATATGCCTGATAAACAGAAAGAATATCTGATCTCTCTTATAGATTTTATCCTCAAACATAACTATTTTCAATTTTTGGACCAGTTTTATTTACAGACTAAGGGAACGGCCATGGGCACCAGATTTGCCCCTAGCTTTGCTAACCTCTTTATGGGGATATTCGAAGAAACTTTCATCTACAATACAAAGTGGAGGGGCAATCTGGTGTTCTATGGCCGTTACATAGATGATTTACTGTTTGTGTTTGAGGGATCCTGTGAAGAGGCACAAATTTTTGTAGACTCCCTTGACAATAACAATATGGGTATAGAATTCACATCTAATATTCAGACACATACAATTGAATTTTTGGATTTAATGTTGACATGGGGGGAAAATGGAAACATCTGTACCTCCACGTATTTCAAGTCAGTAGACTGTAATAATTTTTTGCACTATTCCAGTAATCATTCTAACAACTGGAAAATTAATATTCCTTACAGCCAATTTTGCCGCATCAGGCGTAACTGTAGTTCCATCAACAAATATGATGAACAGTCCCTCATACTAAAAGACAGGTTTAGGGAAAAAGGTTACCCCAAGAGTTTAATAGAACATGGCTATAATCGAGCAAGACTACTAGACAGAAATAACCTGCTATCTAGTGGGGAAAAATCCAAAAAGCAGACAGAAAATATAGTTCCTCAGGGCCAACCCCTATTTGTCACCCAATATAACTCCAACTTTAGGGCAGTTAATAGGATCATAAAAAACACTGGTCCATTCTACTTTGGGATCCCATACTAAAGAAAGTGTTGGCCCCTCAACCTAGGGTAGTGTATAGGAGGGCGCCAACTTTGAAACAAAAGTTGGCACCCAGTAAGGTGGTTATGACTAAAAAACACATCAAATATAATAAAAATGGGTCCAGGAATTCTGATTATAGGATAGGAAGGAATGATAATAACATTGGGACATATAGATGTGGACATAGACGGTGCCATATGTGCAAATTTATTACACATGGAAAAAAATCCATAATATCACATACAACAGGAGAAGAACACCAGATTACTGAACATCTTACATGTAATTCTGGTTATGTCATTTACGCACTTACATGTGCATGTGGGGTCCAGTATATTGGACGCACCTCCAGGAAGGTGAGACTGAGATGGGGGGAACATAAAAGGAATGTAACCAAAAACTCGACTAAACATAGTGTCTCCAGACACAAGTGCACTAAAACCACACAAGGTGGATGCCAATTTAGTATCACACCTTTAGAAAGCATCCCAACTAGTCATCATTACAACAGATTTACCCGTCTGAGACAAAGGGAAACGTATTGGATATTTAAATTTCAAACACTGTTTCCTACGGGGCTTAATGAAGTCATTGACACACACTAATATTCCAGAAAAGGGAGTCATTGTGTAGTAATGTCATGCATCCTTACACCTCCCACCTAGTTGGTCATATTGTCCCTATATATAAGGAACATATCATTCACTAGCGTATTCCCACTGACTATATTATAATTATTATATAACCTTTACTTCCCCACACATCACTGTGTGCCTCTCTTAATTACATTGGAAATTGGGCTTTAGACTTACACTATGATCCCTGTATTACTTTACTTATTTTTTCTTATCACACTTGGTATTTCACTATATTATTTATTTTATATATCTTTATAGCACTATCAGTGTTTATATATATATATATATATATATATATATATATATATATACACTGTCATATATAAATACACCTAATACAACTGACATATGTTAACATGGTAACTCCTTCGTTTATTAAGGAATCAGTATTTCCCATTATGCCACTGTTTACATTGGTGCTTCACTATGTAACCTGCTCTCATGATTGCAATAACACCATTTTGCGGAGTAACTGTATCTAGAGCAATCGGGTTTAGTAATGGCACATTTCCTTGTTTTGTCTCCCCCCACGGACCAATAGTAACAACCCGTCCAACATGAACATAGGCATGACCAATGGGAGGCTTTGTTTATTGTTGGCCGCCACCAATCATTACACCTTTCTAAGTCTCAATGACAGCCTGTAATATTAGTAGCAGAGGCGCGCCCCCCCCCCCCATGTGACTACAGGCAAGACCAATGGGAGGCTTTGTTTACTATTGTCCATGATCAAGTATCATACACCTCCAAACTACAGTGTATGTCAATCACGGCACATAGCGTTGCGCATTGGTAATGGAGGCGCGCCACCAGTCAGTACTCTGATTGAACGTGTGCACTCCGAGTGATAGTGTAGTTAGAATGACAGCAGGAGATTTAGCGCGAAAATCCCATTTTGACTGACAGCCATATAGACGTATTAGCAAGTATATTTTGTGAGCTATCCAACTACAGAATGATTGATGGCCTAGTTACCCAATGAGAGTATAGGAATTACGAATACCTTAGATTGCAAAATGACTATTATAAAAATGTTAGGTCCCTGCAAAATATCAATATATAAAAACACCAATCTAGAAACATTTAGTTTATTTATTTGAGAGATTACTAGAGCATACATAGAGAATTTATGTATTATATTGTAACAGGGGCGGCGTCATTGCAAATGATGGCCCTTGATTGGTTTGAAATCTGACAATTGTTGGGGGTGGGTTGTGGGTGTATTCCCAGTAGCATAGCCCTATATAAGGAGGTTAAGAATTGTGTAAAAACATGCCTGAGGAAACAGTATATCTGAGAAACGCGTCACATGTATTCCTTATGTATAATATACTTTTTTAACTCTGAGATGAGTGATACTACTTTTTATATTTTTTAATAAATTTACTTTTTTACCAAATCCACTCCTAGTGTTATGTATGATACTTCCTTTTGCTATGCTACTTTAGAGTACTAACACTCTGATACCCACCCTTCCGTTATTCTACCTTGGAACAGCGAGCTGGATTGCTGTGAAATCCAGCCTGTCTCTATGGGCATAATTGATTGCCTTTACCACATGTGAGTATCCTGTGTATATTGGGGTATTGTTGTGGTCTCAATCACCATTGATCTGCACCATTGGCGCCTCTATACTTTGTTTTACATCTTTAGTTTCTCTCCGTTTGGATGCTGATAGAGAGCTGCCCTTTTGCTCAGCCAGCTGGATTGCTGCCAAAATCCAGCCCGCCCCTATTGGCATAATTGAATGCCTTCACCTATTGTGAGTACCCTGTGATCATATTATATTGGTACACCTTCAGAATCTCCATTGATCTGCACCATTGGCGCCCCTTCCGTGTTGTTCTTTCTTTTCAGTTAACTGGACTTTGTATACATACATATATTTTTTCGCAAGAACCGGTTGCCATACAAATACCCAGCAACATTTCAAGATTTGTTGTAGCTTATAAATACCACTTTTTTCTTCTCTTTTTTTCATACAAATATATAATTTCGAATGTTTCTTTATAGAATATTGCATAATTTGAATAGTACATTTAAAGAAAGCATTAGAAATACTATTACAAACATATAAATTAAAATGTTTCGAATTCGAATATTGCATAATTCGAATATTACATTTAAAGAAAGCATTAGAAATACTATTACAAATATAAATTCGAATTTTTCGAAACTAATATTTTCGAATGTAATCGTAAAATTTGAAACCGAACATTCGAAAATCGAATGTTAAAATGTTATGTAAACATTCGAAAGTCGATTCGAACAAACTAATGTGTTAAAATTTGTTTCATTTTTTGAATGTTGCGAAACATTCGCCCATCCCTAGTCTATATGTGTTTGTGTGATTTTGTGTGTGTTTGGTAGGGACAGTATGTTAGTGCTGGAGTCAGTGTTTGTGTGAGTATGTTTGTGGTTGTATGTCTATATGTGTGTGTGTGTGATTTTGTATGTGTTTGGTAGGGACAGTATGCTAGTGCTGAGGTCAGTGTGTTTGTGAGTATGTGTCTGGTTGTATGTCTATATGTGTGTGTGTGATTTTGTATGTGTTTGGTAGGGACAATATGTTAGTGCTGGGGTTAGTGTGTGTGTGAGTATGTTTGTGGTTGTATGTCTATATGTGTGTGTGATTTTGTGTGTGTTTGTTAGGGACAGTATGTTAGTGCAGGGGTCAGTGTGCATGTAAGTATGTTTGTGGTTGTATGTCTAGATGTGTGTGTTTGGTAGGGACAGTATGATAGTGCAGGGATCAGTGTGTGTGTGAGTATGTTTGTGGTTATATGTCTATATATGTGTGTGTGTGTGATTTTGTATGTGTTAGGTAGGGACAGTATGTTAGTGCTGAGGTCAGTGTGTGTGTGAGTATGTGTCTGGTTGTATGTCTATCTGTGTGTGTGTGATTTTGTATGCGTTTGGTAGGGACAATATGTATGTCTATATGTGTTTGTATGATTTTGTGTGTTTGTTAGGGACAGTATGTTAGTGCAGGGGTCAAAGTGTGTGAGTATGTTTGTGGTTGTATGTCTATATGTGTTTATGTGATTTTGTGTGTGTTTGGTAGGGACAGTATGCTAGTGCTGGGGTTAGTGTGAGTATGTTTGTGGTTGTATGGCTATATGTGTGTGTGATTTTGTATGTGTTTGGTAGGGACAGTATGTTAGTGCTGGGATTAGTGTGCGTGTGAGTATGCTTGTGGTTGTATGTCTTTATGTGTGTGTGATTGTGTGTGTGTTTGTTAGGGACAGTATGTTAGTACAGGGGTCAGTGTGCATGTGAGTATGTTTGTGGCTGTATGTCTATATGTGTGTGTTTGGTAGGGACAGTATGTTAGTGCAGGGGTCAGTGTGTGTGTGAGTATGTTTGTGGTTATATGTCTATATGTGTGTAGGGTTTTGTGTGTGTTTGGTAGGGATCAGTGTGTTTAAGTATGTTTGTGGTTGTATGTCTATATGTGTGTGTGTTTTTTTTTCTGTGAGTGTGTTTTGTTTTATTTCTGTGTTTGTGTGGTATTGCCAGTGCGTCAGTGCTGGGCTCATTGTGCTTATGCATGTTTTTTGTGTTTTTTTTTTTTTATTGTATGTATAGTAGTGACATTATATCTGTACTGTCTTCCATGTGCATGTGTGTATTGTTGGTGTTTGTGTGTGTTGTGTGTTTTGTATGTTTATGTTGTCTGATAGTATGTCAATCCTGGGGATAGTTTCATAAAGAGCTTACAATTTTTATGTGTGTAGAAGTGTGTGTGGTTATGGATGTATGTGTGCTTGTGTGGTAGGATGAATTAGTCAGTGCTGGGGTCAGTGTGTGTTTTGTTGGCGAGTGTTTTCTGTGTGTTTTCTGTGTGTTTGGTAGGGACAGTGTTTGTGTGGTAGGAACAATTTGTCAGTGTTGAGGTCAGTGTGTGTGCATGTGTGAGTTTTTTAGTGACAATGTATTAGTTCTGTGTGTCTGTGTTTTGTGTGTTTGTGTGTGTGTTAGTGACATTTTATCAGTGTGTCTATTGTTTGTGTGTTTGTATTGTCTCCATGTGTGTTAGTGTCAGGGTCAGTGTGTGTGTGTATATTGACTGTGTTTATGCTAGTTTTGGAGTGTATACGAGTTTTTTTGTCTATTGTGTGTGTGCGTACGTTTTGTGAAGGTCCAAGTCAGGAAGACATGAAATTTGTAAATTTCAACCTTTAAGTACAAATAATTTTGAAAATGTTGACATAATAACATCTTACTCCACCCAGCATGAATCAATATAGTTTATCTATTGTCACATACAGATAGTACACATTATACTCTTAGGGGTCTAGTTATCAAGCCGTCAACCTCAAATACGCTGGAATTCCGCAGCGTATTTGTGGCGAGGCTGATTCGCCTTAGTTATCAAAGGCTCGAGACCGGCAAAAGTAGAATTTTGTGACGTAAACTTCGATCCGCCGGACTCAGTCCGACACAGATCGATTCTTACGTCACTCCAGATGTTCCGCACACAAGTGCGGCACATTCTCACTACTTTTGCTAGTTATCAAAAAACTAGCAGGTACGCTCGGCACTTTTACGGCCCAGCGTACCTGGTTTTCAAACCGCCACCCCTGGAGGTGGCGGATCCCATAGGAATCAATGGGAGTCTGACCATAGCGAAAGTACAAGTTCGCTGCTGACAGACATCCCATTGATTCCTATGGGAGCTGTCTACACCTAACACCCTAACATGTACCCCGAGTCTAAACACCGCTAATCTGACCCCCCCTACACCGCCGCAACTAAATAAAGTTATTACCCCCTAAACCGCCGCTCCCGGAGCCCACCGCAAGCTACTCTATACATATTAACCCCTAAACCGCTGCTCCCGGAGCCCACCGCAACTATAATAAATGTATTAACCCCTAAACCGCCGCTCCCTGAACCCGCCGCAGCCTATATTAAATGTATTAACCCCTATCCTGCCCCCCCTACACCGTCGCCACCTATAATAAATTTATTAACCCCTAATCTGCCCCCCCTACACCGTCGCCACCTATAATAAATTTATTAACCCCTATCCTGCCCCCCACTACGCCGCCGCCACTGTAATAAAATGATTAACCCCTAAACCTAAGTCTAACCCTAACCCTAACGCCCCCCTAACTTAAATATTAATTAAATAAATCTAAATAAATTAACTCTTATTAACTAAATGAATCCTATTTAAAACTAAATACTTACCTTTAAAATAAACCCTAATATAGCTACAATATAAATAATAATTATATTATAGCTATCTTAGGATTTATATATATTTTACAGGTAACTTTCAATTTATTTTAACCATGTACAATAACTATTAAATAGTTATTAACTATTTAATAGCTTACCTAGCTAAAATAAAGAGAAATGTACCTGTGAAATAAATCCTAACCTAAGTTACAATTACACCTAACACTACACTATACTTTAATAAATTATTCCTATTTAAAAATAAATACTTACCTGTAAAATAAACCCTAAGATAGCTACAATGTAATTAATAATTATATTATAGCTATCTTAGGATTTATATTTATTTTACAGGTAACTTTGTATTTATTTTAGCTAGTTAGAATAGTTATTAAATAGTTATTAACTATTTAATAACTACCTAGCTAAAAGAAATACAAAATTACCTGTAAAATAAATCCTAACTTAAGTTACAATTAAACCTAATACTACACTATCATTAAATTAACTAAATAAACTACCTACAAATAACTACAATTAAATACAATTACATAAACTAACTAAAGTACAAAAAATAAAAAAAGCTAAGTTACAAAAAATAAAAAAGTAAGTTACAAACATGTTAAAAATATTACAACAATTTTAAGCTACTTACACCTAATCTAAGCCCCCTAATAAAATAACAAACCCCCCCAAAATAAAAAAAATCCCTACCCTATTCTAAATTAAATAAATTTCAAAGCTCTTTTACCTTACCAGCCCTTAAAAGGGCCATTTGTGGGGGCATGCCCCAAAAAGTTCAGCTCTTTTGCCTGTAAAAGAAAAATACAACCCCCCCCCGAACATTAAAACCCACCACCCACATACCCCTAATCTAACCCAAACCCCCCTTACAAAAACCTAACACTAATCCCCTGAAGATCATCCTACCTTGAGTCGTCTTCACTCATCCGAGCCACCGATGGAACTGAAGAGGACATCCGGAGCGGAAGAAGTTAATCCTCCAAGCGGCGCTGAAGAAATCTTCCATCCGATGAAGTCATCATCCAGGCGGCGCTGAAGAAGTCTTCGATCCGGCCGATGTCATCTTCAAAGAGGCGCTGAAGAGGTCTTCTATCCGGGCGAAGTCATCTTCCAAGCCGGGTCTTGAATCTTCATTCCGCCGACGCGGAACCACCTTCTTCACCGACGGACTACGACGAATGACGGCTCCTTTAAGGGACGTCATCCAAGATGGCGTCCCCTCAATTCCGATTGGCTGATAGGATTCTATCAGCCAATCGGAATTAAGGTAGGAAAAATCTGATTGGCTGATGGAATCAGCCAATCAGATTGAGCTCGCATTCTATTGGCTGTTCCGATCAGCCAATAGAATGCGAGCTCAATCTGATTGGCTGATTGGATCAGCCAATCGGATTGAACTTGAATCTGATTGGCTGATTCCATCAGCCAATCAGATTTTCCTACCTTAATTCCGATTGGCTGATAGAATCCTATCAGCCAATCGGAATTGAGGGGACGCCATCTTGGATGACGTCCCTTAAAGGAGCCGTCATTCGTCGTAGTCCGTCGGTGAAGAAGGTGGTTCCGCGTCGGCGGAAGGAAGATTCAAGACCCGGCTTGGAAGATGACTTCGCCCGGATAGAAGACCTCTTCAGCGCCTCTTTGAAGATGACATCGGCCGGATCGAAGACTTCTTCAGTGCCGCCTGGATGATGACTTCATCGGATGGAAGATTTCTTCAGCGCCGCTTGGAGGATTAACTTCTTCCGCTCCGGATGTCCTCTTCAATTCCATCGGTGGCTCGGATGAGTGAAGACGACTCAAGGTAGGATGATCTTCAGGGGATTAGTGTTAGGTTTTTGTAAGGGGGGTTTGGGTTAGATTAGGGGTATGTGGGTGGTGGGTTTTAATGTTGGGGGGGGGGTTGTATTTTTCTTTTACAGGCAAAAGAGCTGAACTTTTTGGGGCATGCCCCCACAAATGGCCCTTTTAAGGGCTGGTAAGGTAAAAGAGCTTTGAAATTTATTTAATTTAGAATAGGGTAGGGATTTTTTTTATTTTGGGGGGGTTTGTTATTTTATTAGGGGGCTTAGATTAGGTGTAAGTAGCTTAAAATTGTTGTAATATTTTTAACATGTTTGTAACTTACTTTTTTATTTTTTGTAACTTAGCTTTTTTTATTTTTTGTACTTTAGTTAGTTTATGTAATTGTATTTAATTGTAGTTATTTGTAGGTAGTTTATTTAATTTATTTAATGATAGTGTAGTATTAGGTTTAATTGTAACTTAAGTTAGGATTTATTTTACAGGTAATTTTGTATTTCTTTTAGCTAGGTAGTTATTAAATAGTTAATAACTATTTAATAACTATTCTAACTAGCTAAAATAAATACAAAGTTACCTGTAAAATAAATATAAATCCTAAGATAGCTATAATATAATTATTAATTACATTGTAGCTATCTTAGGGTTTATTTTACAGGTAAGTATTTATTTTTAAATAGGAATAATTTATTAAAGTATAGTGTAGTGTTAGGTGTAATTGTAACTTAGGTTAGGATTTATTTCCCAGGTACATTTCTCTTTATTTTAGCTAGGTAAGCTATTAAATAGTTAATAACTATTTAATAGTTATTGTACATGGTTAAAATAAATTGAAAGTTACCTGTAAAATAAATATAAATCCTAAGATAGCTATAATATAATTATTATTTATATTGTAGCTATATTAGGGTTTATTTTAAAGGTAAGTATTTAGTTTTAAATAGGATTCATTTAGTTAATAAGAGTTAATTTATTTAGATTTATTTAATTAATATTTAAGTTAGGGGGGCGTTAGGGTTAGGGTTAGACTTAGGTTTAGGGGTTAATCATTTTATTACAGTGGCGGCGGCGTAGTGGGGGGCAGGATAGGGGTTAATAAATTTATTATAGGTGGCGACGGTGTATGGGGGGCAGATTAGGGGTTAATAAATTTATTATAGGTGGCAACGGTGTAGGGGGGGCAGGATAGGGGTTAATAGGTTTAATATAGGTTGCGGCGGGTTCATGGAGCGGCGGTTTAGGGGTTAAACTATTTATTTAGTTGCGGAGAGGTGCGGGATCAGCAGGATAGGGGTTAATAATTTTATAATAGAGGGCGACGGTATAGGGGGGGCAGGATAGGGGTTACTAGGTATAATGTAGGTGGCAGCGGTGTCCGGGAGCGGCGGTTTAGGGGTTAATACATTTATAAGAGTTGCGGCGGGGTCTAGGAGCGGCGGTTTAGGGGTTAATACATTTATAAGAGTTGCGGCAGGGTCTAGGAGCGGCAGTTTAGGGGTTAGTAACTTTATTTAGTTGCGGGGGGCTCCGGGGGCGCCGGTATAGGGGGTAGAACAGTGCAGTTTAGTGTGAGTGCTTAGTGACAGGCTAGCAATAAAGCTGGGAAAAAGCCGAAGGGCAGCGAGATCGGATGAGTGATAAATGTCACAGTCCGCTGCTCATCGCCCCGCGGCTTTTTGACAGCTTTATTTGATAACTTAGGCGTATTTTTTCAGGTCCGCGGCGGCGAAGGTAGACGAGCTTAGGCGGACGTATTGGGCCGGCGAAGCCAGAAAAGTAGACGGCTTGATAACTACCCCCCTAAGTCTAGACTCCGATTAAAGTTGTTGTTATTATTATTATTATCAGTTATTTGTAGCGCGATTCCACAGGTTCTTGATTTCCTTCTTGATATTGTGTCATAGGAAGGATTGTGATATTATATGAACCTGACAATGGAAAACATTTTATCCTGCCTCTGAGTCACTGTGTTAGACTGGAAGCTGCAAACTCTCCTTTGAAGTTAATTAGCATAAACTTGTGTATCGAATTAAAAAAAAATCCTGTTGATCAAGATTGATAATTAAGTTCATTACAATAACACAGTCTCTGAGTGTTTGCTACATAGTTTTGATTTCTTTTCACTCTGCAAAAAGCCACTTAAAGGGACAATCTACTTTAAATTGTTTTATTGTATAAAAAGATAGATATTTCCTTTATTACACATCCCCCCAATTTTGCATAACCAACACTGTTATATTAATATACTTTTTACCTCTGTGATTACCTTGTATCTAAGCCTCTGCAGACTGCTCCCGTATCTCAGTTCTTTTGACAGACTTGCATTTCAGCCAATCAGTGCTGACTCGTAAATAACTCCACGGGAGTGAGCACAATGTTATCTATATGGCTCACATGAACTAACAGTGTCTAACTGTGAAAAAAACATAAAAATGCACTAAGATAAGTGGCCTTCAATTGCTTAAAAATCAGTTTGAGCCTACCTAGGTTTAGATTTCAACAAAGAATACTAACGCCTAGATTTAGAGTTTTGCGTCCAAAGGGGTGTGTTAGCTACGCGTGTTTTTTTTCTAGTGCTGCTTCTAAACAACGCTGGTATTTAGAGTTCTCTGAAGGGCTGCGTTAGGCTCCAAGAAGGGAGAGTACAGGCATATTTACCGCCACTTCAACTCTCAATACCAGCGTTGCTTACGGTAGCGGCTAGCTGGAAAAACGTGCTCGTGCACAATTCCCCCATAGGAAACAATGGGGCAGTTTGGGCTGAAAAAAAAACACCTGCAAAAAAGCAGCGTTAAGCTCCTAACGCAGCCCCATTGTTTCCTATGGGGAAACACTTTCTAAGTCTGCACCTAACACCCTAACATGTACCCCGAGTCTAAACACCCCTAACCTTACACTTATTAACCCCTAATCTGCCGCCCCCACTATCGCTGACCTTTGCAATATATTATTAACCCCTAATCTGCCGCTCCGTACACCGCCGCAACCTACATTATACCTATGTACCCCTAATCTGCTGCCCCTAACATCGCCAACCCCTATATTATATTTATTAACCCCTAATCTGCCCCCCCCAACATCGCCGCTACCTACCTACACTTATTAACCTCTAATCTGCCAACCGGACCTCGCCGCCACTATAATAAATGTATTAACCCCTAAACCGCCGAACTCCTGCCTCGCAAACCCTATAATAAATATTATTAACCCCTAATCTTCCCTCCCTAACATCGCCGACACCTAACTTCAAGTATTAACCCCTAATCTGCCGATCGGACCTCGCCGCTACTCTAATAAATGTATTAACCCCTAAAGCTAAGTCTAACCCTAACCCTAACACCCCCCTAAATTAAATATAATTTTAATCTAACAAAATAAATTAAATATTATTAACTAAAGTCTTCCTATTTAAAACTAAATACTTACCTGTAAAATAAACCCTAATATAGCTACAATATAACGAATAATTATATTGTAGCTATTTTAGGATTTATATTTGTTTTACAGGCAACTTTGTATTTATTTTAACTAGGTACAATAGCTATTAAATAGTTATTTACTATTTAATAGCTACCTAGTTAAAATAATTACAAAATTACCTGTAAAATAAATCCTAACCTAAGTTACAATTAAACCTAACACTACACTATCAATAAATAAATTAAATCAATTAACTACATACAATTAAATAAACTAAACTAAATTACAAAAAAAACCCCACTACATTACAAAAAATAAAAAAAGATTACAAGAATTTTAAGCTAATTACACCTACTCTAAGTCCCCTAATAAAAATGTATTATAGTGGCGGCGATGTGGGGGGACCTCGGTTTAGGGGTACATAGGTAGTTTATTGGTGTTAGTGTACTTTAGAGCACAGTAGTTAAGAGCTTTATAAACCGGCGTTAGCCCAGAAAGCTCTTAACTACTGACTTTTTTCTGCGGCTGGAGTCTTGTCGGTAAAGGGTCTAATGCTCACTTCAGCCAAGACTCTCAATACCGGCGTTAGGAAGATCCCATTGAAAAGATAGGATACGCAATTGGCATAAGGGGATCTGCGGTATGGAAAAGTCGCAGCTTGGAAGTGAGCGTTAGACACTTTCCTGACTGACTCTAAATACCAGCGGGCGGTAAAAAGCAGCGTTAGGACCCCTTAACGCTGCTTTTCACGGCTAACGCAGAACTCTAAATCTAGGCGTAAGAGAAGAAAGCAAATTTGATGATGAAAGCAAATTGAAAAGTTGTTTAAAATTGCATACTCTATCTGAATGTCCCTTTAACTATTTGACTGTAAAATAAGAGGTTATTTCTATGAAGTGTAATGCATTATAGTCCTTGAAGAAAAGGTGTTAATTTGAAGTAAAACTCACACTTATATCTTAAAAAATGTGATGTCAAGTTTAGAAAAGATTATTTTAATTTATTTGCATTTTTAAAACATTGTTTTGCTAATATATATTTACTATGTGTATATATGTGTGTGTGTGTGTGTGTATATAGAATATGATATTAGGATATTAAAGGGATATGAAACCCAACAAATTTCTATTGTGACTCAGAGGGAGCATACAATATTAAAAAAACATTACTTTTATTATCAAATCTGCTTCATTCCCATGATATTCTTTGTTGAAGATATACCTAGGAAGGCATCTGGAGTACTACATGGCAGGAAATAGAGGTGCCAAATAGTGCTCTTGCATATGGATAACATTCTTACAAAACTGATGTCATATAGTGCTCCAGAAATGGGCAGGCTCCTAAGCTTACATTCCTGCTTTTCAATGAAAGATACCAAGAGAATGAAGAAAAAATTATTATAGAAGTAAAAAAAAAATTCTGGTATGTCTCCCTGGCTGCTGTTACACGTCGCTTTAATTTGTCCTAGAATTCTCTGGTATGTCTCCCTGCATTTGTCTCCTTGGCTGCTGTTACATGTCACTTTAATTTGTCCTAGAATTCTCTGGTATGTCTCCCTGCTTCTGGCTCCCTGGCTATTGTTACACGTCCCTTTAATTTGTCCTAGAATTCTCTGGTATGTCTCCCTGCTTCTGGCTCCCTGGCTGCTGTTACACATCCCTTTAATTTGTCCTAGAATTATCTGGTATGTCTCCCTGCTTTTGTCTCCCTGGCTGCTGTTACACATCCCTTTAATTTTTCTTAGAATTCTCTGGTATGTCTCCCTGCTTTTGTCTCCCTGGCTGCTGTTACACATCCCTTTAATTTGTCCTAGAATTCTCTGGTATGTCTCACTGCTTTTGTCTCCCTGGCTGCTGTTACACATCCCTTTAATTTGTCCTAGAATTCTATGGTATGTCTCCCTGCTTTTGTCTCCCTGGCTATTGTTACACATCCCTTTAATTTTTCCTAGAATTCTCTGGAATGTCTCCCTGCTTTTGTCTCCCTGGCTGCTGTTACACATCCCTTTAATTTTTCCTAGAATTCTCTGGTATGCTCCCTGCTTTTGTCTTGCTCGGTGCTGTTACATGTCCCTTTAATTTGTCCTAGAATTCTCTGGTATGTCTCCCTGCTTTTGTCTTCCTGGTTGCTGTTACATGTCCCTGTAATTTGTCTGAGAATTCTCTGGTATGTTTTCCTTTTTTTATCTCCCTGGCTGCTGTTACATGTCCCTTTTAATTTGTCCTATAATTCTCTAATATGTCTCCCTGCTTTTGTCTCCCTGGCTGTTGTTACACGTCCCTTTAATTTGTCCTAGAATTCTCTGGTATGTCTCCCTGCTTTTGTCTCCTTGGCTGCTGTTACACTTCTCTTTAATTTGTATTAGAATTCTCTGGTAAGTATCCCTGCTTTTGTCTCCCTGGCTGCTGTTACATGTCCCTTTAATTTGTCCTAGAATTCTCTGGTATGTCTCCTTCTTTTGTCTCCATGGCTGCTGTTACACTTCCCTTTAATTTGTCCTAGAATTCTCTGGTAAGTATCCCTGCTTTTATCTCCCAGGCTGCGGTTACATGTCCCTTTAATTTGTCCTAGAATTCTCTGGTATGTCTCCCTGCTTTTGTCTACCTGGCTGCTGTTACACATCCCTTTAATTTGTCCTAGAATTCTCTGGTATGTCTCCCTGCTTTTGTCTCCCTGGCTGCTGTTACACATCCCTTTAATTTGTCCTAGAATTCTATGGTATGTCTCCCTGCTTTTGTCTCCCTGGCTATTGTTACACATCCCTTTAATTTGTCCTAGAATTCTCTGGTATATCTCCCTGCTTTTGTCTCCCTGGCTGCTGTTACACATCCCTTTAATTTTTCCTAGAATTCTCTGGTATGTCTCCCTACTTTTGTCTTGCTCGGTGCTGTTACATGTCCCTTTAATTTGTCCTAGAATCCTCTGGTATGTCTCCCTGCTTTTGTCTTCCTGGTTGCTGTTACATGTCCCTGTAATTTGTCTTAGAATTCTCTGGTATGTTTTCCTTTTTTTATCTCCCTGGCTGCTGTTACACGTCCCTTTTAATTTGTCCTATAATTCTCTGATATGTCTCCCTGCTTTTGTCTTACTGGCTGCTGTTACACGTCCCTTTAATTTGTCCTAGAATTCTCTGGTATGTCTCCCTGCTTTTGTCTCCCTGGCTGCTGTTACACTTCTCTTTAATTTGTATTAGAATTCTCTGGTAAGTATCCCTGCTTTTGTCTCCCTGGCTGCTGTTACATGTCCCTTTAATTTGTCCTAGAATTCTCTGGTATGTCTCCTTCTTTTGTTTCCCTGGCTGCTGTTACACTTCCCTTTAATTTGTCCTAGAATTCTCTGGTATGTCTCCCTGCTTTTGTCTCCCAGGCTGCGGTTACATGTCCCTTTAATTTGTCCTAGAATTCTCTAGTATGGCACCCTGCTTTTGTCTCCCTGGCTGCTGTTATACATCCCTTTAATTTGTCCTAGAATTCTCTAGTATGTCTCCCTGCTTTTGTCTTACTCGTTGCAGTTACACGTCCCTTTAATATTTCCTAGAATTCTCTGGTATGTCCCCCTGCTTTTGTCTCCCTGGTTGCTGTTACACATCCCTTTAATTTGTCTTAGAATTCTCTGGTTTGTCTCCCTGCTTTTGTCTCCCTGGCTGCGGTTACACATCCCTTTAATTTGTCCTAGAATTCTCTGGTATGTCTCCCTGCTTTTGTCTTGCTCGGTGCTGTTACATGTCCCTTTAATTTTTCCTAGAATTCTCTGGTATGTCTCCCTGCTTTTGTCTCCCTGGCTGCTTTTACATGGCCCTTTAATTTGTCATAGAATTCTATGGTATTTCTCCCTGCTTTTGTCTCCCTGGCTGCTGTTATACATCCCTTTAATTTGTCCTAGAATTCTCTGGTATGTCTCCCTGCTTTTGTCTCCCTGGCTGCTGTTATACATTCCTTTAATTTGTCCTAGAATTCTCTAGTATGATAATGTCACCCTGCTTTTGTCTCCCTGGCTGCTGTTACACGTCCCATTAATTTGTCCTCAAATTCTCTGGTATGTCTCCCTGCTTCTGGCTCCCTGGCTGCTGTTACACATCCCTTTAATTTGTCCTAGAATTATCTGTTATGTCGCCCTGCTTCTGGCTACCGGGCTGCTGTTACACATCCCTATAATTTGTCCTAGAATTATCTGGTATGTCTCCCTGCTTTTGTCTCCCTGGCTGCTGTTACACATTCCTATAATTTGTCCTAGAATTCTATGGTATGTCTCCCTGCTTTTGTCTCCCTGGCTGTTGTTACACATCCCTTTAATTTTTCCTAGAATTCTCTGGTATCTCTCCCTGCTTTTGTCTCCCTGGCTGCTGTTACACATCCCTTTAATTTGTCCTAGAATTATCTGGTATGTCTCCCTGCTTTTGTCTTTCTCGGTGCTGTTACATGTCCCTTTAATTTGTCCTAGAATTCTCTGGTATGTCTCCCTGCTTTTGTCTCCTTGGCTGCAGTTACACATCCCTTTAATTCTTCCTAGAATTCTCTGGTATGTCTCCCTGCTTTTGTCTCCCTGGCTGCTGTTACACATCCCTTTAATTTGTCCTAGAATTCTCTGGTATGTCTCCCTGCTTTTGTCTTCCTGGTTGCTGTTACATGTCCTTGTAATTTGTCTTAGAATTCTCTGGTATGTTTTCCTTTTTTTATCGCCCTGGCTGCTGTTACACGTCCCTTTTAATTTGTCCTATAATTCTCTGATATGTTTCCCTGCTTTTGTCTCCCTGGCTGCTGTTACATGTCCCTTTAATTTGTCCTAGAATTCTCTGGTATGTCTACTTGCTTTTGTCTCCCTGGCTGCTGTTACACTTCCCTTTTATTTGTCCTAGAATTCTCTGGTAAGTATCCCTGCTTTTGTCTCCCAGGCTGCTGTTACATGTCCCTTTAATTTGTCCTAGAATTCTCTAGTATGGCACCCTGCTTTTGTCTCCCTGGCTGCTGTTATACATCCCTTTAATTTGTCCTAGAATTCTCTAGTATGTCTCCCTGCTTTTGTCTTACTCGTTGCTGTCACACGTCCCTTTAATATTTCCTAGAATTCTCTGGTATGTCTCCCTGCTTTTGTCTCCCTGGCTGCTGTTACACATCCCTTTAATTTGTCCTAGAATTCTCTGGTATGTTTCCCTGCTTTTGTCTCCCTGGCTGCTGTTATACATCCCTTTAATTTGTCCTAGAATTCTCTAGTATGATAATGTCACCCTGCTTTTGTCTTGCTCGTTGATGTTACACGTCCCTTTAATTTGTCCTCAAATTCTCTGGTATGTCTCCGTGCTTCTGGCTCCCTGGCTGCTGTTACACATCCCTTTGGTTTGTCCTAGAATTATCTGGTATGTCTCCCTGCTTTTGTCTCCCTGGCTGCTGTTACACATCCCTATAATTTGTCCTAGAATTCTCTGGTATGCTCCCTGCTTTTGTCTCCCTGGCTGCTGTTACACATCCCTATAATTTGTCCTAGAATTCTATGGTATGTCTCCCTGCTTTTGTCTCCCTGGCTGCTGTTACACATCCCTATAATTTGTCCTAGAATTCTATGGTATGTCTCCCTGCTTTTGTCTTGCTCGGTGCTGTTACATGTCCCTTTAATTTGTCCTAGAATTCTCTGGTATGCCTCCCTGGTTTTGTCTTCCTGGTTGCTGTAAAATGTCCCTGTAATTTGTCTTAGAACTTTCTGGTATGTTTTCCTTTTTTTTATCTCCCTGGCTGCTGTTAAATGTCCCTTTTAATTTGTCCTATAATTCTCTGATATGTCTCCCTGCTTTTTGTCTCCCTGGCTGCTGTTACATGTCCCTTTAATTTGTCCTAGAATTCTCTGGAATGTATCCCTGCTTTTGTCTCCCTGGCTGCTGTTACACTTCCCTTTAATTTGTCCTAGAATTCTCTGGTAAGTATCCCTGCTTTTGTCTCCCAGGCTGCTGTTACATGTCCCTTTAATTTGTCCTAGAATTCTCTAGTATGGCACCCTGCTTTTGTCTCCCTGGCTGCTGTTATACATCCCTTTAATTTGTCCTAGAATTCTCTAGTATAATAATGACACCCTGCTTTTGTCTTGCTCATTGCTGTTACACGTCCCTTTAATTTGTCCTCAAATTCTCTGGTATGTCTCCCTGCTTCTGGCTCCCTGGCTGCTGTTACATGTCCCTTTAATTTGTCCTAGAATTCTCTGGAATGAATCCCTGCTTTTGTCTCCCTGGCTGCTGTTACACTTCCCTTTAATTTGTCCTAGAATTCTCTGGTAAGTATCCCTGCTTTTGTCTCCCAGGCTGCTGTTACATGTCCCTTTAATTTGTCCTAGAATTCTCTAGTATGGCACCCTGCTTTTGTCTCCCTGGCTGCTGTTATACATCCCTTTAATTTGTCCTAGAATTCTCTAGTATGATAATGTCACCCTGCTTTTGTCTTGCTCATTGCTGTTACACGTCCCTTTAATTTGTCCTCAAATTCTCTGGTATGTCTCCCTGCTTCTGGCTCTCTGGCTGCTGTTACACATCCCTTTAATTTGTACTAGAATTCTCTGGTATGTCTCCCTGCTTTTGTCTCCCTGGCTGCTGTTACACATCCCTATAATTTGTCCTAGAATTCTCTGGTATGTCTCCCTGCTTTTGTCTCCCTGGCTGTTGTTACACGTCCCTATAATTTGTCCTAGAATTCTATGGTATGTCTCCCTGCTTTTGTCTCCCTGGCTGTTGTTACACGTCCCTTTAATTTGTCCTAGAATAATCTGGTATGTCTCCCTGCTTTGGTCTCCATGGCTGCTGTTACACATCCCTTTAATTTGTCCTCAAATTCTCTGGTATGTCTCCCTGCTTCTGGCTCCCTGGCTGCTGTTACACATCCCTTTAATTTGTCCTAGAATTCTATGGTATGTCGCCTTGCTTTTGTCTCCCTGGCTGCTGTTACTTGTCCCTTTAATTTTTCCTTGATTTCTCTGGTATTTCTCCCTGCTTTTGTCTCCCTGGCTGCTGTTACACATCCCTTTAATTTGTCCTAGAATTATCTGGTATGTCTCCCTGCTTTTGTCTTCCTGGTTGCTGTTACACATCCCTATAATTTGTCCTAGAATTCTCTGGTATGTCTCCCTGCTTTTGTCTCCCTGGCTGCTGTTACACATCCCTATAATTTGTCCTAGAATTCTATGGTATGTCTCTCTGCTTTTGTCTCCCTGGCTGCTGTTACACATCCCTTTAATTTGTCCTCGAATTCTCTGGTTTGTCTCCCTGCTTTTGTCTTGCTCGGTGCTGTTACATGTCCCTTTAATTTGTCCTAGAATTCTCTGGTATGTCTACTTGCTTTTGTCTCCCTGGCTGCTGTTACACTTCCCTTTTATTTGTCCTAGAATTCTCTGGTAAGTATCCCTGCTTTTGTCTCCCAGGCTGCTGTTACATGTCCCTTTAATTTGTCCTAGAATTCTCTAGTATGGCACCCTGCTTTTGTCTCCCTGGCTGCTGTTATACATCCCTTTAATTTGTCCTAGAATTCTCTAGTATGTCTCCCTGCTTTTGTCTTACTCGTTGCTGTCACACGTCCCTTTAATATTTCCTAGAATTCTCTGGTATGTCTCCCTGCTTTTGTCTCCCTGGCTGCTGTTACACATCCCTTTAATTTGTCCTAGAATTCTCTGGTATGTTTCCCTGCTTTTGTCTCCCTGGCTGCTGTTATACATCCCTTTAATTTGTCCTAGAATTCTCTAGTATGATAATGTCACCCTGCTTTTGTCTTGCTCGTTGATGTTACACGTCCCTTTAATTTGTCCTCAAATTCTCTGGTATGTCTCCGTGCTTCTGGCTCCCTGGCTGCTGTTACACATCCCTTTGGTTTGTCCTAGAATTATCTGGTATGTCTCCCTGCTTTTGTCTCCCTGGCTGCTGTTACACATCCCTATAATTTGTCCTAGAATTCTCTGGTATGCTCCCTGCTTTTGTCTCCCTGGCTGCTGTTACACATCCCTATAATTTGTCCTAGAATTCTATGGTATGTCTCCCTGCTTTTGTCTCCCTGGCTGCTGTTACACATCCCTATAATTTGTCCTAGAATTCTATGGTATGTCTCCCTGCTTTTGTCTTGCTCGGTGCTGTTACATGTCCCTTTAATTTGTCCTAGAATTCTCTGGTATGCCTCCCTGGTTTTGTCTTCCTGGTTGCTGTAAAATGTCCCTGTAATTTGTCTTAGAACTTTCTGGTATGTTTTCCTTTTTTTTTATCTCCCTGGCTGCTGTTAAATGTCCCTTTTAATTTGTCCTATAATTCTCTGATATGTCTCCCTGCTTTTGTCTCCCTGGCTGCTGTTACATGTCCCTTTAATTTGTCCTAGAATTCTCTGGAATGTATCCCTGCTTTTGTCTCCCTGGCTGCTGTTACACTTCCCTTTAATTTGTCCTAGAATTCTCTGGTAAGTATCCCTGCTTTTGTCTCCCAGGCTGCTGTTACATGTCCCTTTAATTTGTCCTAGAATTCTCTAGTATGGCACCCTGCTTTTGTCTCCCTGGCTGCTGTTATACATCCCTTTAATTTGTCCTAGAATTCTCTAGTATGATAATGTCACCCTGCTTTTGTCTTGCTCATTGCTGTTACACGTCCCTTTAATTTGTCCTCAAATTCTCTGGTATGTCTCCCTGCTTCTGGCTCTCTGGCTGCTGTTACACATCCCTTTAATTTGTACTAGAATTCTCTGGTATGTCTCCCTGCTTTTGTCTCCCTGGCTGCTGTTACACATCCCTATAATTTGTCCTAGAATTCTCTGGTATGTCTCCCTGCTTTTGTCTCCCTGGCTGTTGTTACACGTCCCTATAATTTGTCCTAGAATTCTATGGTATGTCTCCCTGCTTTTGTCTCCCTGGCTGTTGTTACACGTCCCTTTAATTTGTCCTAGAATAATCTGGTATGTCTCCCTGCTTTGGTCTCCCTGGCTGCTGTTACACATCCCTTTAATTTGTCCTCAAATTCTCTGGTATGTCTCCCTGCTTCTGGCTCCCTGGCTGCTGTTACACATCCCTTTAATTTGTCCTAGAATTCTATGGTATGTCGCCTTGCTTTTGTCTCCCTGGCTGCTGTTACTTGTCCCTTTAATTTTTCCTTGATTTCTCTGGTATTTCTCCCTGCTTTTGTCTCCCTGGCTGCTGTTACACATCCCTTTAATTTGTCCTAGAATTATCTGGTATGTCTCCCTGCTTTTGTCTTCCTGGTTGCTGTTACACATCCCTATAATTTGTCCTAGAATTCTCTGGTATGTCTCCCTGCTTTTGTCTCCCTGGCTGCTGTTACACATCCCTATAATTTGTCCTAGAATTCTATGGTATGTCTCTCTGCTTTTGTCTCCCTGGCTGCTGTTACACATCCCTTTAATTTGTCCTCGAATTCTCTGGTTTGTCTCCCTGCTTTTGTCTTGCTCGGTGCTGTTACATGTCCCTTTAATTTGTCCTAGAATTCTCTGGTATGTCTACTTGCTTTTGTCTCCCTGGCTGCTGTTACACTTCCCTTTTATTTGTCCTAGAATTCTCTGGTAAGTATCCCTGCTTTTGTCTCCCAGGCTGCTGTTACATGTCCCTTTAATTTGTCCTAGAATTCTCTAGTATGGCACCCTGCTTTTGTCTCCCTGGCTGCTGTTATACATCCCTTTAATTTGTCCTAGAATTCTCTAGTATGTCTCCCTGCTTTTGTCTTACTCGTTGCTGTCACACGTCCCTTTAATATTTCCTAGAATTCTCTGGTATGTCTCCCTGCTTTTGTCTCCCTGGCTGCTGTTACACATCCCTTTAATTTGTCCTAGAATTCTCTGGTATGTTTCCCTGCTTTTGTCTCCCTGGCTGCTGTTATACATCCCTTTAATTTGTCCTAGAATTCTCTAGTATGATAATGTCACCCTGCTTTTGTCTTGCTCGTTGATGTTACACGTCCCTTTAATTTGTCCTCAAATTCTCTGGTATGTCTCCGTGCTTCTGGCTCCCTGGCTGCTGTTACACATCCCTTTGGTTTGTCCTAGAATTATCTGGTATGTCTCCCTGCTTTTGTCTCCCTGGCTGCTGTTACACATCCCTATAATTTGTCCTAGAATTCTCTGGTATGCTCCCTGCTTTTGTCTCCCTGGCTGCTGTTACACATCCCTATAATTTGTCCTAGAATTCTATGGTATGTCTCCCTGCTTTTGTCTCCCTGGCTGCTGTTACACATCCCTATAATTTGTCCTAGAATTCTATGGTATGTCTCCCTGCTTTTGTCTTGCTCGGTGCTGTTACATGTCCCTTTAATTTGTCCTAGAATTCTCTGGTATGCCTCCCTGGTTTTGTCTTCCTGGTTGCTGTAAAATGTCCCTGTAATTTGTCTTAGAACTTTCTGGTATGTTTTCCTTTTTTTTTATCTCCCTGGCTGCTGTTAAATGTCCCTTTTAATTTGTCCTATAATTCTCTGATATGTCTCCCTGCTTTTGTCTCCCTGGCTGCTGTTACATGTCCCTTTAATTTGTCCTAGAATTCTCTGGAATGTATCCCTGCTTTTGTCTCCCTGGCTGCTGTTACACTTCCCTTTAATTTGTCCTAGAATTCTCTGGTAAGTATCCCTGCTTTTGTCTCCCAGGCTGCTGTTACATGTCCCTTTAATTTGTCCTAGAATTCTCTAGTATGGCACCCTGCTTTTGTCTCCCTGGCTGCTGTTATACATCCCTTTAATTTGTCCTAGAATTCTCTAGTATAATAATGACACCCTGCTTTTGTCTTGCTCATTGCTGTTACACGTCCCTTTAATTTGTCCTCAAATTCTCTGGTATGTCTCCCTGCTTCTGGCTCCCTGGCTGCTGTTACATGTCCCTTTAATTTGTCCTAGAATTCTCTGGAATGAATCCCTGCTTTTGTCTCCCTGGCTGCTGTTACACTTCCCTTTAATTTGTCCTAGAATTCTCTGGTAAGTATCCCTGCTTTTGTCTCCCAGGCTGCTGTTACATGTCCCTTTAATTTGTCCTAGAATTCTCTAGTATGGCACCCTGCTTTTGTCTCCCTGGCTGCTGTTATACATCCCTTTAATTTGTCCTAGAATTCTCTAGTATGATAATGTCACCCTGCTTTTGTCTTGCTCATTGCTGTTACACGTCCCTTTAATTTGTCCTCAAATTCTCTGGTATGTCTCCCTGCTTCTGGCTCTCTGGCTGCTGTTACACATCCCTTTAATTTGTACTAGAATTCTCTGGTATGTCTCCCTGCTTTTGTCTCCCTGGCTGCTGTTACACATCCCTATAATTTGTCCTAGAATTCTCTGGTATGTCTCCCTGCTTTTGTCTCCCTGGCTGTTGTTACACGTCCCTATAATTTGTCCTAGAATTCTATGGTATGTCTCCCTGCTTTTGTCTCCCTGGCTGTTGTTACACGTCCCTTTAATTTGTCCTAGAATAATCTGGTATGTCTCCCTGCTTTGGTCTCCCTGGCTGCTGTTACACATCCCTTTAATTTGTCCTCAAATTCTCTGGTATGTCTCCCTGCTTCTGGCTCCCTGGCTGCTGTTACACATCCCTTTAATTTGTCCTAGAATTCTATGGTATGTCGCCTTGCTTTTGTCTCCCTGGCTGCTGTTACTTGTCCCCTTAATTTTTCCTTGATTTCTCTGGTATTTCTCCCTGCTTTTGTCTCCCTGGCTGCTGTTACACATCCCTTTAATTTGTCCTAGAATTATCTGGTATGTCTCCCTGCTTTTGTCTTCCTGGTTGCTGTTACACATCCCTATAATTTGTCCTAGAATTCTCTGGTATGTCTCCCTGCTTTTGTCTCCCTGGCTGCTGTTACACATCCCTATAATTTGTCCTAGAATTCTATGGTATGTCTCTCTGCTTTTGTCTCCCTGGCTGCTGTTACACATCCCTTTAATTTGTCCTCGAATTCTCTGGTTTGTCTCCCTGCTTTTGTCTTGCTCGGTGCTGTTACATGTCCCTTTAATTTGTCCTAGAATTCTCTGGTATGTCTCCCTGCTTTTGTCTTAGAATTTTCTGGTATGTTTTCCTTTTTTTTATCTCCCTGGCTGCTGTTACACTTCCCTTTTAATTTGTCCTATAATTCTCTGGAAAGTATCCCTGCTTTTGTCTCCCTGGCTGCTGTTACATGTCCCTTTAATTTGTCCTAGAATTCTCTGGAATGTCTCCCTGCTTTTGTCTCCCAGGCTGCTGTTACATGTACCTTTAATGTGTCCTAGAATTCTCTGGTATGGCACCCTGCTTTTGTCTCCCTGGCTGCTGGTACACATCCCTTTAATTTGTCCTAGAATGATCTGGTATGTCTCCCTGCTTTTGTCTCCCTGGCTGCTGTTACACATCCCTATAATTTGTCCTAGAATTCTATGGTATGTCTCCCTGCTTTTGTCTCCCTGGCTGTTGTTACACATCCCTTTAATTTGTCCTAGAATGATCTGGTATGTCTCCCTGCTTTTGTCTCCCTGGCTGCTGTTACACATCCCTTTAATTTGTCCTAGAATGATCTGGTATGTCTCCCTGCTTTTGTCTCCCTGGCTGCTGTTACACATCCCTTTCATTTGTCTTAGAATTATCTGGGATGTCTCCCTGCTTTTCTCTCCCTGGCTGTTGTTACACATCCCTTTAATTTGTCTTAGAATTTTCTGGTATGTTTTCCTTTTTTTATCTCCCTGGCTGCTGTTACACTGCCCTTTTAATTTGTCCTATAATTCTCTATGTCTCCCTGCTTTTGTCTCCCTGGCTGCTGTTACACTTCCCTTTAATTTGTTCTAGAATTCTCTGGTAAGTATCCCTGCTTTTGTCTCCCAGGCTGCTGTTACATGTCCCTTTAATTTGTCCTAGAATTTTCTAGTATGGCACCCTGCTTTTGTCTCCCTGGCTGCTGTTATACATCCCTTTAATTTGTCCTAGAATTCTCTAGTATGATAATGTCACCCTGCTTTTGTCTTGCTCGTTGCTGTTACACGTCCCTTTAATTTGTCCTCAAATTCTCTGGTATGTCTCCCTACTTTTGTCTCCCTGGCTGCTGTTACATGTCCCTTTAATTTGTCCTAGTATTCTCTGGTATGTCTCCCTGCTTTTGTCTCCCTGGCTGCTGTTACACATCCCTTTAATTTGTCCTAGAATTCTCTGGTATGTCTCCCTGCTTTTGGCTCCCTGGCTGCTGTTACACGTCCCTTTAATTTGTTCTAGTATTCTCTGGTATGTCTCCCTGCTTTTGTTTCCCTGGCTGCTGTTACACGTCCCTTTAATTTGTTCTAGTATTCTCTGGTATGTCTCCCTGCTTTTGTTTCCCTGGCTGCTGTTACACGTCCCTTTAATTTGTTCTAATATTCTCTGGTATGTCTCCCTGCTTTTGTCTTGCTGGCTGCTGTTACACGTCCCTTTAATTTGTCCTAAAGTTCTCTGGTATGTCTCCCTGCTTTTGTTTCCCTGGCTGCTGTTTCACATTCCTTTAATTTGTCTTAGAATTCTCTGGTTTGTCTCCCTGCTTTTGTCTTGCTCGGTGCTGTTACACGTCCCTTTAATTTGTCCTAGAATTCTAGCAGGCCCATTTATCAAGCTCTGTACGGAGCTTGAAGGGCCGTGTTTCTGGCGAGTCTTCAGACTCGCCAGAAACACAACTTATGAAGCAGCGGTCTAAAGACCGCTGCTCCATAACCCTGTCCGCCTGCTCTGAACAGGCGGACAGGAATCGCCGGACATCAACCCGATCGAATACGATCGGGTTGATTGACAGCTCCCTGCTGGCGGACGATTGGCCGCGAGTCAGCAGGGGGCGGCGTTGCACCAGCAGCTCTTGTGAGCTGCTGGTGCAATGTTAAATGCGGAGAGCGTATTGCTCTCCGCATTTAGCGAGGTCTTGCGGACCTGATCCGCAGTGTCGGATCAGGTCCGCAAGCCCTTTGATTAATGGGCCTGTATATGTCTCGCTGCTTTTGTCTCTCTGGCTGCTGTTACAGGTCCCTTTAATGTGTCCTAGAATTCTCTGGTAACCATTTCCTCTGATGTCTCCATTTTGTCTATCTGTAATTATCTTATCAGATTCTCTGTGTGTAACTCCTGTCTAGCTATTTAGACTGCTTGTAACCAGCTGCTCTGAATCAGTTCATTACACTCACTGCTATAATCAGCTGTCCACAGGCTCCCTTGAGCAGTGGCTCTCTTTTACAAGTGGCAGAGTTACTTACTAGAGTTGGAAAACTGTAGTCCCTCTAACAGGTGAAACTTTCTAACTCTACTTCTGCACAATGCTCTCCAAGTCTTTTCTTCAACAACACCCACACTATTCATATCTCACCCTCCATTCTCTCATCCCCTATGCTGTCCTCTCATGGACTACTCTGTCTCCTTAGAAACACTTCCCCATCTTACTCTCCTGGGTCTAATCATACATGCCCCTACAAGTCTCACTCTCACCTTCTGTCACTCTCACTGCTACTACTGCTTGCTGCTACCTGCTGGTCACGTCTCTCCTAACCCTGGCCCTGCAGCAATCACCACACTTTTACACTCTCACTCAGTGTCCCACTGTAAAAACTCTAGGTCACGCAATACTAACAATCTTATCTCCATTAACACACAGTGCTTATACCCTCTCTTTTCTTGTGCCCTCTGGAAGGCTCGCTCTGTCTGTAACAAACTTACAACTGTTCACGACCTGTTTGTTTCCAATGCTTTCAACCTTTTAGCAATTACTGAAACCTGGCTTTCTTCCTCTGACACTGCTTCCATTGTTGCTCTCACACACAGTGGTCTTCACTTTAGCCACACACCTAGGCCAGGTGAGAGACAGACATTTTGGCAGTGTTGGAATCTTACTCTCCCCCTCCTGCTCCTTTGAGTACCTATCTCCATTTTCATCTCTCTCCTTTTCTTCCTTTGAAGTCCACTGCATTCGCCTGTTCTCCCCCTCTCTCTCGCAGTTATCTATCACCCCAACTGGACCAACCTTACAATTCCTTGACAACTTTTCTACCTGGCTTCCTTACTTTCTCTCTACAAATACACCTACTCTAATTCTGGGTGACTTCAATATCCCCATTGATAACTAGTGATGGGCGAATGTGTTTATATCCGAATTTGAATGTTAGAACGAATGTTATTGTAGAAATTCGATTTACATAATAGAATGTTGATAAGAACAAATATTCTTAAAAATTTGATTTTCGAATGTTATTTACAGTTTTTGAATGTCACATTCGAATTCGAATGTTACATTCGAATATCACATTCGAATTCGAATATTACATTTATAAAACACAATTGTAGACTAGAAACACTATTTCGAATGTCACATTCGAATCGAATATCACATTTAAAACACAGTATTAGAGTAGAAATACTATTTCAAATTCGAATGTGACATTCGAATTTGAATGTAGCATTCGAATTCGAATATTACATTTATTAAACACAGTTGTAGACTAGAAATACTATTTCAAATTTGAATGTCACATTCAAATTCGATTATTACATTTCGAAATTGAATGAATACATAGCTAAACATTCTATTATTCAAACGAATATTTTTGAATTTTATTGAAAAATTTGAAATCGCCATTGGTGTACAAGTATCTGACTTTGCCAAAACCTTTTCAGGTGCGCCTCCATAAGACACCCCCTTGGAATTTCTTCTTCTCTCACTCACTAACTCCTTCGGCCTCTCACAACCCACCCTATTTCCTACCCATCTCGATGAACACTCTATTGATCTGGTATTCTCCTATCTCTGCTCTTTCTCTGATGTTGCCTGTCACCCATTTTCCATCTCAGACCACCATCTGCTCACCTTTAATCTTAATATGCAGGCTAAGCCTACTTCTCCCCCTCACCCCCGCAATTGTAAAAATCTGCACACTGTTGACCCTCCCCAACCTTATTCAAATACACCTCCCCCACACTTCCATGATATCCTGCCCTTACCTTGCTACAACCCACTATAACAATACTCTCTCCTCTGCACTTGACACTCTCGCTCCTTCCCAACTTCGCAAAGCCCCACGTCATAAGCTCCAGCCCTGGCACTCCCAGCAAACACACCACGTACAAAAATGCTCCTGCACTGCTGAATGTGCCTGTAGGAAATCCCGCACTATAAGTTAAATCTTTACACTTAGACCTCTGCCATTCACTTAGCTAAGCAAACCTACTTCGCTTCTCTTATATCCACTCACTCCTCAAACTCTAAAATACTCTTCTCCATTTTCAACTCTCTCATCTACCCACCTGCACCACCCCCCTCATCTGCATTCAGTGCTCAAGACCTGCCTGACTACTTTTTCAATAAAACACTTATCATCCGAAGAAACATCCCAACACAAGCCTGCATTCTCCCAACCTCATTTCCAGTCACCCCCTCTGCCACTCTCTGCACCCTCCTCCCAACCACAGAGAGTGAATATATAAAAAAAGAAAATTTAACTACACATTAAAAAAATCCTAACACTACTATAAAAATTACAAAGTATCTAATTACAAAAATAAAAAATGCTAAATTACAAAAAATAAACACTAAATTACAAAAAATAACAAACAAAATTATCAAAAATAAAAAAGAATTACACCTAATCTAATGGCCCTATAAAAATAAAAAAGACCACCAAAAATAAAAAAAACCCTAGTTAAACAGCTCTTTTACCTGTAAAAAAAAAAATATACAAAGAACCCCCAACAGTAAAACCCACCACCCAACCAACCCCCCAAAATAAAAAAACCTAACTCAAACAAAAACCTAACTATCCATTGCCCTGAAAAGGGCATTTGTATGGGCATTGCCCTTAAAAGGGCATTTTCTCTTTTGCATTGCCCTGAAAAGAGCATTTAGCTCTTTTAAGAAAAGCCAAAACCCTAAACTAAAAAACAAAAAAAAAAAGTTTAAAAAATCCTAACACTCACCACCGAAGATCCATTTACAGTTCCTGAGGTTCCAGGCGGCAAGAAGTCTTCATCCAGGCGGCGTCTTCTATCTTCATCCAGATGGCATCTTCTTTCTTCATCCCGTCGGCGTCTTCTATCTTCATCCCGACGACGTGGAGCGTGTAAAATCAGCCAATAGGATGAGAGCTATTGAAATTCTATTGGCTATTCAAATCAGCCAATAGAATTTCAGTAGCTCTCATCCTATTGGCTGATTTGAATTTCCAAAATCAAATCAGCCAATAGGAATACAAGGGACACCATTTTGAAAAGGCTCCCTTCCATTGAAGATTCAGTATACGGCGGCAACCGTATGAAGAGGATGCTCCACGCCAGATGTCTTCAGGATGGACCCGCTTCGCGCCGCTGGGATGAAGATAGAAGACGCCGCCCGGATGAAGATAGAAGATGCTGCCTGGATGAAAATGGAGCCGCCTGGATGAAGATGGAGCCGCCAGGATAAAGATCCTTCAAGCGGGACTTCCGCAACTGTGAGTACCTAAATAGGGGTTATTGTTAGGTTTTTTTTAAGGTTTTTTGGGTGTTTTTTTTTAGATTAGGGGTTGGGCATTTCTTAAAAGAGCTAAATGCCCTTTTAAGGGCAATAAAAAGAGCTGAATGCCATTTTAAGGGCAATGCTCATACAAATGCCCTTTTAAGGGCAATGCCCATACAAAAATGCCCTTTTCAGGGGAATGGGTATATTAGGTTTTTTAGATAGATTTTTTTTATTTTGTGGGTTTGGGGTGGGTGGGGGTTTGGTAGAGCCCTTGGTAGTTTATTATAGATTAATATTTTTTATTTTGGGGTGTTTTTTTATTTTTGAAAGGGTATTAGAATAGGAATACTTTTTATTGTTTTGGATAATTTTGTTTGTTATTTTTGTAAAGGCAGGTTTTTTTATTTTTTGCAATTTTAGTGTTTTTTATTTTTTGTAATGTTAGGTTTTAATGCAAGGCAGCTTAGGTTTTATTTCACAGGTAAGTTTGTATTTATTTTAACTAGGTAGTTAGTAAATAGTTAATAACTATTTACTAACTAGTCTACCTAGTTAAAATAAATACAAACTTACCTGTAAAATAAAAATAAAACCTAAGCTAGCTACAATATAACTATTAGTTATATTGTAGCTAGCTTAGGTTTTATTTTACAGGTAAGTATGTATTTAGTTTTAAATAGGTATTATTTAGTTAATAATTGTAACATTAATTTAGCTCTATTTTAATTATGTTAAATTTAGGGGGTGTTAGGGTTACAGTTAGGGTTTCGGTTAGGGTTAGGGTTAGGTTTAGGGGTTAATATAGTTTAATTTAGGTTGTTGTGATGTGGGGGACTGGTGGTTTAGGGGTTAATAGGTTTATTTAGTGGTAGTGATGTGGGAAGCCAGAGGTTTAGGGGTTAATAACTTTATTTAGTGGGTTAATAGATTTATTATAGAGTGGGCGATGTTGGGCTGCAGGGGAATAGGGGTTAATAACTTTATGTAGGTGTCGGCTATGTTGTGAACGGCAGATTAGGGGTGTTTAGACGTGGGGTTTATGTTAGGGTGTTTAGGTTTCTAGCCCGCTCTCCCCATTGATGTCTAAGGGGAAAGTGTGCATCAACATGTCAAAACAGAGCTTGTATTTTGTGCTGTATGGAGCTCAACGCAACCATATAGCACGCACAAGGCAGCTGTTTGAAAACTTGTAATGGCAGCGCAATGGAGTGTAAAATAATGCAACTTTTGTTGCATTCGTTTCGCACCCTGTTGCACCCATAACTTGTAATCTACCTGAGTATTAACCCAAGACTCCCAGGGAGAAAGTCAAACAAGCACAATTTGTAGATGAAAGGCTGCAAAATAAATAATGACTGTATATTGCAATAATGTTTTGCTTGCAATAATGAAACAATTTATCCATTGTTTTAATGTCAAGCATAATGGTCCTTTACAGGTGACAATGTAGAGACCCTGTGGGTTGAAATAAAGAGTGCAGGGAAAAATACAATACAAAAAAAATATTACTTGGAACATGCTACAAGCCACCCAACATTAGTGACCTGGAGGAAACTCAACTACTTATCCAAATAGGTAAGGCTACTAATAACAGTGCTGTAATTATGGGAGATTTTAACTACCCTGATGGGCCATTGAAACTAGTAATTCAGCTAAGGGGGATAGACTTTTAAATGTTCTCAGGGATTACTTCTTGTAACAATTAATAGAGGAGCCAACTAGGAGTAAAGCAATTTTGGATTTAGTGCTATCAAACAATACAGATATAATATCAAACAAAGAAGTCAAAGAATATTTGGGTAACAGTGATCATAACCTGGTCACATTTAAAATCTCTTTTCATAAGCAGTGTCTTAAAGGTTTAACTAAGAATTTTAATTTTAAGAAAGCAAAATTCAACGATTTAAGGAAATCAATAAATAACATAAATTGGGACAAAGTAGTCTCTAATAAAAATACAGAGGATAAATGGATAACATTTAAAACTTTGTTAAATAAATATACATATCAACATATACCATATGGTTATAAAAATAAAAAAATCCAAGCCAATGTGGCTAAATAAAAATGTGTTAAGAGAAATTAGGAAAAAACGTAGGGCATTTAAATTATGCTAGTATTAAATGGGTCACCTTTTAGTGGGATTATTTAAGCTTAACTGGAGCTTTTTGTAAGTATTTTAGATTTGTATAGGTTAAACTCGATGGACTTTGTTTTTTTTTTTCAACCTCATCTACTATGTTACTATGCTATTAACACAAATGCAAATACCTAACCTTAAAAAAGTAAAGTAAAAAGTAAATCTCTATACAGTATTGTAATATCTATCTATCTATCCATCCATCTATCCATCTATCTATCTATCTATCTATCTATCTATCTATCTATCTATCATCTATAGCAACAACTAAATTAAATATAATTTTTCATTATACATTTTCCATTATTAATTAGTTTTAATTTTAGTTATACCCCCAAAATAATACATTTTGCTTGATTCGGTTTGTCTGAAATCTTTAATGAATGTGTTCGTTAAGAAAATGCATTCATTTTACTCTTTTATTGCAGATTCTTTCTGTAATCAACTATAGCATTTTAAATGTGTCATTATTTAGCCTTTCATTCCATTACAAAGAACACAGCCATTAGACTCTCACTTGTGTACAATACATTTACAAACATGAGGATAAGTTTCACACAGCAGGCAGGAAGTCTGTCACGCACACACACTCACACACGCTCACATACATGCACACACAGACATGCTCACACATATACACACGCTCATACACACGCACACATGCTCGCACACACGCTCACACATGCACACACAGACACACTCACACATATACACACCCTCACACACAAACACACACGCTCATACACACGCACACACACAAGCACACACACAAGCACACACACACATACAAACACTCATACACAGACACGCTCACACATTCACACACACGCACACACACACACATGCTCACACACAAGCTCACACAAGCAAACACACGATCACATACGCTCACATACACATGCACATACACACACTCACACATAGGCACACACCTACACGCTCACACTCACACACACACGCTCACACACACATGCACACACACGCTCACATACACACACACATTCACACACATGCACACACACAAAATTGCACACACACATGTGCACATACACACAAAATTAACTGAGTAAATCAATGGAAATCTTACAAATGGTTGAAATACCACATAATTAAATTGGTCCTAGTAGTTTTCAAACATTGTGTGGTCAAGTCACTGCAAGAGAGACACACTCCAGCCCTCAATAGTATTGGAGTCATATAGTATGTGTTGCTGTAGTGTAGTACCACCATATTTGCTATCCTATAATGTTGCTGTAGTGTAATATATATGATAATGATATTATGAGTGTGATGTGTTATGTTTACTACTGCATATTCATGTAGTGTACTATATTAGTAACTGAAAATGATCCATCTTTCAACTCACGGGAGCAGTAATGCCACATCAAGGGGCCTATTTAAGACGGTGAGAGCGGACATGATCCAATATTGCGGATCATGTCTGCTGCACATTGATAAATGTCGACAGCGTACGTTGTTGGCATTTATCATTGCACCAGCAGTTCTTGTGAACTGCTGGTGCAATACCAATCGGCCGCTAGCAGGGGGTGTCAATCAACCCGATCGTATGGGATCGGGTTGATTTCCAGCGATGTCTGTCCGCCGCCTACGAGCAGGCGGATAGGTTATGGAGCAGCGGTCTTTAGACCACTGCTTCATAACTTGTGTTTCTGGCGAGCTTGATTAATGTGCCCCCAAGTCTTCAATAGTGTTACCGTCCATTCATACCCTTTTTATTACATTCACACACCTCTTATATTGCCATTCACACTCATCACATCTCTTCTTCACTCCAGCCACACTCCTAACACAGTTTATCACACAAGGGACATATTTCCTTTAACAAATAGAAGTGATTATATACTAGGGGTAGGTTAGAGAAGATGGGAGGACAAGGAAATGTAGAGTAATGCGGAGAGATTGGTAGAGAGAGAAAAGATAGAGAGAGAGGAGAGGGAGAGAATTGAGGAAGTGTTGGGGGATAAGAGAGAATAAGGATTAAGGAATAAATACAAGCCAATGTGGCTAAATAAAATTGTGTGAAGATAAATTTGGAAAAAACTTAACTTAAACTTAACGTATTCAAATAAAAAAGGACAATTAAAAGTGTGGAGGGTAGCATGATTAACAGTGACAGGGAGAAAGCTGAGGTACTAAACCAATTCTTTTCTTCAGTATACACTAGGGAGGTGTAATGCTCGTGGGATATTTCTATATCAGACCAAACTTGGCCAGTAGTCTTTTTTATCCCGGTGTCAAGAGGAAGGATAGGAAATATCCCAGAACAGAGTGAGTTTATGAAATGAGGTATGCAGTATTCACGGTAGACAGGGTAGTCCTTCACAGCAATAATATGAAGGCAGAGAATGGTAGAGAAAAAAAGGCTACAGGGTGAAACTTGGAGGTCAAAGGAACCGTTTGGGTTAAGACTGCTCCAGCTCCTATCTTGGAGGCATTAACCTCTAAAGTGAACTTCAGGTCAGGATCAGCACAGGAACAAAACAAAAGACCTTTTTCAGATGAGAGAAATCATCCACGGCTACAGGAGGCCAATTCTTACAGTCTCTGTTTCGTTTAGTCAGCTCAGTGAATGGAGCGACTATCTGGGAGACGTTCTTTATAAACTTTCGGTAATAGTTGGAGAACCCCAAGAATCTCTGTTGTTCCTTTAATGAGGTGGGTTGAGGCTATTCCAGAACTGCAGTTAGCTTAGTAGGATCCATGGCAAAACCTTCCTTCGAGATGACATAGCCGAGGAACTGGATCTGGACTTGATCAAACTCACATTTCTCCAGTTTGGCTACCAGAGAATTGTTCCTGAAGCGAAGAAGTACCTGTTTTACATGCTCATGATGCTCCTCAAGGGTAGAGGAGAATATAAGGATGTCATCCAGATAGATGATGACAGTGCGATTAAGGAGGTCATGGAAAACATCGTTGACAAATGCTTGGAAGACAGCAAAGGCATTACACAGCCCAAAAGGCATTATGAGGTATTCGTAATGCCCGGATTTCGTGTTAAACGTAGTCTTCCATTCATGTCCTGGGAAAATACTAATTAGATTGTACACCCCACAGAGGTCCAACTTAGTGAAGTAGCAAGCATTTTGGAGAAAATTGTATAGTTCAGTGAGCAAAGGAATAGGAAAGCAATTCTTGATAGTGATGTTGTTTAGGGCTCTGTAGTCGATACAAGGTCTGAGTCCACCATCCTTTTTACTGACAAAAAGAAGCCAGCCCTGGCAGGAGAAGAGGAAGGGCAAATAAAACCTTTAGCTAGGTTCTCTTGGACATATATTCCTCCATGGCCTTGGTTTCAGCTTTGAAGAGTGTATAAGTCCTCCCTTTAGGAAGTGGGGCTCCAGGAAAGGCTTGAGCGTGGACAGAATTCTAAAGAAATGTAAGAGTAAAGGGTACCAGGATCTGAGAAGATTGAGGGGATTTAGTAGTGGCCACGCTTAGAGGTACCCCAGTTTTATCCTCTAAGCATTGGCTTTTCCAGGCAGAATATCACAATTCATAAGTAACACAGTCTCAATCTCCTTCTTCTCTGTCTTTCAGATTCTGTGGGCTTGAGGAAGGAGAGATCCATGGGTTCTTCTACAGATGTAACTGGAGGTGCTGAAGGGGTAGAGGATAGTCTAGAGACCGGACGGGTAGGAGGACGAGAGGGAGGGATTCTACGAGTTCTGTCTCTCTCAACTTGTCTCTCCTGAAAGCAATAATCCAGACTTATACAAAGTGTTATGCATTCATCTAGGGCTGTATAAGTAAGCTTGTCTTTGATGCGCTCATGCAAGCCTCTCCTAAAGGCCAACTTTAAGAGCACTGCCATTCCAACTGGTCTCAAGTGCCAAGGTGCGAAACTCGATGGTGTATTGTGCCACAGTTCTATTGCTCTGGTGGAGATCCAAAAGAGAGTACTCTGCAGCAGAAGCGTGTCCGGAGGTCCAAAACACAGAAGATAATGCAGAAATGAAGGCATCAGCATTGTTCAGGAGTTGAGTGCTCTGTTCCAAAAGGCGAGAGACCCAGGCTAGGGCCTTGTCTTTCAATAAAGAAATTATAAAAGTTACCTTTGATTGATGAGACTGGAAGGTGTCAGGATCATTGCGAAAGTACAGGCTGCACTGGTTGAGAAAACCCCTACAATCAGTAGTACTGGGTATACTTCCAGAAGCAGGGGAAGAAGTTGCAGCTCTAGCAGCTGAGACTGGCTAAGTAACAGGAGTAGCTTTCTTCTCTGCAACCAGTGAGGAGAGCATAGCGGTTATAACCTCTAGTTTAGAATCCCCATTCTGCAAGTGTATGGTATGAGTTCCCAGCATCTGTCTCTGAAGAGTGACTGCTCTTGCTACCTCATTTGGATCCATGGCCCAAGTATAATGTAATGCTCGTGGGATATTTTTCTATCAGACCAAACTTGGCCAGTAGTCTTCTTATCCCGGTGTCAAGTGGAAGGATAGGAAATATCCCAGAACAGAGTGAGTTTATGAAATGAGGTAAGCAGTACTCACAGTAGACAGGGTAGTCCTTCACAGCAATAAGATGAAGGCAGAGAATGGTCAATGCAGGCAGAGTCCAGCAACAGGAAAGCAATCCAGCAGTATAACAGTTCAGGAGTAAACCAATAGAATGGTCAGGAACAGGCAGGTGTCAGCAACAAAGGAAATCCAGCAGTATAACAGTTCAGGGGTAAACCAATAGAATGGTCAGACAGGCAGAGTTCAGCAATAATAAGGCAATCCAGCAATACAAGGGTTAAGCAGGCAGAGTGGTCAGACATGCAGAGTTCAGTAATGATATGGCAATCCAGCAGTACAAGGGTTAAGCAAGCAGGTTGTTGGACAGGCAGAGTTCAGTAATGATATGGCAATCCAGCAATATAATTAATACAGCACCCAGGAGTACACACAGTAACACCTATACTTGGGCAGTGTAGTAAGGGTAATAGATTACTTCCATAGGCACAGATTGGCGCCAAGGAGGACACACAGGTGCAATCAGGAGCGGCATCCAGGAGAGAGAGACAGCGTGTGGCAATGACATCATCACCGCACACTCTGAACCACCGCCGCGTCTATGGCAACGGCCATAGCAAAGAGTCACCACCACCGCGTCTATGGCAACTGCCATAGCGAGCAGTGGCATGGCGGCGGCATGACAGGAGGAACCAATGGAGGATACTTTGGAACAAACTAGAACATGCCAGTTCATACCATTAACTGTGAAAGTGATATGTTAGAGGCGCCAGTAGTGGTTCAATATAGATTTATATATACCAAAAAATTCATTTTGTGTGAGGTGCAAAGTGGAACAATTATTAAATATAAAGGCCTCTATTTTTCGAGGTCTGGCGGACCTGATCCGACAGTGTGGACCAGGTCCGCCAGACCTCGCTGAATACGGAGAGCAATACGCTCAGAGCAGGCGGACAGGTTATGGAGCAGCAGTCTTTGTGACCGCTGCTTCATAACTTGTGTTTCTGGCGAGTCGGAAGACTCGCCAGAAACACGGCCCTTCAAGCTCCGTACAGAGCTTGATAAATATGGGCCAAAGTGTCAACCCACAATGGTGAGCAGCAGTATTGCAACAAAATATATCAAGTTGTTTCCACACAGTGTAAGTGATAATGTGATATATGTATACAGACAATAATATCTGTGAAGCTATATGTGACTGGGATAATCACTCATATATAGCCATATACATACAATAATAGCAAGACCCAATCACTCATTATATACATATAATGATTGGTGATGCACATGTAATAAAACAAACAAAAAACAAACGTGATCATTATATGGGAATAGTGATAAAGTCCTTGGAAAAGTCCCAAGAAAATCCAAATGAAAATCTGGAGCAATCTAAAATACGGGGAGTTCCAATGATAAGGAGAAGTGAGGCTGCAAAACTCATTCCAAATGCTTAGTGGCACAGAAGCAGAAATCTATGAAGAGATAGAAAAAAGAAGAAGGCGCCACAATAGTGCAACATCAGTGGTGTTGGATCTTCACACACACATTGAATCGCCTGTTTGGCTCCCTAGTCACAACTACGCGGCACACTTTGATTGCATTAATAAGGGGTGTGCTATTACACACCCACGACAATGCACCAATGGATTAGAAGCCGGTCGAAGCTGATTCTCTCATTGGTCCAGGTATTTACATACGCATGCGCATTATCCGGCAATAGACGCCGAGAAGAGTTTTTAAGTTGTGATGTTTTATTTGTTGTTACACAGCTGAAGAAGCGGTCAGTAGACCGGGAAACGCGTTGTGTGATTTTTATTGTTTTAATAAAGGCATAGTTGTATTTTCACTATTGGTCATCTTGACTTTTTTATTATTAAACAGATTGAATCATCTTTGGGCTCCTTTTTGGGAACTAACAGTTGGAATACCGACCTCACACTTTGTTACAGAGTTCTCTAAGTACCATACAGATTGGCCACTAGGATCCTGATTGCGGGGTTTCTGCACCCTTTTGGAGTTCCTGCACCCTCTTATGAGCAAGAGGCTAGCTATCTGGGCAGCTATTAAGAGTCCAGAGTGCTGTTGTAGCACTTCTCAAGTGCCTTTCATCTAGTAAGTACAACTCGTATGTGTGTGTGAAGATCCAACACCACTGATGTTGCACTATTGTGGCGCTTTTATCAGCCGTAAAGGGTCAGCCCAGGATTCAACCCAACTGCTAGCGTGAAAAGTAAAACACACGCTAGCACACTGAGAAATATCCAGGACGTGACCCACTCAGGAAAGATAAAAGCAAATGTCCCTTTAAGTAGGTTAGAAAGCAAACAGATGAGTATTCCTTTTTGTAGGTTTGGATAAAGCAAACATCCCTTTAAGCAGGTTAACAAACAAACAGAGAAGTAATCCTTTCAGCAGGTTTGAAATAAGCAAATGTCACTTTAAGCAGGTTAGCAAACAAAGAGAGAGGTATTCCTTTTAGCAGGTCTGATAAAGCAAATGTACCTTTAAGCAGGTTAGCAAACAAACAGAGAGGAAATCCTTTTAGTAGATTTGATAAAGCAAATGTCCCTCTAAGCAGGTTAGCAAACAAACAGATAGGTAATCCTTTTGCAGGTTTGATAAAGCAAATGTCCCATTAAGCTGGTTAGCAAACAAACAGAAATATTCCTTTTAGCAGGTCTGATAAAGCAAATGTCCCTTTAAGCAGGTTAGCAAACAAACAAAGAGGTAATCCTATTAGCAGGTTTGGTAAAGCAAATGTCCTTTTTAAGCAGGTCAGCATAAGAATATGAATAATCAGGCAGACAAGGGTGAATGAATCCAGAAGGCAATTCATGGGATAGGTAATAACATGTCATTCAGGCAAAAGTAAAATATCAGAAGCCAGAATGGCCAAGTACTCACAAGTTCAGATATCAGGAAGACAAACGGGCACCGCCAAGATCTCCCGCCGATCTTTTGAAGAGAGAGAGAGACGTTGACGTTGTCAGGAGGAGGCACAGAGAACCGCGTCACGTTGCTAGGCAACGTGACGTGACACAGAAGAGATCCGTGAGCCGCGGTGACAAGGCGATGAGCGGATCGGATGTGACAGCACCCCCCCCCCTCAAGGACCCCTCCAGGGGACAGGACCAGGCCTAGCAGGATAAATTTTGTGGAAAGCCTTAATCAAAGCAGGGGCGTGTACCTGTTGGGCTGGTTCCCAAGTCCGCTCCGTGACTGGATAGCCCTTCCAATGGATGAGATAGTATAATTTCTTGCCACGAAGCTTGGAATCCAGAATGTGATCAACCTCAAACTCAGGTTGTCCCTGTACCAAGAGAGGTTGAGGCTTGGGCAGAGACTTAGAATATCTATTAGATATCACAGGTTTCAGAAGAGAAACATGGAAGACAGGGTGAGCCTTGAGAGTTTTGGGAAGAGCAACTCGGTATGCAGTGGAACAAACTTGACCCAGTATTCGGAAAGGACCCACATATCGTGGACCCAATTTAGTAGAAGGTTGTTTGAGATGAAGATAATGCGTAGAAATCCAAACCTTGTCCCCAGGACGATATTTGGGAGCTTTCCGTTGGCGATCAGCAAAGAGCTTATATCGATTAGAGGCTTTGGATAGAAGACGACGTATCATCCGCCAATGGCGAGTTAATCTCTGAGCAGTTTGATCAGAAGCAGGATTTTCAGTGGAAGTAGTATGCAAAGGAAAGGTTCTAGGTTGAAATCCGTAAACTGCATAAAAGGGAGAAGATTGAAGAGATGAATTGTATCGGGCATTATGAGCCAACTCTGCCAAAGGAAGATAGCGAGTCCAAATAGAGTGATGATGGTCCACATAATGTATAAGATAAGTCTCCAGACACTGGTTAACTCTTTCCGTCTGCCCATTAGACTGCGGATGATGTGAAGTAGACAAAGAGACAGTAGTACCAAAATGTTTGCAGAGCCATTTCCAGAACCGAGAAACAAATTGTACTCCTCTATCGGAGACGATATCCAGAGGAAACCCATGTAATTTCACAATATGCAAAAGAAAAAGCTCAGAAAGTCTTTTGGCAGAGGGTAGGCCAGGCAAAGGAATGAAATGAGCTGTCTTAGTGAAAATGTCGACAACCACCCAAATAGTGTTGTTTCCAGCAGAAAGAGGAAGGTCAGTAATAAAGTCCATAGACAAATGGGTCCAAGGTTGGTGAGGAATGGGCAAAGGCTGAAGCAAACCAGAAGGAAGTTGACGAGGAGTCTTATTGGTAGCACATTGTGTGCAAACAGATACATAGTCTTTAACATCTTGAGTGAGAGTAGGCCATCAGACATACTGTTTGAGATTCCGAGCAGTGTTACTGATGCCAGGATGTCCAGAGAGAGGACTATCATGAGCCCAATGTAGGATCTTGGAGCGAATGTTTTCTGGGACAAACAGTAAACCATCAGGAGGTTTGCATGACGAAGGAAGGTCCTTTTGAGCAGTCTGTAAATCCAGTAAGCAAGAAGTTGATAACTGTGCTATGACTTTATGTGGTTGAAGGATGGTACCAGATTCAGGAGTAGAGGTAGATTGAAATTGTCTGGAAAGAGCATCTGCTTTTATATTTTTAGAACCAGGTATATAAGAAAGATTGTAATGAAAACGTGAGAAAAATAGAGACCAACGAGCCTGTCTGGAATTCAATCGTTTGGCAGTCTGGAGATAAAGAAGATTTTTATGATCTGTGAGTATGGAAAATGGTAAAGTAGTACCCTCCAGCCAATGCCTCCATTCATCCAGAGCCATCTTGATGGCAAGTAACTCTTTATTGCCTACATCGTAGTTTAATTCGGAAGTGGTAAATTTCCTGGAAAAGAAACCTACAGGATGAATCTTTCCTGTGTCCGGTATTCATTGAGAGAGAACAGCCCCAGCAGCCACAGAAGAAGCATCCACTTCTAATATGAATTGAAAATCCGGATTTGGGTGGCGGAGTATGGGCGCAGAAGAAAAAGCTTCTTTGAGAGACTCAAAAGCCTTAATAGCCTCTGGAGGCCAATCTTTACAGTTTTGCCCCTTTTTAGTGAGAGAAGTAAGAGGAGTAGTAATAGTTGCAAATCCTTTGATAAATTTCCTGTAATAACTGGCGAAGCCGAGAAAACGTTGTAGAGATTTAAGAGAATCAGGTCTAGGCCAATCCAAAATGGAAGAAAGTTTAGTTGGATCCATTTCAAATCCAGATTCAGATATTACATAACCCAAGAAGGGTATGGATTTTTGATGAAAAGAACATTTCTCCAATTTGGCAAACAAATGATTGTCTCTTAGCCGTACCAAAACTTTCCTGACATGGTGCACATGATCTTGATAATTTTTAGAAAAAATTAGAATATCGTCAAGATATATGATGACAAAAGTGTTCAAGAAATCCCGAAAGATCTCGTTCACAAAGTGTTGAAACACAGCAGGGGCATTACATAGCCCAAAAGGCATGACCAGATACTCATAATGGCCAAAACGAGTGTTAAAGGCTGTTTTCCATTCATCACCCTTGCGCATACGGATAAGATTGTATGCACCACAAAGATCCAGTTTGGTAAATATTGTAGCTCCTTGAAGATAGGTGAACAGTTCAGGAATAAGGGGTAAGGGGTAACTATTCTTGACTGTGATTTGATTCAAACCCCGGTAATCAATACAAGGTCGTAAACCTCCATCTTTTTTTCCCACAAAAAAGAAACCTGCCCCTAGAGGAGAAGAGGAAGGCCGAATAAAACCTCTAGCCAAACTATCTTGGATATATTCTTCCAAGGCTTCATTCTCAGGCCTTGAGAATGGATACGCCTTGCCACGAGGGTAGGTGGCACCAGGAAGAAGATCAATGGGACAATCAAAAGGACGGTGAGGAGGAAGACGTTCTGCTTCTTTCTTGGAAAAAACATCAACAAAATCTTGATAAGGTGTGGGTAATGACCCAGAAGTGTCAGTAGTGAGAGCAATAGTGAGAGGCACTTTAGTGGGAATTTGAAGACAACTATTTTGACATGAAGATCCCCAAGAAGTGAGTTCACCTTGAGTCCAAGAGAAAACAGGATTATGTAACTGGAGCCAGGGAAGACCCAAAATTATGGGAAATTGAGGAGTAAAGATAACGTCAAAACATATTGTCTCCGAATGAAGAATTCCTACAGAAAAGAGAATGGGTCTACTAGCAAACTGGATAAGTCCAGGACCCAAGGGATCTCCACTAACAGTGGAGACAGGAATAGGATACTCCTTTCTACTTAAGGGAATAGAGTGAGAAGTTACAAATGTGGAATCGATGAAGACTCCTCCAGCACCTGAGTCAATAAGGGCTTGAGCATGAATCTTGCCTTCTCCAATTTGAAGAGAAACCGGAACAAAAAGTTTATTATTGAGGGAATGAAATCCTATTTGGCTTAACTCAGCTCCCTGGACAGAAGTTAAGCCCTGGCTTTTAGCGGTCTGGTAGGACAATCCTTTAATAAATGTCCTTTAAGGCCACAGTACAAACACAGTCCAAGAGAGCGTCTCCTCAGACGTTCAGTTTAGGTTAATCTAATGGTGCCTATTTCCATTGGTTCAGCCTAGTCGGAAGGTGGAGAAGCGGGAGTTACAGGGTTAGTGAGGCGAGGAAACAGCCGAACAGGTCGATTAGAAGATTTCTGACTTCTTTCTCTTTCTTGTTGGCGTTTGCGGTATCTGGAATCGAGGCAAATACAAAGATTTATCAAAGCTTCTAGAGATTCTGGAATTTCACGATAGACCAACTCATCTTTGAGACGTTCAGAGAGTCCTTTACGAAAAGCTGCTCTAAGAGCTCCCTGATTCCAAGTAGTCTCAGAAGCTAGGGTGCAAAATTCAATGGCATATTGAGATACAGATTGACCACCCTGTTGTAAATCTAGGAGGGAAGCTTCAGCAGCGGCGGACCTCCCCGGTTTATCGAAGACATTAGAAAAGACAGAGAGGAAAGTATCCACATCCTGGAGTATTGGATCATTCTTTTCTAGCAAAGGTGATACCCAGGCTAAGGCTCTACCTTTCATTAAGGATATAAGGAAAGTGATTCTAGAAGAGGGGGTTGCAAAGAGAAGAGGACTATTCCGAAAATGAAGACGACACTGATTCAGAAAACCTCTACAATCCTCAGGATTCCCATCATATTTGTCCGGAAGGGGTATCCTCGGACTGAGTTGACCTTGTGACGGATTGGTAGGATTCGTAGGAGGAGAGGGCTCCAAAGGAATAGGATTTGGAGGAATAGGAGCAGCCATATTCTGAAGTAAAGTAGTTATCTGATCCAACTTTGCGTCCAAGGATTGCAAGTGGGTAGCATGAGATCCCAATAACTGTCCCTGGTGGGTCACGGCCATGGATAATTCAGTGGGGTCCATTTATGGCCCGTTTGTACTATCAGCCGTTAAGGGTCAGCCCAGGATTCAACCCAACTGCTAGCGTGAAAAGTAAAACACACGCTAGCACACTGAGAAATATCCAGGACGTGACCCACTCAGGAAAGATAAAAGCAAATGTCCCTTTAAGTAGGCTAGAAAGCAAACAGATGAGTATTCCTTTTTGTAGGTTTGGATAAAGCAAACGTCCCTTTAAGCAGGTTAACAAACAAACAGAGAAGTAATCCTTTCAGCAGGTTTGAAATAAGCAAATGTCCCTTTAAGCAGGTTAGCAAACAAACAGAGAGGTATTCCTTTTAGCAGGTCTGATAAAGCAAATGTCCCTTTAAGCAGGTTAGCAAACAAACAGAGAGGAAATCCTTTTAGTAGATTTGATAAAGCAAATGTCCCTTTAAGCAGGTAAGCAAACAAACAGAGAAGTAATCCTTTTGCAGGTTTGATAAAGCAAATGTCCCATTAAGCTGGTTAGCAAACAAACAGAAATATTCCTTTCAGCAGGTCTGATAAAGCAAATGTCCCTTTAAGCAGGTTAGCAAACAAACAAAGAGGTAATCCTATTAGCAGGTTTGGTAAAGCAAATGTCCTTTTTAAGCAGGTCAGCATAAGAATATGAATAATCAGGCAGACAAGGGTGAATGAATCCAGAAGGCAATTCGTGGGATAGGTAATAACATGTCAGGCAGGCAAAAGTAAAATATCAGAAGCGAGAATGGCCAAGTACTCACAAGTTCAGATATCAGGAAGACAAACGGGCACCGCCAAGATCTCCCGCCGGTCTTTTGAAGAGAGAGAGAGACGTTGACGTCAGGAGGAGGTACAGAGAACCGCGTCACGTTGCTAGGCAACGTGACGTGACACAGAAGAGATCCGTGAGCCGCGGTGACACGGCGATGAGCGGATCGGATGTGACAGCTTTCTTCTTTTTTCTTTCTCTTCATACCATTAACTGGGTTATGTCTAGAGCAGTGATTTTCAACCTTTTTTTTGCCTGCGGCACACCACCATCCCAAAATTTTACAAAATCACACATTGTAGCCTAATACAGCATATATATATATATATATATATATATATATATATATATATATATATATATATATATATATATATACACACACACACACGTACTGTACTGTGCTGTCATGCCATGCCTCCTACAAGCTATACGTGACATATTGACATTCATTCACAAACAATCATAATGATTGTCTGTGAATGAATGTCAATATGTCATGGCTGTGAATGATGCCTGATAAACCTGTCACATCAAAACAAGCAAAATTTTAAAAATATGTCACACTGTTGTCAGTCTGCCGCGGCACACCTGAGGATCTCTCACGGCACACTAGTGCCGTGGCACACTGGTTGAAAAACACTGGTCTAGAGGATATCAGGAAAAAAACTGAATTATATTAAGGTAAATAAAACTCCAGGCCCAGATGGAATACACCCAAGGGTTTTACGGGAATTTAGCACTGTTATAGACAAACCTCTACTCTTAATTTTTCAAGACTCATTATCCTCAGGCATAGTACCACAGGATTGGCATAAAGCTGATGTGGTGCCATGCTTCAAAAAGGGTAGCAGGGCTGATCCAGGAAGCTATAGACAATTTAGTCTGACATCAATAGTGAGGAGGATACTTGAAGGTATTATAAGGGATTTTATTGATGAGCATGTAAGTGTAAACAAGATTAAGAGTTCAAATCAGCATGGTTTTATGAGAAATAGAAATCTAATCTAATTAGATTATATGAGGAAGAAAGGCAAAATATAGATAAAGGGGAAAAAGCCAAACAGGTGAAACGTATGTCGGAGTCAGCAGTCACAAAGGCATAGTCACAAGGAGGGGCAGGCGTATTGAAACTATGTCACACTGGACCCTTCTTATATCTATCCAGGAAGGAGGACTGAAAGTATTGTTTGTTGATTGCCACTGGGACCCCAGAGTGACTTTTTACTTTGCAAGGACTTTGCTTTTTAAAGGGATACTGAACCCAAATTGTTTCTTTCATGATTCATATAGAGCATGCAATTTTAAGCAACTTTCTAATTTACTCTTATCAATTTTTCTTCGTTCTCTTGCTATTTTTTTTTTTTTTAAAAAGAAGGCATAGAAGCTAAGGAGCCAGGCAATTTTTGGTTCAGACCTCTGGACAGCACTTGTTTATTGGTGGGTGAATTTATCCACCAACCAACAAGAACAACCCAGGTTGTTCACCAAAAATGGGCTGGCTTCTAAACTTACATTCTTGCTTTTCAAATAAAGATACCAAGAGAATGAAGAAAACTTGATAATAGGAGTAAATTAGAAAGTTCCTTAAAATTGCATGCTCTTTCTGAATCAAAGAAAAAAAAATAGGATTCAGTTACCCTTTAAGAATTTTAGTTTTTAATATGTTTGTATTCTTGTTATTAAATATTGGAACACCCTATAACCAACACAGTCTTGGATCCATTTGTACTAAGCACATTACTTATAATAGCTCAAAATCATGTGAGTAGTTTTCTTTTTGTGCTTAAAGGGATATTCGCATATGGTTTAACACTATGAAAGTTTCTCTCCATTTTCTTTTAGGTACAATGAAAATCTCCTTTTGAATAATATCCCATTACCATTTAGTGCACGCTGTTGTATGGTATCATTTTCTTTTTTCACTTTTTATTGTTTGATTATACACGCTGTTATAACTTTACTATATATTGTTTTTTCTTTGTTTTGTTTGTTTCTGTTACAGCTTGACAGGGGCGTATTACCGCCTAGGCAAACAAGGCCCGTGCCTAGGGCGGCAGGTGGAGGAGGGCAGCACTTTTTTACATCCACCTGTTTAGTGAGAAAGTAATTTCCTGCTGCTCACCGCCAGCCCACCTCCTAACTCCCGCGCTATGTGATGCCTAGTGTATGTGCATTGGGGATTCTGAGAGAGGAGGAAAGCACTCTGACGTACAAGCTATTTGGATTATGGTAAGTTTGGTAACTGTTCCATAAAGGGCAATACAGACACTGGATGCTGGCACCTACTGTCACACTCGCAGGCACTATAGGTGCATGTATACTCAGCAAGTTTTTGCTTGCACGCGGTAGCCCCACGCCTCTCCCTGAGCAGCCACAGACTGACACCCAGGACACCTGCTCTTCCTGTGGCTTCAGACTCCTGGAGGATGCTGGCAGAATGGACCAGAGCTTTTTAAGAAGCAGTAAAGAGGCACTTTTTAATTTGGCTTAGCGTGAGGAACACCCATACTGTGCCCAAAGTAGCTATGGTCACGGCCGTTCCGGAAGCTACACATTAGCCGTGTATGGGAGGATGGGAGTGTGGAGACCTAGATGGGCACACTATAACCAGCCCTGAGATGCTAGTTTGCCCATCTAGGTCTCCCCACTCCCATCCTCCTGTACACGGCTAATGTGTAGCTTCCGGGAAGGCCATGACCATAGCTGCTTTAGGCACAGCATGGGTGTTTCTCACACTAAGCCAAATTAAAAAGTGCCTCTTTACTGCTTCTTAAAAAGTCCTGGTCCATTCTGCTAGCGTCCTCCAGGAGTCTGAAGCCACAGGAAGAGCAGGTGTCCTGGGTGTCAGTCTGTGGCTCAGGGGGAGGCGTGGGGCTACCGGGTGCAAGCAAAAATGAGGTGAGTATACAGGCACCTAACCAGCCCTGAGATGCTAGTATGCCCATCTAGGTCTCCACACTCCCATCCTCCCGTACATGGCCAATGTGTAGCTTCCGGAACGGCCGTGACCATAGCTGCTTTGGGCACAGCATGGGTGTTCTTCACGCTAAGCCAAATTAAAATGTGCCTCTTCACTGCTTTCAAAAAGTCCTGGGCTATTCTGCTAGCGTCCTCCAGGAGTCTGAACTCTGAAGCCACTATATACAGTTTTGCAGAGCTAGGTGGATGGATACCAGTCCATAATTATTATACACACGGACACTCTTTAATAAATGGTTATTTAATACTTTTCATACAGTTGTCACATTTAAACTTTAAATGTGACAACTGTATGTAAAGTATTAAATAAATACTTGTCACTGCTTTTTTCAAGGTTTCGGCTACTTATGCTAAATAATGTGAGGATAGGAATGTCCCTTTAAGTTCTGTATATATTTGTATAAATTATGAATTTGCTAAAAATGTCATAGATATGTTTTTTATATCTGATTACTCTGTCAATATAGAATATCTGTGGTGGGCCATTTTTTAGACTGAATTTATGAACTATCTATAATACCTTTCTGTCAATGGTTTCAGCACAGAGCAATTTCTCATTTTAATGCTGTTATTTTAACAAATGTATCAGGGATAGGACACATTGAAATTTAATTTTGCAGACCCTGGTAAATTGTTACTTTGGAAATGCCAAAAGGGACATTACACCCTGACCAAAATATTATTGCCAAAAAAGGCCTAAAATTGGCGGGGGGGGGGGGGGGCAGGGGGCAGCAGAATTATTTGTGCCTAGGGCAGCACAGAACCTAAATACGCCACTGCAGCTTGAACATTATTGTAACATTCTTATAAACAATTTCACATCTAATCTCAGTTTTACAGTTGGAATGGATGTGGAATCTTACAGCTGACATGAGTAACGGGAAACAGTGGCTTGGTAATCAATCAGCATTTCCTTGGCTGGTAACAGAATACCCCAGCATAAGGTGCTAGACAAAACTGAGTCAACCTTGTAAACGTGTCTGCCTTACCAGTAAGCAACAGAAGCAGCATCAGTTTAAGTTGGATGATTTTTGGTGCCCTGTTCCCGTGGACAAAGCATTTGAGCTGTTCCCTAAGGAGGTAGCACCAGCAGAGGAAGAGAAAAAGCAGGAGCAACAGCAGCAGCATAGTTTTGTTGTTGAGTGTGGTCTAGGGTTGCCACCCGTCCTTTAAAGTACAGAACACTTATAAGTTACACATGCTGCAGGGTGTGCAGGGAGGAATATGAATAGTGCTGTCCAGAAACACAATACATGTTCCTCCCTGCACACCCTGCAGCATGTGTAACTCATAAGTGTCCAGGAAAACATGGCTGAGGTGGCAACCCTAGTGGTAACAGTAAATGACTGTTGTCAGCATCAGGGCCTAGCAGTGTTCACAGGCACAGATACATGGTGGTATATTGACTAGGTGTATGTGGTGGGAGGCCTGCTGGGTAAGTTTACATTTAGCATCACCCTGGCCAGTAACTGGATACCCTGGTTTTGGGTATGACCTCTTAAAGGCAAGGTGCATACATGTTTTTTGCATCTAGGTTAGGACGAGGCATGCTTGACTGTTTTGTGTTTTGTTGCAGACTGCAAAAAAGCACAAACAATAAACATTTGACTTGGTTGCATTTATGGTATTAGATAACAATTTACATCTACACAATGACGCATAAGCAGTTTGATTCTGTGATGTCTCAGCATTTTCCTTGCAGGTAACTGGATACCTCAGCGTCAGGCGCCAGACAAAGCTAAGCAATAAATATGATCTAAGAACAGATGGGGGCGCATATGCTAAATCTATAAATGGTACTATATGGGCAATACAGACTTAGCTTATAAATAAGACTTATACCAATATATAATATACATACAATAGCATTATAGTCCCAATATGAGGTCAATATAAGGCACTGTCCATAAAATATATTCGCAAATCCACAAAGGGATTATGGCTGCACTCCTCCTCACAGATGGATCCGGATAGGCTGCAAAATGAGAGAGAAAACATAGGGGCACATCATGTGTAGAACAACCAAATCAAAGTTTATAGGCTATGTGTCAGAGCCAAATGGGTACTCACATTTAGTTAGAGCACCCTAGTATGCTAGACTGGTATAATGGGGCGCAAGCTCACCCACCCTAGGTGCTCCCAGCCAGGTATAGCTATTTCAAATAAGCAGACTTATGTGCTAGTAGACACAAACTGATATTTGTAGGGACGTATCAGCTTACCCACTCCAGGTGCTCCCAGCAAATAGTATCATACGCAGGAAATATGAACATGTATCCACTAATGGACAATAGAGTGTAATGTACTACCACTAGACTTGAGTTGAAATTAAAACTTTGTTTATTAAAAAAAGATAATAAATTAAAAACAACAGCATCAAGTAGTGGAAGAGGGGATACCCAGGTGGTCCCCAAGTATGCAACGCGTTTCTCGGCACTAGAGAGGCCGTATCATCAGGCATCAACACACCTTACAACAAACCTGCTATTTAAGCCCTTAGGTAACCAATTAACTTAACAATTGATTAACAAATGACACCTATTGTGGGCGTGTGTACCAAACACATGTTATCATTAAATGGAACAAACATTATTCTTGTTCATGAAACATCACATCACATCTTATTTATAAAACCTCACATTTAATATTATTAAAATACATTCAGCTAGATTACGAGTTTTGAGTGCTATAAAAGCGGCGGTATTTCACCTCCCTATAGAGCTGCTATTACAGGTTAATATGGTGGCATTTAGGGATGGGCAAATGTTTCGCAACATTCGAAAAACGGCACTAATTTTTACACATTTGTTCGTTCAAATCGAATTTCAAATGTTTACATAACATTCTAACATTCGATTTTGGAATGTTCATTTTCGAATTTTACGATTACATTAGAAAATATTATTTTCGAAAAATTCAAATTTAGATTGAAATAGTATTTCTAATGCTTTTTCTTTAAATGTAATATTAGAATTATGCAATATTCGAATTCCAAAAATTCGAATTTAGATTGTAATAGTATGTCTAATGCTTTTTCTTTAAATGTAATATTCGAATTATGCAATACGTGTGTTCAAAATCGAAAAATTCGAATTTAGATTGTAATAATATTTCTAATGCTTTTTCTTTAAATGTAATATTCGAATTATGCAATATTCGAATTCGAAAAATTCGAATTTATATTCGAAAAATTCGAATTTATATGTTTGTAATAGTATTTCTAATGCTTTCTTTAAATGTAATATTCGAATTATGCAATATTCTGTATGGAAACATTCAAAATGATATATTTGTATCTATTATGTATCAATTTACTAGATTCCCACCCTACCACATGAACTATTGAACTTCTGAATAGTAATTGTTAAATAGAATGTTAAATTCGAAATTTCGAATGTGGACATTCGATATAATTATAAATATTCGAATTCGAAAGTGACATTCAAAAACTGTAAATAACATTCGATTTTCGAATTTTTAAGAATATTCGTTCTTGTCAACATTCGGATTTAGAATTCTAATTTCGGTAATAACATTTGTTCTACATTCGAAATTCGAAAATTTACACATTTGCCCATCCCTAGTGGCGTTGAGCTCCATACCTCACCCAAATACAAGTGCTGCTTTGACGTGCTCGTGCATGATTTCCCCATAGACATCAATGTGGAGAGCCGGCTAAAAAAAACCTAACGTCTGCAATCGCGGAAACAAAAGCTCCGTAACCCATTGATGTCTATGGGGAAAGAAAATGTTACGTTTAAACCCAACACCCTAACATAAAAACCACGTCTTAACACCCCTAATCTGCTTCCCCTGACATCGCCGCAACCTACATAATGTTATTAACCCCTAATCTACCGCCCTTAACATCGCCGCCACCTAAATAAAACTATTAACCCCTAATCTGCCACTCCCGATATCGCCGCCACCTACATAGTTATTAACCCCTAATCTGCTGCCCCTAACAACGCCACCACCTAAATACACTTATTAACCCCTAATCTGCCGCCCTTAACATCGCCACCATCTACATTAGTTATTAACCCCTAATCTGCTGCCCCCAATGTCGCCGCCACTATACTGAAGTTATTAACCCCTAAACCTCTGGCCTCCAACATCACTAACACTAAATAAATATATTAACCCCTAAACCTAACCCTAACCCTAAGCATAATCCTAACCCTAACGTAAGCCTAAGTCTAACCTTAACCCTAACACCCCCTAACTTAACTATAATTAAAATAAATCTAAATAAAACTTAGAATTATTACCTAAATAATTCCTATTTAAAAGTAAAATAGGTGAAATAAAACCCAAGCTAGCTACAATATAACTAATAGTTATATTGTAGCTATCTTACGCCTAGATTTAGAGTTCTGCGTTAGCCGTCAAAACCAGCGTTAGGGGCTCCTAACGCTGGTTTTGGCCGCCCGCTGGTATTTAGAGTCAGTTAGGAAAGGGTCTAACGCTCACTTTGCAGCCGCAACTTTTCCATACCGCAGATCCCCCTACGCCATTTGCGTATCCTATCTTTTCAATTGGATCTTTCTAACGCCGGTATTTAGAGTCTTGGCTGAAGTGAGCGTTAGAAATCTAACGACAAGACTCCAGCCGCAGAGAAAAGCCAGGAGTTAAGAACTTTCTGGGCTAACGCCGGTTCATAAAGCTCTTAACTACTGTGCTCTAAAGTACACTAACACCCATAAACTACCTATGTACCCCTAAACCGAGCCGCCCCCCCCACATCGCCGCCACTCTAATAAAAAATTTTAACCCCTAATATGCCGACCGCACACCGCCGCAACCTACATTATCCCTATGTACCCCTAATCTGCTGCCCCTAACACCGCCGACACCTATATTATATTTATTAACCTCTAATCTGCCGCCCCCAACGTTGCCGCCACCTACCTACAATTATTAACCCCTAATCTGCCGACCGGACCTCACCACTACTATAATAAAATTATTAACCCCTAATCCGCCTCACTCCCGCCTCAATAACCCTATAATAAATAGTATTAACCCCTAATCTGCCCTCCCTAACATCGCCAACACCTAACTTCAAGTATTAACCCCTAATCTGCCGACCGGACCTCACCACCGCTACTCTAATAAATTTAATAACCCCTAAAGCTAAGTCTAACCCTAACACTAACACCCCCCTAAATTAAATATAATTTTTATCTAACAAAATAAATTATTTCTTATTAAATAAATTATTCCTATTTAAAGCTGAAAACTTACCTGTAAAATAAACCCTAATATAGCTACAATATAAATTATAATTATATTGTAGCTATTTTAGGATTAATATTTATTTTACAGGCAACTTTGTATTTATTTTAACCAGGTACAATAGCTATTAAATAGTTAATAACTATTTAATAGCTACCTAGTTAAAATAATTACAAAATTACCTGTAAAATAAATCCTAACCTAAGTTACAATTAAACCTAACACTACACTATCAATAAATTAATTACATACAAATACCTACAAATAAATATAATTAAATAAACTAACTAAAGTACTAAAAATAAAAAAGAACTAAGTTACAAAAAATAAAAAAATAATTTACAAACATTATAAAAATATCACAACAATTTTAAGCTAATTACACCTACTCTAAGCCCCCTAATAAAATAACAAAGCCCCCCAAAATAAAAATAAAAAGCTAATAAAAAAATAAAAAGCTATGGGATGTAAGAGTGTCTTCTCTTCTGTCTTTTGAGAAAGGACTTCACCAATGGCTAGCTCGGAAGCATCGGTTTCAAGGTAGAATGGTAAGGAAGTATCCAGTTGTGCTAATATCGGTGCTTGGGTAAAGAGTGTCTTAAGTCGGAGAAAGACCTTTTGCACAGCAGAAGTCAATTCGAAGGACACTTGATTCTTGGTCAATGCAGTGATAGGAGAATGGATAGAGGAGAAGTTCCTGATAAATCTCCTGTAGAAGTTGACAAAGCCAATAAACTGTTGAACAATGCGCTTATTTTGTGGTGTTACCCATTTGAGGATAGCTTTAATCTTTTTGGGATCCATCTCTACCTGTCCAGGCGAAAGATGTATCCATGGAACTAAATAGAGGAGATCTCAAACATACTTTGGTGTACAGTCTGTGGAGTAGAAGATGTTGTAGGATGATCTTAATGTGCTTTTCATGTTCTGGGAGTGTCTTAGAAACAAATCAGTATATCATCCAGATATACAACCAAGAAGGTATCAAGGAGGTCCCTAAAGACATCATTGATGAAACACTGGAACGTGGCAGGGGCATTGCACAGTCCAAAATGCATTCCATTCATGCCCTTCCTTAAAATGAATGAGATTGTAGGCACCCCTAAGATCAATCTTTGTGAAGAATCTGGCATCTTTCAATCTGTCCAGTAACTCGGAAATGAGAGGAAGTGGATAGCGAGTTTTTATCGTAATGTCGTTGAGAGCGTGATAATCCACACAAGGTCAGAGACCACCATTCTTTTTACCCACAAAAAAAGATATTTGCACCCACTGGAGATGTGGATGGACGTATTGTCAGGCAGCGCTTGGATGCCTGTAATATAGAATATTGTGTTGAACCACAGCTGCTGAAATGGTTAAATATGTAAATGTGTTGCAGATTGATTCACAGGGAACAACACCAATTACCTATGGTAGTAATGTGGAGCCCCATAAAACAGTTAGCAATTAGTATCAAGTCTGTATACAACAATATTTCTATGGCTGCCACATGTGTGAATCACACTGAATAGGTGCAGCAGAAGTATCCAATGTTTGAGACCAAGTGTTAACACAAATATGGAAAGTTACCTCACACATGTGCTACATAAATAATACCTGCTTATGATAGATATACACAACAGCCAGACACAACTTAAGTGAGTTATAAGAGGCAATGAGCAGGTCGTATATGTGCAGCAGTTTAGGCTTCAATATGCTGATATATAGTTCGTATGGAATAAGCATACTCATGGGTAAGGGGTTCCTGAGGATTGAGAGAGAGACCTGGTAAGAGGTATGCTGTCCATTAAGGGAATCTCTGTGGAGAGCGGTCAGGAGCCTGTCAGTTGCGGTCGTGGGTAGATGGCGTGTGATGTCACCGCGTATGAATACCAAGATCTGGCCGGGACAAACAAAGTAGATCTTTCAGTAGAAGTGGAAATTACTCCGGTTCTGGTTTTTGCAGGTAAATGAGCAATAGACGGTTAGACAATTAGACAAAGGGATTTTTTGGTTAAGCACACCACAAAAGGACTGTTTGATCTTAGCACACATATTGTGAGAGTACTACCGAAGTGACCAAAACAATTACAAGACAACAAAAAGTATCGGTGCACATCCAACCACTTAAGTCCACTGTTTCATGGCATATTTGTATATGCTTCTGTCTGTCAAATATACTTACATACGGCTAGATTTGGAGTTTGGCGTTAGCCGTGAAAACCAGCGTTAGAGGCTCCTAACGCTGGTTTTAGGCTAACTCCGGTATTTGGAGTCACTCAAAAAAGGGTCTAACGCTCACTTTTTAGCCGCGACTTTTCCATACCGCAGATCCCCTTACGTCAATTGCGTATCCTATCTTTTCAATGGGATCTTTCTAACTCCGGTATTTAGAGTCGTGTCTGAAGTGAGCGTTAGAATTCTAACGACAAAACTCCAGCCGCAGAAAAAAGTCAGTAGTTAAGAGCTTTTTGGGCTAACGCCGGTTCATAAAGCTCTTAACTACTGTACTCTAAAGTACACTAACACCCATAAACTACCTATGTACCCCTAAACCGAGGCCCCCCCACATCGCCGCCACTCGATTACATTTTTTTAACCCCTAATCTGCCGACCGCCACCTATGTTATACTTATGTACCCCTAATCTGCTGCCCCTAACACCGCCGGCCCCTGTATTATATTTATTAACCCCTAATCTGCCCCCCACAACATCGCCGCCAGCTACCTACAATAATTAACCCCTAATCTGCCGACCGCAAAGCGCCGCCACCTACATTATAGCTATGTACCCCTAATCTGCTGCCCCTAACACCGCCGACCCCTATATTATATTTATTAACCCCTAATCTGCCCCCCTCAACGTCGCCTACACTTATTAACCCCTAATCTGCCGAGCGGACCGCACCGCTACTATAATAAAGTTATTAACCCCTAATCTGCCGAGCGGACCGCACCGCTACTATAATAAAGTTATTAACCCCTAATCTGCCTCACTAACCCTATAATAAATAGTATTAACCCTAATCTGCCCTCCCTAACATCGCCGACACCTAACTTAAATTATTAAACCCTAATCTGCTGACCGGAGCTCACCGCTATTCTAATAAATGTATTAACCCCTAAAGCTAAGTCTAACCCTAACACTAACACCCCCCTAAGTTAAATATAATTTTAATCTAACGAAATAAATTAACTCTTATTAAATAAATTATTCCTATTTAAAGCTAAATACTTACCTGTAAAATAAATCCTAATATAGCTACAATATAAATTATAATTACATTGTAGCTATTTTAGGATTAATATTTATTTTACAGGCAACTTTGTAATTATTTTAACCAGGTACAATAGCTATTAAATAGTTAAGAACTATTAAATTAAATTAATCCAATCAGCCAATCAGATTGAGCTCGCATTCTATTGGCTGATCGGAACAGCCAATAGAATGCGAGCTCAATCTGATTGGCTGATTGGATCAGCCAATCGGATTGAACTTGATTCTGATTGGCTGATTCCATCAGCCAATCAGAATATTCCTACCTTAATTCCGATTGGCTGATAGAATCCTATCAGCCAATCGGAATTCGAGGGACGCCATCTTGGATGACGTCCCTTAAAGGAACCGTCATTCTTCAGTTGGACGTCGCCAGAAGAAGATGGGTCCGCGGTGGAGGTCTTCAGGATGGAGCCGGTCGTCATCGGATGAAGATAGAAGATGCCGCTTGGATCAAGATGGTTGCCAGTCCGGATCGCCTCTTCTTCCCGGATAGGATGAAGACTTTGGAGCCTCTTCTGGACCTCTTCAGCCACCGGATGATGGATCGCCAGCCCCCGCTTAGGTTGGATGAAGATTTTGGAGCCAGGACGGATCGGTGATACCTGGTGAGGTGAAGACAAGGTAGGATGATCTTCAGGGGCTTAGTGTTAGGTTTATTTAAGGGGGGTTTGGGTTAGATTAGGGGTATGTGGGTGGTGGGTTGTAATGTTGGGGGGGTATTGTATGTTTTTTTTACAGGCAAAAGAGCTGAACTTCTTGGGGCATGCCCCGCAAAGGGCCCTGTTCAGGGCTGGTAAGGTAAAAGAGCTTTGAACTTTAGTAATTTAGAATAGGGTAGGGCATTTTTTATTTTGGGGGTCTTTGTTATTTTATTAGGGGGCTTAGAGTAGGTGTAATTAGTTTAAAATTGTTGTAATATTTTTCTTATGTTTGTAAATATTTTTTTTATTTTTTGTAACTTAGTTCTTTTCTATTTTTTGTACTTTAGTTAGTTTATTTCATTGTAGTTATTTGTAGGAATTGTATTTAATTTATTTATTGATAGTGTAGTGTTAGGTTTAATTGTAGGTAATTGTAGGTATTTTATTTAATTAATTTAATGATAGTATAGTGTTAGGTTTAATTCTAACTTAGGTTAGGATTTATTTTACAGGTAATTTTGTAATTATTTTAACTAGGTAACTATTAAATAGTTCTTAACTATTTAATAGCTATTGTACATGGTTAAAATAATTACAAAGTTGCCTGTAAAATAAATATTAATCCTAAAATAGCTACAATGCAATTATATTATATTTTACAGGTAAGTATTTAGCTTTAAATAGGAATAATTTATTTAATAAGAGATAATTAATTTCGTTAGATGTAAATTATATTTAACTTAGGGGGGTGTTAGTGTTAGGGTTAGACTTAGCTTTAGGGGTTAATACATTTATTAGAATAGCGGTGAGCTCCAGTCTGCAGATTAGGGGTTAATAATTGAAGTTAGGTGTCGGCGATGTTAGGGAGGGCAGATTAGGGGTTAATACTATTTATTATAAGGTTAGTGAGGCGGATTAGGGGTTAATAACTTTATTATAGTAGCGCTCAGGTCCGCTCGGCAGATTAGGGGTTAATAAGTGTAGGCAGGTGGAGGCGACGTTGTGGGGGGCAGATTAGGGGTTAATAAATATAATATAGGGGTCGGCGATGTTAGGGCAGCAGATTAGAGGTACATAGGGATAATGTAAGTAGCGGCGGTTTACGGAGCGGCAGATTAGGGGTTAATAATAATATGCAGGGGTCAGCGATAGCGGGGGCGGCAGATTAGGGGTTAATAAGTGTAAGGTTAGGGGTGTTTAGACTCGGGGTACATGTTAGAGTGTTAGGTGCAGACGTAGGAAGTGTTTCCGCATAGCAAACAATGGGGCTGCGTTAGGAGCTGAACGCGGCTTTTTGGCAGGTGTTAGGTTTTTTTTCAGCTCAAACAGCCCCATTGTTTCCTATGGGGGAATCGTGCACGAGCACGTTTTTGAGGCTGGCCGCTTGCGTAAGCAACTCTGGTATCGAGAGTTGAAGCTGCGTTAAATATGCTCTACGCTCCTTTTTTGGAGCCTAACGCAGCCTTTATGTGGACTCTCAATACCAGAGTTATTTTTATGGTGCGGCCAGAAAAAAGCCGGCGTTAGCTTTTCGGGTCGTTACCGACAAAACTCCAAATCTAGCCGATAGCTTTTAATAAGATTGGGATAAACATCTCGCAATAATATTGGCTTATACTGTATTTGAGCTGCAAAAACAAATATACTTCTATCTGCTAAATATACTTACATAGTTCAAATAAAATTGGGATTAACATCTTGCAATAATATTGAATTATATTTATGCTGCAAAAAATTGCCTGTTAAATCTGCTTTAAAATTTAAATAAAAACTTCTGTCTGCTAAATATACTTACATAGTTCAAATAAGATTGGGATACACATCTCACAATAATATTGACTTATATTTATGCTGCAAAAAATTGCCTGTTTAAATTTAAATAAAATAGGGATCTTAGTCACACAATATGATCATATTCTGCTAAGCCAGTCACCACTTACAAGGTGTCCCATATTAGACTGGTCCTACACTAACCAGTTTCCACACTGCACCAAATCATGTCTACACAGTGTGAAGCTTTCTAGCTTATTAAGTATATCACAATTTATCTGGAACACACCTGGGCTGGGTGGCGTGCATTAACCAAAGGGGAGGGATTTGGTCAGCTCCCTATTCAAAGACAATTAGACAAAGGGATTTTTTGGTTAAACACACCACAAAAGGACTGTTTGATCTTAGCACACATATTATGGGAGTGCTAACGAAGTGACCAAAACAATTACAAGACAACAAAAAGTATCAGTGCACATCCAACCACAGTCCACTGTTTCAGGGCATATTTGTATATGCGTTTGTCTGTTAAATATACTTACATAGCTTCTAATAAGATTGGGATAAACATCTCGCAATAATATTGGCTTATATTTGAGCTGCAAAAACAAATATACTTCTATCTGTAAAATATACTTACATAGTTCAAATAAAATTGGGATTAACATCTCGCAATAATATTGACTTATATTTATGCTGCAAAAAATTGGCTGTTAAATATGCTTTTAAATTTAAATAAAAACTTCTGTCTGACAAATATACTTACATAGTTCAAATAAGATTGGGATAAAAATCTCACAATAATATTGACTTGGTTAGATATTAGGGCTGGTAGGAAATAACTGATATCCAAGCAGGAAGCTAGAACACAAGCAATACCAAGCAATAAAACATGGGCTGATGGGAATAAATAGGGTAAGCAATAATGAAATTTAAAGGGACAGTAACGATCAGTATAAGAAATGCAAAGAAATGTAATGAACATTTAGAACCCATGGAATATATGACACATATGAACCCCTTGGCCTAACTTTCCTGGATATATTCTTTCAAAACCTTGGTTTTAGGCTCAGACAGGTTGTAAAGATGACCACAAGGAAGTGGGGCCCCAGGAAGGGGATCAATGGGACAGTCATATGTCCTATGAGGTTGTAATATATCAGCTCCTTTCTTTTCAAAGACATCAGTGAATTCTTGGTATTTGGTGGGCAGAGATGTCTTTATAGTGGCAACCAGGAGTAACGTAGAGGTAAGGTTAGGAGGTAGACAATTGGAGGAGCATTGAAGGGACTTGAATGAAAGCTGTCAGGTAATATAGTCGATCTGTGGGTTATGTCTCCATAACCAAGTGATACCCAAGATGACAGGAAATAAAGGTGAGGGAACAATATCCCAGGTGACAACCTCACAATGATGAGCTCTGATGTGGAGTACAACTGGATATGATTCCTGAGTGACTGGACCGGATTTTAAATCACTGTTGTCTACAATATGAAGTAGTAAGGGCTGTTTCAGATAGGGATGTTAATTTAAGAAGCTAGCGTTGCATCCATAAAACAGCTGCTGGAACCGGAATCGATAATAGCAGAGAGTTCAACGACATTCTCATCCAGCTGCAAGAATACAGAAATGGTAAGATGATAAGAATTGTAAATTATCATGTTCAGACAGATATATTGTGCTGTCAATGTACTCGCTGATGGTCTTATTGGGCAATCTTTTAGGACATGGCCAGGCTTAGCACAATACAGGCAAAGATAGAGGTTTCTTCTTCTAGCCCTTTCTACAGCTTACAATGGCCCATGAACCATCCAATATGCATATGTTCCACTTGATCTGTAGCCCCAGTAGCTGAAAACATCACTGGAACAGGAGGGGGAAAGGTAATACGAGCATCTAGGCAGCTGTGGCATAACATTCTTTCTCTCCTGCCTTCTCTCTCTGAAGTGGTGATCCAATTGAGTTATTGAAAGTATCAGTTATTCCAGAGAAACAGGTATCCCAATCTGTGCAAGTTCATCTTTCAGTTAATCAGAAAGACCAATATGGAACTGGTCAATGAGGGTCACGTCATTTAGTGCAGTGTCAGAGGCCACTTCCCTGAATTCAGTGATATAATCCTCCACTGGCCTTCTCCCTTGTCGTAGAGATCATAGGGTACTAAGGGCAGTGGCTTAACATAGAGGGTAGTCATAAAGGACATTCATGGCAGTAACAAACTATTCCTAGGTATAGGCTGAGTTATTATGTCAAGGGGCAGGGCTTACCTGTGTGCAAGAGGTTAAACCCAGTGGTAGAGAACAGGAATATATAAATAAGTCCAAGGCAAGGTACAGGTAAGGAGAAGCCAATAGGCGTCATCCAAATATAATTGAGGTTAGTTCAGACAGCAAGGATCTTCCAGAAGTGAGGAGTCAGGCCAAGGGTCAAACCAGGAAATCAGAGCAGTGCGGTAAGGAGACATGGACAGGAGTAGGAATAAAATGCTAATTACTGCAGGAATACAGGCAGAATAACTCAACAACAAGCCAGGGCTCAGACTGGAATTTAAACCCAGCAGGGTCCAGGAACACCACTGTAGCTTAGGCAACATGGAAGTGTCAGATACCTTGCAACCAATACAAAAATAAGAGAGAGAGGCATGTCAATGAGATTCCTCCTGCTAATGGAAAACACCTGTCATTCCCCAAATGCACTGTCAGGTGCTACCACAGCCATGGGAGGAGCTCACAGTGGGGCCCTCCGCCATAAGGGGGCACCCCTGGCCCCATGACACAACTGTTTTTAGATGGCTATCTTGTCTTGTCATTGTGTCCTATATACTATGAAATGACAGGGGACAAACAGATTGAAATTAGTGACAATGTGGCCAAGCCTAATGATGGTGCAGGGCCCAGGCCTGGCCTTAGACCAGACAGCATCCAACAATTGAATTGTCAAGAAAAAAATGTAAAATTATTAAATTTTACAAAAGTGGATAGTTGCAGCCATGCACATTGCCTGATCACATTACACAAGAGTAGAAGAATTGCAGCTAGCCATAGCCGTTGCTAGGTACCACATGAGTTATGTGTTTAGCTTGCATTCAAACTTTTTGAAGTCTAAACAGCAGTGCAAAGGAAATAAAGATGGAATGTGTGGAATGTGATGTCCCTGCATTTCCCTTGCCGGCAACAGGATACTCCAGCACCATGTGCAAGATACCACTACCAATCACAGACCACAACTCTATCTCCTTGGCCAACACAGGTGAAAAGATTAAGAATAGTGGAATGGACACAAGCAGTATAAAACCTTAGTAACATTTTTTGTATTAATGTTGTTGTGCCTGTTCTGAATTCAATCTGCTGGAAATGTAATGCAGGGCATCCCAGCTTGGGCACATTAAATTTCAAGAAGGTCATCTGCTCGACATGGTTTGGGATGAGCTAGGACCACTGATGATGTTGAACGCTGCTAGGTGGACATGAAAGCAGCTCCTGGGCAACTAAAGAGATGGCATTCCAGACAGTAGACTTCTGATCCCAATATTCTAATGGATCAGATGTAGGAAACAATGGAGGTTCAGCAAGGTAGGCTTTCTCCATCTCAGAAGCGCTAGTGTTCTTGCTTGTAGAGTGTGGTCCCAACCAAAATCCTGAGGACCTCAGCCCAAAATACTGTTTCTCTGGTATGTTGAGTCTCACCTCATCTATGAGGATGAGTATCAGAAGTTGAGGAGGAAGAAAGTTGTTTAGCAGTGCTGCTGCCCCTGCACAAGGAGCTTCCTCATGCTCCTGCTCTTCGCCCTCTCTCAACATGCCCCTTTTTCTTTGAAGAACTTGCACCCTTTGCACAAGCTTCTCTCTCTGAAATGAAAGACTTTTAGTGCGGTTTGCTATCTTACCATTCACCCTTGGATTGCACTGTGTAACCAGCATGTACTGTGGGCTGTTTTCAAGCAAATCATGCAAGCTTCTTCATAAAATAGGATACCTCAGCAAAAGGCCTGTTACTGGGTAGAACATCATGGCTATCAACGAAGCTGTCAAGTTTGCTGATCAGTAAGTAAAGAATGATACTATCTTGCAGTAGCGTGACTTTTCATTGGTGTTTCATGGCTTGATGACTGCCACTACCTGCCCGATTGTCATCTATTCCTCTCTACCCAGAGGGCATGTTACCCCATTGTTTAGTTCTGAAGACATGGGGTGTAGTACCCTTTGCTGTTCCAGGATTTGTTCCAGACTGTCCAAAGTGGAATTTTACAGTGTCACCACATCTTGGTGAACTCAAAAAAGTGAATAGCAGCACTCCAATAAACTTTTCAATTCTTTATTGCATATCCAGGAGTACAAACAGATAGCAACGTTTCGGACTACATGTCCTTCATCATGCCATACTAACATCACTTCCTCTCCCTCCTTATATACCCCTAAGGACACACCCACATTCTAGTTAACTCTTTACCAACTACAAATACTACTTAATTACTTCTGCATACGTGGGTATCCTATATTAATAATTACTAACCTAATTCACAATCTACCTATATTTAATAGGAAGGTGAAAAATACACAGATTTTTATGAAGGCATCAATATTAATTACACAGTATTTCATTTAAAGAAAAAATATATATCCATTGCAATTTCCAGTTTCCCATAACATTACTATTTTTCTTTTGTCTTAATTCTTTTTTTCTTTCTTTTTTTCTTTCTTTCATATATATCACCACACATTCTCAGATTCTGGGTGCCATCAAACATCGTACACAATACTGATTATCCAAAAAAGAGAAGAAGAGAGACAAACATAAGCATTAGCCATCATATATTATTTTTCTAAAAAAATAGTACCTAAAGAAAAACAGACAGATCATAATCCTTATTCATACCACATGGAACTGAAGAGTTCAAAGTAAAGATCCAAAATGCCTCTCTTTGTTTCAAATGTTGTTCCCTATCCCCCCCTCTTCTACCAGGGGGGATATGTTCCAAGATTTGGAATCTAAGTTGGCTCACCCCATGTTGTGCTTCTAGGAAATGAGTCGCTACTGGGGATTTTAGATTTTTTCTCCTAATATTTGATTTATGCTCTGTAATTCTATCACGTACCCTACGGGTCGTCTCCCCTACATAGATCAAACCACATGGGCATTTAAGGAGGTAGATGGCATACTCTGTGTTACAAGTTAAAAAATCTTTAATCCAAAACTTTTTCCCTGACTGTGGATGTACAAATGTAGATCCCTTGATCATACTATTACAGTGGGTGCACCCCAGACAAGGGTAACAACCTAGATTTTTGCTTGTAATATATTTCTGTTTATCACTCTTGGTACTCCCAATGTCTGCCTTTACCAAAGAATCTCTAAGGTTCCTACTTCTTCTATACGCAGGCATAGGTGTCTGCTGAAATTCTGGTATGTCTGAATTACAATTCGATAAGATGTACCAATGTTTGCAAATGATCTTATGAATTTGTGTACTTAATTCATTATATCTGGAGACAAACACCAATTTTTCCCCATCTTTCTTTTTAACTTTTTCTCCAGGTTTCAAAAGACTCTCTCTTGTCATCCCTAATATCTTTTCAATTTCTTTGTGGACCAAATTCTCATCATATCCTCGATCCAAAAAAAGATCTCCCATCTCCCTCAGCCTTTTTTCACTTAACTTGTCTTCTGACACGATGCGGCGTACCCGCATCAACTGGCTTTTTGGTAGGGAGTTTTTTAAGGATTGAGGATGAGCACTGCTTGCTAATAAAAGAGACTGGAAATAATGCAGACTTGAGTACAACAACATTTGCTTACACAGATTTGGAGGCATCCAGAATCACTACTTTGGCATTGGGATCCAGAGACTTCCTAAAGGTACTGCCAGTGGATAAAGCTGGTAGTAACTATGAAAGAGCTGTTAAAAAACATGTGGCCTTTGAATTGCACTCAACCACACTAGCTGAATACTACCGGGTGAGAAGAATTCCCCGGGGCCTTCGAATGAGTGCCAGACCTACTCTGATGGTGGATAACATGGAATACTGCAAGAAGTTTGAGCTTATTCTAAATAAATGCTCGTTTGATCTTATGGTGCTTACAGTGGAGTGTTTACAAAAAGAGCTGGAAATACAACAAACAGATATTGGCCGCTTAGAAGCTGAGTTAAAGGCAGCACTTACCATCGATGAGATGGACAAATTTCTTGCAGGAGTGAATTCCCAGATAGCGGAGTTACGGAAAACGCTGGAAGAAAGGAAAAGATCGAAATTCCTCCGTGATGAGGAAGATTACTCGACAGATCGAGTCTACCGCTGGAAGTATGACCCGCAGAACAGGTCAGGAGGTGGGACTTCCGGTCCAAGATGGCGGTGGCAGCGGAGACCGAGAGGAGAAGGGATGTCGCAGAACACGTCGAGTGAATCGACGGGGGACTCAGACGAAACAGCGGCAAACGATTCCGCCGCGGAGGGAAAAAGCACCGCCACAGGAACGGGGAAACAGACACGCAGTACCCGTCAAGGCAACAGTCGAACACGACGCAAGAAATAGGTAATGTCGGTGAGGTATTGATAGAACGACCTAGGAAAGAGCAAAAGGACAGACTGGTAATTAATATTTCGGATCAAATCATAAAAAATGAGGAACTATGTGTCCTGGATAAGGGGTTGTCATTCTGCCCACAAAATAAATGTGACTTTTTTGAACTTGATCAGGACTTGTATAAATTGTTTAGAAAGATCAAATTGAAATCGTTCTTTGCTTTAAAAAGTACTGAGGGGAATGTAATAACATCTGAGAGTGTGAATATATATAAGTCAAGTACAAGGGACCAATTGAGTTTAAAGAGATTACAACTTAAAAACAAAAAAAGATTTAATCCTCAATATTATCACAAGAGCATAGATACGTTTATTTCCCAAGTGTATTGTGATATCAATAAATTGAAAAAGAAGCACAGCACCAGGGGATTTAAGTTTAAACACAGGGTATCCAATTTCTCTAGAAAAGAGAGAGATAGTTTGTTGAATATTAAAAATAACAAACTATTAATAATTAAATCTGCTGATAAGGGCGGAGCCACTGTGTTACAGAATAAAGGGGATTATGTATCAGAAATATTACACCAGTTGTCTGATAAAGATATTTATTTGCCGATCACATATAATCCTGTTTTTATCATTCAGAAGGAACTAAACAGGTGTATTGATATTGCTATTCAAAAGGGCATTATTGGACAGGAAGAAAAAGAGTTTTTGATTAACAAACACCCGAGAACACCTGTCCTATACACACTTCCAAAAATCCATAAAAATTTGATGAAACCACCAGGCCGTCCGATTGTGGCTGGGGTGGACAGTGTGTTCTCGGGTGTTTCTGTTTATCTAGACCGTATCCTTAGGAGGTTTGTAGTGGAGTCTCAATCATTCATCAGAGACACTGGGGATTTCCTGAACAAATTGGAGGATATCTCTGTTTCTCTGGATAAATGTATCCTCTATAGTATGGATGTGTCCAGCCTTTACACTTCCATCAGTCATGATGGGGGTGTGGGGGCAGTGGACAAAATGATGACAGACTCAAATCTGTTTAATGGGGAAGAGAAACATTTTATATTGGAATTATTGGACATCATTCTTCGTTACAATTACTTTTTATTCCAAGATCAATTTTATATTCAAAAGCAAGGTACAGCAATGGGCTCCAATGTCGCCCCTACATATGCCAACATCTATATGAGTATATATGAAGAGAAACTGGTTTATAATAATAAACTTTTTAAACAATATGGGGCCACATGGTGGCGCTATATTGATGATGTTTTTGGCATATGGCTGGGCGACATTGGTAGCCTATTGCAGTTTGTGGACACACTAAATTTCTCTACAAGGAATATCAAGTTTACCCTGGTCCACAGTGAGGAAAGTGTTGCCTTTTTAGACACTTTGGTGTTTAAAGATAAGGATAGAATCAGGATAGATTTGTATAAGAAAGAGACGGATAGGAATGATCTTTTATTAGCAAGCAGTGCTCATCCTCAATCCTTAAAAAACTCCCTACCAAAAAGCCAGTTGATGCGGGTACGCCGCATCGTGTCAGAAGACAAGTTAAGTGAAAAAAGGCTGAGGGAGATGGGAGATCTTTTTTTGGATCGAGGATATGATGAGAATTTGGTCCACAAAGAAATTGAAAAGATATTAGGGATGACAAGAGAGAGTCTTTTGAAACCTGGAGAAAAAGTTAAAAAGAAAGATGGGGAAAAATTGGTGTTTGTCTCCAGATATAATGAATTAAGTACACAAATTCATAAGATCATTTGCAAACATTGGTACATCTTATCGAATTGTAATTCAGACATACCAGAATTTCAGCAGACACCTATGCCTGCGTATAGAAGAAGTAGGAACCTTAGAGATTCTTTGGTAAAGGCAGACATTGGGAGTACCAAGAGTGATAAACAGAAATATATTACAAGCAAAAATCTAGGTTGTTACCCTTGTCTGGGGTGCACCCACTGTAATAGTATGATCAAGGGATCTACATTTGTACATCCACAGTCAGGGAAAAAGTTTTGGATTAAAGATTTTTTAACTTGTAACACAGAGTATGCCATCTACCTCCTTAAATGCCCATGTGGTTTGATCTATGTAGGGGAGACGACCCGTAGGGTACGTGATAGAATTACAGAGCATAAATCAAATATTAGGAGAAAAAATCTAAAATCCCCAGTAGCGACTCATTTCCTAGAAGCACAACATGGGGTGAGCCAACTTAGATTCCAAATCTTGGAACATATCCCCCCTGGTAGAAGAGGGGGGGATAGGGAACAACATTTGAAACAAAGAGAGGCATTTTGGATCTTTACTTTGAACTCTTTAGTTCCATGTGGTATGAATAAGGATTATGATCTGTCTGTTTTTCTTTAGGTACTATTTTTTTAGAAAAATAATATATGATGGCTAATGCTTATGTTTGTCTCTCTTCTTCTCTTTTTTGGATAATCAGTATTGTGTACGATGTTTGATGGCACCCAGAATCTGAGAATGTGTGGTGATATATATGAAAGAAAGAAAAAAAGAAAGAAAAAAAGAATTAAGACAAAAGAAAAATAGTAATGTTATGGGAAACTGGAAATTGCAATGGATATATATTTTTTCTTTAAATGAAATACTGTGTAATTAATATTGATGCCTTCATAAAAATCTGTGTATTTTTCACCTTCCTATTAAATATAGGTAGATTGTGAATTAGGTTAGTAATTATTAATATAGGATACCCACGTATGCAGAAGTAATTAAGTAGTATTTGTAGTTGGTAAAGAGTTAACTAGAATGTGGGTGTGTCCTTAGGGGTATATAAGGAGGGAGAGGAAGTGATGTTAGTATGGCATGATGAAGGACATGTAGTCCGAAACGTTGCTATCTGTTTGTACTCCTGGATATGCAATAAAGAATTGAAAAGTTTATTGGAGTGCTGCTATTCACTTTTTTGAGTTCTGGAATTTGAATTCTGGGTCGTGCAGTGCCCAGCGATAGCGTGCACCCATCTTATAACAGTGTGAGCTGGACTTGTTGGATTGATTGACCACATCTTGGTGAAGGCAGTGGTGGGGCAGACCTGCCCTCTCTTATTCCTCCATCAGTATCTGGCTAGCGTTCACATTGCAGTGGAAGTGTCTAGCAATCCTACGACACCACTCAATGATGATAGCTAGACTGCCATGACCCTCGGTTGGTTAAGAGGCTGTTAAAACAAGATGTAGGATGTGCCACACAGCACACACAAATACATTCTTGTCAGCTTTTTTATATCATTATTTTATTTAAAAATGGAAGCACCAAAGTTTAAAAAAAAAATTAGAAGGGAAAAAATGCAGCTTCTTACAGCTCTCCTCAGCTGGAAAGGAGCAGCTATTACCTCCATATCACACTTAAGCAACCTCCTCTTCAGCCACCTGGAGAGCCATTATCTGAATCTGTGAGGCAGCATTGTAGTTGTATGTGTATGTGTATGCTTTTACATCTGTATGTATGTATGTGTGTGCTTATTAGACATGTGCATTGGTCAAAATTTCGGTTCGGACGAATTATTGGTTCTGAAATTTTTAACCCTTTTGGGTTCTCTGACTTTCGTTAGACATTTCATTAATTTCAGATGAATTTCGTTAAACAAATTAAATTCCTAAGTTAAAAAAAAACTACCTACACTATTTAACACCTATACTATTTAACTCCTAAACCGCCACAACCCTGATTGCAAAAACCTGCAACACTAAACCGCCACAACCCCCATCACAAAAGCTGCTAAACTTAACCACACAACCCCATCATAAAAAAATTGCTACACTAAATTAACCCTTAAACCACCACAACCTCCATCACAAAAAAACATCCACACTTCTTAACCCCTAAACCGCCACAACCCCCATTACAAGTAAAACCCTACACTACTATATTAATGCATTTTGTTAATATGTTAATTTATTATTCTTTTAATTTGTGCAGGCTGGCATTCGTTCATTTGGGGCCAAAGGAACAAATTAAGCAATATTCGGACGAATACAGATTTGTCCAAATACAAATGCACATGTCAAATGCCTATACTTCAGTGTATTTATGTGTGTGCTATGTGTGTGCATGTAGGTGCTTAGAAATCTGTGTATGTATGTATGTGTGCTTATACATGTGTGTATGTATGTGTTTATGTCTGTGCTGGTGCATGTGTGTTTATGTATGTGTGTGACTGTGTTCTTATACATGTGTGTGTTTGTCTTAATGTGTGTATGTAAGTTTGTGTGATTATACATGTGTTTATGTGTGCGTGTTGGCTTACACATATGTGTATATATGTATTTATGTGTGTGTGCTTAGAAATATGTGCATGTATGTTTGTGTGTATATGTGTGTGCCAAAATGTTTGCTTTAAAAATGCATACGAAAACCTTTGATTAAAAAAAAGGGCAGAATATATATTTTCATTTTTATTTAATAAAGTTGATATAATGTCAGGAAGTCATCAACATGCCCAGTGGGTGGTCCTCAACTTAGTTATTAGTTACATTTTTGACAACCGTTTGATATTAACCTACTGACTGGGCATGTTGTACAAAGTTGTCCTGGGCTTGTGTGAACATTGTTCAAATCAGCCAATAGGATTTAAGCAGCTCTCATTCTATTGGCTAATTCTAATTAGCCAATAGAATGAAAGCTGCTTAAATTCTATTGGCTGATTTGAACAGCCAATAGGATTTTAGCAGCCCTAATTCCAATTGGCTGATTCCAAATTTTCAGCCAATAGGAATGCACGGGATGCCATCTTGAATCGCGTCCCTTGCATTGAAGATTCAGTGTACGACAGCGACCGTATGAAGAGGATGCTCCGTGCCGGATGTCTTCAGGATGGACCCGCTCCGCACCTCCGGGATCAAGATAATAAGATGCCGTCTGGATGAAGATTGAAAAGGCCATCTGGATGAAGAATTCTCGCTGCTTGGATCAGGACTTCGCCGCTGGGATGAAGATTGAAGGGGCCACCTGGATGAAGACTTTTTGCCGCCTGGATCAGGACTTCAACTCCGGGATGAAGATCGTTCAAGTGAGACTTCAAAAACAGTAAGTTGATCATCAGGGGGTTAGTGTTAGGCTTTTTTTGGGTGGGTTTATTTTTTTAGTTTAGGGTCTGGGCAGTAAAAGAGCTAAATGCCCTTTTAAGGGCAATGCCCATACAAATGCCCTTTTCAGGGCAATTGGTAGCTAAAGTTTTTTTAAAATTAGGTTTTTTATTTTGGGGGGTTGGTTGGTTGGGTGGTGGGTTTTACTGTTGGGGGGGTCTTTGTGTTTTTTTTACAGGTAAAAGAGCTGATATCTTTGGGGCAATGCCCCACAAAAGGCAATTTTAAGGGCCATTGGTAGTTTATTGTAGGCTAGGGTTTTTTTATTTTGGGTGGGCTTTTTTTATTTTGATAGGGCTATTAGATTAGGTGTAATTCTTTTTTATTTTGGATAATTTCGTTTTTTTATTTTTTGTAATTTAGTGTTTGTTATTTTTTGTAACTTCGTATTTTTTTTAATTAGTTTGTAATTTTTAGAGTAGTGTTAGTTTTTTTTAATGTGTAGTTTAGTTTAATTTAATTGGTAGTTAGTTTTATTTTAGTTTAATTATTATATTAGTTTAATTGGTAGTTTAAACTTAGTTATTTTAATTTGACAGGTAAATTTTAATTTAATTTAAGCTAGGGAAATTGTAATTGTAATATAAGGGTTATGGTTAGGTTTAGAGGTTACTAGTTTAAATTAGTTTATTGCGATTTGGGGGGCTTTCAGTTTAGGGGTTAATAGTTTAATTAATATATGTTGTTGTGGTGGGCTTTCGGTTTAGGGGTTAATAGGTTTATTATAGTGGCGGCGGTGTAGGGCTTAATAACTTTAGTACAGTGGGGGCGATGTGGGCGGATGGCAGATTAGGGGTTAATAATATTTAAATAGTGTTTGTGATGTGGAAGGGGTTAATAAGTTTATTATAGTGGTGACGATGTCAGGGAGCAGCAGAATAGGGGTTAATAATATTTTTAGTGCCGGCGATGTGGGGAGCGGCAGATTAGGGTTTAAAAACTTTAAAATAGTGTTTGCGATGCATGAGGGCCTCGGTTTAGGGGTTAATATGTAGTTTATGGGTGTTAGTTTACTTTTTAACACTTTAGTTATGAATTTTATGTTACAGATTTGTAGCGTAAAACTCATAACTACTGACTTTAGATGGCGTTACAGATCTTGTCGTTTTAGGGTGTAACGCTCGCTTTTTAGCCTTACCGCAAAACTCATAATACCGGCGCTATGGGAATCCCATGAAAAAACGTCATTTTTAGGAGTGCGGTACTAATGTTGCGTTAAAGGCTAAAAGGCTTGCGGTACAGCTATACCGACAAGTCTTGTAATGGCTGTGTTAGGGAAAATGATACGTTATGGGCCACAACGCTGCTATTTGACTCATAACACAAAACTCGTAATCTAGGTGTTTATTAACTACTGGTCACCATGACTACAGTCAATTTGAGTGCAATTGCACACTGGGAGAGGGACCTTATAGGTGTAAAATTTTTTTGCTGTATTCTGATTTGGTCTGAGGATGGGAGCTTGAACCCAGAAACGTCACCTATGGAATAAAAGTTGCTGCAAAGTATGCTATGCAGAATCTACATAATGACAGCATAGAGCCAAATAAGCCATGAACCATTAAAGGGTTAAGGCCTGAGGGAGAGGTAACAGTAGAGGGCATGAGTGCAAGACTGCAATAATGTAAAAAGGGGGTCAGAATGATTCAGGTAGTTACCAAAGTGCCCTTCTTTAGTCTTAGACCCTTGCAACTCCAAATAACCTAATTGCCTCTGTCTAGAGAAGAGTTTTCTGTGCCCTTGTGGCCATCAATCTCTAGTAGTGCTGTGGAGAGGAACTCACTTGCCGCCATCCAGTTTTATAAAAAGTTTAGCCGGTTTGATGTTAACTTTATTTAATAAATGTGATTAGTTCATGGTCTTTTCCTACCATTTCAGTGTCTGTGTTTTCTTTATTTAAAGGGACAGTCTAGTCAAAATTACATTTTTATGATTCAGAAAGGGCATGCAATTTTTAACAACTTTCCAATTGACTTTTATCATTAAATTTGGTTTGTTTCCTTGGTGGTATTTTTGAAAAGCTAAACCTAGGTGGGCTCACACTTATTTTTAAACCGTTGAAAACCACCTTGGTGTAAGTTTTCCCTGTACTCTGGGAATTACCAGCTAGGCATTTAATCATGTACAGTGTATATATTTAAGATATTTGAACTAGTTTGTCATTGCTATATTTTAAACTGAGTAATTACCTAGTATATTGATAGTATTCTTGTAATTACTAAACAATTATAGGGCTACACTAGTTAAAAACTGCTGAATTAAACATATATAATTATTCATAGCCAGGGTGGATACATGTAGGGAAAGACTTTTGATGGTTGCAGGAGGATACTGCGACTATCTCTGTTTTAGATTCGCTGCTATTTCATACTGAGAAACAAGCTTGAAAAACAGGTTTGCATTTCACAATAGGCTTCTTGCATTCTTCTTCACCAATGGGAAACAACCATTCAATCAAGAGCCACTGATAGAGAACATATTATTCTAGAGCCCACTTCTAAATGTTTGTTAATAATTTGCTTGGCAATAAAAAATTAAATTTGAATTTAGAAAAGCAAACCCATTAGTTAAACTGATTTATTGATTAGTGCATGTATTTATTTAGTTTTATTTGCGTGGAAGTTCATGCAAGTCCTTTTTGCCTCTTAACTTCATGACATTAATAAAGTTTTAAAACGTTATTAAAGGGACATTCAACACTTACTGTAACAAGTTTTGATATTGTAAAAAAAAAACGGAGGTCCGCCTACACTATACCCCTCCTCCCTTGCCGCCTTGCTTCTGTCCTAATCAGCGGCGCTAACTACTCTAATACCCGCTCAATATGGATGCCGAACTCTCCCCACTATTACGTACTGCCTTCTTCTTCAACTGATAATCAAATCAGAATCCAGTCCTCGGACAGAAATTGCATGCTTTTACATGTTTTCATCTACTTAAAAGGACAGTAAAGCCATAATTGAACATTCATGATTTAAATAGAACATACAATTTTAAACCAACTTTACAATTTACTTCTATTATTTAATTTGCTTCCTTCTCTTGTTATCCTTTGCTGAAATTGAGAAATGCAATGTGCTCCAATATAAAAAGGGTACCTTGCATACAATCTTCTCTGTGCTGCGGGCGATTGCATGAAGAGGACCTTCACGGTGCTGATGACCGCTGCCAGTGTCGAGGACCACTGCTCCGGATCCACGCCTCAGAAGACCGCTCGGCACTTCCGGCAAGAAGATAGAAGATGGATCCGCTCGGATGAAGACTTTTCGCTGCCTGGAAGTAATGGTGAATTCCTATTTCACGGTTAGCGTTAATAGTTTTTTTTTTGGGGGGGGGGGGGTTAAATTATGTCTTCTTTTTAAAAATGTTATGGGCAGTAAAAGAGCTGGGGTTGGGTGGCTAGGAGGTTGTAATTTTCGGAGGGACTTCGCATTTTTTTTTTTAAAAAAAGAGCTGACATCTTTGGGCATGCAATACAAAAGGCACTTTTAAGGGCTATTGGTAGTTTACTGTTAGGTTAGGTTTATTTTATTTTGGGGTGGCTTTTTTGTTTTTAAGAGGGTATTAGATTAGAATAGCTTTTTTTATTTTGGATAATTTTGTTTGTTATTTTCTGTAATGTTAGCTTTTTTATTTTTGTAATCTTAGCTATTTTTTTAAATGTAATGTAAGATTTTTTTATTTTGTGTAATTTTAGATTTTTATTATTTTCTGTAATGTTAGGTTTTTTTTGTATATTAAACTTAGGTTTTATTTTTTCACAGGTAAGTTTTTTATTTATTTTAAGGTATTTAGTATATTGTAACTTTAATTTGAAGTTAGGGGGTGTTAGGTTTAGGGGTTAATAGTTTAATTTAGGGGAAATGGCGGTGTAGGGTTAATAGGTTTATTTTAGTAGTAGCGATGTGGGGATGGCGGTTTAGGCGTCAATAGGTTTATTTTAGTCATAGCGATGTGGGGGGATGGTGGTTTCGGGGGTTAATAGGTTTATTTTAGTAGTAGCGATGTGGGGGGCAGCAGTTTAGAGGTTAATAATTTTATTTTGTGTTGGTGATGTGGGGGGATGGTGGTTTAGGGGTTATTAGACTAGGGGTTTATGTTAGGGTGCTAGGTTTTTGTCAAACTTTCTTTTCTCCATAGACTTCAATGGGGAATGAGAAAATGCGGTAGCAATTTTGCAATCACAGGTGTTAGGTTTTTTCCTACATTTTTTCTCCATTGATCTCTATTGGGGAATATGTGAAGACACCAAGGGGGGTAGTTATCAATGTTTCTACTTTTCCTGCCTTCGCCGGCCCAATACGCCCGCCTAAGCTCGCCTCACATCGCTGCCGCGGACCTGCAAAAATTTGCTTAAGTTATCAAAAAAGCTGTCAAAAAGCCGCGCACCAAGTACGTTGCGATGAGCAGCGGACTGTGAGAGTTATCACTCATCCGATCTCGCTGCTCTTCAGCTTTTTTACAGCTTTCTTGCTAGCCTGTCACTAAGCACTCACACTAACTACACTGTTCTACCCCCTATACCGGCGCCCCCGGAGCCTCCCGCAACTAAATAAAGTTATTAACCCCTAAACCGCCACTCCTAGACCCCGCCGCAACTCTTATAAATGTATTAACCCCTAAACCGCTGCTCCTAGACCCCGCCGCAACTCTTATAAATGTATTAACCCCTAAACCGCCGCTCCCGGACACCGCTGCCACCTACATTATACCTAGTAACTTAATTAAATAAATCTAAATAATATTTCTATTATGAACTAAATTAATCCTATTTAAAACTAAATACTTACCTGTAAAATAAACCCTAATATAGCTACAATATAAATAATAATTATATTGTAGCTATCTTAGGATTTATTTGTATTTTACAGGCAAATTTCAATTTATTTTAACTAGGTACAATAGCTATTAAATAGTTATTAACTATTTAATAGCTTACCTAGCTAAAATAAAGAGAAATTAACCTGTAAATAAAAACTAACCTATCAGCCAATCGGAATTCGAGGGACGCCATCTTGGATGACGTCATTTAAAGGAACCGTCATTCGGCTAGTAGGCGTCGGGAGAAGAGGATGTTCCGCGTCGGATGGAAGATGATGGCTCCCGAAGAAAGAAGATTGAAGATGTCGTTGATAGAAGACTTCATCCGGATCATGGACCTCTTCAGCTCCCGCTTGGATGAAGACTTCAGCCGGATCATGGACCTCTTCAGCTCCCGCTTGGATGATGACTTCAGCCGGATCATGGACCTCTTCAGCCCCCCGCTTGGGCTTGGATCAGGACATCGGAGGAGCTCTTCTGGATAGATCGGTGAACCTGGTATGGTGAAGATAAGGTAGGAAGATCTTCAGGGGCTTAGTGTTAGGTTTATTTAAGGGGGGTTTGGGTTAGATTAGGGGTATGTGGGTGGTGGGTTGTAATGTTGGGGGGGGTATTGTATGTTTTTTTTTACAGGCAAAAGAGCTGAACTTCTTGGGGCATGCCCTGCAAAGGGCCCTGTTCAGGGCTGGTAAGGTAAAAGAGCTTTGAACTTTAGTAATTTAGAATAGGGTAGGGCATTTTTTATTTTGGGGGGCTTTGTTATTTTATTAGGGGGCTTAGAGTAGGTGTAATTAGTTTAAAATTGTTGTAATATTTTTCTTATGTTTGTAAATATTTTTTTATTTTTTGTAACTTAGTTCTTTTTTATTTTTTGTACTTTAGATAGTTTATTTCATTGTAGTTATTTGTAGGTATTGTATTTAATTTATTTATTGATAGTGTAGTGTTAAGTTTAATTGTAGATAATTATAGGTATTTTATTTAATTAATTTATTGATAGTGTAGTGTTAGGTTTAATTGTAACTTAAGTTAGGATTTATTTTACATGTAATTTTGTAATTATTTTAACTATTTTAGCTATTAAATAGTTCTTAACTATTTAGTAGCTATTGTACCTGGTTAAAATAAATACAAAGTTACCTGTAAAATAAATATTAATCCTAAAATAGCTATAATATAATTATAATTTATATTGTAGCTATATTAGGATTTATTTTACAGGTAAGTATTTATCTTTAAATAGGAATAATTTATTTAATAAGAGTTAATTAATTTCGTTAGATTAAAATTATATTTAACTTAGGGGGGGTGTTAGTGTTAGGGTTAGACTTAGCTTTAGGGGTTAATACATTTATTAGAATAGCGGTGAGCTCCAGTCTGCAGATTAGGGGTTAATAATTGAAGTTAGGTGTCGGCGATGTTAGGGAGGGCAGATTAGGGGTTAATACTATTTATTATAGGGTTAGTGAGGCGGATTAGGGGTTAATAACTTTATTATGATAGCGGTGCGGTCCGGTCGGCAGATTAGGGGTTAATAAGTGTAGGCAGGTGGAGGCGACGTTGTGGGGGGCAGATTAGGGGTTAATAAATATAATATAGGGGTCGGCGGTGTTAGGGGCAGCAGATTAGGGGTACATAAGGATAAGTAGCGGCGGTTTACGGAGCGGCAGATTAGGGGTTAATAATAATATGCAGGGGTCAGCGATAGCGGGGGCGGCAGATTAGGGGTTAATAAGTGTAAGGTTAGGGGTGTTTAGACTCGGGGTACATGTTAGAGTGTTAAGTGCAGACGTAGGAAGTGTTTCCCCATAGCAAACAATGGGGCTGCGTTAGGAGCTGAACGCTGCTTTTTTGCAGGTGTTAGGTTTTTTTTCAGCTCAAACAGCCCCATTGTTTCCTATGGGGGAATCGTGCACGAGCACGTTTTTTAGGCTGGCCGCGTCCGTAAGCAACTCTGGTATCGAGAGTTGAAGCTGCGTTAAATATGCTCTACGCTCCTTTTTTGGAGCCTAACGCAGCCTTTATGTGGACTCTCAATACCAGAGTTATTTTTATGGTGCGGCCAGAAAAAAGCCGGCGTTAGCTACGCGGGTCCTTACCGACAAAACTCTAAATCTAGCCGCTAATAATTATTTTAAAATAAATACGAACTTACCTGTAAAATAATACATAAGCTAGCTACAATATAACTAATAGTTATATTGTAGCTAGCTTAGGTTTTATTTTATTTCACAGGTAAGTTTGTATTTATTTTAAGTAGGTAGACTAGTTATTAACTATTTAATAACTACCTAGTTAAAATAAATACAAACTTACCTGTGAAATAAAACATAACCTGCCTTACACTAAAACCTAACATTACAAAAAAAATAAACACTAAAATTACTAAAAGTAAAAATAACTAAATTACATAAAAAAACACTAAATTACAAAAAATAAGAAACAAATTATCAAAAATAAAAAAGAATTACACCAAATCTAATAGCCCTATCAAAATAAAAAAGCCCCCACAAAATAAAAATAACCCTAACCTACAATAAACTACCAATGACCCTTACAATTGCCTTTTATGGGGCATCGCCCCAAAGAAATCAGCTCTTTTACCTGTAAAAAAAATACAAACACCCCCAACAGTAAAACCCACCATCCAACCAACCAACCCCCCCGCCAAATAAAAAACTGAAGACATCCGGCGTGGAGCATCCTCTTCATACGGTTGCCGCCATAAAATGGAACTTCAATGCAAGTGACGTCATCCAAGATGGCGTCCCTTGCATTCCTATTGGCTGATTGAAATCTTTCAGCCAATAGGAATGCAAGGGACGCCATCTTGGTTGACGTCCCTTGCATTCCTATTGGCTGAAAGATTTCAATCAGCCAATAGGATTAGAGCTTCTAAAATCCTATTGGTTGTTCCAATCAGCCAATTGGATTAGAGCTGCTAAAATCCTATTGGCTGTTCCAATCAGGAAGCCAATGAGAGCTCAATCCAATTGGCTGATTGGAACAGCCAATAGGATTTTAGCAGTTCTAATCCTATTGGCTGATTGAAATCTTTTAGCCAATAGGAATGCAAGGGACGCCATCTTGGATGACGTCATTTGCATTGTAGTTTCATTTTACGACGGCGACTGTATGAAGAGGATGCTCCGCGCAGGATGCAGGATAGACCTGCTCCGTGCCGGATGGATGAAGATAGAAGATGCCATCTAGATGAAGATAGAAGATGCCGTCTGGATGAAGACTTCTTGCTGCCTTGATAAGGACTTCTCCAGCTGGATGAAGATCAAAGAGGCTGCCTGGATGAAGACTTCTTGCAGGCTGGATGGATCCTTCAAGTGGGACTTCAATAACTGTAAGTGGATCGTCTGGGGTTAGTGTTAGCCCCCCAAAATAAAAAAAACCTAGCCTACAATAAACTACCAATGACCCTTACAATGGCCTTTTATGGGGCATTGCCCCAAAGAAATCAGCTCTTTTACCTGTAAAAAAATACAAACACCCTCCAACAGTAAAACCCACCACCCAACCAACCAACCCCCCCCCCCCCCCCCCCGAATAAAAAACTGAAGACATCCGGCGCAGAGCATCCTCTTCATACGGTTGCTGCCGTAAAATGGAACTTCAATGCAAGTGACGTCATCCAAGATGGTGTCCCTTGCATTCCTATTAGCTGAAAGATTTCAATCAGCAAATAGGTTTAGAGCTGCTAAAATCCTATTGGCTGTTCCAATCAGCCAATAGGATTAGAGCTGCTAAAATCCTATTGGCTGTTCCAATCAGCCAATAGGATTAGAGCTGCTAAAATCCTATTGACTGTTCCAATCAGGAAGCCAATGAGAGCTCAATCCTATTGGCTGATTGGAACAGCCAATAGGATTTTAGAAGCTCTAATCCTATTGGCTGATTGAAATCTTTCAGCCAATAGGAATACAAGGGACGCCATCTTGGATGACGTCACTTGCATTGTAGATCCATTTTACGATGGCGACCATATGAAGAGGATGCTCCACGCCAGATGTCTTCAGGATAAACCCGCTCCGTGCCGGATGGATGAAAATAGAAGATGCCGTCTAGATGAAGATAGAAGATGCCGTCTGGATGAAGACTTCATGCCGTCTGGATGAAGACTTCTTGTCGCCTGGATGAGGACTTCTCCGGCTAGATGAAGATCGAAGAGGCTGCCTGGATGAGGACTTCTTGCTGGCTGGATGGATCCTTCAAGCGGGACTTCAATAACTGTAAGTGGATCGTCGGGGGTTAGTGTTAGGTTTATTTAAGTGTTTTTTTGGGTGGGTTTTATTTTTAGATTAGGGTCTGGGCATGTAAAAGAGCTAAATACCCTTTTCAGGGCAATGGGGAGCTTAGGTTATTTTTTAGGTTTTTTATTTGGGGGGTTGGTTGGGTGGTGGGTTTTACTGTTGGGGGGTGTTTGTATTTTTTTATAGGTAAAAGAGCTGATTTCTTTGGGGCAATGCCAAAAAAAGGCCCTTTTAAGGGCTATTGGTAGTTTATTGTAGGCTTGGGGGTTTTATTTTGGGGGGCTTTTTTATTTTGATAGGGCTATTAGATTAGGTGTAATTCTTTTTTATGTTTGATAATTTGTTTCTTATTGTTTGCAATTTAGTGTTTGTTTGTTTTTGGTAATTAGATACTTTTTTTTAATTTTTAGAGTAGTGTTAGGATTTTTTTAATGTGTAGTTTAGTTTAATTTAATTGGTAGTTTGTTTAATTTTAGTTTAATAATTATAATAGTTTAATTGTTAGTTTAAAATTAATGTATTTAATTTGACAGGTAAGTATAAATTTAATTTGATAAGGAAATTATAATTTTAATCTAAAATTAGGGGGTCGTTAGGTTTAGGGGTTAATAGTTTATTTTAGTATATTTCGTTGTGGGGGGCTTTCGGTTTAGTGGTTAATAGGTTTATTATAGTAATAGCAGCGTTAGGGAAAATGGGTCATAATGCTGCTTTTTTAATCATAACGCAAAACTCGTAATCTAGCTGATAAGATATTGCTCAGAAATTTGCTTTAAAAATGTTTAAGAAATCTTAATCGTAGCAGCGCCGCTAGCTGTGACCCCAAACTCAGGGTAATGAGTTGAAAAGTTATTTATGTTTTTTCATGTTCCAAATTTAGTGCTTCTGCAAGTAGCTGTACCATTTATGATTAAATACCTTAGAGAGCCAAAGTGCATAAATAAAGTAATATCAAACTAAGCTGAAAAAGCCTCTTCTATAGCGGAGGCTCACATTTAAATTATTCGAATCACTGGTATAATATGAGTAACGATACTGTTTACAAACAAATACCATAAAGAGCCAATGTGTGTGAACAAAGTAATGACAGGCTAAGCTGAAAGAGCCTCTTCTATAGCGGAGGCTTACATTAAAGTTAATCTAATTTCAAATATAATATAAATATTAGTATAGGATACTGAGTAAGCAGAAAAACTAGAGGTACTGTGACCTCGTGAGAGTGCCCCTGACGCGCGTTTCACATAACGCTTATTCAGAGAGGTACCTGTGGGGAAGTTGTTTCTATCAGTAGAGAAATATGAATTGTCCTGACCTTATATCCATTTAGCTTTCATCCAACGGATGTGCTGTACACATATTTTTACACATTGTTAACTTCAAAATCAAAATAAATAATTTAACATTAATTCTGTTAAAATAGAAAACGGTATCTTGTTTAATTAGTGAGTATATCTTTCATTGTTTTTTTATTTTATTTAAATGTTCCTTTAAAGGGAGACAGCGACCAAAGTCTTACTTACTTAAATCAATGTAAAACACCACTTGTTTTTGATTAAAAATGTGGTTTGTCCTGCCTTTCAAAGTGTGGGGCAAAGCACAATTCTACACAAAAGCAAGAGGTATTTATGTTTGAATATTTTTATTTGTTTTAATAATAAACTATTACAAAAATAAACATAAACATACCATTCTCTCCATTGATCTCTATTATCTGGCGTTTCAAGAAGAAAATTCACAGTATTGTATTGTTGTTCAACTTTTGGTGCAAATTTATAACTTTATCATAACCGCAATGTATTCCAGATGCTTTCACATAAGTCTTTTCAACTCAAGAGCTAGTGGATAATACCAAAGTCCCATGATCACCCAGCTTTGGTGATTTTTAGTCCATAATTCTGTTAACCTGTCGAAGCTCTTCTTTATTGTAAGAAAGACTTGTATTTTTGTAGTACCTGTTTTTATGGTTATTCTATATAAACATACATCAAAATAAAACATTGAGTCTGAAAATACCCGCGCCATCTATAGACATTCTGGGTTAAACGGGACTCCAGTGAGAGAAGGGGAATTTAAATGAACTGGGTTAAAGGAGGATAGAAGGGGGTAGGAAAAGGGTAAGGGGTGACGACATATCATTCCTTCTTTTTTAGTTGTTCTCTTAAGTCTGTGCTATGTGTAGATTAGTAGATGAAGCTGTTTGTAGTCATGTTGACCACTTTGAGTTGCATTTCCCAGTGTTCCTATATATTTAAGGTTCAATTAGCTATCCAGTAATACCATACTGCTTGGACTGTTTCTTTATTGTCTAGAGTACATGATGCCAGCTCATACATAGTATATGTATGTTGGATTTTATTATATATTTCTGTCCAGGTTGGGCTTCCCGTTTTCCAATATCTGGCTATGCATATCCTTGTGACTGTACATAGAATCTTAATAAATGTGTTAATATGTTTATTGTATGCGCCTATATCTTCATGTAGGAGAGCCTGTTGAATTGTGAGGTTAATATTTTCGTCTAGGATTTGACTGAGGAAGGTTGATAGCCGTTTCCAAATCCCCGTGATTTCCCTACAGTCCCACCACATATGTCTGTATGTTCCTATTTCTCTGCACCCTCTGTAACAATATATACTTCCCTGTGTGTGCATATGAGCAGTTCTCACAGATGTTAAATACCACCGATAGATGGTTTTAATAACGTTTTATTTGAGATCAACACTAATCAGCCCTTTCTCTGCATTTTGGAATGTAAGTTCCCAATCTTTAGTGTCTTTATAGATAAGTAGTTCCCTTTCCCATGCCAACATGGTTGTTGTTTTTGTATTGATCTGTATAGTTTGCATGGCGATGTATAGGATAGAAATGCCGTGTTTGTTGCGATCTGCCGTTTTACAAAAGAGTTCTATTGGGGTTGTGGTGTTTTCTCTCGGGTGTCTCAAATATGTTTGTATAGCTGACTGTATTTGTAGATACATATACCAGTGTAATTTCAATGGGCTGATTTTCGTTTGGAGTTGGATAAATGAGTGTATTTCCACTCTCTAGGTAGTCAGCTACTCTATATAGGCCCTTATTTTCCCATTTTTTAATTTGTGTCCTGAGTTCATTAGGTAGTATAAATCTGATCGGCATATATAGAGAGTATTTTGGGATTAGTTTGTATTTAGTTCTCGCTATTTTCCATGTAGCTATTGTATGGTTTGTTGTGTAAGGTTCAAGTGTCTCTTTATTAGTGTGTGCTCTCTCTGGGTCCCAAATGATGGTATCACTCTCACCCCACCCACCTAAATTTGCTTCTAAGTTAGGCCATATAATCTCTTTAGATCTCTTCAGTAATAAGATGTATTGTGCCACCCTGGCAGAGTTATAACAATCTATTAGGTTAGGAGCCCCAATGCCTCCCAGTTTCTTATGTCTATAAGCTTTTACAAACTTCCAACTGTAAGCAGGCAGTAATGTTGTGACAAACTGTGCCTAGACAAACACACGTAGATGAGAAACTGCTAACATGTTTCGGCCCTTCTGGCCGTAATCTTAGCTACATTATTTCTCCCCAATTCACCTTTTATACTTCTGTGCTCATTGTGATTGGTTAAAATTTGATCCAGTGTGTCAGCCTAATTGGGCACAAATGATTACCATTCTAGTTTGAACAAACATGTCAGCTATTACGTTAACACCACCAATGAATGAACTTAAGTAAAACATTGTTACATCTCTATCATTGCTAACATTTTACATATCCTCCCTATGAAATTACATGGAATAACTGAAAGGAATTGAAATACAAAATATTATGATATGTTACAATATGCTGATAGGACAATTATTACCATAACTTTATATTAAAAGTGCTTCCAAAATTCATAGTTTGTTGTTACAATCATCAAAACATAATAATCAATTTTGGTGAATGATGTTGTGAGAACTTAATCATAAAATAACTTATTTTTAATTTATTTTTAACAAATCTATACAAACATTGGAAGCTAGAGATGTGACACTGAGAGATTGAGGAAGGTTAAAGAGGGAGGCGCACTGGACCCACAGGAACCAATACTTTTGTTTCATTCCCAAAAATTGATTAAATCAAATTCTGAATTTAATCCTGTGGGAATTCTTGTTTTTAACCTGTGTATCCAGTACACCTCCCTCTTTGCTAGTAAAGTCTCTCTGATCCCCCCTCTCTTTTTACATTTCACTTGCTCAATAATAGTCCAACTAAGTGAACTAATGTTTTTATTGTGTTTAATTTTGAAATGTTGTACGAGAGGGGTCGTGAGCTTACCAGCTTTTATGTTAGTGATGTGTTCACGGATCCTTTCCCTTGCTTCCCTAGTAGTGAGACCTGTATATTGTACTCCACAAGTCTCACAGGTTAACAAGTAGACCACATAAGTGGATCTGCAATTCAAACATGAAAAATGTCTGAAATGTTCTCCCATGGCTGTACTGACAAAACCCTCACTCAACTGTGAACAACCACATGCTATGCATGGACCATAATTACATTTATAGACTCCATTGAATCTTAGCCATGATGAGTTAGAAATGTGTGTTGCTCTCAGTTGTGTGGGGGCTACTATGTTACCAATTGTCATTCCTTTTTTGTATGCAAATCTACACCCTTTAGACACTATGGCCTAGATTTAGAGTTCGGCGTTAGCCGTGAAAACCAGCGTTAGAGGCTCCTAATGCTGGTTTTAGGCTACCGCCGGTATTTGGAGTCACTCAAAATAGGGTCTAACGCTCACTTTTCAGCCGCGACTTTTCCATACCGCAGATCCCCCTACGCCATTTGCGTATCCTATCTTTTCAATGGGATCTTTCTAACTCCGGTATTTAGAGTCGTTTCTGAAGTGAGCGTTAGAGCTCTAACGACAAAACTCCAGCCGCAGGAAAAAAGCAGGAGTTAAGAGCTTTCTGGGCTAACGCCGGTTCATAAAGCTCTTAACTACTGTACCCTAAAGTACACTAACACCCATAAACTACCTATGTACCCCTAAACTGAGGTCCCCCCACATCGCCACAACTCGATTAAATTTTTTTAACCCCTAATCTGCCGACCGCCACCTACGTTATACTTATGTACCCCTAATCTGCTGCCCCTAACCCCGCCGACCCCTGTATTATATTTATTAACCCCTAACCTGCCCCCCACAATGTCGCCGCCAGCTACCTACAATAATTAACCCCTAATCTGCCGACCGCAAAGCGCCGCCACCTACGTTATCCTTATGTACCCCTAATCTGCTGCCCCTAACACCGCCGACCCCTATATTATATTTATTAACCCCTAATCTGCCCCCCTCAATGTCGCTGACACCTGCCTACAATAATTAACCCCTAATCTGCCGAGCGGACCTGAGCGCTACTATAATAAAGTTATTAACCCCTAATCCGCCTCACTAACCCTATCATAAATAGTATTAACCCCTAATCTGCCCTCCCTAACATCGCCGACACCTAACTTCAATTATTAACCCCTAATCTGACAACCGAATCTCACCGCTATTCTAATAAATGTATTAACCCCTAAAGCTAAGTCTAACCCTAATACTAACACCCCCCTAAGTTAAATATAATTTAAATCTAACGAAATTAATTATCTCTTATTAAATAAATTATTCCTATTTAAAGCTAAATACTTACCTGTAAAATAAATCCTAATATAGCTACAATATAAATTATAATTACATTGTAGCTATTTTAGGATTAATATTTATTTTACAGGCAACTTTGTATTTATTTTAACCAGGTACAATAGCTATTAAATAGTTAAGAACTATTTAATAGTTACCTAGTTAAAATAATAACAAAATTACCTGTAAAATAAGTCCTAACCTAAGTTATAATTAAACCTAACACTACCCTATCAATAAATTAATTAAATAAAATACCTACAATAAAACCTAACACTACACTATCAATAAATACATTAAATACAATTTCTACAAATAACTACAATTACATAAACTAACTAAAGTACAAAAAATAAAAAAGAACTAAGTTACAAAAAATAAAAAAATATTTACAAACATAAGAAAAATATTACAACAATTTTAAACTAATTACACCTACTCTAAGCCCCCTAATAAAATAACAAAGACCCCCAAAATAAGAAAATTCCCTACCCTATTCTAAATTAATAAATTTAAAAGCTCTTTTACCTTACCAGCCCTGAACAGGGCCCTTTGCGGGGCATGCCCCAAGAAAATCAGCTCTTTTGCCTGTAAAAAAAAACATACAATACCCCCCCCCCCAACATTACAACCCACCACCCACATACCCCTAATCTAACCCAAACCCCCCTTAAATAAACCTAACACTAAGCCCCTGAAGATCTTCCTACCTTGTCTTCACCTCAACAGGTATCACCGATCCGTCCTGGCATCCGGTGCTGAAGAGGTCCAGAAGAGGCTCCAAAGTCTTCCTCCTATCCGGCAAGAAGAGGACATCCGGACCGGCAAACATCTTCATCCAAGCTGCATCTTCGATCTTCTTCCATCCGGTGCGGAGCGGGTCCATGTTGAAGCATCCGACGCGGATCCATCCTCTTCTTCCGGCGTCTCCCGACGAATGACGGTTCCTTTAAGGGACGTCATCCAAGATGGCGTCCCTCGAATTCCGATTGGCTGATAGGATTCTATCAGCCAATCGGAATTAAGGTAGGAATATTCTGATTGGCTGATGGAATCAGCCAATCAGAATCAAGTTCAATCCGATTGGCTGATCCAATCAGCCAATCAGATTGAGCTCGCATTCTATTGGCTGTTCCGATCAGCCAATAGAATGCGAGCTCAATCTGATTGGCTGATTGGATCAGCCAATCGGATTGAACTTGATTCTGATTGGCTGATTCCATCAGCCAATCAGAATATTCCTACCTTAATTCCGATTGGCTGATAGAATCCTATCAGCCAATCGGAATTCGAGGGACGCCATCTTGGATGACGTCCCTTAAAGGAACCGTCATTCGTCGGGAGACACCGGAAGAAGAGGATGGATCCGCGTCGGATGCTTCAACATGGACCCGCTCCGCACCGGATGGAAGAAGATCGAAGATGCAGCTTGGATGAAGATGTTTGCCGGTCCGGATGTCCTCTTCTTGCCGGATAGGAGGAAGACTTTGGAGCCTCTTCTGGACCTCTTCAGCACCGGATGCCAGGACGGATCGGTGATACCTGTTGAGGTGAAGACAAGGTAGGAAGATCTTCAGGGGCTTAGTGTTAGGTTTATTTAAGGGGGGTTTGGGTTAGATTAGGGGTATGTGGGTGGGGGGTTGTAATGTTGGGGGGGGGGTATTGTATGTTTTTTTTTACAGGCAAAAGAGCTGATTTTCTTGGGGCATGCCCCGCAAAGGGCCCTGTTCAGGGCTGGTAAGGTAAAAGAGCTTTTAAATTTATTAATTTAGAATAGGGTAGGGAATTTTTTTATTTTGGGGGTCTTTGTTATTTTATTAGGGGGCTTAGAGTAGGTGTAATTAGTTTAAAATTGTTGTAATATTTTTCTTATGTTTGTAAATATTTTTTTATTTTTTGTAACTTAGTTCTTTTTTATTTTTTGTACTTTAGTTAGTTTATGTAATTGCAGTTATTTGTAGAAATTGTATTTTATGTATTTATTGATAGTGTAGTGTTAGGTTTTATTGTAGGTAATTGTAGGTATTTTATTTAATTAATTTATTGATAGGGTAGTGTTAGGTTTAATTATAACTTAGGTTAGGACTTATTTTACAGGTAATTTTGTTATTATTTTAACTAGGTAACTATTAAATAGTTCTTAACTATTTAATAGCTATTGTACCTGGTTAAAATAAATACAAAGTTGCCTGTAAAATAAATATTAATCCTAAAATAGCTACAATATAATTATAATTTATATTGTAGCTATATTAGGGTTTATTTTACAGGTAAGTATTTAGCTTTAAATAGGAATAATTTTTTTAATAAGAGATAATTAATTTCGTTAGATTTAAATTATATTTAACTTAGGGGGGTGTTAGTGTTAGGGTTAGACTTAGCTTTAGGGGTTAATACATTTATTATAGTAGCGATGAGCTCCGGTCGTCAGATTAGGGGTTAATAATTGAAGTTAGGTGTCGGCGATGTTAGGGAGGGCAGATTAGGGGTTAATACTATTTATGATAGGGTTAGTGAGGCGGATTAGGGGTTAATAACTTTATTATAGTAGCGCTCAGGTCCGCTCGGCAGATTAGGGGTGAATAAGTGTAGGCAGGTGTCGGCGACGTTGAGGGGGGCAGATTAGGGGTTAATAAATATAATATAGGGGTCGGCGGTGTTAGGGGCAGCAGATTAGGGGTTCATAAGGATAACGTAGGTGGCGGCGCTTTGCGGTCGGCAGATTAGGGGTTAATTATTGTATTTAGCTGGCGGCGACGTTGTGGGGGGCAGGTTAGGGGTTAATAAATATAATATAGGGGTCGGCGGTGTTAGGGGCAGCAGATTAGGGGTACATAGGGATAATGTAAGTTGCAGCGGTTTACGGAGCGGAAGATTAGGGGTTAATAATATAATGCAGGGGTCAGCGATAGCGGGGGCGGCAGATTAGGGGTTAATAAGTGTAAGGCTAGGGGTGTTTAGACTCGGGGTACATGTTAGGGTGTTAGGTGCAGACAGAAGTGTTTCCCCATAGGAAACAATGGGGCTGCGTTAGGAGCTGAACGCTGCTTTTTTGCAGGTGTTAGGTTTTTTTTCAGCTCAAACAGCCCCATTGTTTCCTATGGGAGAATCGTGCACGAGTACGTTTTTGAGGCTGGCCGCGTCCGTAAGCAACTCTGGTATCGAGAGTTGCATTTGCTGTAAAAATGCTCTAGGCTCCTTTTTTGGAGCCTAACGCAGCATTTTTTTGAACTCTCGATACCAGAGTTAATTTTATGGTGAAAAAAGCCCGCGTAGCGTTAACAGCCCATCTACCGCCAAACTCCAAATCTAGGCCTATATTAGTAAGGCCCTCATCCGCTGTTAACATACGAAAATGTTTACGTATGATATTGCATACTTGATGGTATTTTGCACTGTACTTGGTCACAAAGGTTGTTTTTCCAAAACTTCTGTTCTTATTGTGTGAATTTTTAAGAGTGAGGAATTCATTTCTCTCTCTTTTTGAAATGGCTTCTCTGACCCTGGTAACCTCCTTTCTGTCATAGCCCTTATTACAGAGACGATTCTCTAAATCTAGTGATTGCTGTTCAAATTCTGACTGTGTTGAACAGTTTCTTTTCAGACGTATAAACTGCCCTTTCATTACAGAAAAGAATACCCTTTTGGGATGGCTACTCTTCGCGTGCAGGAGAGTATTCCCAGAGATTGGTTTTCTGTACACTTTGGTTTGTATCCTTCCATGTTCACCCATTAATGTTACATCTAAAAAATTTATTTGGGTTTTACCAAAATCATGGGTTAGTTTTATGCCTGCTGTGTTTCTATTTAATTCCTCGAGAAATTCCACCAACTCAGCTTCTTCCCCCTCCCAGATGATCAGAAGATCATCTATATATCTTCTGTAATATTTTATTCTGGTTTTCCAGGGGCCATCACCTTCATAGATGTGGGACAGCTCCCACCAACTCATAAATAGGTTGGCGTATGAGGGCGCAAATTTGGCCCCCATGGCTGTCCCACACCTCTGGAGGTAATGGACCCCTTCAAACTCAAAAAAATTATGAGTTAAAAGAAACTTTGTAACTCTAAGAATAAATTTGCAGAATGAGGGATCATAGTTGGTGGATCTTTTCAAGAAAAATGAAATTGCTTCCAAGCCCGCACTGTGTGAAATGCTAGAGTACAAAGAGGTAACATCTAAAGATGCCCAACTAAAGCTATCATTCCAACTGAGAGAATCCAATTCAATCAAAAGTTGTTTCGTGTCTCTCAGGTAGCTTGACAGGTTCTGTACCAGAGGCTGCAATATAGCATCCAGCCATTGTGACAATGGTTCCAAAATTGAAGCAATGCCGCTAATGATCGGGCGACCTTTTACCTCTGAGATGGATTTATGCACCTTAGGTAAGAAGTTGAAAATAGGCTTAACCGGACACTCCACTTTTAGGAAGTCACAGGTCTTTTCATCTAAAAAGCCTTCCTCTTTTCCGTCATCTATAAGATGTGATAATTCCAGTTGGAATCTGTCTGTTGGATCTTTTGTTAAACTCAAATATTGGGAAATTTCCAGCTAGGAATACACAAGCTACCCCACCACAGGGCTGCAATTAGGTGCTCACACACAAGTGACTTCTTTCTGGGGATCGCAATGGGGAGGGCTTCACATTTTTCTGCATTTATTTTAAAGCCCGAAATGGTAGCAAAGGTATTTATAGTATGGTAGAGGTTAGGCAGCGATATCATTGGGTTCGTTAAAGTCAGCAGTATATCATCTGCGAATAGGGCTAGTTTATATTCTTCCTTATTTATCTTAACTCCCGTTATGTCTGTCTGTGCGCAGATTTTGGCAGCAAGTGGCTCTATGCATAGGGTGAAAAGTTGCGGGGACAGGGGACACCCCTGTCTCGTTCCATTACGAATTGGGAAGGGCTGAGATTTATATCCTGCTGATGATACATGAGCTCCTGGAGAGGAGTAAATTGCTTTCAATGCTTTAATTATTGCTCATTCAAATCCCATTTTTTGTAGTACCAGGAACATATAGCCCCAATCAATTCGGTTGAACGCCTTCTCCGCATCCAATGACAGGAGCACAGAAGGTGCTTGCGTTTCCTTCAGGGTTTGAATTAAGTTAGTTACTCTTCGTATATTATCTGGGGCTTCTCTGCCTTTAATAAATCCCACTTGGTCTGGGTGGACCAAGTGTGGTAAAATATGTTTAAGTCGATTTGCTAATATTTTCGTCAGGTTTTTAAGATCTTTGTTGATTAGGGAGATTGGGCGGTAATTGTGACACTTTTTGTGGTCTCTCTCGGGTTTGGGGATTACCACAATTTTAGCAGCTTATAATTCGGGTGGGATATCCCCTCCCTCCATTACGTGATTACAGAATTTAACAAGGTGCGGGGTTAATGTTGCTTTAAAAAGCTTATAGTATTCGCCCGGGAAACCGTCGCCTTTCCTGGTTTTAGGTCTTTGATGGCCCCTAGCACTTCTGCAGTGGATATGGGTGCATTTAGTGTTTCCCTTTGTTCGTTAGATATGGTTTGTAGTAAGTTGTGGGTGAAAAATGTTGAGGTGAGTGTTTCAGTCTCCTTATTATGTACGACCTTTCTCCCATTATATAGCTAGCCATAAAACCTTGCAAAAGTATCTACTATTTCCTGCGGGTGTGAGGTCACTTTGTTCTCTGGTGTTTCAATGTGGGGAATCGCTGAGGCCCTGCATCTTTCTCTAATTTTATATGCCATAAATCTATCCGGTTTATTTGTGAATATAAAATATTGTGCCTGAAGTTTCTGAATAGCTTTAGTGGCTTGCAACTGAAGGAGTGTAGCCAATGCAGTTTTTTTAGATTGAAGAGTCTGTTGAATAGCTTTTGCCTTAGTGAGTTTGTGTCGTCTTTCTAGTTCCTCTATTTCTGTGTGTAATTGTTTTAAGTTTTGTCTGTACTTCCTAATCTGTAATGTTTTTTCTTTGATAAGTATCCCCCTCAAAACCACCCATGTGATCCCTGGATTAGATACAGTGTCCGTGTTGATCTGCCAATATTCTGTTAGCAATTTAAGTATATTGTCGTGTGTTTGGGGGTTTCTAACGTATGTTTTGTCAAAAGTCCACGTTTTACTTCTACTTGGATCGCACAGTCCATCTAACCGTAAGGTAACGATCGAGTGATCAGACCACACGCATGCATGAATCTGACAGTTGTTCAGTAAAGGCTGAAATATCTGGCTTACAAATATATAGTCCAATCTAATGTAAGATTTGTGCGCTGCCGAGTAGAATGTGGTGTCATTGGTTAAGCAATATAATGTGGTCCATGTCTCTATCAGGGAATGGGGTAGTAGACTTTCTTTTATTGATTTAACAATGCGGTTATGTCTGGTTTGTTTGTTAGTCAGGAGTTTAGTTCCAGTTGGATTGATGGGTCTCATGGTAATATTGAAATCCCCGGCTAAAAATATTTTGGTATGGGACCATTGTGTGAGCAGGTGTGAGATGTGTTGAAAAAAGCTGTGTTGATTCTCGTTAGGTGCATAAATATTGCACAGTGTGATTTCCGAGTCTAGTATGCGTCCTTTTACTATAATATATCTCCTTTCAGAGTCCGTAATTATACTTTCTTGTATAAAATTAAGGGAAGAGTGTATGAGGATTGATGTGCCCCTTTTTTTGGATGTTGCTGTTGAGTGATAATGAGTATTAAAATATCTTGCCCAATATTTTGGGATATTATCGTTAAGTAAATGGGTTTCCTGCAGGAATAGGATGTTGGCATGTAAGGAAGTGTATTGCGACATTGCCATTCTCCTTTTTACATCTGTGTTTAAGCCCCTGACATTATGGGACAATATCTTTATGGTGGGGGTCATGGTAATATGTCTGTGTTGTGAAGTTGCAAAATGAAATTTGTTACCTTCAGGTTTTTGAGCTGGGACTCTAGTTGTATAAGTTATGAGTGATCAGGATTGTAACTTCTGGCCTGTACTATGTTGTCACCGGGAAGGGGAGGGAGACTGAAAAAAAGTTACATAATCATTAACATAAGAAACAGTAATTTGAGATCCTCAATATGAGGACCCCGAGAGGGTAACTTGTAACATAACATGAGCATAAACAAGATAACAGGAAAACTTAGAGCACTAGGGCAGGTCATATCCCCACAACATCATATAACATGTGGATCGACATTGTAACTTAAAGTCCCTAGGAGTAGGAAACACTGGAAGAGTGTTTGTTAAAGTTGGGGTTTAGAGAGCCCTACTCTCAGGGATTTTGAGGGCACTCCAGAGTCATCCCCATCTACTGTACCTTTATCTACTCCCGGTTGTCCTTTCAGCTATGAGTGGCATGTAATACACCAAATTACAGTCTTGACTCCTTTGTGGGGTGGTTTAGGAGATTTCCCCTCTTGTTTCTTTTGTTTTTTTGTTTCTTATGATTGATTGTCTGCCACTTAGATGTATCCGGATGTCTGTCGGTGTCTTTGCTCTTCGCTGGGCCAGGTGTCGTGCTTGGAATGTTAGGGGTTTTTAGCTCCAAGATTTTACAGACCTCTGGTATGTCTTCTGGTTCCTTAAGTGTAATTGTCTTAGAGTCTTTGGTGATATGTAAGGCGAATGGGAACCCCCATCTATACGGGATCTAATGTTTTCTGAGCAGGCTGGTGAGAGGACGGAGGGCTCCCCTTCTCTGGAGAGTTTTGATGCTAAGGTCCTGATAAAATTGAATCACATTGCCTTGATGTTTGTATGTTGGATTTTTCCTTGCCGCCTGTAGAATTTTTTCTTTATCCGGGAAGAAAAATAACTTGGTTATAATCTCTCTCGGGGGTAAGCCTGGCTTAGGTTTAGGCTTCAGCGCTCTACGTGCTCTTTCTATATGAAAAGTGTAATCTGTCGCAGAGTTTGTAATCTGGGTAAACAGTTGAGTAAGATAGGCTAGCATCTCTGATGGGGCTACTTCTTCTGGTACTCCTTTAACACGGATATTATTCCTCCTGCTCCTATTCTCTAAATCTTCCAACTTGTCTTGGAGTTCTTCCATTGCTTGTTGTTGTGTAGATATAGCCTGAGACATTTCATCCATTTGTTCTACCATGGAGTCTTTTTGATCTTCTAGAGTTTCTATCCTACTACCCATCTCCATTAGATCTGATTTGATTTCAGAAAGGCTACTAGTCACCGATGTATGTATGGAGTCAATCTTCTCCCATAACTTCTCGAAGTTGTCTGCAATATCCTTTTTGGATACTAAGTTTCTGAGGTCGGCTTTTGTTAACGGGCTTTTGTCGTGTATCTGCTGTTGGGAGTCAGTGTCTGATTCTTCCTCTGCTTCTGTTTCCACTGCTGGTTTGCTTATTTGAGCAGGCTTAAAGAATGTAGATACAGCTGAAGATTTTATCGTTTTATCTCCTTTAGTGGGTCTCTTAGAAGCCATTTTGTTGAAAAATAGGAGTAAGTGCTGCAAGTGATGGGGCTGTAAAGTGTTCATACCTCCTCTTCAGCCGAAGAGGCTATCTCTCACTGAGCAGTGAATTGCAGGATGTTTAGGCTAATATTAAATCCAGTGTGATTCCGGTTTTTCTTTGGTGGGTAGATACTGGCAGACAATCTGTATAAAGGATGAAACTTGAGGTATGGCGCTGTTTTCACAGCATATAGAAAATCACATTAATGTTGTAATCATGGTAGTAGCTGATGTTTGACTCTCCCCTGCACAAGCCTGGGTGCTATTCACATTCTAACTGAGCCAACTGTTATCCAATGTTACAATTGATTCTTCTAGCCTCTTGTCTATAGTGGATAGTAATCCCCCCCTATGCTACTGTATATGTACTTCAAGGGGTGCAGACAGCCCAAAATGCTGTCAATGGAGATCGTGGCATTTATTGAGTCCTCAACTAGACATCAACTGAGTGTGCGGTGCAAGACCTCCAAGACAGTCAATAACCTCCCTCTCCCCAGGGAATTTATCCTCACAGGATGATCACAGGAAGGGTAGTTGGGGTATCAGCAAGAGGTATTTAAAGGGATACTAAACCCAATGTTTTTCTTTCATGATTCAGACAGAGCATGCAATTTTAAGCAACTTTCTAATTTACTCCTATTATCAATTATTCTTCGTTCTCTTGGTAACTTTGTTTGAAAAGCAGGAATGTAAGCTTAGGAGCCAGTCCATGGTGGCTAAACCAATCAGCAAATTTGGATTTCATATCCCTTTAATGACTCTTTAATTCTACACCAATTTATGAAGGGTGAAACACATTAAGAGCCCTTAAATTAGGTCATGAGGAAAATATTTTGAGGATTCAGTGCCTACTTAAAAATCTGCCTCTAAATCATTGCTAAATCTGTATTTAAATTGAAATCAAGTTTGTGAAGGAGAGAGCAATACGTTATGTTTGTTATAAACACATGCAGTACCTATTCAAGTATCTGTTCATTCCTGGAAATTAATGTTTTAATAGAACAATAACAGATTGTTCTTAAGGGAGTCAGCAATAACCTATGTTTTAGGTAACTGCAGATGTTGGCAAAGAAGTTTTGTATTTCTTGCTTGACTTGATATTGGCCGACTCAGTATACTATTATTATTTTAATAGCAGAAACTTGAATATTGAAATGAACGATTAATATTTACAGTCTTCTGTTTTTTTCTTATACAATTCTTTTTTTTCCTCTTAAGGTGTGGCCAATATTTTTATTTCTTGTTGCTTTAGCCTTTGCTGTAATACCTATTAAAGATTCATTAAATTGCTGGGTAAAACTATAATAGCATGGTTACTAGCGCATGCAACACACTTACACACAACCTATACATTTGACAGGTCACTCAACTGAGGATAATTCTGACTAGAAGAGATGTATACTGTGAAAATAAAATATTTGCTTTCATGTAACTCAAAAACAAATTTAGATTTAATATTGTATTCATTCTACTTATAATAATAATTATTATTATTATATATTTACATATTATGTTTTGTGAATATATAAATTACTGATTTGCTCTATATTTTCATGGATTTCCTGTTGGTAACTTTTGCAACAACCTAATTTTCCTCTTAAGAAATTCAGTTTGATGTCCCTTGGCTGAAGAACAGAAGGAAAATGCAAGCTTAGGTGATGTCTTTGCTTCTTAGTCTTTGTATTACATGTTAAAAGCTGCTAACTAGTGAAACTGCTTGAATTATCTATAAAAAATAACAGGAACATTTTGTTAAATTCATGAAAAACTATAAGCTACAGGGATTTCACAGGAATTTCATATGGGTTTTCACAGACCTTTATGAAAACAAAAATAAACATAAACAACACTTGCAGCTCTCAAGCAGGATATGGTTGGTCAGACGGTCACATGACTCTAGCAATCACCTGCTGTGGTTAAACAGATAATTATCTAGTGGCCATAATTTAAGAAAGAAAACCCCTGTATGGGAGTATTGTAGGAGGGGCCTTGTTGAGAGGTCTTAAGGAAAGGGTTGGAGTTGGATGCAGAGTTTAAAAGTGGGAAGGTGAGCAGAAGGGAGACCTTTCAGGGCTTTAAACAGCAAGGATTAGCTCAGGCCCTCCCTCCCTGGTTATGGTGTTTTATTGCATCGTTGTTGGGATGCTTACACTATGCGGTGGTTGGTTTATGGGTACCTCCTGTTCTGATTTGACAGGGGAGCGTTATCTTTTGGGAATGTTCCTTTAGTAGATGATGGACACTTTGGTATAATGAGGGCAAGCTATATTGGTCTATGTATTGGTTTATGGTTCATGCTACAAGCTATTTGTTATTATTTATTATTCAATAAACAAAGCTAAAGACTTTATTTCCTAGATATGTTTGTGTGTATTTTATGAATATCGCAACTTAGTGCCAAGTTGCGATAATGAATTAGAGCATGTCATATTTGTATTAGAATGTAATTGATCTGCGTGGGTTATAAGTATGTTATTTGTTGCTAGTATATATTTGCTTATGAAAGTAGCAGAAAACAGACATATTGATTAATACATGAACAGCGCATGCACAAACATGTTAACCTTATATTTTTATATGTATAGAAATAAATACCAAAGTGTTAAACTTAAACATATTTTTTGTGGTTTTAATTTAATTATTCAAAATCTATGCTAAATCACCTTTTCATTATCCAAAAATAAAAACCCCAAAACTATTCTATATATATTTGCTTGACTTTTCCAGTCATAAACAGTTACAGGATCCTTTTTAACTCTTTATTTTTTCACTTGAAAAAGGAACCTTTTCTTCCTCCTCAGTTAATGCAGATGCATCAGAGCAAAAATCCCACAGAAAAGCCCATCAGAAGATGGCACCTGGACACATAAGAATCAGTAGTGAGAAGGTCTTTTGACCCCTAATGGAAGGTAGGTCCCCTTGTGGGTAGTGAGCGGTTGGGCTAGAGGAATGGAGTATTTAAGGGCCACAGAAGAGGCTGCATGTCAGTGTATTCTAAAACAGGTTGTTTTTTTCTTCCCACCTTCCCCTTTTTTGTTGTTTTGCCTTCTTTTGTTTTTTTGTCAAAGTTGGCAGGGTTACTAGTACTCCTTCCTTCAGGCAACATGATCAAGGCCATTTGTGGTGTTGGGTTAGCTTCTCCATGTGGTGGGAGAGACGTTGAAGTAGCTCTTTGAGCATGTGGTTTCTTGGAGTGGTATGGGATTGTCAGGGGTAAATGTACCTCTTGTTCTGATTATGCTGGGACCCAATATGCAGAGACAGTAAAGAGGGGGTTTTGCAAGTAGCAAGACAGAGCAGGTCAGGATCAATCCAGATGTCAATGGAACAGGTAAGGTAAAGACAAAAGAACAGTCCAGATAGCCAAGCCAAGGGTCAATGCCAGTTACCAGAACAATCAGCAAACACAGCAGGTAAGGGCAAAGCAATAGGGCAGTCCTGATAGCCAAGCCAATGGTCAAGGATCTAAAGACATATAGGGTATAAGGGATAACAGCAAACACAGAATGCCAGGAAACGCAAACACAAAGTGCAGCAATGTCCAAGCACTGAGTAATGTGAGTTGAACGGTTTTATAAATTGAAGGACTCCTTCTTTGAGAGTGATTCTGCAGGATGGGAATCAATATCTGCACTTTATTAGCTTGCAGTACCTGCCTTTCGCCATTTAGGTAAGTAGAGTTCATGTTCCCTTTTCCTTCACCATATTGCTGTGCTTTTGGCCTCAAGCATGGGGACTGGATTAGTGCAGAGATACAGCAGATGACAGAGAGGTTGAGAGGAGAGGACCTTCAGAGTGAGATACTGGCACACTGAACAGACTGCACAAAGATGGACAATATAAAGATCTCACACAGTCTCTGTTCAGCAAAGGTTTACAATAGGGGGTATTTCTCCTCTAGACTACCCTATAGCAATGGACACAATTAGAAAACCTAATGTGTACTAAGACACATAAGGAAACAAATATTGCGGCGCTGAAGAAAACTTAATATACTCTAGTATCAGGCTGATAGGAATAATATGAGGAGGGTAAACATCAAGCAACTGTTAGAACTTGATGTCCGAACATACAGATTTATATCTGCTAATAGGAAGTAAATATATATATAAAGAACCTGTGAGTATGATTACAATTAATATAGACTCACTGTGGGGAAAAAAAGAGAGATGTAAGGGTAAAATAAACAGCAGTGTGTTGTCTATAATGATAGTAGTTCCAAATAACCAATAAACCCTAGTATAAATCTAGGGGTAAAGCATAGTATCAGGCAGGAAATTATCACTTAGTTTAATATGGATACGTGAAGCATAAAAAATAAAAAGATCAAAAAAACACAAAAGACTATCAGAAATAAATGCAGTTACAATCGGTAAAAATGACATATGCATATGTCGCAAACATAAAATAAAAATCTCACATCACCAAGGATATGAACAATAGAACGTTAAAAAGTCCCATCAAGTCCGAAAGCTTCGAAAGTTATGGGCAGGTCCAAATGAATCCTGCAATAAGACAAGAGTGACAAGGATTCCTTGTCAGAGTATGGCAAAGTTTCAAACTTTAAGGTGCTTATAGCTACTTACACTGCAGTGTATTCGTCATTAGTGGATTCGTTTCGAGGGATTTTTTTGCCCCTCTCGCTGTTCCTTGTATCCTCTGTCCTTTCGCTGGTTTTGATGCTTGTGTAGTAGATCATATTAGATTGCGGTCAAACTACGGATCCCTTTCAGGGTCAAAAATAGCAGAGTAAAGTGTTTTGGCTGCAAGCCTTTCTCAAACTCTGCTTACCGGTGTATCTGCAGCTGTTTTATACCCTTTATTTAAAGGGACATGATAGGAATTGCTAAAATTGATAAACTTTAAAAATTTGTAAGTCTTTAAAAGTCTTTAAAAATGTTCATACTTCGTAATGCTTTAAATAACACTAAATTTATTCAATTCTATTTTTCTTTTTCTTAATATTGTTAACATTGCTAGTTGATGTAAATTTCTTTCTTATATACAACTACAGATATTCCGTTTGCAATGATCAAAACATAATACATATGGAGAGATGCTTAACTTACAAGAATACATATAATTAATACCTCAAACTGTATATAAAACCTAAGACACTTAAAAGGTTATATTATAAATTTTATTTAAAATTTTAGGGTTCTAAAATTGATTAATCATTTTGCTAGAAAATTGCTAAAAGTGCTTATAGTTATGGTGCTTATAAAATTAATGTGTTTCCTATTTTAAAGTGCTCAATGTTCCTTATACTAACTTATGTATTATATATTCTTATTTATTTATTCTCGCTGTATTTCTCCTTTATACAATATGTGCTAAAACTATTCTAATAGAAAACTTTTTCTTTTTGTGTGATTCTTGTGGAGTGACAATTTCTTAAAGGGACAGTCTACACTTAGAACAACTGCAATCCATCTGTTAGATAATGTCACGATGTATTTTGCTCACCCCTGCAACTGTATCTAGTCTTGTACACATCCCGAGTTATGCTCAATGAAAAGTTATAATATGACCGTTAGAAATGGCCGCTCCGATCCGCCCACCCAATACGTCAACCATTCTCTTATTTTCAATAGTCCAATAGAAAATTGCTCACCGATCAAAACCCTGTAGCGCGCATTCATTGTTTCGCGCATGCGCAATGTCAGTGGGAACCAAGTATCCGGAACCAAAGTTTATCTTTATTTTTTTACCGCTCTGGGGCCCGATCCGATATGCAGCGTCGCCCGCAAATGCCGGCGACGCTGAATTTTGCGCTGGTTTGGTATCCTATATACGGCGTAACATAGAAGTTACGCTTGTATATTTCTGCCATCGCCCGTAGTTTTTTGGGCCATAGGCAGGTATACCAAACCAGCGCAGTTTGGTATCCAATATACAGCGTAAGGACTTACGTGGCGAAAATGGAGAAATCTTACTCCATTTTCACCTCGCCACAAAAAGCAGCCGTAGTAAGCCTTACGCTGAGTATTGGAGCCCTGTAACTCCCTAAACTAGCTACAAAATAAACCTAACACCTAACGCATGCGCAATGTCTATCTACCTGTCAACCGCGATCCCCCGCCGCAATCCCTAATAAAATATTTAACGCCTAAACCGCCGCTCCCGGACCCCGCCACCACCTACATTAACTACCCCCTAATGTGATCCCCCTACACCGCCGCCACCTAAAATAAATGTATTAACCCCTAATCTAATCCCCCTACACCACCGCCACCAATATTAAACACATTAACCCCTAATCTAATCCCCCTACACCGCCGCCAGCTATATTAACTAAATTAACCCTAATTATATTAGGGTTAATATAGTTAATATCGTTATTATATTATATATATATATTAAGTATAATAACCCTATCTAACTCTAACATCCCTAACTAAACTCTTATTAAAATAAATCTAATATTAATATTATTAAATGAAATATTCCTATTTAAATCTAAATACTTACCTATAAAATAAACCCTAAGGTAGCTACAATGTAATTAATAATTACATTGTAGCTAATTTAGGGTTTATATTTATTTTACAGGTAACTTGGTATTTATTTTAACTAGGTACAATAGCTATTAAATAGTTAATAACTATTTAATAGCTACCTAGTTAAAATAATTACCAATTTATCTGTAAAATAAATCCTAACCTAAGTTACAAATACACCTACACTATCAATAAATTAAATAAACTACAAATATCTAAACTAAAATACAATTAAATAAACTAAACTAAATTACAAAAACAAACACTAAATTACAAAAAATAAAAAAAAGATTACAATTAAGCTAATTACACCTATTCTAAGCCCCCTAATAAAATAATAAAGCCCCTAAAATAAAAAAATTTCCCTGCCCTATTCTAAATTAAAAAAGTTCAAAGCTCTTTTACCTTACCAGCCCTTAAAAGGGCCTTTTGCGGGGCATGCCCCAAAGAAAACTGTCTGTCGAATTCCGATTGGCTGATAGGATTCTATCAGCCAATCGGAATTAAGGTAGAAAAATCTGATTGGCTTATTCAATCAGCCAATCAGATTCAAGTTCAATCCGATTGGCTGAACCAACCAGCCAATCGGATTGAACTTGAATCTGATTGGCTGATTCAATCAGCCAATCAGATTTTTCTACCTTAATTCCGATTGGCTGATAGAATCCTATCAGCCAATCGGAATTTGACGGACGCCATCTTGGATGACGTCATTTAAAGGAACCTCATTCGTCGGGAAGTCGTCATGCCGGATGGATGCTCCGCGGCGGAGGAGCGAAGAAAGAAGATTGAAGATGCCGCTTTGCTGGAAGACATCACCGGCTGGAAGAGGACTCTCTGCCGCTTGCTTGAAGACATCGCCGGATGGAAGAAGACTCTCTGCAGCTTGATTGAAGATATCGCCCGGATCGGATGAAGAGTTCTGCCCGGCCGGGTGAATACAAGGTAGGGAGATCTTCAGGGGGGTAGTGTTAGGTTTATTTAAGGGGGGTTTGGGTTAGATTAGGGGTATGTGGGTGGTGGGTTGTAATGTTGGGGGGTGGTATTGTGTATTTTTTTTCAGGCAAAAGAGCAGTTTTCTTTGGGGCATGCCCCGCAAAAGGCCCTTTTAAGGGCTGGTAAGGTAAAAGAGCTTTGAACTTTTTAAATTTAGAATAGGGCAGGGAATTTTTTTTATTTTGGGGGCTTTATTATTTTATTAGGGGGCTTAGAATAGGTGTAATTAGCTTAAAAATCTTGTAATCTTTTTTTTATTTTTTGTAATTTAGTGTTTGTTTTTTGTAATTTAGTTTAGTTTATTTAATTGTATTTTAGTTTAGATATTTGTAGTTTATTTAATTTATTGATAGTGTAGGTGTATTTGTAACTTAGGTTAGGATTTATTTTACAGGTAAATTGGTAATTATTTTAACTAGGTAGCTATTAAATAGTTATTAACTATTTAATAGCTATTGTACCTAGTTAAAATAAATACCAAGTTACCAGTAAAATAAATATAAACCCTAAAATAGCTACAATGTAATTATTAATTACATTGTAGCTATCTTAGGGTTTATTTTATAGGTAAGTATTTAGATTTAAATAGGAATGTTTTAATTAATAATATTAATATTAGATTTATTTTAATAAGAGTTTAGTTAGGGGTGTTAGAGTTAGATAGGGTTATTATACTTAATATATATATAATAACTATATTAACCCTAATATAATTAGGGTTACTATAGTTAATATATATAATATAATAACTATATTAACTATATTAACCCTAATATAATTAGGTGGATTAGATTAGGGGTTAAATAATTTAATATAGGTGGCGGCGGTGTAGGGGGATTAAATTAGGGGTTAATAATTTTTAAATAGATGGCAGCGGTGTATGGGCTCACATTAGGGGGTTATAGATTTAATATAGCTGGCAGCGGGGTCCGGGAGCGGCGGTTTAGGGGTTAATAACTTTATTAGGTGGCGGCGGGGTCCGGGAGCGGCGGTTTAGGGGTTAATAACTTTTTTTATTGTTAGGATAGTGAGGGGGGATAGCGGATAGAGGGTTAGACGTGTCGGCTATGTTTGGGAGGCAGGTTAGACAGTGCGGGTGATTTCATACTTTAGTCAGGTTTTGTAGGCGCCGGCAGTTTCTAAAGTGCCGTAAGTCACTGGCGACTTACGCAGATTTCTGGTCATCGTTGGTTTATCCGACTTACGGCACTTTAGCATCTGACGACGCCGTATATAGGATAGCTCGAGTTGCGAGCTGAAACTGCGGGCGGCGGGGCTGCATATCGGATCGCGCCCAATGTGGGGAATTTGAAACGAGCAGCACAGACGGACTGCATTCACGTCACTTGTGTATATTGGAGCATGCGTATTTACACACATGTGACGTAGGTGACTGACCGTGCACGAGTATGAATTTGATAGAGAAGGGGAGAAAAAGGTAGAAGGAGAAGTGAATGGGCGGAGTTTGGTGACCATTTATAACGAGTGCAAATAAACTTTGATTTTCGGAGATGTCGGTGTGTGATTCAAAATATGAAGGGTAGAGAGGGTGAGTTACAACTATCAGCACTAAATAGAAAGTATAAGCGACGGTTAATACGGGTGTAGACTGTCCCTTTAAATCATATTAAAGTGCTCAGTGCTTAGTTATATATTAAAGTGCTCAACAGTTCAATTAATTTATTTATATACTACTAGTCCTAAAGCCCGTGTACACGGGCCATCTTTTGCAGTACAGCGGTCCCACCCCTTGCTCTCTCTCTATATCCCCTCTCTTTTACTCTCTCTTTCTCCCCTCTCTTTTGCTCTCTCTCTCCCCCCCTCTCTTTTGCTCTCTCTCCCCCCCCTCTCTTTTGTTGTCTCTCTCCCTCTTTTGTTGTCTTTCTCCCTCTTTTGCTGTGTCTCTCCCTCTCTTTTTCTCGCTCTCACCGCTCTCTTTTGCTCTCTCTCTCTCCCCCCTCTTTTGATCTCTCTTTCTCCCCTCTCTTTTGCTCTCTCTCTCCCCCCTCCTCTCTTTTGCTGTCTCTCTCCCTATTTTGCTGTCTCTCTCCCTCTTTTGCTCTCTCTCTCCCTCTCTTTTGCTCTCTCTCTCCCCCCTCTCTTTTGTGCTCTCTCCCCCTCTCCCTTTTGCGCTTTCTCCCCCTCTCTTTTGTGCTCTCTCCCCCCTCTCTTTTGCGCTCTCTTTCTCCCCTCTCTTTTGCTCTCTCTCTCCCCCCTCTCTTTTGCTCTCTCTTTCTCCCCTCTCTTTTCCCCCTCTCTTTTGCTCTCTCTCCCCCCTCTCTTTTGCTCTCTCTTTCCCCCCTCTCTTTTGCTCTCTCTCCCCCCCCTCTCTTTTGCTGTCTCTCTCCCTCTTTTGTTGTCTTTCTCCCTATTTTGCTGTCTCTCTCCCTCTTTTGCTCTCTCTCTCCCTCTCTTTTGCTCTATCTCTCCCCTCTCTTTCGCACTCTCTGCCCCTCTCCCTTTTGCGCTCTCTCCCCCTCTCTTTTGTGCTCTCTCCCCCTCTCTTTTGCTCTCTCTTTCTCCCCTCTCTTTTGCTCTCTCTCTCCCCCTCTCTTTTGCTCTCTCTTTCTCCCCTCTCTTTTTCCCCCTCTCTTTTGCTCTCTCTCTCTCCCCCTCTCTTTTGCTCTCTCTCCCCCCCCTCTCTTTTGCTGTCTCTCTCCCTCTTTTGTTGTCTTTCTCCCTCTTTTGCTGTCTCTCCCCGCTCTCTTTTGCTCTCTCTCCCCCCTCTTTTGCTCTCTCTTTCTCCCCTCTCTTTTGCTCTCTCTCTCCCCCTCCTCTCTTTTTTGCTGTCTCTCTCCCTATTTTGCTCTTTCCCCCTCTCTTTTGTGCTCTCTCGCTCTCTTTTGTGCTCTCTCCCTCTCTTTTGTGCTCTCTCCCTATTTTGCTCTCTCTCTCCCCCTCTCTTTTGCTCTCTCTCTCCCCCTCTCCCTTTTGCGCTTTCTCCCCCCTCTCTTTTGCACTCTCTCCCCCTCTCTTTTGCGCTCTTTCCCCCCTCTCTTTTGCGCTCTCTCCCCCCTCTCTTTTGCGCTCTCTCCCCCCTCTCTTTTGTGCTCTCTCGCTCTCTTTTGTGCTCTCTCCCTCTCTTTTGTGCTCTCTCCCCCCTCTCTTTTGTGCTCTCTCCCCCCTCTCTTTTGTGCTCTCTCCCCCTCTCTTTTGTGCACTCTCCCCCCTCTCTTTTGTGCACTCTCCCCCCCCTCTCTTTTGTGCACTCTCCCCCCTCTCTTTTGTGTACTCTCCCCCCTCTCTTTTGTGCACTCTCCCCCCTCTCTTTTGTGCACTCTCCCCCCTCTCTTTAGTGCACTCTCCCCCCTCTCTTTTGTGCTCTCTCCCCCCTCTCTTTTGTGCTATCTCCCCCCTCTCTTTTGTGCTCTCTCCCACCTCTCTTTTGTGCTATCTCCCCCCTCTCTTTTGTGCTCTCTCCCCCCTCTCTTTTGTGCTATCTCCCCCTCTCTTTTGTGCTATCTCCCCCCTCTCCTTTGCTCACTCTCCCCAATCTCTTTTGTTCACTCTCCCCCCTCTCTTTATCCCCCTCTTCTGCTCTCACTATCCCTTTCTTTTTAGAGCTCTCTGTCTTATGATTCACGTCTCACTGTGCACAGCCACACACCCGGCACCTGGCCCCGCCCAGCCCCGTCCGCATCATGCTCGGCCCCGCCCGGTCCCGTCCATGTCACTGCCGGTCACACCCGGTCACGCCCACGCTATGCCTGGGCCCCGCCCACACCACGCCCGTCGGTCACGCCCACTCCCCCACACACTGGGGGAAGACAGTTAGAAGGCCAGGTGTGTTTGTCCTCGTGCGCATGACGGCTTCAGACAAACACACTTGGCCTTTTATAATATAGGATGTGCTCTTACTGACTATGTATTTTCTCTGAAAAATGCTATGTTTGATATGTACTTAACCATTTATTCTGATAAAAAGCAACTAATGTATATCTCCTGATTCAATCTTAGTGGAGTCAGGGTTTTTAATTCATATATCCATTGTGTTTCAAGTTTTAATAATCATTTAACCATCATCTTTCAGGTGTTAACCCTTAGAGTCCCTGTTTGTTCTAAGGGTTAACACCTAAAAGATGATGGTGCCACAATAGGAAGGCGGAGGCTACAGACACTATAAAAGGAGCAGCTTGGATCCAATATGGCATCTTGATAAAGGCTGTTGAGCCGAAACATCTTGAGAAAGCCATACGTTTGATCCAATTTTATAACGGAACTACAAGATTCTCTTACGAGAGGCGTACACTCACAAAGAAGTGTTGGACTTTCAAGTTATACAGTGAGAGCTCACATAAGTAACCCTTTTTTTCCACACTAATCAAGGGGATACGAAGAACTGAAAAGCAGCCTGGAGAATCCAGACGTGACGTAGGGTGAACCTTGGAGAGATTGGCTACCCGCAGTCATATGATTCACCCAGAAAGTACAGAGCAAAACAGAACAAAGCTAACAGCATTGTCTATATAGCGCATTCTTACCGAGAGGTAAGGTACTGGGAGGACAAAAGGACCCACGATGCAGCAGCACAGTGACCTACACAGCAGCTCTGAGAGGAAGGAGAGAACCGTGGTATCTCACGGACGCCTATGAACAGCTGACTGACAGGTACTGTTTTTTCTTGATGAAACGGAACAGGAAAAGTGGAAAGTACTTTTGAGATACGAACATTTCCCTCTAAAGACCCTTATTTGTTCTTGAGTCCCTGCATCTTTATATTGAAAAAAAATCTGATAGAGATTAACAAATGAAGATTAATGAAGATTAGTGTATGGTGGTATTGCATAAAGCATATATTGCAGGTCTTGTAGCTTTTTATGTGATTAGCATTGTGCACTTCAGTATTTGATATTAACATTGTTTTTGACTTCCGGTGGGAGGAGCAAGCACACACAGTGTGCGTTCAGCTGGTTCTCGCTCACCCACAGTTCGACGACAATTCCAGGAGCCGTCGTCTCGCCTGTTTCCTTGGCCATGATTCTACTGCCCGGCCTGGATACGCTGAAGCCCCACACCAGTGGGACCTGGCGAGCGGAAGTTCACATATTGGCTATTAGCCGGTCAGCCTCGGCATAGCACGCCCAGACGTCTCCGCTGATCATCACAAGTGCAGTGAGTCTGCAGAAGTGCGGTCACAGCTTTGTTTGGCACACTACAAGATTATCGTACAGTCGATAAACCAAAGCTGCTCCACGGCATGTAATGGGTAAAAGCCTACAGAAGAGTTTCCCCCGGCACAGGTTGCGCAATCGTGTTCTCCCCCGAGGTCAGAGATAATTATACCGGGGTATACAGTGCCGCTGGAAGGACTGAGCGGCACCCATTGGTGTAAGTCCCTGAGGGTACACAGGGTGAAGGAAGCTGCTGGCGTAAGTCCCTGTGGTATTTAGGATGAAGGATCCCGCTGGAGTAAGTCCCTGTGGTACACAGGGTGAAGGTAAGGCAGGAAGCGCATATATGTGGAGCTATGGAAAGGTTCTCTCATGTGGCCCTGCTTAGTAACTCGTGGGGATTTAAAAGGAAGCTTGGCTCTCTGTGACACTCAATGAGCAACTTGACACACCAGGGATATAACCTTGTATAAATATTCTGCTGATCTGTAACTCATGGGGATTTAAAGGGGAGTTCCTGCTTTTTTCTTTTTTTTTTGTGTGAAACTCTTTGTGCAACTTGTTACACAAGGGACATAATTTTTGTATACATACACTGCGAATGTGGCTCTTCTATTACCTTTTCCACACAGCAGAAAATATCTGGCTAAAAAAAAAAAACCTGGTTGTATAAATTGGGAACAACTCTCATGTTTTATAATGAACGTCTCTAAAGGAAAAAGCAGTTAAAAGGCTTGGATGCCCCAGTTAAGATAACAGATGAAGTCTAATCAGAAGGATTTGGACAGTATTGGATAAACATGGGCCAGCATATAAAGCTTTAGTGGTATTGTATACAAAGTACAGTTTGATGGATGACCAATAGTTTTTTCAACAAGTCTAACACTACTAGAGCCTGAACTTTTCTTGTGATTTTCAATTGTTATGGAGATTAATCTTGCATAGAATTGACAGTAAACTGTGTATTGGATAATAATAGTCTGTATAAGAAAATTTAGAGTTCTATGTATTAGCTAATGCAAAGGTTTGCATATAACTCTCTCCTACAGGGTAACTAATGGTTTATATATTGTAGGTATAGCATATCCTGGCATATTTAGGTATTATCTTGTCTGGTTTTGAAAAAAAAAAAAAAAAGTAAATATTTCCATAATTGGGATAAAGTTTGCTATACAGCTGGATTAACACATGCATATAAATTATATTTGTGTATGTATGTGTATATAAATATAAATATATATATATATATATATATATATATATATATATATATATATGGGTCTATGTATTTGTGCATGCATAATACTGTTGGTGGGACTCCAGAAATAATTTATGTCTTATTCTCATTCTAAACTGTATATAGAGTTCAGTATACTAAACTTTAAATAGCTACACTTTCTAAATACAAAAAAAAATAACCCCAAGCTGTTTACAATTGTTTCTAGTGGTCCCTGGAAATTGGGATAAGTTTATAGTTTAAGAACAATTTGTCGTATCTTCAGTAGAGTTAAATTACTGTTAAATAGCTTAGACATTGTAAAGAAGTATCTACATTGTAAGATTATTATATTCTTTTATATGAATGTCCTGGTTTAGATAAATAGCTAGTGGTAAAACCAGACCAGAGTAGGGTTGTGGTTTCTTTTTTTTCTTCTTTTTTTTAGGTACCAGGTCCATAAGTTTATAGCGATAAGTATAGTTTGTTTGTTTTTGACTGCATAGTCTTAGATCTCCCTCACTTCACTGGCACGTTCCCTGTCTTTTTTTTAACTTTTCCCCTTCACTGGGCCTGTTAGGCCCCTGATGCATTTTTCTGACCTGGATAGGTCTTGCACTATCTGCTTTTCTTATTCATCTCTTATTAATGGACACGTTTTTGACACCCACCTCCAACAAATCACCAGCTATGCCGCCTAAATCTAAGGACAGAATTGGACCTCGGAACATTGATATTAGTTTAAGTTCCCAGGAGGAAACCCATCCCATCTCTGTAGAGAATAAACAGCTATTAAAACAAATGTCTGACCTATTTACACCTCAATTTGAAGGTATTAAATCTGAGCTAGCTAGTCTCACGACAGAAGTTAGACAGTTTTCCAATCGGCTTGATGAAGCAGAGTTTAGAATTTCTAGTTTAGAGGATCAAACAAACAATCAAGAGGTAATGGTGAATGCGCAGGAAAAGAAAATTGCTTCCATGCAAGTTAGGATTGAAGACCTTGAAGATAGGTCTAGATGCAATAATGTTAAAGTAGTTGGTTTACCTGAAACCACGGAGTATAGTGATCTCTTATTTTTTGCGTCAGTCCTGCTCCCTCAGTGTGTGGGCTTATCAAATCAATCCCCCATTTTAATAGAAAGAGCGCATAGAATAGGACCAATCAAGGAAAATATTAGTATATATTCAAAACCTAGAACAGTTATAATTAAATTTCTCAATTTTCAAGATAAGATAAATATATTGAGAAACTATCGTAAAATGCAAGAATGCAAAATCGAGCAGCATAAACTATAAATTTTTCAGGATTTCTCAGCAGAAACCTCAGCAAAGAGGAGAATACAGGGAGTGCAGAATTATTAGGCAAGTTGTATTTTTGAGGATTAATTTTATTATTGAACAACAACCATGTTCTCAATGAACCCAAAAAACTCATTAATATCAAAGCTGAATAGTTTTGGAAGTAGTTTTTAGTTTGTTTTTAGTTATAGCTATTTTAGGGGGATATCTGTGTGTGCAGGTGACTATTACTGTGCATAATTATTAGGCAACTTAACAAAAAACAAATATATACCCATTTCAATTATTTATTTTTACCAGTGAAACCAATATAACATCTCAACATTCACAAATATACATTTCTGACATTCAAAAGCAAAACAAAAACAAATCAGTGACCAATATAGCCATTTTTCTTTGCAAGGACACTCAAAAGCCTGCCATCCATGGATTCTGTCAGTGTTTTGATCTGTTCACCATCAACATTGCGTGCAGCAGCAACCACAGCCTCCCAGACACTGTTCAGAGAGGTGTACTGTTTTCCCTCCTTGTAAATCTCACATTTGATGATGGACCACAGGTTCTCAATGGGGTTCAGATCAGGTGAACAAGGAGGCCATGTCATTAGATTTTCTTCTTTTATACCCTTTCTTGCCAGCCACGCTGTGGAGTACTTGGACGAGTGTGATGGAGCATTGTCCTGCATGAAAATCATGTTTTTCTTGAAGGATGCAGACTTCTTCCTGTACCACTGCTTGAAGAAGGTGTCTTCCAGAAACTGGCAGTAGGACTGGGAGTTGAGCTTGACTCCATCTTCAACCCGAAAAGGCCCCACAAGCTCATCTTTGATGATACCAGCCCAAACCAGTACTCCACCTCCACCTTGCTGGCGTCTGAGTCGGACTGGAGCTCTCTGCCCTTTACCAATCCAGCCACGGGCCCATCCATCTGGCCCATCAAGACTCACTCTCATTTCATCAGTCCATAAAACCTTAGAAAAATCAGTCTTGAGATATTTCTTGGCCCAGTCTTGACGTTTCAGCTTGTGTGTCTTGTTCAGTGGTGGTCATCTTTCAGCCTTTCTTACCTTGGCCATGTCTGAGTATTGCACACCTTGTGCTTTTGGGCACTTCAGTGATGTTGCAGCTCTGAAATATGGCCAAACTGGTGGCAAGTGGCATCTTGGCAGCTGCACGCTTGACTTTTCTCAGTTCATGGGCAGTTATTTTGCGCCTTGGTTTTTCCACACGCTTCTTGCGACCCTGTTGACTATTTTGAATGAAACGCTTGATTGTTCGATGATCACGCTTCAGAAGCTTTGCAATTTTAAGAGTGCTGCATCCCTCTGCAAGATATCTCACTATTTTTGACTTTTCTGAGCCTGTCAAGTCCTTCTTTTGACCCATTTTGCCAAAGGAAAGGAAGTTGCCTAATAATTATGCACACCTGATATAGGGTGTTGATGTCATTAGACCACACCCCTTCTCATTACAGAGATGCACATCACCTAATATGCTTAATTGGTAGTAGGCTTTCGAGCCTATAAAGCTTGGAGTAAGACAACATGCATAAATAGGATGATGTGGTCAAAATACTCATTTGCCTAATAATTCTGCACTCCCTGTAATGGCTCCATTTTGCATAAAACTTATTAATGCTAATTTCCAAGTGAGATTAGTTTATCCGGCTAAAATCATAATTAATGTAAATGGTACTACGCAAATAATTACCGAAGCTGAGGCTGCACAAACTCTATGCAAAGAACTTAAAATAAGTGAGTAGGAATAGAAGGGTTTCCTTGTATTGTGCTGATAGAAATACAGATGTCGTCTGGTCCATACGATATTGGGCTCCATGTACTAAGAGGCGGGCGGACAGCTTCTTAACTCGCGAAGCTGTCCGCCCGCCTCCGCTACACACGGGCAGCGGATCTATTGATCCGCTTGCCCGTATGTATCATTACACACTCAGCGGAGTGTGTAATGCCCGCCCCTTCAGTCGCGCGACCAATCACGCGACTGAAGGGGCTGTCAATCACCGAGAGCGAGCGTGCTCTCAGTGATTTTGCTTCACCACCTAAGAGGTGGCGTAGGGTGTAGGAAGCAGCGGTCTAATGACCGCTGCTTCTTACATTGCGGGAAGCAGGCTCGCATATGCGAACCTGCCCCGCAAAGGCTCCGGAGCAGCTTTCGCTGCTTCGTACATGGAGCCCATTGTTTGTGTATGTGTGGTGTGTTTGCAGGGTTTTTTTTTGTTTGTTTTTCCCCTCTCTCTTCGCTTGCCCCCCTCCCCTTCCCTGCCATATCCCCTTCTACAGCTTTTTTTTGTAGAATAACTTGAATAAAGTCATTTTTTTATCTTGGAACGTGGGTTGGATAACACCCCCTATTAAAAGAAAGTCAATAATAAAACATTTAAACTCTTTTAACCCACAAATTGTCTTTTTGCAAAAGACTCACCTAAAACCTGAGGAGGCGCTAAAACTAAAATCTAAATGGGTGGAAAATGTAGTATACTCACCATATTGTGGGCGGAAAAGGGGAGTAGCGATTTTGTTTAATAAGAATTTGCAGTGTGATATCTTGCCTCAAATTATAGACCCGCAAGGGAGATATCTTATTTTAGAAATATTAATTCAAGAGGTAAATTTGGTTCTATGTAATGTATATGGTCCAAATAAACCTGACAAAGGATTTTGGGATACTTTGAAGGCTAAATTGTTGTACTATAGTAATCAGAAAATTATTATGGGTGGAGATTTCAACATAGCTCCCAGGCCTCGATTGGATAGGTTTAAATGTCTAAATTAATGTGAGCAAGGGAGGAATTGGATACTCTCAAATTTTATTACAGATTTAAAGCTAACAGATATTTGGCGTACACAATTCCCTGACGTAAAAGCATACGCATATGAATCTAAATCATTTAGTACACTGGTCTCGGAATTTGTATTAAATCAAGTTATTTGTGCAGATATAAAGGATATTGTTATCTCAGAATATGCGGTTATCTCGCTTCAGATTAAGGCTGGTCCAAATTATGGACAAAATTTTACCAGGCTTTCCTTTCCCCCTTATCTAATAAATAACCTACATTTTACTAACTGGTTAATTGATAAGTGGAACAAGTTCAAGTATAATAATAGTACATATCTGTTCAAACCAGAGTTTTTTTTGGGAAGCCTTAAATGCGTTTATCAGGGGTGAGATAAGGGCATATTTATGCAAATGGAAGAAAAATAAGGCAAGAGAAATTCAGTTAACTAACCAAGTTAGAAATACTTACGAAGCATATATTAACAACCCTGTCAAATTAGGGATAAATACTCAGAAAAAAAAAACCGAGAGGGACTTATTCCTCAAACACAAGACTACACAAAAGGATTTAAAAACGAGTGCGAAATATCGCGGAAACTATGGAAGATTGGCCAGATATCTTTCAATCTTGATCAAAAATAGACAAAGTAATAAAAGAATTAATAAAATCAGACTTGAAGGTAGAATTGTTACCAAACCTAAGGAAATAAAAGAAGCCTTTTATAACTTCTATAAGAGGATTTGTTAGAGGGAGGAAACAAATATGCAGAATAAACAGAGTTTTTGGAATAATTTTAAAATCCCTAAGATCTCGAAACAACATCTAGAAGCATTAAATCTTCCAATTACAGTGGCTGAGGTGATAGCGCAGATCAAAATATCAAAATCAAATAAAGCTCCTGGTCCAGATCAACTTCCAGTTGAACTATATAAAATCTTAAAAGACCATATTCCAGATACTCTAGTGAATCTTTTTAATTTATACTTTATTAAAAATAAAACTCCTTCAAGATATTTTTCGGCTTCTACTATTACTTTGATACATAAAAAAACAAAGATCCAGAAAACATGTCTGCATATAGACCAATATCTTTACTAAATAGCGATTACAAAATTCTCATGTCTATTATAGCAAACAGGTTAAAAAATTATATAGGGAATTTAATTCATCCAGATCAAGCTGGGTTTATCCCAGGCAGAAATGTATCTAAAATTATACGCAGGGTTTTAACGATTCTGGAGTATTTTTGGACTGGAAACAAGGGTAAAGAAACTCTGAACAGATCAAATATGGCGTTACTGGCGATCGTTGCCCAAAAGGCTTTTGATCTCATTAACTGGGATCATTTATTCACATCGCTCTCGCATTTTGGGTTTAAGGGGAATTTCTTAAACTTAATATATGCAATCTACCAAAATCTGATCTCCAATGTATTAATTAACTCTGAACTCACTCAAGATATTACTCTAGAAAAAGGTACTCGTCAGGGCTGTCCCCTTTCACCTCTCTTGTTGTCAGAATTCTCCTTAGGATTCTGGCTAACAACTTCCTGGGCTGCTGTACCTTTAATTGCATTATGTGTTACTTCCTGTCCCCTATAAAAGACTGCCTGCTTTGTATCAAATTGCTTGGTATTGAAGTTCACTTTATTATTGAGCTCTCACAACTGCTTACAGATTTCGCTTCTTGAATTCACCTTATCCTGAGCCTGCTCTTTTGATTCACCTAGCAGCTCTCCTTTTACACTCATCCACCTGCAGCTACGGAACCTCCAATCTCTCCGGCCGGATCTACAGGATTAATCCGCGGTGACGTCACACGCCATCGGAACGGACCCTCCTCGCAAGTGCCGCTGCTCTGAGCCTCGCAAGTGCCGCTTCTCACAGCTACACCAGACCCTTGAATTAGGGATTAGAACTCGCTCTACCTACCTGTTAACCGACCGGCACTTCCATAAGGTACCTTCAACTTCTGGGCTGTTCCTACTATCTGTTCAGTCACGCAAGTACGCCTGTACAGCATTTGCACTAATCATTACTGCAATACATTTTGTCTGTAGGTTTGCTTTTGCCTATTTAATAATTATCCGTGTCTGTATAAGATTCAGGGGGTAAAGTTTTATTACTAGTTGCTCTCACTCAGCTTTCTACTTACTCCTGTATAACTTCTGTCATTATTCCACACTTGGTTCAGTTTTTTGGCTTAGCTGTATGTGACAGTATTATACCACTAGTGACAGTTATAAGCTTTCCATAGTAATTCTCCTGAAACCTTACATTAACTGCTTGGTAACATATCTGGGGCACACTCTACCACACTGGTACATAATGTGTTCTCCACATGTTCCTAAGCCACAACTCAAATATTTAGTCTCAGCAGCTGTGGTCTAATTGAAGTTTTCTTTTTGTTCTCTAGATAACTTTGTTTCCAAACAAAGTGTGACAGAATACCAAGCCATAAAATTAACATGGATCCAGCTGAGATGACCGCTCAAATACAATCACTTAATCAGAAAGTAGATTTATTGGCTGATGGTCTTAACACTTTAAAAGCTGAGAATGTAGCACTTAAAGCTTACATAAAGTATTATCTTGAAACCAAAATTCACACACCTGAACCACAAGTTAGTCTCCCCGAAAAATTATATGGAGACAGGGCAAATTACAGAGATTTCAAGAATGCATGCCTACTGCTGTTCACTTTAAAACCCCAGTCGTACCCAAATGACAGAACTAGAGTTTTGACTATTATCTCTTTCCTTAGAGGTGAACCACGCAGTTGGGCCAATAGTTTTTTTGAGACCAATGAAAACATACTCAATTCATTGGATCAATTTCTCTTAGCCATGGGTCAATTGTATCAGGACCCTTTCAAACAGCAGACCACAGAGACAACACTTAGGGCACTAAGACAGAGAAAGAGGGTAGTCGAGGACTACATTACAGACTTTAAGAGGTGGGCAAAGGATTCCGAATGGAACAATTTATCTTTACGGAATCAGTTCCATCTGGGTCTTTCTGACTCAGTAAAAGATGAACTCTCCCGCACGGACATTCCTGCCACTTTAGAGGAGTTAATGAAGCTCAGTATTACTATTGACAGAAGATTAAGAGAGAGACAGCATGAAAGAACATATCCAGATACATACACCAAGAAAAGTTCTGGTAGTACACCTGCCACCTCTTCTCACAAAGCTAACATAGAACCTATGGAAATTGGCTTCCTCAAAGGCCCATTAAGCCCCCAAGAAAAGCTCAGGCATAGAGAAAACAATCTCTGCCTTTACTGCGCTTCAGATGAACACTCTGTTAAGGAATGCCCAGCTCTACAGAGATCTAACAAGGGTGAGTCTTATGCTTCTAGTAGTTGTTGTAGTACTTCTGACACAAGAACAACATACTTTAAACTCTCACTCTCTTTTCAGTGGGATGAACACCGACTCCTCGTGCCCACAATAATTGACTCTGGAGCGTCAGCTTGTTACATTGATAAAGATTATACATTTGTCAATAAAATACCACTAATCCGCAAAAAGTCTCCTGTATTGTTAAAGGGTATAGATGGAAGGCCTATCTCCTCGGGTCTTGTAGAGTTTCAAACCATACCTATCCTAGTCACTACCCCTGAACAACATAGAGAATATCTCACATTCGATGTCATTTCTTCACCTGCATCTGCAGTTATCATAGGGTTAAATTGGTTAACTTTACACAACCCTCACATTAACTGGAAAAATTTGACACTTACCTTTTCCTCTGAATACTGCAGTACCACATGTTTCCCAATAAACATCATGCACATCACCCCTGATCAAGATGAGATACAATTACCAGAACAGTATAGGGATTTTTCAGATGTATTTAGCAAAACTGAATCAGAAAATCTTCCCCCACATAGGAAATACGACTGCCCTATTGAGCTAGTGCCAGGGACACAGATACCTTATGGTCATATTTTTCCTTTATCCAAACCTGAGCTTTTACATCTAAAAACTTATCTTGAAGAAAATTTAAGAAAGGGGTTTATTCGCCCCTCCACCTCTCCAGCTGGAGCGGGTATATTTTTTGTGAAAAATAAGGATGGTTCCCTAAGACCTATTGTAGACTACAGACAACTTAACAAAGTCACAATAAAGAACCGATACCCCTTACCACTTATCCCTGAATTGAGAAGGGGTAAAATATTTCACAAAATTAGATCTCAGAGGGGCTTATAATTTAATACGTGTAAGAAGTGGTGACGAATGGCTCACAGTGTTTCGTACAAGGTATGGCTTGTACGAGTACACCGTGATGCCATTCGGTTTATGTAACTCCCCGGCCACTTTTCAACATCTAATCAACGATCTCTTTAGAGATTTCCTAGATGTTTTCCTTGTTATCTATCTGGATGACATACTCATTTACTCAAAGACCTTTTCTGAACATATCCTACATGTAAGGCAGGTACTCTCTAGGTTAAGAAGCAATTCTCTTTACGCTAAACCGGAGAAGTGTATTTTTAACACACAGAATATAACCTTCTTAGGCTATGTGATAACTTCCACTGGTATTTACATGGAACAAACCAAAATTCAGGCAATTATCGACTGGCCTTCACCAAAATCAAAGAAAGAGGTACAAAGGTTCCTTGGCTTCGCCAACTTTTATCGGAAGTTCATAAAGAACTTCTCGATGGTCACAAAACCACTTACTCAACTAACTAAATCCGATACATCATTCAAATGGAATTCTGATGCACAATCAGCATTTGAAACACTAAAAAACCTGTTTACCTCTGCACCAATCCTGAGGTTTCCTAACCCTGAATTACCATATACCTTGGAGGTCGACGCATCAGATGTAGCCGTGGGAGCGGTTTTATCTCAACGTTCAGGCATAAATCAACCCCTCCATCCAGTCGCCTACTTTTCTAGCTGTTTATCCAGCTCAGAACAAAACTACCCTATCGGAGATAAGGAGCTCCTCGCTATCAAGATGTCATTAGAACACTGGCGCCACCTATTAGAGGGAACTTCAGTCCCCACTGTCATTTAAACGGACCATAGAAACCTTCAATACCTTAAAACAACAAGAACACTGTCCGCTAGACAAGTCCGCTGGAACCTCTTCTTTTCCAGGTTTAATTTTCAGATTGTCTACCGAACAGCGAAGAAAAACCACAAGGCAGATGCCTTATCAAGATTACCAAATTACACCCGCTCCGATAATCCCAAGGACACTATTATTCCATCAGAAAACTTTGTCTCTTTTGTTATTGAGACCAATTCTACCCTCATTCATGAACAATCTCTGGACTCCAGTAAACCACTTTCCCAACTACAGAAAAAAGATGACGGGTTATATTATTTCAAGGAAAAGATATATATACCTCCTACATTAAGACAGATACTGCTACAGTCTTCTCATGAATCTTTACTAGCTGGACATCCCAGTTTCAAAAAAACACAGGACTTAATCACACGTTCTTACTGGTGGCCGGGAATCTATCAAGACATAAAAAATCATGTTCTCACTTGTAATGATTGTACTATATTCAAAAGAGCTAAACATCCTCCCTATGGACTTTTGATACCATTAACTACACCTAGCAGACCTTGGCAAGAGATCGCCCTAGATTTCATTGTCGACCTTCCGAAATCTGATAACAAAACTACTATATTAGTTGTTGTCGATCTTTTCAGCAAAATGTCGCACTTTATCCCTTACCATAAACTTCCTTCAGCTTCCGAGACTATCCAACTACTTATCGCCCATGTGTTCAAACATCACGGAATCCCCGAGACTATGCTTACTGACCGAGGTACTCAGTTTTCCAGCAAACTCTGGAGTGAATTCTGTAAGACCTTCTCAATTAATAAAAGGTTAAGTACGGCTTATCATCCTCAGACCAATGGCCAGACCGAGAGGTCAAACCAGTGGCTTGAAAAATTCCTTAGGACTTACTGTTCATCTCAACCACTACAATGGTCTAAACATCTTCCATATGCTGAGTTCTGCTTTAATAATACTATCCACTCCACAACAAAACAAACTCCATTCTATGTGAACTATGGTTACCATCCCAAATTCCAATTGCTCTCTGACAACCAGAGCTCTTCACCCAACATCTCTGATCTCTCCATACTTATTTCATCTAATTTCTCCACTGTGAAAGCTGCCATAGAGGACGCAAAGAAGATTCAAAAGAACTACTATGACAGAAAGAGAATACCATCTCCAACATACTCCATTGGTGACTTAGTTTGGTTATCAACAAAAAACCTCAGACTTAACGCTCCTTCTAAGAAATTCGCACCTCTATTCATCGGCCCATACCCAGTGACTCACATCGTCAATCCTAACGCAGTTCGTCTTAAACTACCAGATACCATGAAGGTGCACTCCACTTTTCATGTCTCCATGTTGAAACCGTACAAGGCTCTCAGGAATTCTTCTTCCAACACTGTCCTTCTTGAGGTTATCGTGGACCCTAATACTGAATATGAGGTACTGTCCATCCTGGACTCCCGTGTCCATCGAAGTGTTCTTCAATATCTCGTTCGTTGGAAGGATTATACTCCTGATGATGATTCGTGGGAGCCAGCTGTTAACATCTCCGCTCCTAGACTGGTGGCACTCTTCCATCGTAGGAATCCTGACCGTCCTAGTCCTTGAGCCCCGGAGTTGCTCCTTGAAGAGGTGGTTCTGTCAGGATTCTCCTTAGGATTCTGGCTAACAACTTCCTGGGCTGCTGTACCTTTAATTGCATTATGTGTTACTTCCTGTCCCCTATAAAAGACTGCCTGCTTTGTATCAAATTGCTTGGTATTGAAGTTTACTTTATTATTGAGCTCTCACAACTGCTTACAGATTTCGCTTCTTGAATTCACCTTATCCTGAGCCTGCTCTTTTGATTCACCTAGCAGCTCTCCTTTTACACTCATCCTCCTGCAGCTACGGAACCTCCAATCTCTCCGGCCGGATCTACAGGATTAATCCACGGTGACGTCACACGCCATCGGAACGGACCATCCTCGCAAGTGCCTCTGCTCTGAGCCTCGCAAGTGCCGCTTCTCACAGCTACACCAGACCCTTGAATTAGGGATTAGAACTCGCTCTACCTACCTGTTAACCGACCGGCACTTCCATAAGGTACCTTCAACTTCTGGGCTGTTCCTACTATCTGTTCAGTCACGCAAGTACGCCTGTACAGCATTTGCACTAATCATTACTGCAATACATTTTGTCTGTAGGTTTGCTTTTGCCTATTTAATAATTATCCGTGTCTGTATAAGATTCAGGGGGTAAAGTTTTATTACTAGTTGCTCTCACTCAGCTTTCTACTTACTCCTGTATAACTTCTGTCATTATTCCACACTTGGTTCAGTTTTTTGGCTTAGCTGTATGTGACAGTATTATACCACTAGTGACAGTTATAAGCTTTCCATAGTAATTCTCCTGAAACCTTACATTAACTGCTTGGTAACATATCTGGGGCACACTCTACCACACTGGTACATAATGTGTTCTCCACATGTTCCTAAGCCACAACTCAAATATTTAGTCTCAGCAGCTGTGGTCTAATTGAAGTTTTCTTTTTGTTCTCTAGATAACTTTGTTTCCAAACAAAGTGTGACACTTGTTCAATTTAGCTTTAGAACCGTTTGCTATTAAATTACGACAAGAACTATCTGGGATAATGGTTGGTTCGGTTAAAACAGTCCTTACTCTATATGCGGATGACTTACTCTTATTTTTTAATGATTCTGACTATTCAATACAACACTTTTTAACTCTGGCAACACAATTTGGGTCCTTTTCAGGTTATAAAATTAATCCAGAAAAATCAGAAATCTTATGGATTATCCAAAATAAGTCCCCAAGCCTTAGATACCCATTTAAGTCAGTAGAATCAATACATTATTTAGGGATTAAAATCCATAAGGATCCTGCTGCCTGGTATAATTTAAATTTTACATCTTACTTTTGTAAATATAAAAGAGATCTAGATAATTGGATGTCGCTTCCTATTTCACTTACAGCGCGGATCTCTATGATTAAGACTATGTTTTTTCCACAATTACTATATTTACTGCAAAATCTTCCGATTTTGATTAATGCTAGAGACATTACCCTGTTTAATGGCATAACAGCGGGATTTATTTGGAAACAAAAACGCAAAAGAATTTCTACATATAATCTCAGTTTACATACGCATGCAGGCGGTCTAGCGCTTCCAAACCTTAGGTACTATAATCTAGTCACGCTTAGTAAATATATCTTAGATTGGATCACAGAAACAGAATATTCAATGAATTTGCTTTTAGAGTCAGGAATTGTAACACCATTTTCTCTGAAGGCTCTTATGCATCTTTGCCTATTTACAATTGAGACATTTCTATGGGAAGTTATGGGAGGATAACAAATCAGACTGGAAGCTAGGAGATATTAATTCAGCAATCAATGTTTACAAACAAGGTAATGTGTCTATCTCTTTCTTGTATAATATGTTACTCACCAAGGCCAATCAGATACATTTAAATGAGTTATTAATGAAATGGAAAATAAATTTCCCTTACATTACTATTGAAGAGATTGAGGATAGTTTTAGATTAGTTCAAAAAGCAACCACCATAATCTCCTGGAGAGAATCTCACTGCAAACTCTTAAATATGGTCTGTCACCCCCGCACAACTTAAGAAATGGTATCGAGCTGATAATAATGTCTGTTTGAAATGTAGTAACCTGAACGCAGATCTTATGCATTGTTTCTGGAGATGCCCAAAAGTTAAACAGTTTTGGAATAAGGTAAATTTCTGGTTATCCCTAAATTTAGATGATTAATTTGTTATAAGCCCACAAGATATATTTTTTTTGTGTAACTATCAAAAAAATAAACAATACAAGACAATTAATACATTGATTCTAGCAGGACGTAATTTAATTCTGCTAAATGGGAGATCCGGAAGTTCTCCTTCTTTCCAAACTTTTAAAGCTATGAAGCCAATACAATTATATTGGAGCAATATTATAGTGATATAATGATAATGGAGAAGTATCTTCAAAAATGGCTGGGTCTAATGAAAACCTTCCCCTTGTTGTTACAACAACAATTCATAACTATCTTATCTTTAAAAAAACAACTTTCTTTGATACCTGGATTCAAACGGGCAGATTATCCGTTGAATGGGCATAAGCGTGCATTATCACCCGGATCTTTCCCCTGTTAGCAGCTGCTGAAAGGTTGTTAGGATGAGTCTGTGGGCAGTTGAGAGATTGGGATCTGTCCATTGACCAGTGTTTGCATGTATGTGTTGAACATGATTGGTTTGCTCACGGGTTTAGCTTAAGGCTGGTGGTGCACTGTAGCTTCCTTAATGTGGAAAATCATGAGAATGAGGTGTATTGGGTTGCAGAGGTGGATCATGAGGCTGTGAGGAGTTATACCTGCTATTTGAGCTGTGAGGGCGAAGTCATGGGCTTTATGTACCTCTAAGGGGGCGGGGAGGGTGATGGTGGGATGGCGGAGGCCGAGAGCATTTTTTTTTTTCCTTCCTTCTTTTTGTTGTTATTTTCTTTATTTGTGTGTTTGGCTGAGTGTTAGTCCTACGGTTTGGGTTAAGAGAGAAAAATAAAAACTCACCAACAGCATTTAAAATCCTAGTTGAAATCTAAAAGAGGTCATTACATAGGTTTTGTTGATCAGATTTGTGGTGGTATGTCAAATATTTTGTATAATTCATACATGTATTGAAATGTAATAACTCTAATTCACCCTGCGTGGTGAGATGAAAATTATGTCTACAGCTTATTTCCTTTTTTTGTTTTTGTTGTTCTTTGGTAATATTGTTGGTTTATAAATAAAGATATATATAAAAAAAACATTGTTTTTGGCATTGCTTTTAATATATATTATAATGTTAGGATGAGAGTGTGAATGTGTACACTGGTGTATGAACACATTATTATTATTTTAAATCAGCGCATATTATATTTCAACTTTTAAGTGTTTTAAACATTTGACATACATTGGAGTATTTTTTAGACATACTGTATATCTCATGGAAATAGATTTTGTGTAATAAATTTCACATTAACCTTATTATTGATAGACTTAGAAATTTTCTTTGTAGCTCTTAATATTAGAGTATTCATTTTGTATTTATTAACCCTTACCAGCAAAGAATGCGCCATCTTTTGTGATTATTTGTACATGCTATCATGTAAGATATATAACACTTAAAGAGATAAGCCCAAGTTTGGTTCCATAAAGCATTATATTCTGTGGCCCTTGATCATTTCATCTCCACTTCCTACTCTATTTTGAAGTCATAACCCCTCTACAAAAAGATTTTGTACTCTAGGTGCCGACAATATACTTGAATATTAATAGTTTGTCCAGTTCTGGCCTTTATGTTACTATATCTCACACTGTTCTGTTTTCACAACTATATTTTTATTAAGTTTGTACCTTGAATCTTGACAGAAGTTCATTAATAAGACTGTACTTGTAATGTAATCCCTAGACTCTTTGTTAAATGTTTCTATTATCATTACAATTCTTGTTATTATTATTATTAATAATAAGTTCATAAAGCAGATTTTTTATGACGCTTAAAATATTTGCCTGATATAAAACAAATTGAAAGCATAGAAAATAAGTTAGCTTACACAAAGGAATCATTATAAATTAGCCTCATTTGTTCCATACATTGCATTCTTTGGAAGAGTCTATAGAGGAATATGAAAGTTTTTAATCGCTTCCTTTAGAATACTTTTTTGCAGCTCATTAAAAGTTGTTGTTGAGTCTCACTGATGCGAGGTCAATATGTCAATGTCATTATGAAGATTCTCTTAGTTGCAGATAAATGATATAATGAAAAGGTACAAAAACAAACAGAAACAAACATAAATGAATGATGTATACAAAATAATTTAATTTAATGAATACTAAATATGTCTTTTTTTCCAGGGTATTTACAATTATACTGTATATGAATTGCCCATCTGGGATACATCTGTTTTCACTGGTGTGATTTTTTCTAGACACACAACAAAAGTACAAGATGGATAGTGATGGTATTGGCAAAGAAGTTGCTAAACTGTCTTTTTCTAGAATTTATTAACAGTGCAATGGATGAAACATTTTTGGGTGGTAAGAATAAATAATCGCTTAAAGGACCTGTGGCAGCTATCAGTCAAACACAAATACATATATGTATATTCTGTGAATTCTGGAATATGCTCAGTAGGGGCTGGTGACTCAAAAAGTGTAAATATGAAAAGTTTGTGCAAATTTTGTTTAATGGAAGTACAATGGGAAGTTGTTTAAAATTGCATGCTCTATCTGAATTATGAAAGTTTAATTTTGACGTGAGTGTCCCTTTAATGCCTTGAATAGTATTGCCTATAAAAATCCTACAGAGCTTGACAAAAGTGAACTGTCTATCAGCTTTTGCAGTCTATATGAACTGGGAGTTTGAAGAATCTTAAAATATTTTAGAAGGCAGGAAATACAGGTTAGGCCTAGATCTGTCTTGTCATATAATGTGCTGCTATGTTATTTGCTGCTTAGGTTGACCATTCGGCATAGAAATAAACTTTTTAAAGGGATATTAAACAGCGCTCCTTTGGTAAAAATAAATATGTTAACTCAAAGGGAATATAAAAAGAAACAGATTGTGTAAAAACAGCAAATAACTTACTTGTTTTCTTACAAAATTAGAGCTTAGAAATGCTCAGTGTAGCCCCTGCCCCCAGTGTGATAAGAGCAGAGAATCTTCTGTCAGTTCTGGGCATGAGCAAATCCGACTCCCTGTTATCTAGTCTATTCACTAGTTTTATGACATACGGCTAATATAAACCTTCCTGCTAAGGATTCCTCCTCCTTGTAGGGCTGTGACAGGAAGCACAAATGTAGTGTAAAAAAAAAATAAAAAGGTAAAATCTATTTAAATAGATAAATAAAACATATTGAAATTATGTATATTAAGTATAAGCAAATAAGTACTTTTTTTATTACAACAATGAAACAGACTGTTTAACATCCCTTTAACCCCTTAACGACCAAGGATGTACAGGGTACGTCCTACAAAAAACGGTCCTTAACGACCAAGGATGTACCCTGTACGTTGTTGGTGTTTTCAAGCGGTGTAAGCGATCCTGATTGCTTCCAGTCGCTTTCATGTTATTGCAGTGATGCCTCGATATTGAGCCATCTGATGCATAGAGAGCCATTCTGTGGCCCTCTCTGCATCAGCCATCGATGGCCGCGATCGTTGGTGGGTGGGAGCAATTGCAGGGAGGCGGCCATCGATGGGGAACTTCCAGCAGCAGTGTGAATTCACTCGCCAGTGCGTGCAGGAGCGAGCATAGGGGCGGGGAGGGTGGCGGGTGTGCATGTGTGCACGCTCGCGCCCGCAATCTGCTCATATGAGCATTTAAGTACAAGATGTGGTGGGAGAGGGTGGTGAAATATGGGGAGGGGGTAGAGAATTGAGGGTGGGAGCAGCTACACTACAGAAAAATATGTATATATATATATATATATATATATATATATATATAAAAAAATATGGGCAAATGTATTCAAAAGTGCCAGTGCCCAAAATGGCAGCAAATAGTGAGCGGGGGGAGGGTTAGAAAGCTGTTTGGGGGGGGCTCAGGGAGGTTGGGTGGTAAGGGGGCATCTTACACTGCAGAAAATATATAATTTAAAAAAAAAACAAAAAAAAAAAACAAACACAAACTTTTTATTTTTATACTGGCAGACTTTCTACCAGTACTAAAGATAACGGTGGCAATAGTGAGGTGGGGGAGGGAATAGAGATGTTTGAGAGTAGTCAGGGGGTGGGATGTGTCAGGTGGGAGGCTTATCTCTACACTAAAGCTAAAAATACCCCTTCAAGCTCCATACAAGCTACCTAATTAACCCTGTCACTGCTGGGCATAATACAAGTGTGGTGCACAGTGGCATTAAGGGACCTTCTAATTACCAACAAAAAAAATGCCAAAACCATATTTGTCTGCTATTTCTGAACAAAGGGGATCCCAGAGAAGCATTTACAACCATTTGTGCCATAATTGCACAAGCTGTTTGTAAATAATTTCAGTGAGAAACCTAAAGTTTGTGAAAAAGTTAGCAAAAAAGTTAACAATTTTTTATATTTGATCGCATTTGGCGGGGAAATGGTGGCATGAAATATACCAAAATGGGCTTAGATCAATACTTTGGGTTGTCTACTACACTACACTAAAGCTAAAATTAACCCTACAAGCTCCCTACAAGCTACCTAATTAGCCCCTTCACTGCTGGGCATAATACAAGTGTGGTGCGCAGCGGCATTTAGCGGCCTTCTAATTACCAAAAAGTAATGCCAAAGCCAACTCAGCATTCTCTCTCCTCCAAACACGACGAGTTGTGTTTCTACCAAACAGTTCTACTTTGGTTTCATCTGACCATATGACATTCTCCTAATCCACTTCTGGATCATCCAAATGCACTCTAGCATACTTCAGACGGACCCGGACATGTACTGGCTTAAGCAGGGGGACACGTCTGGCACTGCAGAATCCAAGTCCCTGGCGGGGGAGGGTGTTACTGATGGTAGCCTTTGTTACGTTGGTCCCAGCTCTCTGCAGGTCATTCACTAAGTCCCCCCGTGTGGTTCTGGGATATTTGTTCACCGTTCTTGTGATCATTTTGACCCCACGGGGTGAGGTCTTGCGTGGAGCCCCAGATCAAGGGAGATTATCAGTGGTCTTGTATGTCTTCCATTTTCTAATTATTGCTCCCACAGTTGATTTCTTCACACCAAGCTGCTTGCTTATTGCAGATTCAGTCTTCCCAGCCTGGTGCAGGTCTACAATTTTGTTTCTGGTGTCCTTCGACAGCTCTTTGGTCTTCACCATAGTGGAGTGTGACTGTTTGAGGTTGTGGACAGGTGTCTTTTATACTGATAACAAGTTCAAACAGGTGCCATTAATACAGGTAATGAGTGGAGGACAGAGGAGCCTCTTAAAGAAGAAGATACAGGTCTGTGAGAGCCAGAAATCTTGCTTGTTTGTAGGTGACCAAATACTTATTTTCCACCATAATATGCAAATAAATTATTTCCAAATCAGACAATGTGATTGTCTGGATTTGTTTCCACATTTTGTCTCTCATAGTTGAGATATACCTATGATGAAAATTACAGGCCTCTCTCATCTTCTTAAGTGGGAGAACTTGCACAATTGGTGGCTGAATAAATACTTTTTTGCCCCACTGTATATTCACTATGTGACAAAATACCAGCTACCACTAGATGGCATAAATAGATTTAATGCACAGCAATAAAAACATATCAATGTAACTTAGCTTCAATAAATAACTATAATACAGTTGTTCTAGTTCTGAAAATGTCTAATGCAGGATGTCAACTCCTCAGTAGCGCATCAGAAAATCATAGGAATGGTTATATCCCTAACTATAAAATGTAGGTTTAAATGCTAACAAATCAGTTCATGCTGCTGAAGTTAACAAGGCAGGCTGGGTTATTTGAAAGCTTTAGACATCTTTCCACAATACACTTATTTCTATGTGGTAATAATTTGCTAGTAGTTTGCAATGTATAGTCAAGTGTGTGCAGGGCCAGATTTACAGCCCAGGTGCCTGTAGGCACCAAAATCTAAAGTGCCCCCCACACGCTCTTGGTTCACATGTATGAACCTATAGATATAGCCTAAATCTTTATAGAATTATGATTTTTTACAGCTGCTGCTAATTTTACCACATAAAACGCAGTCCATGATCTATAAAAGATCACTGCAGACAGTATTTGCCCAGTATGATGAGATTAGACTAGGGCTTCATTTAGAAACTTTGCTGACCAAGCCTGCACAATCAACCAAAGGTCAGTTGGTTTTTAAAGCGTGTTTATCCTGTGCAACAGCCCTGGCATTTTGCATTTTATCAATAATATTCATACCTATGGTATTTTATATGAAAGACTGCCCTCTGATTTTGACAGCTGCTGCTGCTGCAGCTGATACATGCCCACTGTGCACTCAGAGCGCTCTATAATAGCACACAAATAGTCACTCACTGTAAGCCCCCACACACTTACTCTCAGGCCGCTCTGGCTGCTCTGTCCTCATTCACTGGAGAAACGGACCGGCCAGCGTGTTGTTTAGGGCAAAATTATTATCTACTATGGTAAGTGAGGGCAGAGCCGCAGAGGGGTGCAGAAAAGGCATATGGAGCAGAAAGAAAGGGGCCCCTCTATGGAAGGCCCTTGTAGGCACATGCCTACTCTGCCTAATGGTAAATCCGGCCCTGAGTGTGTGTTAAAGGAGATTTCACTAAACAATAACATAGTTGTATATAATTTTTGAGCACCAACACATCAGGCAAAGAAGCCAACCATATAAACATACTTTGTCATAATGCATTAGCTAAAAGTAGATTGGTTGAAAAAAGAAAATCTTAAAATAAATTGTCTGTTAAATCATTGGATCTATAAAATACTTTAGGGGTTTAAAAATTTGAAAATCAAGAAGTCTAACTGAAATTGAAACTAGTTGTTTAATTAGCATCTTGGGCCTAAGTACCCCAGCACAGATGGGGTCTGTGATCCTGGGTCTAGGTTTTCAGTGGGTAAGATTTGGGCTGCTAATAATCCTTTGTCCTTCTCCTACCAGTTATTCAGTTTTTCAAGATATTGGTGCTTCAGTGTATGCTTCTTAATTTGTTATGTTGGGCAAAATATATTCATGGTGTAAATAAATAAAAAGTAGATACTCTGGCCTCTAGTTATCAAGGTCTGGCGGACCTGATCCGACACTGCGTATCAGGTCCGCCAGACCTCGCTGAATACGGCGAGCAATACGCTCGCCATATTCAGCATTGCACCAGCAGCTCACAAGAGCTGCTGGTGCAACGTCGCCCTCTGCAGACTCGAGGCCAATCGGCCGCCAGCAGGGGGTGTCAATCAACCCAATCGTACTCGATCGGGTTGATTTCCGGCGATGTCTGTCCGCCTGCTCAGAGCAGGCGGACAGGTTATGGAGCAGCGGTCTTTGTGACCGCTACTTCATAACTGCTGTTTCTGGCGAGCCTGCAGGCTCGCCAGAAACACGGGACATCAAGCTCCATTCGGAGCGTGATACATATGCCCCTCTGTCTTTATTTCAATGGTAGGGTTTAAGGAGCTGGCTCTGCAAGCAAATGAGATGGGGATGGAGTGTCTAAAGTTCCTAAGGTGCCTGGAGTGTGGTTTTTCAATGTCTGGTTACGGTTATGGTTGTGCTTTACTTGATTTGATCCAGGAATGGAGGCTAAAATACTTGTATTATTTGGTTATTAACTCTCATTTAGTGGCTTTGGCCTTTTAAGTTAAATTGCTGCAGAATCTGTAACCAGATTTATATCCACATATTCAAAACATTCGAATAGGATTTGTGCTATTTTTAACAAACATTGGCACATTTTTCAATCTGATTTGGAATTGAAAACCTTGATCACACCAAAGCCTCAATTTACATATAGGAGATCTAATAAGTTAAAAGATCTCCTAATAGCCATTTTAATCGCAATGCTAAAAAGAAACCTATTTTCCTGGGATCATTGGCATGTGGGCACTGTAAAGCGTGCCAATATATGGTAAAAAAAAAACACTAAAGTAACTGATTGCTTTGGGCATAAAAGGAAAATCAAAGAATTCATTAATTGTAAAACCAAAGGTATAGTATACTCTCTAACTTGGGAATGTGGAATTTTTTATATAGGAATGTCTACCAGAAACATTGGCACTACAATTTTAGGCTATGAAAATAAGGAAAGTGACAGCGCTAATAAGCACAGGTCAGATAAATACAGTATATACAAGTTTAGCCGCAATAATGTAGAATGATTAAAAGCAAGTGCTAGATATAAGACTAACATATTAAAGCTGAGGCTAGGATATATAAAACATATAAGACCTTTAATGGTGTGTTACATATAATGATTTTAAAATAGGGACGTCTCCCAAATAAAAAATATAAATCAACCTAAAATATTATAACAGAGAGACCAATATATTGGAGATAATAAACTATAAAGTCCAGAATATGTAGGAACTAAAGCCTATAGGAACAATCACAAATGTTAGAATGATCTGAATAATAACAATGATTCCACAAATTTGTATTAGGATATTAGGTGAGTCGTGGTACCTGGTTAATGATTGACGAATATCTCCCCTCGTACTTCTCTCAGCAGATGGCCCTGCATATTGAGGGATTGCTAGAGGGAGAAATAGAATTTAGATGAATACCTTCTTGTAAGTACTTTGGCTGTTTCTCGGCCAGTTACACCGCGTCCGGGCGGGTGTAACTGGCACACCCGTTTTAGGGCTTAAAGGGACAGTCTACCATTGAATTTTTGTTGTTTTAAAAGATAGATAATCCCTTTATTACCCATTCCCCAGTTTTGCACAACCAACACTGTTATATTAATACACTTTTTACCTCTGTGATTACCTTGTATCTAAGAACCTTCTTCCAGCCCCCTGATCACATGACTGTGACTGTTTATGATCTTTTGTCTTGCAGTTAGCATTGCGTTGGGCTAGATCCTAAATAACTTCCTGTGCCTGTACACAGTGTTATCTATATGGCCCACATGTACTTTTAGTCTCTTTGTGTTGAAAAGGAATTTAAAAAGCAATCTGGTTGATTTTAGCATTGAAAAAGGCAGTGTATGGCCAAAACTTGTTTGCTGCACTATATTTTCTAACTTGCCTCTCCACTATCCCATCCCACCTTATGCGGAGGTTCCAGTATATCGGCCAGGACTCTTTGGGATTAGTGTGATGCTTTCTTTTTTAACTTTTTTCTGTTTATTTTCTTACCCACGCTGTTTTTTTTCAGCACTATATAACCTTACCCAGTGGGAGGGTGGTATGTGAGTAGGGTGATTAGATGTGCTATTACCTTCTGTTAATGATTTTAATTTATTAATAAATGCTTTGTTTTATTAGTAGGGAATAATGCTGTAAGTCCCCATACTTTCTCTCTTTTGCATAATTTAATTGTTATTTTGGAGGATTAGCACCATAATCTCATAGAAATATTTTTATTTGATCAGTTTTTCCCACTTTTTTGTATTGTAGTGCCGGTCAGCTCTTATCTGTTAATTATACAGCAGAAACTCGAAAAATTAGAATATCGTTCAAAAGTTCATTTATTTCACTAATGCAACTTAAAAGGTGAAACTAATACTGTATATGAGATAGACTCGTTACATGCAAAGCAAGATAGTTCAAGCTGTGATTTGTCATAATTGTGATGATTATGGTTTACAGCTCATGAAAACCCCAAATCCACAATCTCAGAAAATTAGAATATTACATGCAATCAATAAAACAAGGATTGTACATAGAACAATATCGGACCTCTGAAAAGTATAAGCATGCATATTGTATGTACTCAGTACTTGGTTTGGGCCCCTTTTGTTATATGGTTATATGTTTTCAGCTATTCATTTGCTTTTTCTTTAGTATATTACGTATGCACTGTTTTGGACGTTTTATTTTTCAGTTTCTCATATACAGCATTTTTTAATTAATATTGAACATACCCTGCAGTACATATTTTCCTGATTGATGGACTTGCTAGAGAATTATTTGCAGTGCCCTCATTTGTCATACTGTATGTTGTTTGCCTTAGGTTGTGTCTATACTGGTCCTATGTTGCTGACTTCCTCTATATCTACATTTGTTTTATCTATATATTTATGTATACTTTGTTCATCTATACAGTAGCATGACACGCAGCATTTAGAGCTACTTATGATACATCCATTTACCTATTAGTGTAGCTACTATCTCTATGCAATATGTACATTTCTTCTGTTCATCTAACAGGTAATAGTCTCCCAAATGTATTATGTGAGAGGAAGAGGTGGGCAGCACATCTTTGCTAAGCTACATCTTCAATTCATACCTGAGTACGATATTAGCCTGAACTTTCAACCTAGACATTGGAGGCTATCCTATGGTAATATTCTCTATAGGCAAGCTTTTCTAGGGGTCTTACTGTTGTTTTTGCATTTCTACCTAAATTATATGTTTAAAACATTTATAGAGGTCCCATAGAAGTATAAAGGTAAAGCATACCGTAATGTACCTTGGTTTTTGTTGTATGCTTTCTGTGGTTTAAAAGTTCCTCTAGTATATAGGTACAGCTTTTATATAGCGATAAGTCTTATGAAGTACCCTCTAATATATAAGTATAGCTTGTGATAGTAACAAGTCTAATTAAGAGCCTCTAGTATATTGGTACAGCTTGTGTATAGCAACAAGTCACATACTATATTTCTAGTATATAGGTACAGCTTGTATATGCTTAATCCAAACCATTATCATTAGCCAAATTTAAGTTATAAATACCATAGTTAATATAGGGCTTCTAGTATATTGGTACAACTTATATATAATAACAAGTCTAATACAGTGTCTCTAGTTAATAAGTACAGTTAGTGTATGTGGTAGTAATTAGTATAATACAGTGCCACTAGTATATAGGTACAGCTTGTGTATAGCAACAGGTATAATTCAGAGCCCCAACTATGTAGATGCATCTTATGTATAGTAACAAGTCGAATACAGTGCCCTCTAGTGTATCAGTTTAGCTTGTGTATAGTCCCAAGTTTAATATAATGTCTCTAGTATATAGGTACGGCTTGGATACAGTAGCTAGTATAATACAGTGCCTCTACTAAATGGGTACAGTGTGTATATAGTGACAAGTTTACTAAAGAGCCTCTTGTATATAGATACTGCTTGTGTATAGAAATAAGTCGAGTACAGTACCCTCTAGTATAAGAGCACAGCTTGAGTATAGTAACAGGTCTAACATAGTGCCTCTAGTATATAGCTACAGTATGTGTATAGTAACAAGTCTCATACGTTACTCCTAGTATATAGGTATGGCGTATGTAACTCAAATTCAAACCATTATTATTAGTCAAATTTATTCTATATATAACACAGGTACCAGATCTGACCACGCATTAGTCCATACCCGAGACTTTGGCACTAGATATATGGGCTCATATTTATGTTACATTAGTGTGATCCTTGTCCCCACTGGGCTAGTTCAACTTTATTAAAATGGTATATCTTCTTCGTAGCTTGCCTAGTGGCTCATTCCCCAGTTTTCACATAGTTACTGACCACAGCACTGTTGTTCTTCAATCTCCATATTAGAGCTCTCTACTCTATTAAGTTTAATGGCCCTGTAGTTTTTATCTTCCCAGCATTCTGACTGGCTCCGCCCTCCCTTCTCCTTTCCCCCCCCCCCCCATTTCGAGCGGCTCTTGCCCGCTGCATCCCCTCCCCCATGCACCCAGGCCCATGTGAGGCCAAACAAAAGCCAACTCCCTACCTCGCACCATTTTTAGTTTATAGAGTACCTCATCTCGGAGTAGGGATCATATGTTATTCAATATAAAAATCGAGGTTGTATTGTTATATGTTCCAGTCACCCGTGTTTTATATCTATTGTTTTACATTTTATGATCATGGAATTAGAAGTAGTGCTATAACTCATGCCAACTATTATTCTCCTGCTATTGAATTTGCTATATTCCTCGACTCTGGCTCTTATTTATATATATATATATACACAGCACTACTACTAGCTGGATTTTGTGATAACATCTGCTACACTTGTACACCAATGTCTCAGCCCATGTTTACCTTCTATGTGAGAAATGTATAACTGTCCTTATTACTCTGTTCCGTGCCTGGACATATTTTCTGTTTTATTGTTATTATTTTCTACCTCAATAAAAAATTATTTAAAAAAAAAAAATAATTTGTCCCTATTCTGCTCTTTCATAATTCGCATTAAATTAAAGATAATACATTAGGATGCATGCTGGTTTTATCTAACCTGCTAATCTTATTATCTGTGATTTCTCACCATTTATATGCGATACTGTACATAAGAATTGGCTTTCAGATATATGCTGCTCACATTTTCTGTTACACAAGCATTTGCATGTGCAGCACTGCCCCTGATCTCACGACCAATCACATGAGAACAGGGCCTGTCAATCAACTTGAACAAGTTTGGGGTGATTTATCACCACACCCTCAGAGGTGGCAGACAGGTTGCAAGGGCACTGCAAGGGCTCCAAAGCAGCAAAAGGGCAAGGGCAGCAAAAGTATTTCAGTACTGCCAGATTTTGCCATTTTATGTTTGAATCAGTTAGTAAAAGTCATATTTTATTAGTAATATGAGTTAAAATGAATTTTTCATTGCAGGGCACAAGATGTGAGGTCAGCAAGTATCATATGTCTCATTATTTCTTCTTAATGTATTTACATTATAATATTTTTTTTAAGTGACTATAAACTTACCTTGCTTAGTTAGCTTATACCCCAGTATATAATCAATATGATCAATACAGAGTGTTTCTATTTTATACTCTCTGTGGAGAACTGTGCAAAATGTGATGTAAACAACAACAATTTAGAATGAAAACAAAAAACAATTACATGATGAATCATAACCAAGAAAAAAAAGAAAAAAATCACGTACACAAACAACTAAGCTTCATTATTTAGATAATGAGATTTTGCACTTGCTATCAATAAACAGCTCAAGCGTGATAAAAGCAAATTATATAGTGATAATGACTACCCTGTTCTGCATTCTTTATGCAGTATATATACTGCATATAGTATAGATATACAGTATATATATATATATATATATATATATATACACATACATACACACTTATTTTTATATATATCTATATATCTATATATATATATACTGTATATTTATTTATATATATATATATATATATATATATATATATATATATATATATATATATATATATATATATATAAAAATTTGTTTCTAGAGGAAAAAATATATGTTACTTTATTATCATTACAGATATTTTTTAATTATCCTACACAGTAACTGTGCAAAAAAGGCTGACATTTTGTTATAAATTAATGTATTATTCACAAGATATCATCACATCAAAACATGCAAAAATACATTATTTATATGGATAAATAAAAAAATATATATTTCATACAAGAAAATTACATAAACAAAAACAGATTTTCTGTTTTCCTAATAACAGAATTAAGCAAATTAGTGAATGACAATTACTTCTCAAAGCAATGTCACTACTTACATGCTGTGTTGAAGATCATTTATTAAGGAATACAATAAGTTAAACAAAACAAGTTATTATTATTTATTTTTAAAGCACTTCCCACTTCCATACTATTTAAGGGGTAGATTACAAGTGGAGCACTAATTTATCAAGCGCCCGTAAACGGGCAAACTACAAGCTACTGCAAGCTACTGCAACGGGCTACTGCAAGCTCCCAGTAGCAATTAGCGCTTATAAAATTAACCAGAGATTAGATCCTGTGCCCCAAAATACAGTGGTGTGTAATTTTATTAAAAAATAAAAATGTTAGCATTTTTATTTTATAATAAAATAACTTCACTAGGAAATATTTTGGGGGTAAAGTTGGCGGCAGTGGGGTGTGCCTTTACATTGCAGTCTATGGGAACTGTGTGTTCCCAGTAAATATATATGTATATGCTTATATACATATATATTTATTTGTTAATATGCGTATATATACACATATTAGCACATAAATAAATATATATATACAGGGAGTGCAGAATTATTAGGCAAATTAGTATTTTGACGACATCATCCTCTTTATGCATGTTGTCTTACTCCAAGCTGTATAGGCTCGAAAGCCTACTACAAATTAAGCATATTAGGTGATGTGCATCTCTGTAATGAGAAGGGGTGTGGTCTAATGACATCAACACCCAATATCAGGTGTGCATAATTATTAGGCAACTTCCTTTCCTTTGGCAAAATGGGTCAAAAGAAGGACTTGACAGGCTCAGAAAAGTAAAAAATAGTGAGATATCTTGCAGAGGGATGCAGCACTCTTAAAATTGCAAAGCTACTGAAGCGTGATCATCGAACAATCAAGCGTTTCATTCAAAATAGTCAACAGGGTTGCAAGAAGCGTGTGGAAAAACCAAGGCGCAAAATAACTGCCCATGAACTGAGAAAAGTCAAGCGTGCAGCTGCCAAGATGCCACTTGCCACCAGTTTGGCCATATTTCAGAGCTGCAACATCACTGGAGTGCCCAAAAGCACAAGGTGTGCAATATTCAGAGACATGGCCAAGGTAAGAAAGGCTGAAAGACGACCACCACTGAACAAGACACACAAGCTGAAACGTCAAGACTGGGCCAAGAAATATCTCAAGACTGATTTTTCTAAGGTTTTATGGACTGATGAAATGAGAGTGAGTCTTGATGGGCCAGATGGATGGGCCCGTGGCTGGATTGGTAAAGGGCAGAGAGCTCCAGTCCGACTCAGACGCCAGCAAGGTGGAGGTGGAGTACTGGTTTGGGCTGGTATCATCAAAGATGAGCTTGTGGGGCCTTTTCGGGTTGAGGATGGAGTCAAGCTCAACTCCCAGTCCTACTGCCAGTTTCTGGAAGACACCTTCTTCAAGCAGTGGTACAGGAAGAAGTCTGCATCCTTCAAGAAAAACATGATTTTCATGCAGGACAATGCTCCATCGCACGCGTCCAAGTACTCCACAACGTGGCTGGCAAGAAAGGGTATAAAAGAAGAAAATCTAATGACATGGCCTCCTTGTTCACCTGATCTGAACCCCATTGAGAACCTGTGGTCCATCATCAAATGTGAGATTTACAAGGAGGGAAAACAGTACACCTCTCTGAACAGTGTCTGGGAGGCTGTGGTTGCTGCTGCACGCAATGTTGATGGTGAACAGATCAAAACACTGACAGAATCCATGGATGGCAGGCTTTTGAGTTTCCTTGCAAAGAAAGGTGGCTATATTGGTCACTGATTTGTTTTTGTTTTGTTTTTGAATGTCAGAAATGTATATTTGTGAATGTTGAGATGTTATATTGGTTTCACTGGTAAAAATAAATAATTGAAATGGGTATATATTTGTTTTTTGTTAAGTTGCCTAATAATTATGCACAGTAATAGTCACCTGCACACACAGATATCCCCCTAAAATAGCTAAAACTAAAAACAAACTAAAAACTACTTCCAAAAATATTCAGCTTTGATATTAATGAGTTTTTTGGGTTCATTGAGAACATGGTTGTTGTTCAATAATAAAATTAATCCTCAAAAATACAACTTGCCTAATAATTCTGCACTCCCTGTATATATATATATATATATATGTAATCATATACATATATATTTACAATTTGCTGCCATCGCTGCGAAACTTACCCCTGTGCTAGGTTCTCATGCAGTGGCTGACGGCATCAGAACGAGGCACCCATTGGAGCCTATGGAAGTATCGGGTTGAATTGACAGACATCCGCAGCGATGTCTGTCGGACAGGTTATGGAGCAGCGGTCTGCAGGCTCGCCAGAAACACAGGCCCTCAAGCTTCATCCGGAGCTTGATAAATGGGCGCCTTTATCTGCTAAGTCATTTCCCATCCCTGTACTGACAATTCAATCTGTTTGCTCTCTTAGCGAATCATGAAGGAGAACTGGTAAGCATTTGTAACTATAAGTTCAATAATATATGCACTGTCATGAACGATTTTGGGCTTAGTGTGAATGGAAGCTCGTCCTTTATAAAAACCTGTTCACAAATGTGCAACCTCGATTAGGGGTCTAAGCAGCAAGGAAGTGGGTTTGAGATTTAAAGTTTAAAAGAAGCGAAAATCCTTTAAAAAAAAAAGTTGTGTTTTGCATAGAAATTCGTATTCACCATTTTGTGTACAGTTCTCATCTAAATGGAACCAGGCCTTACACAAATATTAGAAATAAATATAGGTTAAAAGAATCCATGTTGAAGTTGTTAAACGCACATATAGTGATAGAAAAACAGTGCACAATCCAGATAACCTGATAGATGCTTTTAAATGGACTCCATACTGGAGTCAAAACTTACATTATGTTCTGAAATACTGAAATATTGAAAAGCAAAAAACAGAATTAAATAGATTAATTCAAAGATGATATTAAGTGCATATTTTAATGATATTGACAATAGAAACATAGATTTTGATGATGTTTAAGAACCACAGGCCTAACAAGTTTGCACACATTTCTTAAAAGTATCTTATTCTTGCATTCTTGAATATATTTTACTTGTTTGACATCTAATTAACAAATTAGAGGACAGATAAAGTATGGTGGCATGTTTATTTTCAATACAGCTGCCAGATCAGATACACTGGCAATGACTGTGACAAAAGTAACATAATTATGTAACTCTTAGTTTAATTTTTAAGTAAATAGGATTAATTACATAATTATTTACTAATTAATCATTCAAGGGGCAGATATATAGCTGACAACTAGGGATGGGCGAATGTTTTGCAACATTCGAAAAATGAAACAAATTTTAACACATTCCTTCGTTCATTTCAAATTTTTGTACAACATTCAAACATTTGTTTAATGTATTAGTATTTCTAATGCTTTCTTTAAATGTAATATTCGATTTGAATTTTTCTATTAATTCGATTTGAATTATGCAATATTCAAATAAAAAAAAATCGAATCACTATCACCAGTTGTGCGCTAAACCTGATGTGTAAATAACGCAAAAAAAATTGCGGTATCGCACTTTACATAGCGCTGCCATTACAAGTTACTGAAAAACCTTCTTTTTTTTTTTTAAAAAACAATTTTTATTGAGGTTTTCAAAACACAAGTCTTACATCGAAAATTCAATTTTCAGTATTCTCAGGAAACATGTTACAATAGAATATAGGACCATAAGGAACAAAAACAAAATATTAAAACAGTAGTCTACATATAGACTGTGAAATTATTTAGCCCAAAAACAAATATCGTTATTGCTCATAATTAGCATGTCTCCAGCTATTAGGACGATCATAGCAGAGATTCTTAAAAAATAAACTTATATCAGTAACATTACTTGCACTACCAATCTGCCTCGTAAATTGAATTATAAAAGTGAGACCTCATTTTTATTTATATTATCTGCTACCCAATCCCCTTAGAACAAATATGGACCACTATGGGCCTAGTCACTCAAATGTATCATAATAGAGGGAGTAGTAGATATATATTGATGTAAATATATAAAAGGTATCAGGGAAAGGTGCGGTAGAATCTACAACGTTTAGGGCCCTTTTTGGGTCCTCCAGGCTATAAACATATACATATATTATAGAAAAGTTTATCTAGAATAACTATAATGAAGGACTCTTATATAATTTTTAGGGGGTCATCGATGGGATCTGTGTCCCTTAGCTTAATAAATAAGCTCCAAAAAAGGGGGGGCGGAGCCTAGTAGTATAGAAACATACTAGAAGAGAGAATATTAACAACTAACCTAATTAACTAGGCTGATGGGAGCTCAGGCATAGACAATTATGGGCTATCAGTTTTGCTCTTGGGAAAATATATACATACGTAGTAGGCTTAATTTATAAATGTGTAGATAAATTTGCAAATATACACTGAGCAAGAAACATCGGTTCATTAATGCTATTGAAACTATGATATGTGGTAACATGCATGCACACGGCTATAACATATGACATAACAAGTGGTGGAATACCTATCAGGGCAGGTAGAGACATTACATCAAAATAGTACAGACAATAACTAAAGCCTGTGTAATTTAGATCTATCATCATAGAAAAGGGGACCCATGTCTCAACTGTAACCTTGAAAGACAACATTATATTATAACCTCACTGATAGAACATCATGTAGAAAAATAATATAAGAAAAGGTGCTGCAGCGTTATTTGGGCAGGTAGATCAAGCTAGCGAGCTATCTTATTTCCCAAAAAACGCTGGATTACATCTTGCATGTTTGAACTATGGTGTGATATGTAAAATACATCTATACTATATCAAACCCCCCTATCGTGTGGACATGGGCCCTATGCCACACAGCAGGGCGAATCACGTGTGTAGATCTAAATAGTATTAACATCAAGTTACTTTACCTATCAATCAGCAAATAAACTTCCACCTTTAACAAACATATAAATATCAGTGAGGAAGAACATATTATTGTAAGTAAAGCAACTTAAGTAGTATGGGATTGGCTGTGGTGAAATCTAGAAAGCTTTAAACTTGTTCTCTGTAAACCTAATAACTGCACAGCAACAGTTCATGCAGCTAATCCACCCTCCATTAATATAGTAACTAAACATATTATGGGTTGAGGTATGAGAAACAGCAGGAGCATAGCTTCTTTATAACTAAGCAACTAACAAATAGAAAAATTACAGAGCATATTACAGAGAAAGGCGTAGAGTGACATGCAGCGATTAGAAAATGTTAAACAATAACAGCAGGCATATGCATATATGTATAAGACACATTAGCTGCAAAACTAGCAGACCCAGGTTAATATACATACAGGAAAGTCTCAGTAAGAGTGTCAGAGTCTGCGGACCCTCTATGTGAATTATATAGATATGTTCTATCCCAAGGCGAAGTAGGTTAATTTGTCAGCTTATCTAATGGTTCTAAGTACCAAAGGGGTCACAAACAGCTTGTGAAACAGCAGAAAAAGTTCTTCTAGTCGACCTGAGACCAGTCTATGGCAGCTATAACACAATAAGCTGCAACTTACGGTCTCCAAACGAGAGGCTCCTAGCCGACTCCTTTTTTAAATGTGTGTCCCCCTCCAGGCTTGTAAAAATGTGGTGGAGCTAAATGGAGTGCAGTAGTTCCGTTTAGTGGGGCAAAATAATTGTGAAATGCCACCTCACCGGCAACTAGTAGAGCGACCAAGCTATGTACTGGCATACCAGAGGTCTCCTTGTCTATTTTGATGCTGCGATTCAGTCCTGCAGCTGGCAAAACTGAGGGTCCAAGAGTTACCACGCGGTGAGCGACTCCGTTGAGCTTCTCTTCCCCATGTTCAGCCGACCATGTACTATCACCGGAGGATATATTCTGCACTGCACCGGAGGTCTCTGTTAAACACAAAGCATGGTCTATTGTTACCAAGCCCCTGCATCCTTCCAAGATCATCAGCATTTTTTTTATTTTGAAAAATAAAAAAAATCTAAGAATACAAAAATAATAAATGAAATTATCCAAAATATTAAAAATTAAACCTAATCTAATAGCCCTATAAAAACAAAAAATTCACCCCCCAAAAAAAACACACCGCCTAATCTATCAATAAACTACCAATAGCCCTTAAAAGGACCTTTTTGTAGGGCATTGACCTAAGTTAAACAGCTCTGTTACCTACAAAAATTACAAAGTTTCCCCTAAAAGTAACCCCCCCACCCAACTAACCCCCCAAAATATAAAAACCTAAGAGGTCTATTTATGAAATGTCTGTCAGACCTGATCCGACAGCGCGGATCAGGTCTGACAGACATCACTGAATGCGTAGAGCAATACGCTCTCTGTATTCAGCATTGCACCAGCAGCACTTGTGAGCTGCTGGTGCAACGCTGCCCCCTGCAGACTCGCGGCCAATGGGCCACCAGCATGGGGGTGTCAGTCAACCCGATCGTACTCGATCGTGTTGAATTCCGGTGATTCCTGTCCGCCTCATCAGAGCAGGCGAACAGGGTTATGGAGCAGCAGTCTTTAGACTGCTGCTTCATAACTGGTGTTTTGGGCGAGCCCACAGGCTCGCCAGAAACACGGGCCCTCAAGCTCCGTACGGAGCTTGATAGATAAGCCCCTATGTCTAAAAAAAACCTAAGCTACCCTTTGCCCCTAAAAGGGGCATTTGTATGGGCATTGCCCTTAGAAGGGCAATCAGCTCTTTTGTGTCCATTAACATAAAAAATGCCCTAATCTAAAAAAAAAAGCCCACCCAAAAATGTTTTAAAAAAACCTAACACTAACCCAAGAAAATCTACTCACCGTTCCTGAAATCCGGAAGTCTAGGCGGAGCAAAGTCTTCATCCAGATGGTGAAGATCTTCTTCCAGGGAAGTACTATCTTAAATCTTCTTCCCAGAGGTGCGGTGCAGTCTTCAGCGATGCACAGATCCACCACGATGGTCCTCATCTGGAGCATTGGTCCTCCTCAGCAGCGGCGGTCTTCAGCGACGTGGATCCTCCTCTTCATGCGATCGTCCATCACACACTCAAGCTTCAATGCAAGGTCACGCCGCCGCTGAAGAGGGCCAGCGCTCCAGATGAGGACCAGTGCTCCGGATCCGCACATCGCTGAAAACCGCTCCTCACTTCCGGGAAGAAGATAGAAGATGGTGCTGCCCTTGTAGAAGATCTTCGCCGCCTGGATGAAGACTTTGCTCCCCCTGGACTTCCGGACTTAAGGAACAATGAGTAGATATTCTGGGGTTAATGTTTGGTTTTTTTGGGTGTTTTTTTTTAGATTAGGGCATATTTTTTTTTTAATGGGCACAAAAGAGCTGCTTGCCTTTTAAGGGCAATGCCCATACAAATGCCCCTTTAGGGGCAATGGGTAGCTTAGGTTTTTTTAGACTTAGGTTTCTTTATTTTGGGGGGTTGGTTGGGTGGGGGGATTTACTTTTAGGGGGGACTTTGTAATTTTTGTAGGTAAAAGAGCTGTTTAACTTAGGACAATGCCCTACAAAAGGCCCTTTTAAGGTCTATTGGTAGTTTATTGATAAATTAGGGGGTATTTTTATTTTGGGGTGGCTTTTTTGTTTTTACAGCTTAGCTTATTAGCTTACATTTTTATTATTTAAGTGATTTTTTTTTGTAATGTTAGGATTTTTTAATATTGTAAATTTAGTTTTTTTTATTTTTAGTTTATTTTAAGATAGTTATATTGTAAGTTTAATTTAAAGTTTGGGAGTGTTAGGTTTAGGGGTTAATAGTTTAATTTAGTGTTATGATATGTGGGGGGCCGGCGGTTTAGGGGTTAATAGGTTTAGTTTAGTGTTGGCGATGTGGGGGGCCGGTGGTTTGGGGTTATTTGGTTTAGTTTAGTGTGATGTGGCGGGCCGGTGGTTTAGGGGTTAATAGTCTTTTTAATAGTAGTAGCAATGTGGGGGCAGCAGTTTAGGGGTTAATTAATATGTTTATTTAGTGTTGGCGATGTGGGGGTCGGCAGTTTAGGGGTTAATTTGTCTATTTAGTGTTGGCAATGTATAGGACCATAAGGAACAAAAACAAAATAATATTAAAACAGTAGTCTACATATAGACTGTGAAATTATTTAGCCCAAAAACAAATATCGTTATTGCTCATAATTAGCATGTCTCCAGCTATTAGGACGATCATAGCAGAGATTCTTAAAAAATAAACTTATATCAGTAACATTACTTGCACTACCAATCTGCCTCGTAAATTGAATTATAAAAGTGAGACCTCATTTTTATTTATATTATCTGCTACCCAATCGCCTTAGAACAAATATGGACCACTATGGGCCTAGTCACTCAAATGTATCATAATAGAGGGAGTAGTAGACAAAATAGGGAAGGGGTTATTAATGGCCGCTATATTGATGTAAATATATAAAATGTATCAGGGAAAGGTGCGGTAGAATCTACAACGTTTAGGGCCCTTTTTGGGTCCTCCAGGCTATAAACATATACATATATTATAGAAAAGTTTATCAAGCATAACTATAATGAAGGACTCTTAAAAAATTTTTAGGGGGTCATCGATGGGATCTGTGTCCCTTAGCTTAATAAATAAGCTCCAAAAAAGGGGGGCGGAGCATAGTAGTATAGAAACATACTATAAGAGAGAATATTAACAAATAACCTAATTAACTAAGCTGATGGGAGCTCAGGCATAGACAATTATGGGCTATCAGTTTTGCTCTTGGGAAAATATATACATACGTAGTAGGCTTAATTTATAAATGTGTAGATAAATTTGCAAATATACACTGAGCAAGAAACATCGGTTCATTAATGCTATTGAAACTATGATATGTGGTAACATGCATGCACACGGCTATAACATATGACATAACAAGTGGTGGAATACCTATCAGGGCAGGTAGAGACATTACATCAAAATAGTACAGACAATAACTAAAGCCTGTGTAATTTAGATCTATCATCATAGAAAAGGGGACCCATGTCTCAACTGTAACCTTGAAAGACAACATTATACTATAACCTCACTGATAGAACATCATGTAGAAAAATAATATAAGAAAAGGTGCTGTAGCGTTATTTGGGCAGGTAGATCAAGCTAGCGAGCTATCTTATTTCCCAAAAAACGCTGGATTACATCTTGCATGTTTGAACTATGGTGTGATATGTAAAAGACATCTTTACTATATCAAACCCCCCTATCGTGTGGACATGGGCCCTATGCCACACAGCAGGGCGAATCACTTGTGTAGATCTAAATAGTATTAACATCAAGTTACTTTACCTATCAATCAGCAAATAAACTTCCACCTTTAACACACATATAAATATCAGTGAAGAAGAACACATTATTGTAAGTAAGGCAACTTAAGTAGTATGGGATTGGCTGTGGTGACATCTAGAAAGCTTTAAACTTGTTCTCTGTAAACCTAATAACTGCACAGCAACAGTTCATGCAGCTAATCCACCCTCCATTAATATAGTAACTAAACATATTATGGGTTGAGGTATGAGAAACAGCAGGAGCATAGCTTCTTTATAACTAAGCAACTAACAAATAGAAAAATTACAGAGCATATTACAGAGAAAGGCGTAGAGTGACATGCAGCGATTAGAAAATGTTAAACAATAACAGCAGGCATATGCATATATGTATGAGACACATTAGCTGCAAAACTAGCAGACCCAGGTTAATATACATACAGGAAAGTCTCAGTAAGAGTGTCAGAGTCTGCGGACCTGCTATGGGAATTATATAGATATGTTCTATCCCAAGGTTAATTTGTCAGCTTATCTAATGGTTCTAAGTACCAAAGGGGTCACAAACAGCTTGTGAAACAGCAGAAAAAGTTCTTCTAGTCGACCTGAGACCAGTCTATGGCAGCTATAACACAATAAGCTGCAACTTACGGTCTCCAAACGAGAGGCTCCTAGCCGACTCCTTTTTTAAATGTGTGTCCCCCTCCAGGCTTGTAAAAATGTGGTGGAGCTAAATGGAGTGCAGTAGTTCCGTAGTAGTTCCGTAGTAGTTTCCGTTTCGAAATGCCACCTCACCGGCAACTTGTAGAGCGACCAAGCTATGTACTGGCATACCAGAGGTCTCCTTGTCTATTTTGATGCTGCGATTCAACCCTGCAGCTGGCAAAACTGAGGGTCCAAGAGTTACCACGCGGTGAGCGACTCCGTTGAGCTTCTCTTCCCCATGTTCAGCCGACCATGTATTATCACCGGAGGATATATTCTGCACTGCACCGGAGGTCTCTGTTAAACACAAGGCATGGTCTATTGTTACCAAGCCCCTGCATCCTTCCAAGATCATCAGCATTTTTTTTATTTTGAAAAATAAAAAAAATCTAGGAATACAAAAATAATAAATGAAATTATCCAAAATATTAAAAATTAAACCTAATCTAATAGCCCTATAAAAATAAAAAAAATCACCCCCCAAAAAAAACACACTGCCTAATCTATCAATAAACTACCAATAGCCCTTAAAAGGACCTTTTTGTAGGGCATTGACCTAAGTTAAACAGCTCTGTTACCTACAAAAATTACAAAGTTTCCCCTAAAAGTAACCCCCCCACCCAACTAACCCCCCAAAATATAAAAACCTAAGAGGTCTATTTATGAAATGTCTGTCAGACCTGATCCGACAGCGCGGATCAGGTCTGACAGACATCACTGAATGCGTAGAGCAATACGCTCTCTGTATTCAGCATTGCACCAGCAGCACTTGTGAGCTGGTGCAATGCTGCCCCCTGCAGACTCGCGGCCAATGGGCCACCAGCATGGGGGTGTCAGTCAACCCGATCGTACTCGATCGTGTTGAATTCCGGTGATTCCTGTCCGCCTCATCAGAGCAGGCGAACAGGGTTATGGAGCAGCGGTCTTTAGACTGCTGCTTCATAACTGGTGTTTCTGGTGAGCCCACAGGCTCGCCAGAAACACAGGCCCTCAAGCTCCGTACGGAGCTTGATAGATAAGCCCCTATGTCTAAAAAAAACCTAAGCTACCCTTTGCCCCTAAAAGGGGCATTTGTATGGGCATTGCCCTTAGAAGGGCAATCAGCTTTTTTGTGTCCATTAACATAAAAAATGCCCTAATCTAAAAAAAAAAAGCCCACCCAAAAATGTTTTAAAAAACCTAACACTAACCCAAGAAAATCTACTCACCGTTCCTGAAATCCGGAAGTCTAGGCGGAGCAAAGTCTTCATCCAGATGGTGAAGATCTTCTTCCAGGGAAGTACTATCTTAAATCTTCTTCCCAGAGGTGCGGTGCAGTCTTCAGCGATGCGCAGATCCACCACGATGGTCCTCATCTGGAGCATTGGTCCTCCTCAGCAGCGGCGGTCTTCAGCGACGTGGATCCTCCTCTTCATGCGATCGTCCATCACACACTCAAGCTTCAATGCAAGGTCACGCCGCCGCTGAAGAGGGCCAGCGCTCCAGATGAGGACCAGTGCTCCGGATCCGCACATCGCTGAAACCGCTCCTCACCTCCGGGAAGAAGATAGAAGATGGTGCTGCCCTTGTAGAAGATCTTCGCCGCCTGGATAAAGACTTTGCTCCCCCTGGACTTCCGAACTTACGGAACAATGAGTAGATATTCTGAGGTTAATGTTAGGTTTTTTTGGGTGGTTTTTTTTAATGGGCACAAAAGAGCTGCTTGCCTTTTAAGGGCAATGCCCATACAAATGCCCCTTTAGGGGCAATGGGTAGCTTAGGTTTTTTTTAGACTTACGTTTCTTTATTTTGGGGGGTTGGTTGGGTGGGGGGATTTACTTTTAGGGGGGACTTTGTAATTTTTGTAGGTAAAAGAGCTGTTTAACTTAGGACAATGCCCTACAAAAGGCCCTTTTAAGGTCTATTGGTAGTTTATTGATAGATTAGGGGGTATTTTTATTTTGGGGTGGCTTTTTTGTTTTTACAGCTTAGCTTATTAGCTTACATTTTTATTATTTAAGTGATTTTTTTGTAATGTTAGGCTTTTTTAATATTGTAAATTTAGTTTTTTTTAATTTTTAGTTTATTTTAAGATAGTTATATTGTAAGTTTAATTTAAAGTTTGGGAGTGTTAGGTTTAGGGGTTAATAGTTTAATTTAGTGTTATGATATGTGGGGGGCCGGCGGTTTAGGGGTTAATAGGTTTAGTTTAGTGTTGGCGATGTGGGGGGCCGGTGGTTTGGGGTTAATTGGTTTAGTTTAGTGTGATGTAGCGGGCCGGTGGTTTAGGGGTTAATAGTCTTTTTAATAGTAGTAGCAATGTGGGGGCAGCAGTTTAGGGGTTAATTAATATGTTTATTTAGTGTTGGCGATGTGGGGGTCGGCAGTTTAGGGGTTAATTTGTTTATTTAGTGTTGGCAATGTGGATGGGTGGCGGATAAGGGGTTAAAAAATGTATTATAGTATTTGCGATGTGGGGGTGGCGGTTTAGGGGTTAATAGGTAGTTTGTGGTTGTTAGTGTACTTTGTAATATTTTTGTTATGAGTTTTGTCAAACATTTTTGTTTCGCAAAATCCATAACTATTGGTCTCTAGTCATGGAATGGATTACGGCGGTATAAGATAACGCTAGCATTATAGCCGGACCGTACAACCTGTAATACGGGCGCAATGAAAATTCCATTCTCAAAAGCCATTTTTTGAGTGCGGAATGGAGAGTTGCGTAAAGGCTAAAATGCTGGAGGTATAGCCGTACTGCCGCGACTTGTAATACGGGAGACCTGCATATTCTGTATGCAATGGCCAATTTTCAGCAGTATAGCCGCACCGCAACACTTGTAATCTTGCTGTATATTTGTAATAGTATTTCTAATGCTCTCTTTAAATGTAACATTTGAATTATGCAATATTCGAAATAGAAACATTCAAATTTCTATCTATATATCAATCTATCTATCTATCTATCTATCTATCTATCTATCAATTTACTACCACATGAACTATTGAACTTCTGAATAGTATTTGTTAAATCGAATGTTACATTAGAAATGTAAAATGTGGATATTCGATCTAATTATGAACATTTCAAAACGAAAGTAACATTCAGAAATCATAAATAACATTTGATTACCAAATTTTAATGGATTTTCATTCTTATCAACATTCGATTTCTTTAAAAACGAATGCCCACGGGACTATTCATTCTACACAACGAATTACACTATCAGCACATTCGCCCATCCCTACTGACAGCACTGAACTGGTAGGGGGTAGTTAGTTGGAATTTGGGATTAAATGGTGCTAATTTGATGTGATGGATCTTGTCATGAGTGGATGTGAGGTGCAGTAGCTGTGGTGGCTGTCGTTAGTCTGGTTAGGTTAGGTATGAGTATATGTTTAGACTATTTGATATTATATGTCATTAACTGAAATTATGTACCTAATCTAAAATGATGCAACCCAAAGCAAAGGTTCTTCCATAGCCCCATGTCTTTTCTACCTATTTGTTTTTAGTGACATCACAATTAAAATGTGCTTATTCAAAAGAAATTTCATAGCAAGTAAAGGTGCTAAAATTCCTTAACGTTGTTTCTGATTTTCTGTACTGGGCAGCCTAGTTTGCAGCATACATGATATAACACAAAATGTGATTGGTCAGTAAATAATAGGCAGAAAATAAAGGGCTAGATTACAAGTGGAGCAAACAAATATTAATGCTATTATGTGCTAACATTGCTTAAGTTCATCTTTGCTTTTATTTTTTGCTCATAGAATAACTCAAAAGTAATATTTTAGCATTTGATAGTCTAGGAAGCTAAATGCCTCACATCCCAGAAATTTAAACATATAAAGTATTTACAGTATATTTACTGGGAACACACAGTTCCCATAGACCGCAATGTAAAGGCACCTTTCAGTGCCTTTTTATTCTAGCACCCTATACCCACCCCTTTTATTCCCTAAAAACTGCCAACTGCAGTTGTTTTTTATGGAAATAAATTAGAATTTTTTTTCAGAAAAAACTAAAAGATTCTTTATTTTGGGGGCATTTTTAGAAAATCAATCAGTGATCAGATCTCTGGTTAATTGTCAGAGTGCTAATTGCTACCAAGAGCTTGCGGTAGCAATAACAGCCACTTGTAATGGCTGGTTATTTATCGCACACCTGCAAACGGGTGAAATTGCCCGTTTGCCGAGCGCAAAAAATTAGTGCTCCACTTATAATTGGGCCCTTACTCTGTTACAAAACATGCAGTTCCTTAATCAGTACATATCCATGTTACTACATATAAATATATTATTCAGTCATGGTACAAGAGACTTCAAATCAAATAATGGTATTCATTTCTCATATTTAATATACTTAAATACGAAGTCTTAAAAAATCCCCTGTTAGAAAATAGAGTTGCTAAGCTCTAGTCATGTTAAACAAACAAATACAGCAATTCATTAAAGTAACATGCGTGAAAGGCATTGCATTACTCATAAGGTGCTGGGATCCTCCCTTGCTGGAAGCGCACGATATCCTGAGCTTTTTCATTGGGAGGGGTAGGGAGTATGAGAACATTTCTTTATCTGATTCAGTGTCTCCATTGAAATGGGAAACTTAATACAGGAAGATAATTCTTTAAAAATAAACTACACACCTTGAAATAACGCCAGCTGATGGACTTAGTAATTAAGCTATAGTGTAGGGTAAAACAGAATATAGTAAAATATAGGCACGAGCAATATTCTCTATTACATGCTGAACCATTAGTGTCTCACAGCCTATTTTAGTGCCTCCCGAAATCTATCTGAATATAAACGTAGTATTATCCATCCAAATATGTTTTTAATAATTTATCTACTTTAGTGTCAGGCTTCTGTTTAGCACTTTAAATTAACATGTTTTTGCATTCAATGGCCAATTAGAAGTGGTCAAGAAATTCCAAAAGTTGACCATGAAACAAAACACAAATCAAAAGAAATGTTCGAGGGAAGTGATTTGCAAGATGGCATAAGCTATCTAGTACTGAATTTTAACTAGGAAAGTTGTAATGTGCAATGGTGTCGCTGAAAATGAAGGGCTTTCATAAATATTTCTCATCTAGTTAAAGAAACAGAATGACTTTTAAAGCTAATTTAACTATAAGATGTATGGTTAGGACTAGGGTTAAGTCTAGCATAAGTGTTAGCTTTAGGATTAAGGATAGGTTAGAGTTAGGGTTATTGCTATGATTAGCTCCTCGGATGCTAGGGAGGGCTGCAGTAAACTATATATAGCTTGCTGAATAATATCGATGATCACTGGTTTATACCAAGCTGTTCAAGACAATATAAGTGGTTTGTACCTTTATACACATAGGCCTAGATTACAAGTGGAGCATAATTGTGAGCGTAATATTTGTGCTTCACTAAGTAATACTGGAGCACGTAAATGTGCGGTGGTATTACAAGTTGAGCGCAATGCGAACACAACCTTACATTCGCATTGCATGGAAGCTTTGCATTCACGAGAGCATGCTTCCATAGGCTTTCATAGGCTCCAATGGGAGCCTTGTTCTCATGCCGTGAGACATGGCAGAGAACCTAGCACAGCGAAGGGGGTAAGTCGCGCAGCGATGGGCTGCAAAGTTTAAATATATTTGTATTGTTACACCATTTAGAACAGTAAAAAAAAATGGATTGGGCAAATTAATAATGTAACAGATTAAACTATGTTCAGGGCTTTATATGGCCACAGGGCCGGTATTTTGAGACCACTGCTTTAATAGTTTTTTAAAAATCCTAATATTAATCTATGTTTTGTTTATTTGTATTAAAGTATGATTATTATTTTTTTGGACATATGAGGCTACTATTTTTGACGGCTTTCTATTTGAAGTAATGTGTATTAGATAATTATATTAATGTATTTAAATGAAAAAACTACCAAAGTATCCAGAACCCATATATCTAATTAAAAGGCTGTTGAATGAAAACACTGGTTTCTAAATAAATAAATCAAATGTATTTCTAAGCAAACTTTTCCCATGCAGTTAGCAAGGTAGATTATGGTATTTTATGATTTGTTATGGTATTGTGTGATGGTTTGTGGTAATTTGTGAGGTAATATGTAGAGTTTCTGGTAGTTTGTGACAGATTGTGACAGATTTTGTCAGTTTGTGAATAAGTTGCACCCATTTGTGGTAATGTGAGTTTTATTAGCACAAAATTAGAGTTTAATTTTTTTGAACAGTATTTTGATAGAGGGTTAGATAGCTCTAGGGGTAAAGTTAACAATAGTCAAACGGACATGATTTGCTGTAGCGAGTTATGTCCGCTCGACCTCACTAAATGCTGACAGCATACACTGTCAGCATTTAACATTGCACAAGCATTTCTGGTAAAATGCTTGTGCAATGCCGCCCCCCTGCTCACTCCCGGAGGCCGCTAGCAGGGGCCGTCAATCATCCCGATCGGATCGGTCCAGGATGATTTCAGGTCGCCACCTTAAAGGTGAAGGACAAGTTAAGGAGCCGCTGCTTCTTAACTTCCATTTCAGGCTGAAATCATCCCGAACCGACCTGAAACGATGGGGCTCCGAAGCAGCATCCACTGCTTAATAAATGGAGCCCTTGTTCTGTGCTAAAAGCAACAGGGTAGAAAGCATATTAAAAGTTGAAAGGAAAACGTTTACCTGCGAGCAAAAACCAACGCATGCTAACAAATTATCACAACCACGTTAACTTCTTCTCCCCATAGAAGTTAATTGATAGGGCAACACCTATACTCGCACACTAACCTGACAGGAGTTATAAAAATGGCACATTCCAATGTTCTTCACATATAGAATAATGTACTTTTGAATGTAAATACACATATATATATATATATATATATATATATATATATATATATATATATATATATATATATATATATATATATATATATAAAATTACATATATATATAAATATATATATATATATATATATATATGTATACTGTATGTATATACCTACATGTCTATTCCTATATTATATTCATAATAAAAAGTACATTATTTTCTATGTAAAGTTAGGGTTCCCAATTTAGGACTAATGCGGTTTCATGTTAGTGCACATGAAGACTTGCTAACTTCAATGCGCTTTATTAAACTATAAAATATAAAAATAATTAAATAATCCATAGAATATATATATATTACAGTATGTAAATAATGTTTATTATATTATTTTATATTTAATATTTCAATAACCTGCATTGAAGATAGCAATTCTTCATGTGCACTAACCCAACACTGCGTTAGACCCAAATTGCGAACCCTGATGCACGTTACGCATATATATACCTTCCAACGTTCTTCACATAGAAAAAAAATTTACTTTTTATTATGACATATATATTTCTATGTATATCAGATAATGCTCGTGTAAAATACATTTCTACTGTATACCTATATTTCTTTTGGAATAGATATATTGATATAGCTGTATATAAAGATATATAAAATATGTATTAACAAATAAAAGGACATTATCCTGTAAGTGAATAACATTGTAATTTGAAATATGTACAGTACATATACAGTATAACACATAAATACTTAAATACATACAGTATGTACGCATATAGGAATATATAAATATTTATATATATATATACTGTATATATATATATATATATATATATATATATATATATATACATATATATACATATTTAGACATGTGTATATATGTATCTCTATGTTAAAGCACTTTTTTGTGCACTTTTTTAACAATTACCCAAAACTCTGAAGTTTTGATAACTCGATGCGCGTTAATTTTGAATGCGCTCATGCAAATGTGTTTATTTTCATTTATAATTTGTGCGCTTTTTCCATCGCTTACAAAGAGAAGCAAAATACGCTAAATCGCTTGCGTGCGCCACTTGTAATCTAGCCCCTAATTTGTTCCCGATAATCTGTTTTAATTTATGGAGTGTAAAACATTTTTTTTACAAACAGCTAATTTACCTTTTATTCAGCATTTCAAATAGATGATTATGCCATGACATTACCTATACTAAAAGTTTATATACTTAAATATAGGCTATATAAGCTGTGTAAGCATAGTTTATTCTGTATGTGAAGAACATTGGAATGTGGCATTTTCATATCTCCTGTTGGGTTAGCGCACAAATATAGCTGTTTTGTGAGTATAGGTGTTTTTCAAAATGAACACAAGATGCTAAAAGCGCCTACAAAACAAACAAAAATATAAGTGCAAATGTTATAAATCAAACATAATACAGGGAGTGCAGAATTATTAGGCAAGTTGTATTTTTGAGGATTAATTTTATTATTGAACAACAACCATGTTCTCAATGAACCCAAAAAACTCATTAATATCAAAGCTGAATATTTTTGGAAGTAGTTTTTAGTTTGTTTTTAGTTTTAGCTATTTTAGGGGGATATCTGTGTGTGCAGGTGACTATTACTGTGAATAATTATTAGGCAACTTAACAAAAAACAAATATATACCCATTTCAATTATTTATTTTTACCAGTGAAACCAATATAACATCTCAACATTCACAAATATACATTTCTGACATTCAAAAACAAAACAAAAACAAATCAGTGACCAATATAGCCACCTTTCTTTGCAAGGACACTCAAAAGCCTGCCATCCATGGATTCTGTCAGTGTTTTGATCTGTTCACCATCAACATTGCGTGCAGCAGCAACCACAGCCTCCCAGACACTGTTCAGAGAGGTGTACTGTTTTCCCTCCTTGTAAATCTCACATTTGATGATGGACCACAGGTTCTCAATAGGGTTCAGATCAGGTGAACAAGGAGGCCATGTCATTAGATTTTCTTCTTTTATACCCTTTCTTGCCAGCCACGCTGTGGAGTACTTGGACGCGTGTGATGGAGCATTGTCCTGCATGAAAATCATGTTTTTCTTGAAGGATGCAGACTTCTTCCTGTACCACTGCTGAAGAAGGTGTCTTCCAGAAACTGGCAGTAGGATTGGGAGTTGAGCTTGACTCCATCCTCAACCCGAAAAGGCCCCACAAGCTCATCTTTGATGATACCAGCCCAAACCAGTACTCCACCTCCACCTTGCTGGCGTCTGAGTCGGACAGGAGCTCTCTGCCCTTTACCAATCCAGCCACGGGCCCATCCATCTGGCCCACCAAGACTCACTCTCATTTCATCAGTCCATAAAACCTTAGAAAAATCAGTCTTGAGATATTTCTTGGCCCAGTCTTGACGTTTCAGCTTGTGTGTCTTGTTCAGTGGTGGTCGTCTTTCAGCCTTTCTTACCTTGGCCATGTCTCTGAGTATTGCACACCTTGTGCTTTTGGGCACTCCAGTGATGTTGCAGCTCTGAAATATGGCCAAACTGGTGGCAAGTGGCATCTTGGCAGCTGCACGCTTGACTTTTCTCAGTTCATGGGCAGTTATTTTGCGCCTTGGTTTTTCCACACGCTTCTTGCAACCCTGTTGACTATTTTGAATGAAACGCTTGATTGTTCGATGATCACGCTTCAGAAGCTTTGCAATTTTAAGAGTGCTGCATCCCTCTGCAAGATATCTCACTATTTTTGACTTTTCTGAGCCTGTCAAGTCCTTCTTTTGACCCATTTTGCCAAAGGAAAGGAAGTTGCCTAATAATTATGCACACCTGATATAGGGTGTTGATGTCATTAGACCACACCCCTTCTCATTACAGAGATGCACATCACCTAATATGCTTAATTGGTAGTAGGTTTTCGAGCTTATACAGCTTGGAGTAAGACAACATGCATAAAGAGGATGATGTGGTCAAAATACTCATTTGCCTAATAATTCTGCACTCCCTGAATAGTGGGGACTCCAAAGGTAGTCCATATAAGTGTGAAAAGAACTCTCAAAGTTCTCTGGAGTATAAAATTAATCCAGGTGTATGTAATTAAAGGCGGCAGCATTCTCTTCTAAATATGATCTGGCAGAAAACAAGATCACAAGCTGAAAAACACAAAACAAAAAAGAGGGTGCCCCAATCGTCACTATCTCAGTAACAATATACAGAATAGTGAAGAAACGTACTCACAAATTCCAAAGCACATATTTACAAATCAGGCAGGCTGGACCATTGGAAGTCCTCCTGCAAACTTTTACTCCTCGGTTGTCAGCTGCAATAAACGGATATGCAAGCAGAGAACTAGTAAGGTGTAGGTAGCCCAAACCCATCAGTGCTCTGTCAATCCCGTTCTCAAATACAGCTCAGAACAGTGGAAAATGGTAAAAACGGGTATTTTATTTAAAACCAGTTAAAACAAATTCAATAAAAAAGCACACAACGCTTTCTCAGATTTACAGTTTCATCAGGTGATGAAACGGTAAATCCGAGAAAAGCGTTGTGAGCTGTTTTTCTTTACTGCAGCTGACAACCGAGGAGTAAAAGTTTGCTGGATGACTTCCAACAGTCCAGCCTGGTTGATTTGCACATATGTGCTTTGGAATCTGTGAGTACGTTTCTTCATTATTCTGTAAATCGTTACTGTGAAGATGTCACACCATTGGGGCGCCCTCTTTTTTGTTTTGTGTTTATAGGTGTTTTTCAGTTTGCACTCTCCATTGACTTCTATGGCGAGAAGTTGATGATACTCAATACTCACCACACTGCTGTTTACTAACTAACAAACTGCCTATTGACATCTGCTAAGGAATGCTGATTTAACCGACTCTCTTCTGCTTTCAGGTATGTGAATTGATCCTTGCATTCAAGTCAAATTTCCCTGTTTTTTGTGTTATATGTACTACAAGTCTCTCTTTGGTATGTGAATTGATCCCTGCATTCAAATCCTGCCAAATTTCCCTGTTTTTGTGTCATATGTACTACAAGTCTCTCTTTGGTATGTGATTTGATCCCTGCATTCAAATCCTGCCAAATTTCCTTGTTTTTTGTGTCATATGTACTACAAGTCTCTCTTTGGTATGTGAATTGATCCCTGCATTCAAATCCTGCCAAATGTCCCTGTTTTTTGTGTCATATGTACTACAAGTCACTCTTTGGTATGTGAATTGATCCCTGCATTCAAATCCTGCCAAATGTCCCTGTTTTTTGTGTCATATGTACTACAAGTCTCTATTTGGTATGTGAATTGATCCCTGCATTCAAATCCTGCCACATTTCCCTGTTTTTTGTGTCATATTTACTACAAGTCTCTCTTTGGTATGTGAATTGATCCCTGCATTCAAATCATTCCAAAGTCCCCTGTTTTTTGTGTGATATGTACTACAAGTCTCTCTTTGGTATGTGAATTGATCCCTGCATTCAAATCCTGCCAAATTTCCCTTTTTTGTGTCATATGTACTACAAGTCTCTTTTTGGTATGTGAATTTACCATGCATTCAAATCCTGCCAAATGTCCTTGTTTTTTGTGTCATATGTACTACATGTCTCTCTTTGGTATGTGAATTGATCCCTGCACTCTAATCCTGCCAAATGTCCCTGTTTTTTTGTGTCATATGTACTACAAGTCTCTCTTTCTGCATTTGTCTGTATAATTAATTATGTATTTACCTTGCTGATATCTTGCCTATATCTATGTAATGTTCAAACCTTGCAAATACTTGTATTAATTCCTAAATTTATAATTTCACTAATGGTTTAACCACAGCCTCCCCCAAATTCTATTGTCTGTTTTTTTTTTAACTTCTCTCATCCTGAATCAAATTTTCCCAATTGGCCTTTGACTGTCTTTGATCAAGTCATTACCTAATTTATTGCATTCAGCTGAATGCTGTGGCCTATAAATTTAACACTGCTAAAGGGAAGCAATGTAGGTTTAGCAATGCAGGCTTATAAGATCATCTTTTCATATATCTTAAGTGAACATTTATAAGTGAGGCACAAAGAATTAGTCAAGAATTGAACAAGGAGTGGACAAGGGATAAGGCAAGTGCTGTTTTTATACTAAGTTGTATACATTGTTTGACTATTTTGTAAAAATGCTAAATATCTTCATATTCCTTTTTTGCTACCTTTTGTCTGTTTAACAAACTACTCAATTACTCCTTACCTTCACCACCAGCACTGCTCATTAGCCCATCTTTCTTAACCTCACCTTACTTTTGTACTCATGAACTTCACACATTCCTAAAGACACTCTCACCCCCCTGCAACTCATCACAAAAACAGTCTCACTACTGCAAAACCGCATCTCATCTTATGTCACTCTCCCTCTTGCTCATACTAGCTGCTGGCGACATCTCCCCCAATCCTTGTCCCCCACAACTTCCTTGCCCTGCACACCCATGTGTGCCCTCCAATAGACTTCAAAAACAAAACTCTGGTAGCCTTAATCTTATTCCTCTTGCATCTAGAGCCACCACCCCTTCACTTGTGCACTATGGAACTCTCGCTCTGCTTGCAACAAACTCACTTCTATCCATGACCTCTTTATCTCCCACTCTCTCAATCTTCTGGCTCTCACAGAAACCTGGCTCTCTCCTTCAGACACTGCTTGCTCTGCTGCACTGTCACATGGGGTCTGACAATAGACAAGGAGGTGGTGTTGGTATCTTACTTTCCTCTAGTTGCACCTTTCAACAAATACAGCCCTTCTCTTCCCTCACATTTTCTTCATTCGAAACACACATGATTCGCTTATTCTCTCCCCTCTCTATATGCGTTGCAGTCATATACCGCCCCCTGGCTCCGCAACTCTTTTTCTAGATCGCTTTGCCACCTGGTTACCTTACTTCCTTTCCTCAGATACCCCTGCCCTCATTCTCAGTGACTTCAACCTCCCTGTTGATAATCCCACTGCCTCCTCTGCAAAACAACTTCTGCAACTCACTTCCTCTTTCGGCCTGTCACAATGGACTGACTCTCCCACTCACAAAGATGCTCACTCCCTTGATCTGATTTCCAGTTATCTCAAACTTCACAAACTCACCTTTTCCTCTTTCTGACCACCACCTTCTCACTTGTACCATCACCTCCCTCCCTACAACTCTCCCTCCTTCTACCTCTCACACTAAACTTCTCTTTTGGCCTGTCACAATGGACTGACTCTCCCACTCACAAAGATGGTCACTCCCTTGATCTGATTTCCAGTTATCTCAAACTTCACAAACTCACCTTTTCCTCTTTCTGACCACCACCTTCTCACTTGTACCATCACCTCCCTCCCTACAACTCTCCCTCCTTCTACCTCTCACACTAAACTTCACAGAAGAATCAAGTCATTAGATCAGCAACAGCTCGCTAGCTCTCTCAAACCTCTTCTCTCTTCTATCCCCTCCTTTTCCTGTCTTGACGAATCCATCTGCCACTAAAACTCCACCCTTACATTGGTCTTTGATAACCTGGCCCCACCTACCATAACTCGGAAAACAAACACTCATCCTACGCCCTGGCATACTCCTCTGACACGGTACCTACGCAGATGTTCCCATACTGCTGAGCGACACTGGTGGAAATCTCGGAGTTCTGCTGACTTTCTTCACTATAAGTTAATCTTGAACTCTTACTATTCTGCCCTTAATCTATATATGCACCACTACTTCTCCACTCTTATCTCTACTCTTTCCTCAAACCCAAAACGCCTGTTCTCCACATTCAATACTCTTCTCCACCCATGATTTTGCCAGCTACTTCAACAAAAAAATTGACTCCATCAGAAATTAAATAATCTCTCAACATACTACCAGTCTCCCTCCCCCTCAAAAGCTCACAATCATCCAAAACCCACATAGCCATACATTTAGCTCTTTTGCCCCTGTTACAGAGGATGAAGTTTCTGCCCTTATACTATCCTCTCACCTCACTACTTGTCCCCTCGACCCCATCCCCTCACAACTACTCCCCCTCTCTCTTCTACCCTTACCCCTATACTCACACACATCTTCAACCTCTCCCTCAGCACTGGTATAGTTCCCACATCTCTTATGCATGCATTTGTCACACCTATCCTCAAAAAACCTTCTCTCAATACAACCTCCCCATCCAACTACTGCCCTAATTCCCTACTACCTCTTGCCTCAAAGCTTCTTGAAAAGTTAGTATATCCACGTCTATCCCATTTCCTTACACTAAACTCCCTCCTTAACCCACTGCAATCTGGATTTCGCCCCTTCACTCAACAGAGACAGCAATTGTTAAGGTTACCAACGACCTACTTACAGCAAAATCAAAAGGCCACTTCTCTCTACTTATCCTCCTTGATCTGTCTGCAGCCTTTGATACTGTCGACCACCCTCTTTTGCTCCACACTCTCCAATCCTTCGGCATCTGTGACACAGTTCTCTCTTGGTTCTCTTCCTATCTGTCTAACAGTACCTTTAGTGTAACCTTCTCAGGGGCATCCTCTGCCCCGTTACCTCTTTCTGTTGGTGGTACCGCAAGGCTCTGTCCTCGTTCCCCTACTCTTCTCAATCTACACGTCCTCACTAGGTTCCTTAATAAAGTCCCACGGGTCTCATTATCATTTGTATGCCGATGATACCCAAATCTACCTCTCTGCACCAGAACTACCTCCTTCCTTGCTAACCTGTGTCACTAACTGTCTCTCTCATATCTCATCTTGGATGTCCTATCACTACCTCAAGCTAAATCTCTCCAAAACGGAGCTCCTTATTTTCCCCCCTTTTTCCAAAATCTCCACCCCCCATGTCTCTATAACTGTTGATAACTCCATCATCACCCCAACCTCACATGCCCGATGTCTTGGGGTTACACTGGACTCAGATCTTTCTTTCGCTCCTCACATTCAGTCCTTGGCTAAAGCCTGCCGCTTCCACCTTAAAAACATTGCTAAAATTAGACATTTCCTTCCACAAGACACAACAAAGATTTTAATTCACTGTCTCATCCTTTCCCGCCTTGACTACTGCAACTCTATCCTCTCTGGTCTCCCTAGCTGCCGCCTAGCTCCTTTACAATCCATAATGAATGCCTCTGCCAGGCTCATCTTCCTTGCACGTCGCTCTTCATCTGCCGCACCTCTCTGCCAATCCCTTCACTGGCTTCCTCTTGCCTCCAGGATTAAACACAAAATTCTCACTCTGACACACAAAGCTCTCAATTGCACTGCTCCCCCCTACATCTCAGACCTTGTATCCAGATACTCTCCCTCCCGTCCCCTTCGCTCCACTCATGATCTCCTACTCTCCTCCTCTCTTGTTACCTCCTCACATTCCCATCTTCAAGATTTCTCCAGATTGGGTCCCATCTTATGGAACTCTCTGCCTCGCTCCACAAGAATCTCCCCTAGTTTTAAAAGCTTCAAGTGCTCCCTGAAGACTCTACTATTCAGAGACGCTTACAACCTACACTAACCTTCCTATCTCCACTGCTATAATCTAAAACCCCATAGCATGTAAGCCTATGAGCCCAGCTGTTTGTAGATCATCTTCATAAGAGCCGACTACAACAGTGCAACTCTCGGCAGGACACTCTCTCCCCATTTGATACCTGTAATCGTTTTTATATACCACCTATTTTCATAGAACCTGTTGGCGCTCTACCAATACCTAATAATAAAAAGTTAAGGCGTTCACGATAACTTGTTAGCATGCATCGGGTTTCGCTCACGCACAAACCATTTACTTTTAACTTGTAATATGAGCACAACCTGATGCAGTGAAAAAGCCTCTGTCTAGCGAATTTAACGCTCGCGATTGAGAGCTAACCAGAACTCCACTCACAAACTACCCTTTAATGTGTGATTTGAATGAAACCCCCCAGCTATTTAATAAACAAAAATAAACATAAATAAGCAATTTATCATACTTTTTATACCCTGCAACTTGTATAACAAGTAATTGGAAGTAAATTAAAGGGATATAAAACCTATTTGTTTTCTTTTATGCAATTTTTAACAACTTTCCAATTTACTTCTTTTATCTAATTTGGTATTGAAAAGGAGCCTGTATTTCTTCAACAAAGGATGCCAAGATAATGAAGCAAATTAGATAATAAAAGTAAATTGGAAAATTGTTTAAAATTGTATTCTCTATCTGAATCATGAAAGAACAAATTTGTTCTTCATGTACAGTTTTACAGTACACTGTTCATTAAGAGTAGTAGACTTTTTGCTTAACAGTACCAGATACCTTAATAGAAAATAAGTTAACACTCTTCTTCCCCTTTATATTACAGCAACAAAATGTGCATATATATATATATATATATAAATATATATATATATATATATATATATATGTATGTATTTATATATATATATATATATATATATATATATATATATATATATATATATATATATATATATATATATATATATATATATATACAGTATATATATCCATTAAAACTTCTAAATGCCTGTTTCATTAATAGAATAATATAATTTAAAAAAGCAAGAAATTAAAACATTTTGAAATACATTTTGTTGACTTTAAAATTAAAAATGTGTACATATTTTATGTTGTTTGTAAACACTTTTTTGTACCTTCTATGATAGCTCTATAGATGTATGATAAGCTATAGGCTTATTAGCATTTACAAGCTTATAAACAATAACATAGAAGCATATTGAAAATACAGGACAAAACAACGTTTTCAAGTTCGTCTTGAGTGAAGTAATGTGACAAAAATGAGTTTGCCAGTATGAAGTATTGTTTAAAACTTGGTAACCTGCATTTTTTGTTGGCAACCATATGAGGGTAGCAAAGCACACTAAGAAGAACTATGTTTATATATGTATGCAAAGTCCACATACTGTAGAAGAAAATGTTCTTTGTATGTTAAAAAAAGATATTTCTTTATATATTTGAGTATTTTTTGTCAAATCTATCTATCTATCTATCTATCTATCTATATCTATCTATCTCTCTATATATATAGATAGATAGACAGACAGACAGACAGACAGACAGACAGACAGACAGATAGATAGATAGATAGATAGATAGATAGATAGATAGATAGATATAGCTATAGATATATAGAAGTATATTTAGATATTTATATAAATACATATAGGTATAGATATATACAGATATGTATAGGAATATCTATTTAATAATACATAGAACATTTTCCCCAATCTGAAAACATTAGGATGTAAAATATTTACAGTAAATACACAGTATAACACATTATTAAAGGGAAATAAACCCCAATTTTTTTCTTCTTCAGGATATAGATAGAGCCTGTTATTTTAAACATCTTTCCAATGTATTTCTATTGTTTAGTTGCCTTGTTATGTCTTGTTGAAAAGGATACCTAGGTAGGCTTGGGACATGCTGTTTGGTGGCTGCACGTGTATGCCTCATGTTATTGGTTCACCTGTTGTGTTAACTAGCTCCCAGTATTGCTGTGTATTCAACAAAGAATACATAGAGAATGAAGCAAAATAGATTCTGGGGGATATTTATCAAAGGTCTGTCAGACCTGATCTGACAGCGCGGATCCCGTCCAACAGACCTCGCTGAATGCGGAGAGCAATACACTCTCCATATTCAGCATTGCACCAGCATCTCACTGCAGATTTGCGGTCAATCAGCCATCAGCAGGGGGTGTCAATCAATCCGATCGCATTTGATCGGGTTGAATTCCGGCGATCTCTGTCCGCCTGCTCAGAGCAGGCGGACAGCGTTGTGCAGCAGTGGTCTTTAGACCGCTGCTTCATAACTGCTGTTTCTGGCGAGTCTGAAGACTCGCCAGAAGCACGGGCCCTCAAGCTCCATCCGGAGCTTGATAAATGGGCCTCAATATCAGTAAATTGGAAAATTGTATGCTCTATCTGAATCATGAAAGAAAATGTTTGGATTTCATGTCCCCTAAAATATTAACATGTAATTAAAATGATTTGTCTTGTTTTTAGGCATTTGAGTGGAAAGGGCTCCAAAGTATATATACTTATGTATATATGTGTTTATATGTGTATATACAGTATCTCACAAAAGTGAGTACACCCCTCACATTTTTGTAAATATTTTATTATATCTTTTCATGTGACAACACTGAAGAAATGGCACTTTGCTACAATGTAAAGTGGTGAGTGTACAGCCTGTATAACAATGTAAATTTGTTGTCCGCTCAAAATAACTCAACACACAGCCATTAATGTCTAAACTGTTGGCAACAAAAGTGAGTACAAAATGTCCAAATTGGGCCCAAAGTGTCAATATTTTGTGTGGCCACCATTATTTTCCAGCAGTGCTTTAACCCTCTTGGGCATGGAGTTCACCAGAGCTTCACAGGTCACCACTCGAGTCCTCTCCCACAACTCCATGACGACATCACGGAGCTGGTGGATGTTAGAGACCTTGCGCTCCCCCACCTTCCATTTGAGAATGCCCCACAGATGCTCAATAGGGTTTAGGTCTAGAGTCAAGCTTGGTCAGTCCATCACCTTTACCCTCAGCTTCTTAAGCAAGGCAGTGGTTGTCTTGGAGGCGTGTTTGGGGTCATTATCATGTTGGAATACTGACCTGCGGCCCGGTCTCCGAAAGGAGGAGTTCATGCTCTGCTTCATTATGTCACAGTAAATGTTGGCATTCATGGTTCAATCAATGAACTTTAGCTCCCCAGTGCCGGCAGCAATCATGCAGGCCCAGACCATGACACTTCCACCACCATGCTTGACTGTAGGCAAGACACACTTGTCTTTGTACTCCTCACCTGGTTGCCGCTACACAGGCTTGACACCATCTGATCCAAATAAGTTTATCTTGGTCTCATCGGACCACAGGACATGGTTCCAGTAATCCATGTCCTTAGTCTGCTTGTCTTCAGCAAACTATTAACAAAACAATCCGAGAGCGCCAACTAGAGGCAAAGGAAGATTCTAACAAGAAAGTGAATAACAATCAAAAACATTTATTTGAACATATATTAAAACCATGGATCCATGTAACATATACGAAAATGAGATGCAGTGAACATGTAGTTAAAAATACATAATCGGGTCAGTGGAAAATACAATAAAAAATACAGTAAAAAAATAAATAAAAATACAATAAAAATACAATATTCCACAAATTAATATCACCAATTACGGGGATATACAAAATAAGAGTCACATTAAATGATCTCTTAAGAAGAACCAAAAGTTTCTAAAAGAGTTTTTTTTTTTTTGGAAAATTGTCCAAAGGAATTGTGGTACAATTCTTAGTTGTAGCTAATGAGTCTAGAAATCCAGTGGAAAAAACAGTGATGAAAAAACAAATATTGATGAAAAATCAAGTGAAAAATAATATATATAAAATCCAATTGAAATAATCCAAGTATATATAAAAGTGTAATATGAACGGGGGATCCCCCTAACACTAGTGGTAAGTGTAAAAATTGTGTAAAATTGTGTGAAAGTGTAAAAATAGTAAAAATATGAGTGATAAAAATGAAAATGAAATCCAAGTGATATTTAGTAAGAAAAAATATATTAGTGAATGATTCTCCTTATGAATTTCTCCATATGAGTGATGGTAATGGACTTTTATGTGCTAGATGACTTTACTTGATCTTTGCAATGTGAACTTCGATTATCCCTGTAATTTAAAAAAACAACAACATAGTGCAATAACGTTTTAACATATGAAAAGATATGAAATAATGCTCACCAAATTTGTCAACGCGTTTCGGCCTCTATAAAAGGCCTTTCTCAAGACTAACTAAAGGTGAGTATTGGTGGCTCTATTTATATATATCAACAGCCAATGAATTATCTTCGTTTTGGCACCAAAAAACGGGTTTGGCGCCAAAAAAACGGAAGTTCTATTACTCTTATACTTCTGTTTTTGGGTAATGTATTTGCATGCCTAATTGATCAGTATATCCTTTACTGATCAATATTATTCCATTCTGTCATTCTAGATCTTTGGAAATGTACATTGCCGATCGCTCAGTTTATAAACTCGTGAGCGTCGGACCGGAAGTGACGTCATGTTTGTTTACTTCCGGTTATTCGTACTTCCGGTTATATTATTTCTGTGGCAGTTTGGCAAATAAATTCATGAGCATCGGACCGGACGTCATGTTTGTTTACTTCCGGTTATTTGTACTTCCGGTTACATTATTTCTATGGTAGTTTGGCAAATGACGTTATTCGTAATGGGGGCATTAATGCTATATATGGAGCTCCCACATAAACAAATTAGGCAAATGTAAGCTCCATGTGAGGTGGTATGTGGGAGCTTACATTTGCCTAATTTGTTTATGTGGGAGCTCCATATATAGCATTAATGCCCCCATTACGAATAACGTCATTTGCCAAACTACCATAGAAATAATGTAACCGGAAGTACAAATAACCGGAAGTAAACAAACATGACGTCCGGTCCGATGCTCATGAATTTATTTGCCAAACTGCCACAGAAATAATATAACCGGAAGTACGAATAACCGGAAGTAAACAAACATGACGTCACTTCCGGTCCGACGCTCACGAGTTTATAAACTGAGCGATCGGCAATGTACATTTCCAAAGATCTAGAATGACAGAATGGAATAATATTGATCAGTAAAGGATATACTGATCAATTAGGCATGCAAATACATTACCCAAAAACAGAAGTATAAGAGTAATAGAACTTCCGTTTTTTTGGCGCCAAACCCGTTTTTTGGCGCCAAAACGAAGATAATTCATTGGCTGTTGATATATATAAATAGAGCCACCAATACTCACCTTTAGTTAGTCTTGAGAAAGGCCTTTTATAGAGGCCGAAACGCGTTGACAAATTTGGTGAGCATTATTTCATATCTTTTCATATGTTAAAACGTTATTGCACTATGTTGTTGTTTTTTTAAATTACAGGGATAATCGAAGTTCACATTGCAAAGATCAAGTAAAGTCATCTAGCACATAAAAGTCCATTACCATCACTCATATGGAGAAATTCATAAGGAGGATCATTCACTAATATATTATTTCTTACTAAATATCACTTGGATTTCATTTTCATTTTTATCACTCATATTTTTACTATTTTTACACTTTCACACAATTTTACACAATTTTTACACTTACCACTAGTTTTAGGGGGATCCCCCGTTCATATTACACTTTTATATATACTTGGATTATTTCAATTGGATTTTATATATATTATTTTTCACTTGATTTTTCATCAATATTTGTTTTTTCATCACTGTTTTTTCCACTGGATTTCTAGACTCATTAGCTACAACTAAGAATTGTACCACAATTCCTTTGGACAATTTTCCAAAAAAAAAAAAAAAAAACTCTTTTAGAAACTTTTGGTTCTTCTTAAGAGATCATTTAATGTGACTCTTATTTTGTATATCCCCGTAATTGGTGATATTAATTTGTGGAATATTGTATTTTTATTGTATTTTTATTGTATTTTTATTGTATTTTTTACTGTATTTTTTATTGTATTTTCCACTGACCCGATTATGTATTTTTAACTACATGTTCACTGCATCTCATTTTCGTATATGTTACATGGATCCATGGTTTTAATATATGTTCAAATAAATGTTTTTGATTGTTATTCACTTTCTTGTTAGAATCTTCCTTTGCCTCTAGTTGGTGCTCTCGGATTGTTTTGTTAATTCTTTGTAATCTTATCAGGGTAAGCTAGATACCCTTTTATCCAGGAGCTGTGAGGAAGCAGGTTGAGCGCTGTCAGATTTTTTCCGTAAATAATGTCTTCAGCAAACTGTTTGCAGGCTTTCTTGTGCATCATCTTTAGAAGAAGCCTCCTTCTGGGATGCAGACCAATTTGATGCAGTGTGCTGAGTATGGTCTGAGCACTGACAGGCTCCCCCCCCCACCCCTTCAACCTCTGCAGCAATGCTGAAAGCACTCATACGTCTATTTCTGAAAGACAACCTCTGGATATGACGCTGAGCAAGTGCACTCAACTTCTTTGGACGACCATGGCGAAGCCTGTTCTACATGGAACCTGTCCTGTGAAACCACTGTATGGTTTTGCCCACCATGCTGCAGCTCAGTTTTAGGGTTTTAGCAAACTTCTTATTGCCTAGGCCATCTTTATGTAAAGCAACAACCCTTTTTTTCAGATCCTTAGAGAGTTCTTTGCCATGAGGTGCCATGTTGAACTTCCAGTGACCATTATGAGAGAGTATAAGAGCGATAAAACCAAATTTAACACACCTGCTCCAGATTAACACCTGAGACCTTGTAACACTAATGAGTCACATGACACCGGGGAGGAAAAATGGCTAATTGGGCCCAATTTGGACATTTCCACTTAGGGGTGTTCTCACTTTTGTTGCCAATGGTTTAGACATTAATGACTGTGTGTTGAGTTATTTTGAGGGGACAGCAAATTTACACTGTTATACAGGCTGTACATTCACTGCTTTACATTGTAGCAAAGTGTCATTTCTTCAGTGTTGTCATATGAAAATATATAATAAAATATTTACAAAAATGTGAGGGGTATACTCACTTTTGTGAGATACTTTATGTCTGTAAATACATATATAAACATATAACTACATTAATATATATGTACATATGTATATATATATATATATATATATATATATATATATATATATATATATATATAAATTATAAAAATATATATAATCTTTTTTTTTTAAAAATAAACTTTTTTTTAAGATTATCTTATCATGCATATCACACAGTGATTTTATCACATTTAGGAACCAAGGGAAACTTTTCACACCTGTTGCATAGAAATATATTACTTACAGTTAAAACCCAGTACATACAGGCCACTTGTAGTTCCCATCTAGTATGTACCCCTAGTGATATTTCACTTTCCCTTTGTCTGTGTTTTTATGTTTTTATGTTTTAGCTTGACACTAAAAGTGAACCCATCTATTAGCACAGCACTCTATTAGCCACCCCTCCCCTTTTCCCAGGCAATAAAAAAGCTCCATGACATAAGATGGATACAGATTGCCCTCTGATGAAGTAAATTTAAATTCACGAAACGTGTAAGGGCGGAGCTTATCTAGTGTGTGACGTCACATCTGGTCCAGCAGTCTAGGATTATCGAGACCAATACCGGAGCTGCTTTTCTCTACTGTCTCTTCAACCATCCAGGAGCCCTCCATTGATCCTACACGAACTGACAACCAAGCGATAAGTATACAGTACTTATTGAAAGTATATATATATATAGTTTTGTCAAAGATTGGTTTTGACTGTTTGTTTTGTTAACCTTTTTGCACCCTGCACTTTACTTTTGCCTGGGAACACCATCTCTAACAGTTTGAATTAAGAGACTAACTATACAAGATTCAACATAATTTTACTCTATTGGCACACATTGTTCTATACGTTCACCACTGCACACTGCATTTTACCTCTTTTGGAAAACTTACTTATTGGAGGTTATAACTTTGGGAACGTTATTCATACCTGATTGGCATATTTTGTACTTTTAACAAACAAGATCCACGGGTTTTCGGTTACTTTAGGACCATCCTAAATTTTTTCCAATTTTAAATAGATTATTTTTTAATTATTTTTCAACATTTAAATAAAAATATTTTTGATAATTTATGAATATATTTTGGGGGATTTTGGTTATTATTCTATTAGTATTTTGGGGAGTTCAGGATTCATATTCACCCGCCCACTTCTCAGTTTGGTCGAGGGCACATCGACACCCTCATAGATTTCTGATATCTAGCAATTATCAGATTTTTGTTGGTTTTTCCTGTTTTTGTTTTTTTGTATTTTGTTTTGTCATTCCTTTTCCACACTATAACTCTTGTCCTATGGCTGAATATTTGAGAGTGCTGTCTGATCTTCTCTTGTGTGTATATATATATATATATATATATTCATGGCCATAGATATTGGCACCCCTGCATTTGTCAGATAATGCACCACTTCACCCAGAAAATTGTTGTGATAACAAATGTTTAGGAATTCTCATTTTTAATTCTATTGTTTGTATTGGTATGACACAAAAAAGTGGAGAAAAAAGCCAAATCTGACACATTCCACGCAAAACTCCATAAATGACATTCGGCTAGATTACGAGTTTTGCGCCATGAGTGAAAAAGCAACGTTATGGCTCTTTTTCACTACTGCAGGTATTACGAGTTTTGCAGGTATAGCTGTACCGCACACTTTTTTGGCCGTAACGCAACGTAACTACCGCAGCTTTCAAAAAGTCCTTTTTCAATGGGACTTCCATAGCGCCGGTATTATGAGTTTGCATGTCCGGCCAAAAAGTGAGCGGTACAGCCCATAACTACATGATCTGTACCATAAACTGAAAGTCAGTAGTTATGGCTTTTATGTTATAAAGCCGTAACATAAAACTCATAACTAAAGTGCTAAAAAGTACACTAACACCCATAAACTACCTATTAACCCTTAAACGGAGGCCCTCCTGCATTGCAAACACTAAAATAAATTCATTAACCCCTAATCTGCCGCTCCAGACATCGCCGACACTATAGTAAACATATTAACCCCTAAGCCGCCGCACTTCCATATCGTAAACACTGGTTAAATATTATTAACCCCTAATCTGCTGTCCCTAACATCGCCGCAACCTACATTACTGTTATTAACCCCTAATCTGCTACCCCCAAAATCGCAGCCACTATACTAAAGTTATTAACCCCTAACCCTAACACCCACTAACTTTAATATAATTAAAATAAATCTAAATAAAAAATTACTATCATTAACTAAATAATTCCTATTTACAACTAAATACCTGTAAAATAAACCCTAAGATATCTACAATATAACTAATAGTTACATTGTAGCTAGCTTAGATTTTATTTTTATTTCACAGGTAAGTTTGTATTTATTTTAACTAGGTAGATTAGTTAGTAAATAGTTATTAACTATTTACTAACTACCTAGTTAAAATAAATACAAATTTACCTGTGAAATAAAAATAAAATGGCAAGTGAATGGAAAATGAGATTTAATACGGAAAAATGCAAGGTTCTACATTTTGGAAGTAAAAATAAGCAGGCTACATATTTTTTAAATGGGACAAGACTTAGCCAAACACAGGAGGAAAGGGATTTGGGAGTAGTAATAGATAACAAGCTAAAGATGGGTGCACAATGCAGGGCAGCGGCTTCAAAGGCTAATAAGATACTAGCATGTATTAAAAGAGTCATTGATTCAAGGGAGGAAAGCATAATTCTGTCATTATATAAAGCCCTGGTAAGACCTCACCTTGAGTTTGGAGTGCAGTTCTGGGGACCAATTGCTAAAAAAGATATTGCAGAACTAGAAAAAGTTCAGAGAAGGGCCACAAAGCTAATAAGGGGATTGGAGAAATTAACCTATGAGGAGAGGCTAGCCAAACTGGGTCTGTTTTCTTTAGAAAAAAGGCGCTTGAGAGGTGACATGATTACTTTATATAAATATATTCAAGGCCCATATACAGAGATGGCAGAAGCTCTGTTTATTCCAAGAAAATTGTTTCTGACAAGAGGTCATAATTTAAGGTTGGAGGAAAGGAGATTTAATCTCCTGCAACAGAAACGTTTTTTCACTCATTACCAAAGGAGGTAGTGAATGCCAATACCATAGATACATTTAAAAATAGTCTGGATAAATTTCTGTATATAAACAAAATTCATGGATATGATTGCTAGTATTAAATGGGTCACATTTTAATGGGGTTATTTAAGCTTAACTGGAGCTTTTTGTAAGTATTTTAGATTTGTATAGGTTGAACTCGATGGACTTCAGTCTTTTTTCAACCTTATCTACTATGTTATGTTACCTGTAAAATAAAACCTAACCTGTCTTACAGTAAAACCTAACATTACACTAAAATTAAATAAATGACATTAATTAAATACAATTAACTAAATTACAAAAAAAAAACACTAAATTGCACAAAATAAAAATAAAATTATCAAATATTTAAACTAATTACACCTAATCTAATAGCCCTATCAAAATCAATAAAGCCCCCCCCCCAATAAAAAAAACTCTAGCTTTTTTTTTTATCTATTTTTTTTCTTTATTAGAAAATGAACAACAGTACAAGTTGAAATCAGCTCTTTTACCTGTAAAAATAATACAAACAACCCCCCAAATAAAATACTATTGGCTGATCCAATCAGCCAATAGGATTGAGCTTGCATTCTATTGGCTGATTGGAACAGCCAATAGAATGCGAGCTCAATCCTATTGGCTGATTGCATCAGCCAATAGGATTGTTTCACCTTTAATTCCGATTGGCTGATAGAATTCTATTGGAATTCAAGGGACACCATTCAAGGGATCTTCGGGGGTTAGTGTTAGGTTTTTTAAGGGTTTATTGGGTGGGTTTTATTTTTAGCTTAGGGTTTGGGCTGAAAAAGAGTTAAATGCCCTTTTAAGGGCAATGCCCATCCAAATGCCCTTTTCAGGGCAATGGGGAGCTTAGGTTTTTTAGATAGGATTTTATTTGGGGGGGGGGTTGGTTGTGTGGGTGGTGGGTTTTACTGTTGGGGGGTTGTTTGTATTAATTTTTTTCAGGTTAAATAGCTGATTTCTTTGGGGCAATGCCCCACAAAAGGCTCTTTTAAGGGCTATTGGCAGTTTAGTGTAGGCTAGTGTTTTTTTTTATTTTGGGGGCTTTTTTTATTTTGATAGGGCTATTAGATTAGGTGCAATTAGTTTAAATATTTGATAATTTCTTTTTTATTTTGTGTAATTTAGTGTTTTTTTTTTGTAATTTAGTTAATTGTATTTAATTAATGTAATTTATTTCATTGTAGTGTAAGGTTAGGTGTTAGTGTAACTCAGGTTAGGATTTATTTTACAGGTAAATTTGTATTTATTTTAACTAGGTAGCTAGTAAATAGTTAATAACTATTTAGTAACTAGTCTATCTAGTTAAAATAAATACAAACTTAGCTGTGAAATAAAAATAAAACCTAAGATAGATACAATGTAACTATTAGTTATATTGTAGCTAGCTTAGGGTTTACAGGTATACCCCGCTCATACAGCGGGTTAGGGACCGGAGCCCCGCTGTAAAGTGAAAACCGCCTTAAAGTGAAACAAGGCAGTTTTAGCTTTTTATTCACTTGCCAGTGTGTTTAAAGACTTTAAAAAATGTTTGAACTAACATAGATTAGGGGTGCATTAGTGCTACGTTTAGTTTAACACTAGCACAGCACAGTATTCAATTAGGATTCAATAAATACTGTACCTGTAAAATAGTGACAATTACTGTAGTAGCACTGAGACACAGATTGCACTGTAATGCTGTAAACAGAGTGAACTAAGCATAACAAAATGGTGCCAGTCACTTTTCTTGCAATCTCACTATGATTACAGCACTTTTCAAAATTCTTGGAGGCTGAGCTTCAGCTCCACAGAGCGCTGTATTAGCGAATCGCTGTAAAGTGAAGAGCTGTAAAGTGAGGTATACCTGTATTTTACAGGTAAATATTTAGTTTTAAATAGGAATTTTTTAGTTAATAATAGTAATTTTTATTTAGATTTATTTTAATTATATTAAAGTTAGTAGGTGTTATGGTCAGATTTAGGGTTAGGTTTAGGGGTTAATAACTTTAGTATAGTGGCGGCGATGTTGGATGCGGCAGATTAGGGGTTTATAAGTGTACTGTAGGTGGCGGCGATGTTAGGGCTGGCAGATTAGGGGTTAATAAGTGTAATGTAGGTGGCAGCGATATTGGGGGCGGCAGATTAGGGGTAAATAAGTGCAATGTAGTTGGCAGCGACATTGGGGGCAGCAGATTAAGGGTTAATAAGTGTAATGTAGGCGGCAGCGACATTGGGGCGGCAGATTAGGGGTTAATAAGTGTAGGTAGGTGTCGGCGACATTAGGGGCGGCAGATGAGGGGTTAATAAGTGTAGGTAGGTGGCGGCGATGTCGGGGGCAGCAGATTAGGGGTTAATAAGTGTAATGTAGGTGTCAGCGATGTCGGGGGCAGCAGATTAGGAGTGTTTAGACTCGAGGTTTATGTTAGGGTGTTAGGTGTAAACATAACTTTACTTTCCCCATAGGAATCAATGGGGCTGCGTTATGGAGCTTTACGCTCCTTTATTGCAGGTGTTAGGCTTTTTTTTTAGCCGGCTCTCCCCATTGATGTCTATGGGGAAATCGTGCACAAGCACGTAAAACCAGCTCACAGCAGCGCTGGTATTTGGGTGCGGTATGGAGCTCAATTTTGCTCAATGCTGCAATATTGCCTGCTAACGCTGGGTTTTTGCAAACCTGTAATAGCAGCGCTATAGGAAGGTGAGTGAGCAGTGGCAAT